>NC_140579.1:930045397-930738848 GCF_964204655.1 Triturus cristatus | reverse complement strand
CATGTGTATCCTCGGTGACTGCCTACACTCCAGCAAGGGCAACCAGCCTTAGTGATGCTGAATGTATTTGCATTACAGACTGAAACCTGAAAACCCCACTCGCTTGTAAATACTGTGCATGATTATACATGGAAAGGAGCTGGGTGTGTGCTAAGAGTCTGCTTCTTCCCCCAAAAAATCGCTCCCCCTTTTTCCTACTAATGCAACTGTGAAATCACCAGAGCAAAACGCAATAAATCTCTGCCTGTAAATCCTATTTGCACACAGAGTCATGTTTTCACATTAGTCACAAAACGAAATTTCTTTGCCAATTTGAATGCACACTTACTGCTCTTTTTTTTTGGCAAGTGAAAATCACTTTTACAGACTGACACATTATGAAACCACTTTTCAGATTTTTTAAAAAAAGCCCATGTCCAGACTGCTTTTTCAGACCACCACCATGTGTTTCCTCGGTGACTGCCTTCACTCCAGCAAGGGCAACCAGCCTTAGTGATGCTGAATGTATTTGCATTACAGACTGAAACCTCAAAACCCCACTCGCTTCTAAATACTGTGCATGATTCCACATGGCAAGCAGCTGGGTGTGTGCTAAGAGTCTGCTTCTTCCCCCAAAAAATCGCTCCCCCTTTTTCCTACTAATGCAACTGTGAAATCACCAGAGCAAAACGCAAAAAATCTCTGCCTGTAATTCCTATTTGCATACAGAGTCATGTTTTCACATTAGTCCCAAAACGAAATTTCTTTGCCAATTTGAAAGCACACTTACTGCTCTTTTTTTTTGGGCAAGTGAAAATCACTTTTACAGACTGACACATTATGAAACCACTTTTCAGTTTTTTTAAAAAGCCCATGTCCAGACTGCTTTTTCAGACCACCACCATGTGTATCCTCGGTGACTGCCTACACTCCAGCAAGGGCAACCAGCCTTAGTGATGCTGAATGTATTTGCATTACAGACTGAAACCTCAAAACCCCACTCGCTTCTAAATACTGTGCATGATTCCACATGGTAAGCAGCTGGGTGTGTGCTAAGAGTCTGCTTCTTCCCCCAAAAAATCGCTCCCCCTTTTTCCTACTAATGCAACTGTGAAATCACCAGAGCAAAACGCAATAAATCTCTGCCTGTAATTCCTATTTGCACACAGAGTCATGTTTTCACATTAGTCCCAAAACGAAATTTCTTTGCCAATTTGAATGCACACTTACTGCTCTTTTTTTTTGGCAAGTGAAAAACACTTTTACAGACTGACACATTATGAAACCACTTTTCAGATTTTTTTTAAAAAGCCCATGTCCAGACTGCTTTTTCAGACCACCACCATGTGTATCCTCAGTGACTGCCTACACTCCAGCAAGGGCAACCAGCCTTAGTGATGCTGAATGTATTTGCATTACAGACTGAAACCTGAAAACCCCACTCGCTTGTAAATACTGTGCATGATTATACATGGAAAGGAGCTGGGTGTGTGCTAAGAGTCTGCTTCTTCCCCCAAAAAATCGCTCCCCCTTTTTCCTACTAATGCAACTGTGAAATCACCAGAGCAAAACGCAATAAATCTCTGCCTGTAAATCCTATTTGCACACAGAGTCATGTTTTCACATTAGTCACAAAACGAAATTTCTTTGCCAATTTGAAAGCACACTTACTGCTCTTTTTTTTGGGCAAGTGAAAATCACTTTTACAGACTGACACATTATGAAACCACTTTTCAGTTTTTTTAAAAAGCCCATGTCCAGACTGCTTTTTCAGACCACCACCATGTGTATCCGCGGTGACTGCCTACACTCCAGCAAGGGCAACCAGCCTTAGTGATGCTGAATGTATTTGCATTACAGACTGAAACCTCAAAACCCCACTCGCTTCTAAATACTGTGCATGATTCCACATGGTAAGCAGCTGGGTGTGTGCTAAGAGTCTGCTTCTTCCCCCAAAAAATCGCTCCCCCTTTTTCCTACTAATGCAACTGTGAAATCACCAGAGCAAAACGCAATAAATCTCTGCCTGTAATTCCTATTTGCACACAGAGTCATGTTTTCACATTAGTCCCAAAACGAAATTTCTTTGCCAATTTGAATGCACACTTACTGCTCTTTTTTTTTGGCAAGTGAAAATCACTTTTACAGACTGACACATTATGAAACCACTTTTCAGATTTTTTTAAAAAAGCCCATGTCCAGACTGCTTTTTCAGACCACCACCATGTGTATCCTCGGTGACTGCCTACACTCCAGCAAGGGCAACCAGCCTTAGTGATGCTGAATGTATTTGCATTACAGACTGAAACCTGAAAACCCCACTCGCTTGTAAATACTGTGCATGATTATACATGGAAAGGAGCTGGGTGTGTGCTAAGAGTCTGCTTCTTCCCCCAAAAAATCGCTCCCCCTTTTTCCTACTAATGCAACTGTGAAATCACCAGAGCAAAACGCAATAAATCTCTGCCTGTAAATCCTATTTGCACACAGAGTCATGTTTTCACATTAGTCACAAAACGAAATTTCTTTGCCAATTTGAATGCACACTTACTGCTCTTTTTTTTTGGCAAGTGAAAATCACTTTTACAGACTGACACATTATGAAACCACTTTTCAGTTTTTTTAAAAAGCCCATGTCCAGACTGCTTTTTCAGACCACCACCATGTGTATCCTCGGTGACTGCCTACACTCCAGGAAGGGCAACCAGCCTTAGTGATGCTGAATGTATTTGCATTACAGACTGAAACCTCAAAACCCCACTCGCTTCTAAATACTGTGCATGATTCCACATGGTAAGCAGCTGGGTGTGTGCTAAGAGTCTGCTTCTTCCCCCCAAAAATCGCTCCCCCTTTTTCCTACTAATGCAACTGTGAAATCACCAGAGCAAAATGCAATAAATCTCTGCCTGTAATTCCTATTTGCACACAGAGTCATGTTTTCACATTAGTCACAAAACGAAATTTCTTTGCCAATTTGAATGCACACTTACTGCTCTTTTTTTTTGGCAAGTGAAAATCACTTTTACAGACTGACACATTATGAATCCACTTTTTAGATTTTTTTAAAAAGCCCATGTCCAGACTGCTTTTTCAGACCACCACCATGTGTATCCTCGGTGACTGCCTACACTCCAGCAAGGGCAACCAGCCTTAGTGATGCTGAATGTATTTGCATTACAGACTGAAACCTCAAAACCCCACTCGCTTCTAAATACTGTGCATGATTCCACATGGTAAGCAGCTGAGTGTGTGCTAAGAGTCTGCTTCTTCCCCCAAAAAATCGCTCCCCCTTTTTCCTACTAATGCAACTGTGAAATCACCAGAGCAAAACGCAATAAATCTCTGCCTGTAATTCCTATTTGCACACAGAGTCATGTTTTCACATTAGTCCCAAAATGAAATTTCTTTGCCAATTTAAATGCACACTTACTGCTCTTTTTTTTTGGCAATTGAAAATCACTTTTACAGACTGACACATTATGAAACCACTTTTCAGATTTTTTTAAAAAAGTCCATGTCCAGACTGCTTTTTCAGACCACCACCATGTGTATCCTCGGTGACTGCTTTCACTCCAGCAAGGGCAACCAGCCTTAGTGATGCTGAATGTATTTGCATTACAGACTGAAACCTCAAAACCCCACTCGCTTCTAAATACTGTGCATGATTCCACATGGCAAGCAGCTGGGTGTGTGCTAAGAGTCTGCTTCTTCCCCCAAAAAATCGCTCCCCCTTTTTCCTACTAATGCAACTGTGAAATCACCAGAGCAAAACGCAATAAATCTCTGCCTGTAATTCCTATTTGCACACAGAGTCATGTTTTCACATTAGTCCCAAAACGAAATTTCTTTGCCAATTTGAATGCACACTTACTGCTCTTTTTTTTTGGCAAGTGAAAATCACTTTTACAGACTGACACATTATGAAACCACTTTTCAGATTTTTTTAAAAAAGCCCATGTCCAGACTGCTTTTTCAGACCACCACCATGTGTATCCTCGGTGACTGCCTACACTCCAGCAAGGGCAACCAGCCTTAGTGATGCTGAATGTATTTGCATTACAGACTGAAACCTCAAAACCCCACTCGCTTCTAAATACTGTGCATGATTATACATAGAAAGGAGCTGGGTGTGTGCTAAGAGTCTGCTTCTTCCCCCAAAAAATCGCTCCCCCTTTTTCCTACTAATGCAACTGTGAAATCACCAGAGCAAAACGCAATAAATCTCTGCCTGTAATTCCTATTTGCACACAGAGTCATGTTTTCACATTAGTCCCAAAACGAAATTTCTTTGCCAATTTAAATGCACACTTACTGCTCTTTTTTTTTGGCAAGTGAAAATCACTTTTACAGACTGACACATTATGAATCCACTTTTTAGATATTTTAATTGCACATGTCCAGACTGCTTTTTCAGACCACCACCATGTGTATCCTCGGTGACTGCCTACACTCCAGCAAGGGCAACCAGCCTTAGTGATGCTGAATGTATTTGCATTACAGACTGAAACCTCAAAACCCCACTCGCTTCTTAATACTGTGCATGATTATACATGGAAAGGAGCTGGGTGTGTGCTAAGAGTCTGCTTCTTCCCCCAAAAAATCGCTCCCCCTTTTTCCTACTAATGCAACTGTGAAATCACCAGAGCAAAACGCAATAAATCTCTGCCTGTAATTCCTATTTGCACACAGAGTCATGTTTTCACATTAGTCACAAAACGAAATTTCTTTGCCAATTTAAATGCACACTTACTGCTCTTTTTTTTTGGCAAGTGAAAATCACTTTTACAGACTGACACATTATGAATCCACTTTTTAGATTTTTTTAAAAAGCCCATGTCCAAACTGCTTTTTCAGACCACCACCATGTGTATCCTCGGTGACTGCCTACACTCCAGCAAGGGCAACCAGCCTTAGTGATGCTGAATGTATTTGCATTACTGACTGCAACCTCAAACCCTTAAAGTATTCCTTATTTTTACCAGTACACCTTAATTTATCATGAAAAAATAGTCCATATTATTTTACATGTTCCTCACATTTAAATTTCTCCCAAAACAGAAAATAATAAACACAACTTCTACAAAAGGAATTCCAATTCTATTATTCATTTCTTAATTTACCATATACATCCCCTCTCAAACTCTAAACTCACCTTTAAAATTAGTTAGTTGTGAAAGAAATGTGGCACTCAAACAGCAGATTATCAGAGCCAGGATCTCTGTTCTCTACACCTCTCTCCTCTCAGCAGAACCAGATAATGGCAAACTTTCCCTCTATTTTTCCACACATATACATGTAAGTTTCAAATCTCAGTGCTTCCCCCTTTTTTTCAAATGTAATCACACATTTCTATTGGTTGAAAACCAACCCTTTTCCAAAAGTACCCTGCCCCCAACTTGACTTCTGCCTAGTACCCTTCCCCCAACTTTACTTCTGCCTGCTACCATAGCAACAGCTCATGGAACACTGCTGTGTGGAGTTAGGTCAGAAGTTCGCCACACAATGTTTCAATTCCACAGAGCAAGAGTGCTTGACTTTTCAAACCTAACAGCAAATCCATAGTACTGTTCTTTGGTAACACATTTTTTTGTACCAATACAAAACATGCTTCTATTAATTTACACATACAGCCTAGTTTTTATTCTAGAATGGTATGAAACAGCCAATCAGTTCTTTTTGTTTTGAAAAAAATATGTATGCCTCCATTTCCAAACTGTCTTTCTTTTCATATTGCCATTCTACTGAAAGACACCTCCTGAGTGCATCCAGTTCTCCTTTGAAGATGTTCACAGTGTGGATTGTAGGGCACAGCTATGTCTTCTGGAGTGAAAAGTTTGCAGAGAAAACAGGTATGGTGAGAGACCTTGCTTTGCCAAATGTAGACATTAAATGGATTGGTCAGAGAGGGTTAAAGTGGCACCAATTGATGCCATTGGTGAAATCCTTCATGCAAATCCAACACCCTGACCTCATAATAGTGCACTGTGGTGGCAATGACCTAGGCACTTTGACTGGGGTAGGTCTGGAAATGCTTATGAAGGACACCTTTGCACAACTGTTTTCACTTTTCCCTAAAACTGCCTTTGTGTTTTCCAACATATGCCAAAGGCAAAAATGGAACTGGTCCAATCATTTCTGTCCGCAAATTGACAAAGCAAGAAAGCACGTCAACAAATCTGTTTCTGCTTTCCTCCGTGACTATGGTATGGGTGCCATTTACCACAACAACTTGCGTTATGACATGCAAGACATTTATAGAGGAGATGGTGTGCACTTCAATGATGAAGGGAAAAGAGTCTTCCTCTTGAACCTTAGACTCTGCATCGGTACTTACTTGTAGGTACCACTTAAAAAATCACTTCATAAACACAACGGCTCTTTTTAGAGCCCCCTAATATCTAAACTCTTAAATCTGCATTTCATTTCTTTTTTAATTTTTTTTTTCTTCCGTACGCTTACCGTAAGCTTACCGTACGCGTACCCCGTGATTTTTTTAAAAATCAATAAATGTTTTCTTTGTACTTTTCTGTCCTTCTTTGACCCCCTCACAAATGTAAGGGGGTCTGTAACTCTCCTCCTTGCCCCCTTTTCTTGTTTTCACTCTTTTTTTTCTGAGTGAAACACACAAAATGGCGGCCGCCGCTTCCTGGTTTGTTTCGGCCGATTCGAATGTTTACTAAGATCTAACAGCCAATCAGAATCGCGCTCGCGCACGCCACCGTACGCGTACGGTAAGCTTACGGTAAGCGTACCGTAAGCTGGCTCAGATATATATATTGATTTAAAGGCTATTTTCTCAGAATCTACTGAACAGATTTACACCAAACCTACAAAAGGCACTTCCTTGACCTAGGGACTACCTCTCTGCCAAATTTCTAGTAATTCTGTTCAGCCGTTCGGGCTGTAGCCCTGTCTAAAGGTCCTCTGGAAAAATGCATGGGAAAAACGCGTTTTGGGACCCCCCTTTTATCTCAGCCCCCGCTTGACGAATCCCCCCGAGACTTTCAGGGTAGGAGCGGAGCGTAGCACCCCACCTATTTTGAGAAATTCGCGAGGATTCGTCGACCGGCGCCAAAGTTATTCAAAATAGAATGTTGCGGATTTCCTATGGAAAAGGGGTCCTAACTATAACAACCTACTGGCGACCGCCAGTAGGTAATATGTGTGTGTGTGTATATATATATATATATATATTCACTGAAAAAACCATAGGTTTCAGAGGCGTTATAGTTAGCTGGACTTTTCATTTGTACAAAACCATTGAAATTCCCCCGTTATAGTTAGTTTAGACGGATACTGGTGGTAACTGAGTCTGACTAACCAGTCCTCGAGCCAGTGCTATGTTAAAGGACACTCAGAATACAGTGAAAACACCTACATACACTAGGGAACACTATGCGTTGGGGTCCCCCTGTGATTAGCATGACCTCCTCTGTAAGCCCCTAGTATATAATAGGGCAGGGGATTAAAACTACCTCTCAAAACGTGCCACAGGTCGCGTTTGCACACGTCACCTCAGGCCCCGTCCCCTCCCTTCCCCACTGTGTAAACACGCCCTGTGGCCGTTTTAAGTTGGGAGATTAAGTCCCCTTGAATCCTGAGGGTCCCTAGGGTCCAACTAGACCACTAGGTACCTCCAGTAAGCACCACAGAGCTGTGTTGCAGATAGATGTAAAAAGGGGCACGGCCTAGACCACCTCTCTACAACGCAGCGCAGTGACGCTTACTGGAAGCACCTGGTGGGCTAGTTGGCCCCCGGGGTCCCTCAGGATTGAAGGGGAATTATTTCTCCAACTTAAAACGTGCCACAGGGCTTGTTTGCACACGTTAACTCAGGCCCCGTCCCCTCCCTTCACCACTGTGTAAACACGCCCTGTGGCTGTTTTTAGTTGGGAGATTAAGTTCATTTGAATCCTGAGGATCCCTAGGGTCCAACTAGCCGACAAGGTACCTCCAGTAAGCACCACAGAGCTGCGTTGCAGAGAGGTGTAAAAAGTGGCATGGCCTGGACAACCTCTCTGCAACGCAGCTCAGTGGCGCTTACTGGAAGCACCTGGTGGGCTAGTTAGCCCCCAGGGGCCCTCAGGATTGAAATGGAATTATTTCCCCAACTTAAAAAGTGCCATAGGGCGTGTTTGCACACGTCACCTCAGGCCCCGTCCCCTCCCTTCCCCACTGTGTAAACACGCCCTGTGGCTGTTTTTTAAGTTGGGAGATTAAGTCCCCTTGAATACTGAGGGTCCCTAGGGGCAAAATAGCCCACTAGGTATCTCCAGTTATCGCCACAGAGCTGTGTTGCATAGAGGTGTAAAAAGGGGCATGGCCTCAGAACACCTGTCTGCAACGCAGCTCCCTGGCGCATACCGAAGATACCTGTTGGGCTAGTTGGCCCTCAGGGACCCTCAGTATTGAAGTGGAATTAATTCCCCAACTTACAACTGGCCAGGGGGCGCATTTGCAGAGTGCTGCAAGGAGGGGGCGTGGCCTCCGGCGCGATGCAGGTCTTTTATTTATTTATTTTTTTTAAGTAGGAGGGCTGTGTGGCCCCCCTTCTTTTTCTAATTTATTGGCCCTGGAGACTCCATCCCCCAGGGCCTGCACCCTAATTTTTTTTGTTGAATAAAATAAATTTGGCCTTCCCAAGGCCTTAATCGGCCCCGGGGACCCCAACCCCCGGGTCATGGCCTTTTTAAAAAAAAAATCTTTAGGAGGGGGGGCTGCGTTGCCCCCCCTCCTCAGGCCACTTATGGCCCCGGGGACCTCATCCCCCGGGGCCGGCCTTTGTTTTTTAATATTTAAAAAAAATATATATTTATAGATACACCTAGGACATGCTGGACAAACCGTATGTACCTATCACCATGACGATTTGCATGATATTCATTAAAAGGTGACTATGCATACAATGAATCCACGTGGAATGTATTTACACCGCTAAGCTCTGACGTGTCTGACGCCCTACCGTGCCTAATCCCGGCGCTCCCGCCGGTGGGTACTCTCCAAGTAGACACCCTTGTCAGTTATTTATACAAACATGGGTAGCTATTGCCGGGCACATTTAATACACACGCACACCAAGCCATTCAAAGGGGATTCGACAAAAATTTGACCAAACTATGCAAGAAACCCCCCTCACGGTTAATACACACATCCACCACCAGATATGTAATACTTTTTATTTTACTCTCTGGAAAGGAGACAAACCTCACTTGAGAGTCACAGCGTGCTCCTGGCTGAGCCCAATGCTGAGTTACACCCACCAGTGTCCGCCGAGTGCCACACACCGCTGTGTTGTATTCCACCAGCTAGTGCATATGCTATGACACTCTCTAGCCCATGTGCACTGTAACACCACCTCGTGAATATGTCATGCCACACTTGCCTTCGCACGGGTTATATTGCCCCATCTAACGTGCCTTCCTCGATGCTTATGTTATAACGCACAGCGCTATGCCACACATATTACAATCTGGGATCCATATCTTTGTCACAGTGCATATGCAACGTTACACTCCCCAGCATATATTTTATATTACAACTTTAGAGACTAGTTACACAACACTGCCCTGTGCATATTACACTCCAAGGCGCATATCGCATAGCACGCACTAGTGCCTGTGCTATCTCGCGCTCTCCAATGAATCTGTGATTGCACACAATGTATTGCATATTATATTTCACGCCCCGGTTCATCTTATATCACACTTTCTGGTGCATAGTTTATACCATATACTATATCTAGTTTTCATTTTCAATCGTGCTCTCAGGACTATGTTCTATATAACACTGCGTCCACCTACCCTTTTCACGGGCATTACATTTTGCGATGGGGTGTGGAGGGTCAGGGGGTGTTTCTGCCAAGTGAGCCCGGAGTCACAGTCACAAACGTCCTCTTCTTCCTGAATAAAAGTGAGATTATGCTGCATACTTGTTCATATTTTAAGTAGTTCGCACAGACGCACATTTTAAAAACAATAAAGTTCCTAATACCCACCTTCTCTGAACAGTTAGCTTGCTGCCCCGTCCACCTCCTCCCTATCCTCTGTTGACTGAATCCTTGGACTAGCCTCCTCCCTCCTGCCATGCATGGTCTGATGTGCTGCCACTGCCCTTCATTTAGCATGATGTACCAGTCCACTCCTCCTGCCCTCCAGTGCCCAATTCTATCACCCATCATTGACCTTCTGCTTAGCCTCTGTGCTTAGCTTGCTGCCCCTATTCTCCTTCCCCCTGCCCTCCGATGTCTTTGTGCAAGCCCATGCTCCATCCTTTTTGCCCACCTTGTTCCATGGACCTGCCACTCCTATCTACTCTAAGTGTTCTGTTGAGCTGCCACTCCCCTCCCACCTGCCTAGCATTGTCAGATGACTGCAACCTGTCCCTGCCATTTCCACCCTGCCTGTCCTCATGCCATGCCCCTATCCCCTTCCTCCTGTCCTCCATGGTCCATTTTACTGCCACACCCTTGTGCCCTCCCTGGTCTGTTGTGCTGCAACTGATCCTCCTGCCTGCCCCATGCGGTCTGTTGTGAGGCCCCTTCCCCTGAACTCTCTTGTCTGTGCCCAGGTCCTGACCCTCCCTTCTATCCTCCATGGTCCTTTGTGCATGCCCCTGCACCCTCCTTCTTGCCCATCATAGCCATTGTGCTGCCACTAACCCTCCCGCTTGCCATGCATGGTCTTCTGTGCTGCCATGGCCCCTCCCACCTTCCCCGTGTGGTCAGCTAGCTGCCCCTGACCCCCTTCCACCTTCCCTCCATGGTCTGTGTGTATACCATTATAGCCTCATTGTTGCTCTCCATGGTGTGTCTTGTTTCTAGTGCCCATCCTGCCTGACCTCCATGGTCATCTTGCTGCTCCTGCTCTGCCCCCTTGCCCCCAGCCCTCTGTTTCCATGTGCAGACCCCTATTCCCTCCCTCCTGGCTTGTCCGTTCCATTGTAATGCCCCTGATCCGTCCCTCCTGCCCTTTATGGTCTGTTATGCTGCAGCTTTCTCTCCTGTCTGTCCATTATGGTCAGCTAGCTACCATTGCCTCTTTCCCCTCTGTTCTCTGTTGTCCATGTGCATGGTCCTGTCTCCTCCCTATTGCTTTCTATGGATTGTTGTGCTGAACTCCCGTCCCGCATGCCCTGTGTGGTGTATTGTGCTGCTACAAACCCTGATGCCTGCCCTGTAGGGTCAATTTGGTGCACCTCTGCATGTCCCTCCTGTCCTCTGTTATCCGAGTCCATGTCCCTACCCCAATTCCTCCTGCCTACCATGATCCAATGTACCATACTTGCGAACATTTTGAACTTGGTAAGAGGGAGATTTTGAAAAAAAACTGGGGTATTGAGTTTCCCCTTTGAGTAACCTTGAAAAAGAGGAGATTGTAGACAGGAGACAGATCAAATAAAGCCCATTTGAGCTTAAAAACATTGGACGTTTCCTGGCCGAAACGGGTCTGTTGGCATGTATGGTTGTAATACCACTGCCTCTTCCTTCTGCCCACAATGGTCTATTATATTGCCCCAGCCTCTCTTGCCAGTCCTGTATTGTTGGTTTGTTGCCCCTGCCCCCCTTTCCACTGCCCTCCATAGTCTGTTGTGCTGCCACTGCCCTTCCTGCCTGCCCAGTGTGGTCAAATTGTTGCATCTGCACTCTCCTACCTGCCTTCAATTTACAGAGTCCGTGCCCCTGGCCTCTGCCTCTCAACAGTATCCCAATGAACAACTAGATTGCTAACATTCTATATTTATTACAAAAGTGTGGAACGCCTGACGTCATCTTGATGTAATCAAAACTGTAATATATACGTATATGAGAGGGTCTTATTTGCATCAAAATTATGGTTAGTGCTCTAAAGAACTAAAATGAGGACATATTTTCTGAGTTTACAAAGAGCGACAAAGAACTTTTTAAAATTATTTGTAATCTTTATGTTTTTTTATCCAGTTGACCACTTGATTAAATGTTGCACCTAGGAGAGAGGATGTGGTGTTACTTCCAGAGCTGCAGACATTGCAACTGGGGAACCAGGTTGGAGTTTCTGCTTCAGCTCAACATTCTGTGATTCTGGTCAAATCACTTAATCTCCCCATGTCTACAACCAAAATGAATTTGATCTTGTGTGATGTAACCAATGCTCATGTAAAGCACTCCTATACCTGACAAGTCTGCACTATATAAAACTGCACATACACAAAAAATGAGTGTTTTGCACACTTCTGTCATTGGGCTACATGTGGGCTACATCTGGGTGATATTTGTGCTGCATTTGGGCTCTTTTTTCTCTGGTGGCCATCTTGGAGATTTATTTGTTATGAAGTTTCCTAATTTCCTCATTTACTGCAGTCTCCTCAGTAGGAAATGCTTTCAGTTTTTTACTTTGATTCCATCAAGAAGGTATTCAGATATGTCACACATTTGCCATATATTCTGAATGTTAGCACTCTAGTTGCTCATTAGATCACTGTAGTAAAGCTATTGCTCACCACGGAAGTCTGCTGCTGGTATTAAAAGTGCATGTTTCAGTCTGCATATCAGAATTTCTTAATGAAATAGAAGAGGATTTGAGAAGTCACTCAAAATGTGCCCTAATTTTTCTTTCTTCAGCACTAATCATAATTTCTATGGCAAAATGAACCCCCACATTGTGTTCCTTTTCAAATTAAATGTTTTAAGTGTTACCAGTTTATTCCAATCAAGATGGCTTCAGGTGTGCCATACTTTTGTCATAAATAAGACAGCAAGCGCTCTAGTTGTTCTTAAGAACACTCTGGGACATTCTGTCATTGGGCTATACTTGGGCTACATCTGGGTGATAGTTGGGCTACATTTGGGCTCTTTTGTCTCTGGTGGCCATCTTGGGAGATTTATTTGATATGAAGTATCCTATATTCCTCATTTACTGCAGTCTCCTCAGTAGGAAATACTTTCAGTTTTTTATTTTGGTTCCATCAAGAAGGCATTCAGATGTGTCACACATTTGCCATAAATTCTGAATGTTAGCACTCTAGTTGCTCATTAGATCACTGTAGTAAAGCTACTGCTCACCAGGGAATTCTATGTCAGGACCGGAGGCTCCGATTATGCTTCTCAATTTTCTTTACTGAAAATTCTCAGCAGCCAATCATGTAAAGTAAACCAAATAAATACACTACAATACCCATAAACACCAGTGGGTATCACGTGACAACCATAGAGAAGACCCTATATAAGGCATACAAGAGAATACCATATCCTCTTTCTTTGCTGCTCCGCAGCCAGTTAAGTGCATTACTTCCTTATTTTAGATTAATTGCGCTATGTTACTCTTTTGATACGCTTGCGCTTTATTTGTTACAAGTGTTACGTTTTCATTTCCATTTCCTATGCAGATCTCGCGTTCCTCCGTTACCAGGTTGTATTGCCTCTTACCGCTTTTGGTGCCGTTTGTAATTGACGCGCTCTTCCCGCTTCTTTGTTTACTTTGCTGACGATTTGGGAGCGCGTTTCGCCTCCCGGACCGGGCGCCGTGCGCCCGAGTTCAAAATTTGTGGAGCGGGAGACGGAGGTGGGGACGCACGTCCTTTGGACGCATAGTCATATTTCTGGAGCAATTCTTGGGCCCTTCCGCGCATGCGCGGCAGACATGTTGAATCCTATTACGGTGATTTTTTTACAGTTTTTTCAGTTCAAACGGTTTCCGGATTCTCACAGAGCGCAGGGGCAGCGCTGCCAGTGCCCTTCACCCACCAATTGTTTCCAGACCTCCTTTTGACGCTCAGGCTTGATATTGATGTGCCTTGGGCTGTATACTTACGCATAGGCTCTGCCTAGAGTGGGTTCATAGGCAAGCCCTCCCTCCACATTCAAACAGTTAAAGTACACAGTGTTTTCATACATATTTGTACTGCTGTGGCTTGCTTGGGGTTTACCACTCCCCCTTATTACATCACTGTCTGCTCCTCGTTCCATCAGGGTCTCCTCTTTTTGCGCAGACAGTGGTTATTTGCTCCGTGCTTATCCTCTGGTAGGTTTATCTGTCACTACTCCAGTGACATAATGTCTGACTATTATTATGAAGAGGATTATTATGAAGAGGACCCTTCAGGGTCATTGGAGCATGAGCTCGTAGAGGCTCTTGATGCAGGAGTCCAGCACTCTGTCAATAAAGCCATGGTCAAGGCTATTGAGCCTTTAAAGCACCATTTGTGTAATTATGCCCTAAAACAGGGTTGGCTTCCTGGGTCTACGTCACGTTCTTCTGCTGGCAAAAGTTCTAAGAATCCGCACTCTTCGGATTTTGCCAAATTGGCTAAAAACCTTTCCACTGACCACTCTTATGGTTGTTCTTCTAAGGACGCTTCTTCTAGTTCGCCCCTCAGAGATGATGAAAATTCCTCCTCTGATGTGCCCTCTGAGCCGGAGGCTTCTCCTCCCCCAGCGAAGAAGAAACGCAAAGAACGTTTTGTTGATGCTCCCACCCATCCACAGTTACTTACCTTTGAGCCCACTGCAATTGTCCATCCAAGCTCCTCGTCTTGGCTTCCCTCTACGGAGGTTGCTGAATATGTGCAGTCCCACCTGCGTCAAGCTTTTCCACAGGATGTCCGTGCGCGCTTACGTTCCGAATGCCCCAGACCTGATTTGGCAGACAAGGTCGCGGACACTCCGGAAGTGGATCCCTCTATGCTCACCTATTTGAAGAAATATACCAAAGATCCCAAAAAGGGAATCGACCGGGCATGGCGTTCCTGCCAAGATAAATTGCTCGATTTGACTGGTCCCCTTAACAAACTTTTAGATTTTGGATTCAAGTCTAAAGCTTCAGGCCAAATTATTGACCCTGACGACCTGATAGGCTGGGCTCAACGAGCCATCTGTCAGTTAGGCAATGCAAATTGTGCCATTTCCTATGAGCGCCACCGCTCTATTCTGTTGAAACTTGACCCCAAGTTATCGGAATTGTCAACCTCTGAGGCTGGTCCTTTGGCACAAGGTCTCCTTTTTGGACAGCCATTTCTAAAATAACTAACTAAGTTTGTTGCTACATTCAGCGGCCTTGATAAGGCACAGGGTTCACTAAAGCGGGCTTTTTGCCCGTTTTTTGGCCGGGCCGGACGACATCGGGGGCGGTCGTTCGGCCGCGGTTATCAACAGGGCGCCCAGCGGGGATATAATACCACCCGTGGCAAATTTCAAGAATCATCCTCATCCTCCTTCTATCCAACACGTGGTTCCCGCAACAACAACCAGAAAGGTCGTTATGGAGGCAACCAGGGAGGTCAACGTGATGCTTCCACCTCAGGTGAGCCTACTTCCTTTTTCCGAAGTTCTATTGGGGGGCAGAATCCAATTTTTTCTCCACAATTGGCAAAAAATCTTGCAGGATGCGTGGATCCTGGAATCAGTACAGGGTTACAAGATAGAGTTTTTTCATTCCCCCTCCCAGTCTCTCCCTCCTCGCCCAATGATTTTTTCCCTTCAAGATCAAAATTTCATTTCCAGCGAAATCAAATCTCTTCTTCAAAAAGGAGCCATAGAGCATACGGCTCGCCACCTCAGGGTTTCGTCAGCAATGTTTTCCTCGTTCAGAAGAAGGGGGGTGGATCCAGGCTTGTATTAAATCTCAAGGATTTCAATGGATGGGTTGTATATCGTCACTTCAAGATGGAGGGAATCCATCTTCTCCGCGATCTTCTTCAGGAAGGGGACTGGATGGTCCGATTGGATCTAAAAGATGCCTATCTGTCAGTGCCCATTTACGAACCTCATCATCGTTTTCTTCAATTCCAATGGCAGGGAATTTGGTACGAGTACAAAGTCCTTCCTTTCGGCCTCTCGTCAGCACCCTGGTGCTTCACGAAACTTCTGAGGCCTGTAGTCGAGCTTCTTCGAGCACGGGGAGTTCGCCTCATCATTTATTTGGACGATATTCTCATCATGGGTCGGAGTCCTCCTCTAGTCATGGAACATCTTGCTTGGATGGTAGATCTGTTGCAGAATCTGGGCTTCTTGGTCAACCCTCAGAAATCGGTGTTGATTCCGTCTCAGTCTGTCGAGTTCCTGGGCTTTCTTGTAGACTCCCTTACTTGTCAACTCCTCTTGCCCAATCAGAAGATCAGATCAATCAAGAGAGAGTTGAGGTTGATTTTGCGCAGGCAGATTGTGTCCTTGAGATCGGTAGCCTAGATTGTCGGCTTGTTATCTTCCTCTATCCAAGCGATTTTCCCGGGTCCCCTTCATTACCGAGCGCTTCAACGACTCAAGATCCGTCATCTCCAGAAAGACCTCAAGTATTCCGATCAGATTCCTCTCACAGAGGAGGCAAGGTGGGAGATGTTATGGTGGCTAGAGCACATGGACTCTTGGAACGGTCGAGCCCTATTCGGAACAACTCCGGAAGTGGTGAACGAATCCGATGCCAGTCGGTGGGGTTGGGGAGCCCGTTGCGGTCAGGTGTCCACGGGCAGTCGGTGGTCTCCGGAAGAATTAAATCTCCACATAAATTGCCTGGAACTCCTGGTGGGTTCCTTTGCAATTCGCTGCCTCTCTCCTCGTCAGACGAATTGTCGCATTCTTCTCCGCATGGACAATGTGTCAGCGGTTCATTATGTGAACAAGTTGGTCAGGACTCGGTCCCGACTTCTGGCGGAGATTGCCAAGGACTTTTGGCACTTTTGCCTTCAGAACAAACTGTTTGTGGTGGCGGAGTATCTTCCCGGGTGCACCAACCAAGTTGCCGATTGGAATTCCCGACATCTGCGGGATTTCAGCGATTGGAGGCTTCATCCTCGAGTGTTCCGGTTGTTGATACACACATGGGGTCCTTGTCAGATCGATCTTTTTGCCTCCCGACTCAACACGCAACTTCCAACATTCTTCAGCTGGCGTCCCGACCCGGAGGCTCTTGCAACGGATGCTTTTCTTCAGGTGTGGCCTCCGTCTCTATGTTATGCGTTTCCTCCGTTTGTAATAATTCCCAGGGTCTTGGCCCGAACCAAATGTTATCAGTCGGAGCTGATTCTAGTCACTCCTCTTTGGCAGGCTCAGACGTGGTTCCCAGTACTTCTGGAAATGTTATGTGCGGTTCCCCTTCTTCTTCCCCTTCAGTGGAATCTGTTGTTAGACCCTCTCAAGTCCCCTCACCCTCTGATAACATCCGGCCAACTCTTGCTGGTGGCGTGGCAAATTTCGGGGATCGCTGGAAAGTCCCAGGCCTTTCGCGAGACGCTGCCCGATTTATCAGTGAAGCTTGGTCACCCAACTCACACAAGCGTTATGCTAAAGCCTGGAAACGATGGTGTGATTGGTGCTCTCAACGGGAGGTGGATCCCGCTTCGGCGGATGTCTCCCTGGTAGTGAATTTTCTGGCATCCCTTGCTGCTTCCGGCCTCGCCTATCGCACTGTCAATAATTTCCGGTCAGCCATTTCTGCGGGTCATGTACCAATTGGTGGCAAACCGATTGGTGAACACCCTTTATTGGGTAAACTGCTCAGGGGATTTGGTTGGTGAAATCACCTTCCTCTAAGTATTCAGAGCTTTGGGATGTTTCCACTGTCTTACGTTTCTTGGACGCCTGGCCAGATAATCAGTTTCTGTCTCGCAAACAACTTTCTGCTAAGTTAACTATGCTACTTTGTCTATTGTCCTGCAAGCGAGTATCCGATATCCGCGCTCTTGACCTCGCGGGTCGTAGATTTTCTCCGGAGGGTGTCACTTTCTTGATCACCAGACACACTAAATGTAACATCTCCTCTGCCACCTATCCCATGTTTCCTGATAATCCTAAGCTTTGTGTGGTACAATGTATCCGGGATTATGAGGTAAGTACTTCAGGCTTTCGTCAAGATATGGGGGGGTCAATTGTTGATAGCTTTACAGAAACCTTTTCACCCAGTGACCCCAGCTACCCTAGCAAGATGGGTGCGTTGGCTCATGGGTGAAGCTGGTATTGATGTTTCAAGATTTGGTGCTCATTCTGCTCGTGGTGCTATGGCATCTAAAGCTTTTTCTGTAGGTGTCAGTTTGTTAGACATTATGAATGTAGCAGATTGGTCATCTGATTCTACATTTAAAACTTTTTATTATAAACCGATTGTAAATATTGCATCTGTTGTGGTGGCGCAGCTTTGAACAAGCATAATCGGAGCCTCCAGTCCTGACATAGAATTCAAAATTTGCGAACATACGTGACAAGAATTTACAATTCTATTAAGGACACGGAGGCGAGGATTATCCCACCCTTGATTCTGTATTTTATTATATTATATTTCTGCATTTTTGCTGTATATATTGCATTCTATGCTCCTACTGTTTTTCTACCCTTCCCATTGTTATTCTATGTCCCTCTTACTGGGAGTGTGGTATTACGGCTTGTCTTTCCATTTTAGGTTCTGATCTCAAATGAGTTGCTACTCTTCCTCGTTTATGGATTTGTTTTGCGTCTCTTCGTGAGAAGCTGTTCCATTGAAGCTGCCTTCAAGTCTCGTCCCTGCCCGTTGGCTGATGGATTTCCTTCCATGTTTGGTTCTGCCTTTCAGCTGTTTCCGGACGTCACCATGTGTTTTGATTATTCTTGGAATTAACTGTTTATTTTTCCTACAAAGAAAGAGGATATGGTAATCACTTGTATGCCTTATATAGGGTCTTCTCTATGGTTGTCACGTGATACCCACTGGTGTTTATGGGTATTGTAGTGTATTTATTTGTTTTACTTTACATGATTGGCTGCTGAGAATTTTCAGTAAAGAAAATTGAGAAGCATAATCCTCGCCTCCGTGTCCTTAATAGAATTGAAAATTCTTGTCACGTATGTTCGCAAATTTTAAAGTCTTCTGCTGGTATTCAAAGTGCATGTTTCAGTCTGCATGTCAGAATTTTTTTATGAAATAGAAGAGGATCTGAGAAGTCAAAATGTGCCCTAATTTTTCCTTCTGCAGCACTAATCATAATTTCTATGGCAAAATGAACCCCCTCATTTTGTTCCTTTGTAAATTAAATGTTTTAAGTGTTACCACTGTATTCCAATCAAGATGGCTTCAGGTGTGCCATACTTTTGTCATAAGTAAGACTGTTAGCGCTCTAGTTGTTCGTTAGAACTCTCTGGGGCATTCTGTCATTGGGCTATACTTGGGCTACATCTGGGTGATATTTGGGCTACATTTGGGCTCTTTTGTCTCTGGTGTCCATCTTGGGAGATTTATTTGTTATGAAGTTTCCTAACTTCCTCATTTACTGCAGTCTCCTCAATAGGAAATACTTTCAGTTTTTTACTTTGGTTCCATCAAGAAGGCATTCAGATGTGTCACACATTTGCCATAAATTCTGAATGTTAGCACTCTAGTTGCTCATTAGATCACTGTAGTAAAGCTACTGCTCACCAGGGAAGTCTGCTGCTGGTATTCAAAGTGCATGTTTCAGTCTGCATGTCAGAATGTTTTTATGAAATAGAAGAGGATTTGAGAAGTCACTCAAAATGTGCCCTAATTTTTCTTTCTGCAGCACTAATCATACTTTCCATGGCAAAATGAACCACCTCATTTTGTTCCTTTTTAAATTAAATGTTTAAGAGTTACCACTTTATTCCAATCAAGATGGCTTCAGGTGTGCAATACGTGTGTCATAAGTTACACTGTCAGCGCTCTAGTTGTTCTTTAGAACACTCTGGGAAGCTGCAGTAGAACACAAAGGAATCAACTGACAGTCTCTGCCCTTGTTGGATGTAAATGTTTTACTGAGAATGTCAGACTTCATTCTCACATGACTGAGAAAGATAATGTGAATTTACAGAAAATATGCTCTCAGTTTAGCTTATAGATCACCTTCCAAACCTCTGTGGGAAAAGCATGAGAAAATAGTTTTCTCTCAAACATGATTCATGATATCACAGCAGAAGGCTTTTTCACATGGTAAAATCACCTTAGAACACACCACAATTCCTAAAATGAGTATGGTACCATCAACAAATGATTTATAAAGTAACTAAAGTCTTAAAACCTTCTCTTAACTGCAATGCTTTTTAATGAGGTGCTATCATGTATGTTGGTCCCAAGATGGCTGCCAACACTTCTTGGATGAAGTACTGACAGCCAATCAGATCTCACGATGAGATGTGTGGTTATGCTCCGCCCAGATATATCTATCCTTTTAACTCTAATTTTCTCAGGAACTACTGAACGAATTTATACCATTTAAGGAAAATGCACGAGTCTGAACTGAGGACTACCTCTTTGCCAAATTTGGTGTCATTCCGTTCAGCAGTTCGGGCTGTAGCTGCGTCAACAGGTCCTACGGGAAAATGCATGGGGAAAACGTGTTTTGGGATCCCCTTTTTTCTCGGCCACCGCTTGACGAATCAACGTGAAATTTTTAGGATAGGAGGAGACCGGAGCTGGCCAAAAGTATGGAAAATTTCGCGAAGATTCGTCAATCGGCACCAACGTTATTCCAAATAGAATGTTGCAGATTTCCTATGGAAAATAGGTCCTAACTATAACTACCTACTGGCGACGCCAGTACGTAATATATATATACATACATATACATATATATATGTGTGTGCGTGTGTACTGCAGTACTTTCTTGAACATACCTAGAAAGTACAGCACTTGTTATTGAAATAAAAAATAAACAATACTACTGAAAACCAAAATAAAGTAGGAAAGTAAAACGTGTCTGAAGTAATGACATTTAACATGTATTAGAAAGGCATCTGAAACACACATTTCTAGTCACATTACAATGAACGCTAATTCAAAACTAGATTAGAAATAAAATTTAGTAGTAAAGCATTAAGTGATTGGTTTAATAACACAAAGGGGTCGCTTCCGATCCGGGTCGGAAAGCACTCCAACCGAGTCGGATCCGGAGTGTTTTCCGACCGAGCCGGACTCCTACAGTCTGACCGAGCGAGTACGATGCGCACGTATGCTGTCGGACTCAGTTCGGTCAGACTCCCATAGAAGTCAATGGGAGCCAGTTGTACGATGTGTACATGCGCTCCCATTGACTGAATGGGTACGTCTCGAACAAGTGCGCCCCCTACAGTGGGTATGCGTTGGTGCCACCTGCGCCGTACATGCCTGTGTTGGGCTGACCCATAGGTCTCCCCCTGTGTCCAAGTCGTAGGGCTGCGGGTGTCAGGGGGTCCGACACGGACGCCCAAAGTCCGAATCCGGGAGCTTTTGCGAGCCGGACACTCCGGCTCGCACAGGCTGTCTGATTATTGTTCTAAAAACAAATTTTAAAAACACATTTTTCATGTTTCTATTTATAGATTTAAAAAATACTATAATCTGTATTTTTTTTAGAAAAAATTATATTTATTTATATATGCATTTTTGTATTTATTCATGTACATATATGTGTAGGTAATTATTTATATATATTTATATATTTATGAACTTATTTGCACTACTTTGCACAGCTAAATAACAGATCGGAAAAAAGTATCCTAATAATACCTGTTTTTTCATGAACAAAATACAATTGAATGCGGTAATAATATAACGATATTTATACCGACAGGTTTACACACTCTACATAGAAGCCACTTAACAATGCAGTTTACTTTGAGCACTGTCACTTTAACACTCATGGTGGGAAAAAAAGAACTAAAAAAATGGTATTTAAACAGTCATGTGACTTCTAAACGCATCATGTGATCTAGGCTCTACGGAGTTGAAACGCGTTATGGCTGACTTACCTCGGGAACAATTAAAATTTGATTGAATGCACAGAGATGTGGTCCGTGCTCCATTCTTCGATACATTGAAGCGCCAAGCAGCAGTGGAGTGCCTTTGAAATTTTAAACCGGTTTTTCGCCTTCCCCGGTTGCACACGGACCCCCCCTTGATGTGGGCTGACAGAGTACAAGGAGGACGCCGTCTGGTAACAAACACCAATGTAAGAATCCAGGAGGATTATTGCGTGAACAGCCCCCCAACCAACACGGAAATCGGACGCTGTGACCCACGGAAGCAACGCCAAGCAGAACCGACCTGGGTCGAAGGACTCGGAATGCACTGACGACGGCGGCTGGAGATAGGAACAGCAGACGGAAAGCGAATTGGCTGGGTAGAGGGGAGTGCTACAGACGCGAGTTAGAGGTTGCAGAGTAGAATTATTCTTCAGTTGCAAAATACTCTATTAAATCTACAGTCTGTGTAATATTAGAATTATTATATCAAATTCCTGAGGCCGATGCGCTCAGAGATCGTGAGGTGGCTGCTACGGCAATGTTTGATGATTTCAACACGCCAAGTTCAAACTACATAGCCCAGAATGCACCAACTGTGGTAAAAACCGGAACTTGGAAAAACTAATGAAAAGTGAACAGAACAAATGGTGGGAGGGTCGCTCCCTCCAACGATATTTAGATGTGGGAAGGATTCTGCGTGGCTTGCGCATATTAATCGCCCCAAGTTATGAGACGCCAGACCCACAGATGATGAAGGAGTGGGCTGCGACGAATTTAGAATCATCAAGGAGACTCGTAATTTTATTAGTAAAATATGCAGAGTCAGATCGTCTCAAGTTATAAGAACAGATCAATACCCTGACTGAGGAAATAGGAAATATGGGGCAAAGTGAAGAGGGGAAGAAACTAAAAGAAGAGCTGACACAGCGCTTAAAGAAAGATGAAGACAAAATAAGGGAGTGTAAGACATATAAGTACCATCAGGATAAAGCCGATTATGAATGTGGACGTATTTTTACCTTTGCCAAAAAATACGAAAATATGAAAATTTCGAAATACAGTGGCAATTCACAGTTGTCTTCGAAGGGTAAAAACAGTTCTAAACAAGCCACTTCATCCACATCAGATTTGAGTTCGGCAATAGAAAGCGAAACCGAAGGGGAAAATAGAGATAAAAGAGTTCCAGTTTCAATTTCTCTTGCTGAAGAACTCGATTTTTTAGTAGAGGAGAGAAAACAAACGCTCCGACCGAAGAGACAACAGCAACAACAAACAACAACAAAAAAACAATCAAACGAAGAGAGAGGAGAAGGGCAAAACAAATGAGAACAAACCCAACGGTACCAAACACGTAGATGGAATCGCAAATAAAGGAAACACAAGGCATTGCAAACAACATTACAGTAACCAATTTATCAGCGATGACTTTGAACTCAGCAGAACTACAACTGCTCCCATTTGGGCTCTCCTTTTGCCCTGAAAGTTCATTCAATTACGCAGCAACCAGGGTGGATGTGTTCAAAGCAATAAGAAAGCTTAAGCTCCAAAAGTACCATCTTATCAAAGCGGCAAGTACTGCAAAACATACAGCTATGTCGCCTCCCCTCAGTTGTTCCCCTTCAATTTATGAACTAACCAACGAGGATATGCCACTCTTTAGAGATATGCAAGCATTGGCATCTTCTACCACTGAACAAAGTGACCAAGCAATAATCACTAGAAACAGCGCAGATAATACACTTGTGAATACCAGATTTAAACCATGCTCAGTCTATGTTCCAATCATGCCTAGAGATGCCATAGATGTCTATCATGAGCAAATTATAATGGGACTTAAAGACTTAAATATCAAAGTAAAAAAAATGCAAAAAAATACCCATAGGACGAAAAAGAACAAACAGAGAATCCAATATGAACAACTAATGAAAAAATTGTCAAATAACAACAACATTATCATAAGGAATGCTGATAAGGGTGGAAACCTGGTATTCTGGGCAAAAGAAGATTACAATAAGGAGGCACTAAGCCAACTTACAGACCAACAATGTTATCGTAGAAGTGACCATCTAATGCTAAAAGCAACATACGATAGCTATTACAGTAAATTGATGGCCTGGAGAAGTTTGGGGTTAATAAATAAGGATGAATATGGCTTTTTAAGGAATAACACACCTACAACCCCAGTAATCTACTTTATACCCAAACTACATAAAAATTCAACTAATCCGCCCGGACATCCAATTATCTCTGCCATCAATAGCCTGACAGAAAGCACGTCACAATATATAGATTACTTTCTTCAGGAATACGTCCAAGCTCTGCCTTCATATTTAAGAGACACGGGTGACTTTTTAACAAAGATACAGAACTTCCAGTGGCAACAGGGTTATATATTGATAACCATGGATATTTCTGCTCTATACACGATCATCATTCATAAAGATGGTCTACGGGCAATGAAATACTACCTCGGAAATAGAGACGCCAAGTATGAACCACATAATCGGATGCTCTTAGACATGATTGACTTTTGCCTCCATAACAATTTCTTTCTGTTTCAGAACACTGTCTACCAACAAATGCGGGGCGTAGCAATGGGTGCCAGCTTCTCCCCCAGCTATGCCTGACTTCAAATGGGCTGGTGGGAGGAACTGGTCCTCCATAGAAATTTTGCTGACACCCTACAAAAAAAAGTTAAATGTTGGTGGCGATACATTGACGATTTGTTTTTAATATAGGATGGTTCTGAAACTGAGGCTAAAGTGTTTATTGATGAACTGAACGTTAACGACATCAATCTGAAGTTCACATCTGACATCAGTGTTAACAAAGTGACATTTTTAGATGTAGAAATATACATTGATAAAGGGAAAATAAATTGAAACCAAAATCCATAGAAAACCCACAGCAGTAAACTCGGTGCTACATGCAACTAGCCAGCACCCAAAACATCTTATACAGAGTATCCCCTATGGGGAGATGATTCGATTAAAAATAATTCGTAGTACTGAATCTGAATTAGTTAAGACTCAACAGATCAGTCGATCTCGATTTCTCCAACGGGGATATACTAAAAAGTGTATAGTTGCAGCAATTTTAAAAAGTGGGTCAGTGGATAGAAATACCCTTTTAAAAGTCAAAACCACAGAAGTGTCTATGATATCATCCGAATCTAAACCAAAACTAGATGATCAATTTCGGATGATAATTGGATATAGCAAACAAAGCAGGGAAATCAACCGTATTATTCAGAAAAATTGGCCTTTGATAAAAAATGATCCTATCTTAGACCCTACACTACCAACTAAACTCTCCATTACCAACAGGAGAGCTCCCAATATGCGGGACAAGTTGGTACAGAATAATCCAGTAGATAAACCAACAGGTAATTGGTTAAGCCAAAGAAAGGGCTTCTTCAAATGCAGAATTTGCAAAGCGTGCCAATTTGGCACAAATACATCAACTTACAAAACTGCATTTGGTGAACAGGAACATACTATTGACAAAGCCCTATCATGTAAAACGGAATTTGTTGTGTATGTTCTCTTGTGCCCCTGTGGGCTTAGGTACGTGGGAAGTACCAAGCTACAGGGGCATAAGAGGATTTTACAACATATAAGAGCCATAACCAATAAAGACCCTGCATATCCAGTGGCCCGACATTTTATGGAATACCATCAATCAGATCCCAAACATCTCAAATATTTTATTATAGATAGTATTCCATATAGCAGACGTGGCGGTAACAGAAAAAAGATGTTAAGACAACTCGAAACCTGTTACATTTTAGAATGAGATTCAAAAAATCGAAACAGCCTGAACGTCACAGATGATCTGCACACATATTTGTAAAAGACTCACTAAACTGTGCTATTTGACTGTTATTATTACCTTTCACCAGCTCTTGTTCTTTCTTTCTTTCATTTACTATTATTATTTTTTTTTTCCATAGCCAATCTAGTATTTATCCCTCTACAAAAAGAATTTCTCTTTTTGGTAGAAAACTAGTGGCATACCGGAGCTATAAATTATTACTGAGCAGCCAAAATAGTCCTCATATCACATAGAAGTTATTAAAGGCTATAAGAGATATATTTACATTTTTTAGACACTTATAAGTATTGACAAAGGCTTTTGTCAATAAGGTTTAAGGTGATTTGCACATATATTGCACTATTTTGCACAATATTGCTTGTTTTGGTTGTCTGATAGACAATCTTAATACATAACTGTAGAGTGAAAAGATGATTTGGCTAAGAAGACCTCATGTCCCAACAGGGATTGTACATTAATTTTCAATTTCCTGTGGTACGGACAGTACCGATCCAAGTTGTGTGATAAGTAAGAACTACGTATAAAGGGGAAAAGGAGATGAATTAGGTATTTATACCATGATTATTGTTTTAAAAACAAATTTTAAAAACACATTTTTCATGTCTCTATTTATAGATTTTAAAAATACTATAATCTGTATTTTTTTGAGAAAAAATATTATTTATTTATATATGCATTTTTGTATTTATTCATGTATATATATGTGTAGGTAATAATTTATTTATATTTATATATTTATGAACTTATTTGCACTACTTTGCACAACTAAATAACAGATCGGAAAAAAGTATGCTAAATAATACCTGTTTTTTCATGAACAAAATGCAATTGAATGCGGTAATAATATAACGGTATTTATACCGACAGGTTTACACACTCTACATAGGAGCCACTAAACAATGCAGTTTACTTTGAGCACTGTCACTTTAACACTCATGGTGGGGAAAAAAGAGAAAAAAAGAAAAAAGAACTAAAAAAATGGTATTTAAACAGTCATGTGACTTCTAAACGCATCATGTGATCAAGGCTCTACGGAGTTGAAACGCGTTATGGCTGACTTACCTCGGGAACAATAAAAATGTGATTGAATGCACAGACATGTGGTCCGTGCTCCATTCTTCGATACATTGAAGCGCCAAGCAGCAGTGGAGTTCCTTTGATATATATATATATATACACTGAAAAAACCATAGGTTTCACACATGTTATAGTTAGCTGGACATTTCACTCGTAAAAAACCATTGAAATTCCCCCGTTATAGTTAGTTCAGCTAACTATAACTCGTGCGACCTCAATGCACTGCTGATGACGTCACATATTACATCACTCATGACATGGTCAGTGACATCACTCATGACATCACTGATGACATCTCACATGACATCACTGATGACATCATCCAGTGAATGTGTGTTTTTCTGAAAATGAAATATGTTTTATATATGTATATCTCAAGGTCGATGGAAGAATAAATGGGTATATAAGTGTCTAAATGGATGATTTGTTTTTGAAAAATTGATTGTGTAACTCACTGATTAAGTGTATCATAGTGAATACATGGCTTAGTGAGTGATGTTTAAATATGTAAATATCTGTATCAGTCTCTCACTTTGTGTATAAGTGGCTGCATGGGTTGGTGAGTAGCTACATGGGTGTCTATATAGGTTACTAGTTGTTTTTTTGAGTATCAGTCTGAGTGTCTGCATGGTTCGGTGGGGGGTATTACGTAGTGCATAGGTGCATGAATGAGTGACTCACTGTTTGTATGTGTTGAAGACAGCATGTGTGCAGGACTGTATGGGTGGGTGAGTGTGTGTATGGGTGTGTTAGTGAGTGAATGACTGTCTCAATAGTGTCTTTATGAGTAACTACATATGTTTTAAACTAGTATATGTGACTATTGGTGTATATAAGTGAGTATATGTGAGAGTGAGAGATTGAAAGAGTTCCTGTATGAATAAGTATGTGTTTCTATAAGTGATTGTTTAAAAGACTAAGTATGTGTAAGTTTCCGTAGAAGTAAGTGTGGTGGTGTGTGTATAACTGCATATGCAAGTAAATGTATGTTTGATTCTTTATTAGCATGAGTGACTATGTGTGTGAGTAACTCTATGGATGAGTGGCATTGTGTAACAGGATGTATAGGTGTATGAGTACATATGATGAGTGAGTACATGTATGAGTGACTGTATAGGACTGTTGGTGAATGAGTGGATGTGTATGTGGATCTTAGAATTACTGAAGAGGTTGTTGTAACTGGTATTGGTATGTCCATTGTTTTGAAAATTTTAGTCTCTATTTTTGAATGTGTGTATCAAAGGTTATATTAGGGTGAGAGGAGGTCTGCCACTCTATCACAAGGATGATGTCATCAGTGATGTCATCAGTGATGTCATTTGAGATGTCCTCAGTGATGTCATGAGTGATGTCACTGACCATGTCATGAGTGATGTAATATGTGATGTCATCAGCAGTGCATTGCGGGCGCGCGAGTTATAGTTAGCTGAACTAACTATAACAGGAGAATTTCAATGGTTTTTTACGAGTGAAATGTCCAGCTAACTATAACATGTGTGAAACCAATGTTTTTTTCAGTGAATTTCTGAGGTTTTTTAAATGCTAATTCCTAACTATAATGTGCCGGAAACCTGTGGTTTTTTCTGTGAATTTCAAAGGTTTTTTAAATGCTAATTTCTAACTATGCCTACAGAGATAGGACATGTGAAGAAAGAAGAAAAAATGCACAGAAAGAAAAAAAGAAGTGCAGAAAGAAGCAACAGAAGTCCTCAAAGACGAAGAAAAGTGCAGGAAGAAGGATAACGTGCAGAAAGAACAAAAAGAAGAGCAGAAAGAAGCCTTGTTGCAAAATCATCCTGTACCCTCAACTTTTTCAGACGGATACTGGTGGTAACTGAGTCTGACTAACCAGTCCTAGAGCCAGTGCTATGTTAAAAGACACTTAGAATACAGTGAAAACACCTACATACACTAGGGAACATTATGCGTTGGGGTCCCCCTGTGATTAGCATGACCTCCTCTGTAAGCCCTTAGTATATAATAGGGCAGGGGGATTAAAACTACCTCTTAAAACAGACCACAGGGCGTTTTTGCACACGTTAACTCAGGCCCCGTCCCCTCCCTTCACCACTGTGTAAACACGCCCTGTGTCCGTTTTTAGTTGGGAGATTAAGTTCATTTGAATCCTGAGGGTCCCTAGGGTCCAACTAGCCCACTAGGTACCTCCAGTAAGTGCCACAGAGCTGCGTTGCAGAGAGGTGTAAAAAGTGGCACGGCCTGGACCACCTCTCTGCAATGCAGCTCAGTGGCGCTTACTGGAAGCACTTGGTGGGCTAGTTAGCCCCCCAGGGGCCCTCAGTATTGAAGGGAAATTATATCCCTCATTTAAAACGTGCCATAGTGCGTGTTTGCACACGTCACCTCAGGCCCCGTCCCCTCCCTTCACCACTGTGTAAATGCGCCCTGTGGCTGTTCTAAGTTGAGAGATTAAGTCCCCTTGAATCCTAAGGGTCCCTAGGGTCAAACTAGACCACTAGGTACCTCCAGTAAGCGCCACAGAGCTGCGTTGCAGAGAGGTGTAAAATGGGGCTTGGCCTCAGAACACCTGTCTGCAGCACAGCTCCCTGGCGCATACTGGAGATGCCTGTTGGGCTAGTTGGCCCTCAGGGACCCTCAGTATTGAAGAGGAATTAATTCCCCAACTTACAACTCGCCAGGGGGCGCGTTTGCAGAGTGCTACAAGGAGGGGGCGTGGCCTCCGGCACGATGCCAGTCTTTTATTTATTTTAATTTTTTAAGAAGGGGGGCTGTGTGGTTCCCCTTCCTATTCTAATTTATTGGCCCTGATGACCCCATCCCCCAGGGCCTGTCGCCTAATTATATTTTTTTGACTCCAATCCCCAGGGCCGGCCACTGTTTTTTATTATTTTAAAAAAATATATATTTATAGACACACGTAGGACATGCTGGACAAACCGTACGTACCTATCACCATGACGATTAGCGTGATATTCATTAAAAGGCGACTATGCATACAATGAATCCACGTGGAATGTATTTACACCACTAGTGAAGCTCTGACATGTCTGATGCCCTACCGTGCCTAATCCCGGTAGACACCCTTGCCGTTCATTTATACAAACATGGGTAGCTATTGACGGGCACATTTAATACACATGCACACCAAGCCATTCAAAGGGGATTCGACAAAAATTCGACCAAAACTATGCAAGAAACCCCCCTCACGGTTAATAAAACACACATCCACTGCCGGATGTGTAATACTTTTTATTTTACTCTCTGGAAAGGGGGCGAACATCACTTGAGAGTCACAGCGCGCTCCTGGCAGAGCCCAATGCTGTGTTACACCCACCATTGCCTGCCGAGTGCCACACACCTCTGTGTTGTATTCCACCAGATAGTGCATATGCTATGACACTCTCTAGCCCATGTGCACTGTAACACCACCCCGTGAATATGTCATGCCACACTTGTCTTCGCACGGGTTATATTGCCCCATCTAACGTGCCTTCCTCGATGCCTATGTTATAACGCACAGTGCTATGCCATACATATTACAATCTGGGATCCATATCTTGGTCACAGTGCATATGCAACGTTACACTCCCCAGCACATATTTTATATTACAACTTTAGAGACTAGTTAGGTTACACAACACTGCCCTGTGCATATTACACTCCAAGGCGCATATCGCATAGCGCGCGCTAGTGCCTGTGCTATCTCGCGCTCTCCAATGAATCTGTCATTGCGCACAATGTATTGCATATTATATTTCACGCCTGGTTCATCTTATATCACACTTTTTGGTGCATAGTTTATACCATACACTATATCTAGTTTTCATTTTCAATCGTGCTCTCAGGACTATGTTCTATATAACACTGTGTTCACCTACCCTTTTCACGGGCATTACATTTTGCGATAGGGGGTGGAGGGTCAGGGGGTGTTTCTGCCAAGTGAGCCCGGAGTCACAGTCACAAACGTCCTCTTCTTCCTGAATAAAAGTGACATTATGCTGCATACTTGTTCATATTTTAAGTAGTTCGCACAGGCACACGTTTTAAAAACAATAAAGTTCCTAATACCCGCCTTCTCTGAACAGTTAGCTTGCTGCCCCATCCCCCTCCTCTCTATCCTCTGTTCTGTGAATCCATGGACTATCCTCCTCCCTCCTGCCATGCATGGTCTGATGTGCTGCCACTGCCCTTAATTTAGTATGATGTACCAGTCCACTCCTCCTGCCCTCCATTGCCCAATTCTATGCCCCATCATTGACCTCCTGCTTAAACTCTGTGCTTAGCTTGCTGCCCCTATTCTCCTTCCCCCTGCCCTCCGATGTCTTTGTGCATGCCCCTGCTCCATCCTTTTTGCCCACCATGTTCCATGGACCTGCCACTCCTATCTACTCTGAGTTTTCTGTTGAGCTGCCACTCCCCTCCCACCTGCCTAGCATTGTCAGATGACTGTAACCTGTCCCTGCCACCTCCACCCTGCCTGTCCACATGCCATGCCCCTATCCTCTTCCTCCTGTCCTACATGGTCCATTGTACTGCCACACCCTTCTGCCCTCCCTGGTCTGTTGTGCTGCAACTGCTCCTCCTGCCTGCCCCATGCGGTCTGTTGTGAGGCCCCTTCCCCTGAACTTTCTTGTCTGTGCACAGGTCCTGACCTTCCCTTCTATCCTCCATCGTCCTTTGTGCATGCCCCTGCACCCTTCTTCTTGCCCATCATAGCCATTGTGCTGCCACTAACCCTCCCACTTGCCATGCATGGTCTTCTGTGCTGCCATGGCCCCTCCCACCTTCCCTGTGTGGTCAGTTATCTGCCCCTGACCCCCTCCCACCTTTCCTCCATGGTCTGTGTGTATGCCATCACAGTCTCACTGTTGCTCTTCATGGTGTGTCTTGCTTCTAGTGCCCATCCTGGCTGACCTCCATGGCTAACTTGCTGCTCCTGCCCTGCCCCCTTGCCCCCAGCCCTCTGTTTACATGTGCAGACCCCTACTCCCTCCCTCCTGGCTTGTCTGTTCCATTGTAATGCCCCTGATCCGTCCCTCCTGCCCTTTATGGTCTGTTATGCTGCAGCTTTCTCTCCTGTCTGTCCATTATGGTCAGCTAGCTACCATTGCCTCTTGCCCCTCTGTTCTCTGTTGTCCATGTGCATGGTCCTGTCCCCTCCCTCTTGCTTTCTATGGATTGTTGTGCTGCACTCCCGTCCCGCATGCCCTGTGTGGTGTATTGTGCTGCTGCAAACCCTGATGCCTGCCCTGCAGGGTCTGTTTCGTGCACCTCTCCATGTCCCTCCTGTCCTCTGTTATCCAAGTCCATGTCCCTACCCCATTTCCTTCCATGATTCAATGTACCATACTTGCGAACATTTTGAACTTGGTAAGAGGGAGATTTTGAAAAAAAACTGGGGTATTGATTTTCCCCTTTGAGTTACATTGAAAAAGAGGAGATTGTAGACAGGAGACAGATAAAATAAAGCCCATTTGAGCTTAAAAACATTGGACGTTTCCTGGCTGAATCGGGTCTGTTGGCATGTATGGTTGTACTACCATTGCCTCTTCCTTCTGCCCACAATGGTCTAGTACATTGCCACAGCCTCTCCTGCAAGTCCTGTATTGTTGGTTTGTTGCCCCTGCCCCCCTTTCCACTGCCCTCCATAGTCTGTTGTGCTGCCACGGCCCTTCCTGCCTGCTCAGTGTGGTTAAATTGTTGCCTTTGCACCCTCCTACCTGCCTTCAATTTTCAGAGTCCGTGCCCCTGGCCTCTGCCTCTCAACAGTATCCTAATGAACAACTAGATTGCTAACATTCTATATTTATTACAAAAGTGTGGAACGCCTGACGTCATCTTGATGTAATCAAAACTGTAATACCTAGAGCATTTCCTTTAGAAATTACATATCTGAGAGGGTCTTATTGGCATCAAAACTATGGTTAGTGCTCTAAAAGACTAAAATAAGGACATATTTTCTGAGTTTTCAAATAGCGACAAAGCACTTTTAAATTATTTGTTATCTTTATGTTTTTTTATCCAGTTGACCACTTGATTAAATGTTGCACTTAGGGGAGAGGATGTGGTGTTACTTCCAGAACTGCAGACTTTGCAACTGGGGAACCAGGTTGGATTTTCTGCTTCAGCTCGACATTCTGTGATTCTAGTCAAACCACTTAGTCTCCCCATGTCTACAACCAAAATGAATTTGTTCTTGTGTGATGTAACCAATGCTCATGTAAAGCACTCCAATACCTGACAAGTCTGCACTATATAACACTGCAAAAACACAAAATAATAAGTGTTTTGCACACTTCTGTCATTGGGCTATATTTGGGCTACATCTGGGTGATTTTGGGCTACATTTGGGCTCTTTTGTCTCCGGTGGCCTTCTTGGGAGATTTATTTGTTATGAAGTTTCCTAATTTCCTCATGTACTGCAGTCTCCTCAGTAGGAAATGCTTTCAGTTTTTTACTTTAATTCCATCATGAAGGTATTCAGATATGTCACACATTTGCCATAAATTCTGAATGCTAGCACTCTAGTTGCTCATTAGATCACTGTAGTAAAACTACTGTTCACCATGGAAGTCTGCTCCTGGTCTTAAAAGTGCATGTTTCAGTCTGCATGTCAGAATTTTTTAATGAAATAGAAGAGGATTTGAGAAGCCACTCAAAATGTGCCCTCATTTTCGTTCTTCAGCATTAATCATAATTTCTATGGCAAAATGAACCCCCTCATTGTGTTCCTTTTTAAATTAAATGTTTTAAGTGTTACCAGTTTATTCCAATCAATATTGGCTTCAGGTGTGCCATACTTTTGTCATAATGAAGACAGTAAGCGCTCTAGTTGTTTTTAAGAACACTATGGGACATTCTGTCATTGGGCTATACTTGGGCTACATCTGGGTGATATTTGGGCTACATTTGGGCTCTTTTGTCTCTGGTGGCCATCTTGGGAGACTTATTTGTTATGAAGTTTCCTAATTTCCTCATTTACTGCAGTCTCCTCAGTAGGAAATACTTTCAGTTTTTTACTTTTATTCCATCAAGAAGGCATTCAGATGTGTCACACATTTGCCATAAATTCAGAATGTTAGTACTCTTTTTGCTCATTTGATCACTGTAGTAAAGCTACTGCTCACCAGGGAAAACTGCTGCTGGTATTGAAAGTGCATGTTTCAGTCTGCATGTCAGAATTTTTTAATGAAATAGAAGAGGATTTGAGAAGTCTCTCAAAATGTGCCCTAATTTTTCTTTCTGCAGCACTAATCATACTTTTTATGGAAAAATGAACCCCCTCATTTTGTTCCTTTTTAAATTAAATGTTTTAAGAGTTACCACTTTAATCCAAGCAAGATGGCTTCAGGTGTGCCATGCGTTTATCATAAGTAGGACTGTTAGCGCTCTAGTTGTTCTTTGGAACACTCTGGGAAGCTGCAGTAGAACACAAAGGAATCAACTGACAGTCTCTGCCCTTGTTGAATGTACATGTTTTACTGAGAATGTCAGACTTCATTCTCACATGACTGAGAAAGATAATGTGAATTTTCAGAAAATAAGCTCTCAGTTTTGCTTATGGATCACCTTCCAAACCTCTGTGGGAAAAGCATGAGAAAATATTTTTGTCTCAATCATGATATCCCAGCAGAAGGCTTTTTCACATGGTGAAATCACCTTAGAACATACCACAATTCCTAAAATGAGTATGGTACCATCAACAAATGATTTATAATGTAACTAAAGTCTAAAAACCTTCTATTAACTGCAATGCTTTTTAATGAGGTGCTCTCATGTATATTGGTCCCAAGATGGCTGCCAACACTTCTTGGATGAAGTGCTGACAGCCAATCAGATCTCAGGATGAGATGTGTGGTTAGGCTCCGCCCACATATATATATGAATTTACTTTTGATTTTCTCAGGAACTACTGAACAGATTGACACCAGACCTGCAAAAGGCACTTCCCTGACCTGAGGACTACCTCTCTGCCAAATTTCAAGTAATTCTGTTCAGCCGTTTGGGCTGTACCTTCGACTAAAGGTCCTATGGAAAAATGCATGGGGAAAACGTGTTTTGGGACCCCCTTTTTTTCTCGGCCCCCGCTTGACAAATCACCCCGAGACTTTCAGGGTAGGAGCGTAGCGGAGCGCCCCACCTATTTTGAAAATTTTGCGAGGATTCGTCAACCGGCGCCAAAGTTATTCCAAATAGAATGTTGCGGATTTCCTATGGAAACACGGTCCTAACTATAACTATCTACAGGCGACCGCCAGTAGATAATATATATATATATATAGAAAAACGAAGATTTCTCTGCACCTCCACTGCAATGGCGAACAGAGACGCGAACCCAACGAATGAGGTTAGATGGAGTTCTTTATTTCTTCTAGACCTCGAACTATATATATTATCTACTGGCGGTCGCCAGTAGATAGTTATAGTTAGGACCGAGTTCCCATAGGAAATCTGAAAATTCTATTTTGAATAACTTTGGCGCTGGTTGACTTATGTTCGTGAAATTTTCAAAACTAATGGGGCGCTCCGCTCAGCTCCTACCCTGAAAGTCTCGGGGTGATCCGTCAAGCGGGGGCTGAGAAAAAGGGGGGTCCCAAGACGCGTTTTCCCCATGCATTTTCCCATAGGACCTTTAGTCGAAGGTACTGCCCGAACGGCTGAACAGAATTACTTGAAATTTGGCAAAGAGGTAGTCCTCAGGTCAGGCATGTGCCTTTTGCATATATGGTGTAAATCCGTTCAGTAGTTCCTGAGAAAATCAAAAGTAAAATCATATACATATCTGGGCGGAGCCTAACCACACATCTCATTGTGAGATCTGATTGGCTGTCAGCACTTCATCCAAGAAGTGTTGGCAGCCATCTTGGGACCAATATACATGATAGCACCTCATTAAAAAGCATTGCAGTTAATAGAAGGTTTTAAGACTTTAGTTACATTATAAATCATTTGTTGATGGTACCATACTCATTTTAGGAATTGTGGTATGTTCTAAGGTGATTTTACCATGTGAAAAAGCCTTCTGCTGGGATATCATGAATCATCTTTGAGAGAAAACTATTTTCACATGCTTTTCCCACAGAGGTTTGAAAGGTGATCTATAAGCTAAACTGAGAGCATATTTTCTGTAAATTCACATTATCTTTCTCAGTCATGTGAGAATGAAGTCTGACATTCTCAGTAAAACATGTACATCCAACAAGGGCAGAGACTGTCAGTTGATTCCTTTGTGTTCTACTGCAGCCTCCTAGAGTGTTCCAAAGAACAGCTAGAGCGCTAACAGTCTTACTTATGACAAAGGTATGGCACACCTGAAGCCATCTTGATTGGAATAAAGTGGTAACATTTAAAACATTTAATTTAAAAAGGAACAAAATGAGAGGGTTCATTTTGCCATAGAATGTATGAGTAGTGCTGCAGAAAGAAAAATTAGGGCACATTTTGAGTGACTTCTCAAATCCTCTTCTATTTCATTAAAGAATTCTGACATGCAGACTGAAACATGCACTTTCAATACCAGCAGCAGACTTCCCTGGTGAGCAGTAGCTTTACTACAGTGATCTAATGAGCAACTAGAGTGCTAACATTCTGAATTTATGGCAAATGTGTGACACATCTGAATGCCTTCTTCATTGAATCAAAGTAAAAAACTGACAGTATGCCTACTGAGGAGACTGCAGTAAATGAGGAAATTAGGAAACTTCATAACAAGTCTCCCAAGATGGCCACCAGAGACAAAAGAGCCCAAATGTAGCACAAATATCACCAAGATGTAGCCCAAGTATAGCCCAAAGACAGAAATCCCAGAGTGTTTTAAAGAACAACTAGAGCGCTAACAGTCTTACTTATGACAAAGGTATGGCACACCTGAAGCCATCTTGGTTGGAATAAAGTGGTAACATTTAAACCATTTAATTTGCAAAGCAACAAAATGAGGGGGTTCATTTTGCCATAGAAATTATGATTAGTGCTGCAGAAGGAAAACCTAGGGCACATTTTGACTTCTCAAATCCTCTTCTATTTCATTAAAAAGTTCTGACATGCAGACTGAAACATGCACTTTGAATACCAGCAGCAGACTTCCCTGGTGAGCGGTAGAGTAGTAGAGAGTGAGTAGTAGAGAGTGAGAGTAGTAGAGGGTAAGTGGTAGAGAGTAGTAGAGTGAGTAGTGGTGAGTAGTAGAGAGTGAGTAGTGGAGAGTAGTAGAGAGTGAGTAGTAGAGAGAGTAGTAGAGAGAGTAGTAGAGTGAGTACTTGAGAGTGAGTAGTAGAGAGTGAGTAGTAGAGAGTAGTAGAGTAGTAGAGAGTGAGTAGTAGAGTGAGTAGTAGAGTGAGTAGTGGAGTGAGTAGTAGAGAGCAAGTAGTAGAGAGTGTGTAGTAGAGCGAGAGTAGTAGAGAGTAGTAGAGAGTGAGTAGTAGAGAGTGAGCAGTAGAGAGAGTAGTAGAGAGTAGTAGAGTAGTAGAGAGTGAGTAGTAGAGAGTGAGTAGTAGAGAGTAGTAGAGAGTGAGTAGCAGAGAGAGTAGTAGAGAGTAGTAGAGTGAGTAGTAGCGAGTGAGTATTAGAGAGAGAGAGTAGTAGAGGGTAAGTGGTAGAGAGTAGTAGAGTGAGTAGTGGTGAGTAGTAGAGAGTGAGTAGTGGAGAGTAGTAGAGAGTGAGTAGTAGAGAGAGTAGTAGAGAGAGTAGTAGAGTGAGTACTTGAGAGTGAGTAGTAGAGAGTGAGTAGTAGAGAGTAGTAGAGTAGTAGAGAGTAGTAGAGTAGTAGAGAGTGAGTAGTAGAGAGTAGTAGAGTGAGTAGTAGAGAGGGAGTAGTAGAGAGAGAGTAGTAGAGAGTAGTAGAGAGTGAGTAGTAGAGTAGTAGAGAGTGAGTGGTAGAGAGTAGTAGAGAGTAGTAGAGAGTGAGTAGTAGAGAGTGAGTAGTAGAGAGTAGTAGAGTACTAGAGAATAGTAGAAAGTGAGTAGTAGAGAGTGAGTAGTAGAAAGTAGTAGCGAGTGAGTAGTAGAGAGTGAGTAGTTTAATTTAAAAGGAACACAATGAGGAGGTTCATTTTGCCATAGAAATTATGATTAGTGAGGAAAAAAGAAAAGTTAGGGCACATTTTGAGTGACTTCTCAAATCCTCTTCTATTTCATTAAAGAATTCTGACATGCAGACTGAAACATGCACTTTCAATACCAGCAGCAGACTTCCCTGGTGAGCAGTAGCTTTACTACAGTGATCTAATGAGCAACTAGAGTGCTAACATTCTGAATTTATGGCAAATATGTGACACATCTGAATGCCTTCTTCATTGAATCAAAGTAAAAAACTGACAGTATGCCTACTGAGGAGACTGCAGTAAATGAGGAAATTAGGAAACTTCATAACAAGTCTCCCAAGATGGCCACCAGAGACAAAAGAGCCCAAATGTAGCACAAATATCACCAAGATGTAGCCCAAGTATAGCCCAAAGACAGAAATCCCAGAGTGTTTTAAAGAACAACTAGAGCGCTAACAGTCTTACTTATGACAAAGGTATGGCACACCTGAAGCCATCTTGGTTGGAATAAAGTGGTAACATTTAAAACATTTAATTTGCAAAGCAACAAAATGAGGGGGTTCATTTTGCCATAGAAATTATGATTAGTGCTGCAGAAGGAAAACTTAGGGCACATTTTGACTTCTCAAATCCTCTTCTATTTCATTAAAAAGTTCTGACATGCAGACTGAAACATGCACTTTGAATACCAGCAGCAGACTTCCCTGGTGAGCAGTAGCTTTGATACAGTGATCTAATGAGGAACTAGAGTGCTACCATTCAGAATTTATGGCAAATGTGTCACATCTGAATGCCTTCTTGATGGAACCAAAGTAAACAAGCATTGAAAATGCAATAGGTCTCGCCCTCGTTTAAGTTAAAGCAATTCTGTTTGTAATTAGGTGGCTTTTTAGCTTTGCTTTTATTAGTGTTTTTCAACATTTCATGTACATAACATGCATATATGTATATGTATGCATGCATTTATATTTGTATTTATATAGATATGCAGATTATATATATGTTTATATATGTATGTATATATATATTCACTGAAAAAACCATAGGTTTCACACACGTTATAGTTAGGAATTAGCATTTAAAAAACCTTAGAAATTCAGTGAAAAAACCATAGGTTTCACACATGTTATAGTTAGCTGGACATTTTACTCGTAAAAAACCAATGAAATTGCCCCGTTATAGTTAGTTCAGCTAACTATAACTCGCGCGCCCGCAATGCACTGCTGATGACGTCACATATTACATCACTCATGACATGGTCAGTGACATCACTCATGACATCACTGATGACATCTCAAATGACATCACTGATGACATCACTGATGACATCATCCAGTGAATGTGTGTTTTTCTGATAATTAAATATGTTTTATATATGTATATCTCAAGGTTGATAGAAGAATAAATGGGTATATTACTGTCTAAATGGATGATTTCTTTTTGAAAAATTGATTGTGTAACTGACTGATTAAGTGTATCATAGTGAATACATGGCTTAGTGAGTAATATTTAAATATGTAAATATCTGTATCATTTTTTCACTTTGTGTATAAGTGGCTGCATGGGTTGGTGAGTAGCTACATGGGTGTCTATATAGGTTATTAGTTGGTTTTTTTGAGTATTAGTCTGAGTGTCTGCATGGTTCGGTGGGGGGTATGACGTAGTGCATAGGTGCATGAATGAGTGACTCACTGTTTGTATGTGTTGAACAGAGCATGTGTGCAGGACTGCATGGGTGGATGCGTGTGTGTATTGGTGTGTTAGTGAGTGAATGACTGTCTCAATAGTGTCTTTATGAGTAACTACATATGTTTTAAACTAGTATATGTGACTATTGGTGTATATATGTGAGTATATGTGAGAGGGAGAGATTGAAAGAGTTCCTGTATGAATAAGTATGTGTTTCTATAAGTGATTGTTTAAAAGACTAAGTATGTGTAAGTTTCCGTAGAAGTAAGTGTGGTGGTGTGTGTATAACTGTATATGCAGGTGAATGTATGTTTGATTCTTTACTAGCATGAGTGACTATGTGTGTGAGTAACTCTATGGATGAGTGGCATTATGTAACAGGATGTATAGGTGTATGAGTACATATGATGAGTGAGTACATGTATGAGTGACTGTATAGGACTGTTGGTGAATGAGTGGATGTGTATGTTGATCTTAGAATTACTGAAGAGGTTGTTGTAACTGGTATTGGTATGTCCATTGTTTTGAAAATTTTAGTCTCTATTTTTGAATGTGTGTATCAAAGCTTATATTAAGGTGAGAGGAGGTCTGCCACTCTATCACAAGGATGATGTCATCAGTGATGTCATCAGTGATGTCATTTGAGATGTCATCAGTGATGTCATGAGTGATGTCACTGACCATGTCATGAGTGATGTAATATGTGACGTCATCAGCAGTGCATTGCGGGCGCGCGAGTTATAGTTAGCTGAACTAACTATAACGGGGCAATTTCATTGGTTTTTTACGAGTAAAATGTCCAGCTAACTATAACATGTGTGAAACCTATGGTTTTTTCACTGAATTTCTAAGGTTTTTTAAATGCTAATTCCTAACTATAACGTGTGTGAAACCTATGGTTTTTTCAGTGAATTTCTAAGGTTTTTTAAATGCTAATTCCTAACTATAACGTGTGTGAAACCCATGGTTTTTTCAGTGAATTTGCAAGGTTTTTTAAATGCTATTTTTTTTTTTTATTCTTCATTTTTTTCAAACATATTTTTAATTTAATTTTCTTACCTTTTATAAAGACTATGCTTAAATTTTTAAAATCATTAAATATTGTTCTGTTCACTACTCTTTTCCTTTTGCTATGTGATTTCAGTACATTAACCATTTTGTCTAATGTACGCATCCTATTTAAAATTAATATGAATAGTTTCCTTTTTAATTCTAATGCTTTTGCTGCAATGGCTTCAATTTCTTTTTTTCTCTTGTAATATTTAGCCTTTTGCTTATATTTCTTTATATCCTTTATCAAATTGGACATAACTCTTCTCTGAAACATTTTTCTACGTATCTCTTTAAATGCTGTTTTTCTGTTTATGTTAAACTTTTCAATTGCAGAAGGTATATTTGCATTAACTAAATTCTCAATTTTTTGCTGTTCTCTATGTTTTGTTACATTTTTCCGAGAACAGACATTTTGTACATTTTTCTTTGTTTTAAATATTTTGTTTAGGAATTGTTTTTTTTGCTTACCAGAAGATTTTTTCTTTTTCCCAACATCAGCATCTTCTACTAACTTTGGTCCTCCAGTTGTCTTCAAATATAGTTTTTTTTTTAGCGTTTTTTGAACTCGAGATTTTGTAGGCATCTTAAATTTTGTTCACTGTTATTCAGCAATACCTGAAAAAAACTAAAAAAAAAATCTGTTATTGTATTTAAATATATTACTACATTTCTTTTCACAATAGTCACAAAACGAAATTTCTTTGCCAATTTGAATGCACACAAACTGCTCTTTTTTTTGGGCAAGTGAAAATCTCTTTTACAAACTGTCACATTATGAAACCACTTTTCAGATTTTTTAAAAAGCCCATGTCCACAGTGCTACACTCCACCAAGGGCAACCAGCCTTAGTGATGCTGAATGTATTTGCATTACAGACTTAAACCTGAAAACCCCACTGGCTTGTAAATACTGTGCATGACTATACACGGCAAGGACATGGGTGTGTGGTAAGCCTCTGCTTCTTCCCCCAAAAATTCGCTCCCCCTTTCCATCTAATGCAACTGTGAAATCACCAGAGCAAGACGCAATAAATCTCTGCCTATAATTCTTCTATGCACACAGAGTCATGTTTTCACATTAGTCCCAAAACGAAATTTCTTTGCCAATTTGAAAGCACACTTACTGCTCTTTTTTTTTCGGGCCAAGTGAAAATCTCTTTTTACAATTTGAAATCACTTTTACAGATTGACACATTATGAAACCACTATTTTTGATTTATTTAATTGCACGTGTCCAAGCTGTTTTTTTTCAGACCACCACCATGTGTATTCTCTGTGACTGCCTACACTCCAGCAAGGGCAACCAGCCTTAGTGATGCTGAATGTATTTGCATTACAGACTTAAACCTGAAAACCCCACTGGCTTGTAAATACTGTGCATGACTATACACGGCAAGGACATGGGTGTGTGCTAAGCCTCTGCTTCTTCCCCCAAAAATTCGCTCCCCCTTTCCATCTAATGCAACTGTGAAATCACCAGAGCAAGACGCAATAAATCTCTGCCTATAATTCTTCTATGCACACAGAGTCATGTTTTCACATTAGTGCCAAAACGAAATTTCTTTGCCAATTTCAAAGCACACTTACTGCTCTTTTTTTTTCGGGCCAAGTGAAAATCTCTTTTTACAATTTGAAATCACTTTTACAGACTGACACATTATGAAACCACTATTTTTGATTTATTTAATTGGACGTGTCCAAGCTGTTTTTTTTTCAGACCAACACCATGTGCATTCTCTGTGACTGCCTACACTCCACCAAGGGCAACCAGCCTTAGTGATGCTGAATGTATTTGCATTACAGACTTAAACCTGAAAACCCCACTGGCTTGTAAATACTGTGCATGACTATACACGGCAAGGACATGGGTGTGTGCTAAGCCTCTGCTTCTTCCCCCAAAAATTCGCTCCCCCTTTCCATCTAATGCAACTGTGAAATCACCAGAGCAAGACGCAATAAATCTCTGCCTATAATTCTTCTATGCACACAGAGTCATGTTTTCACATTAGTGCCAAAACGAAATTTCTTTGCCAATTTGAAAGCACACTTACTGCTCTTTTTTTTTCGGGCCAAGTGAAAATCTCTTTTTACAATTTGAAATCACTTTTACAGACTGACACATTATGAAACCACTATTTTTGATTTATTTAATTGCACGTGTCCAAGCTGTTTTTTTTTCAGACCACCACCATGTGCATTCTCTGTGACTGCCTACACTCCACCAAGGGCAACCAGCCTTAGTGATGCTGAATGTATTTGCATTACAGACTTAAACCTGAAAACCCCACTGGCTTGTAAATACTGTGCATGACTACACACGGCAAGGACATGGGTGTGTGCTAAGCCTCTGCTTCTTCCCCCAAAAATTCGCTCCCCCTTTCCATCTAATGCAACTGTGAAATCACCAGAGCAAGACGCAATAAATCTCTGCCTATAATTCTTCTATGCACACAGAGTCATGTTTTCACATTAGTGCCAAAACGAAATTTCTTTGCTAATTTCAAAGCACACTTACTGCTCTTTTTTTTTCGGGCCAAGTGAAAATCTCTTTTTACAATTTGAAATCACTTTTACAGACTGACACATTATGAAACCACTATTTTTGATTTATTTAATTGCACGTGTCCAAGCTGCTTTTTTTTCAGACCACCACCATGTGCATTCTCTGTGACTGCCTACACTCCAGCAAGGGCAACCAGCCTTAGTGATGCTGAATGTATTTGCATTACAGACTTAAACCTGAAAACCCCACTGCCTTGTAAATACTGTGCATGACTATACACGGCAAGGACATGGGTGTGTGCTAAGCCTCTGCTTCTTCCCCCAATAATTCGCTCCCCCTTTCCATCTAATGCAACTGTGAAATCACCAGAGCAAGACGCAATAAATCTCTGCCTATAATTCTTCTATGCACACAGAGTCATGTTTTCACATTAGTGCCAAAACGAAATTTCTTTGCCAATTTCAAAGCACACTTACTGCTCTTTTTTTTTCGGGCCAAGTGAAAATCTCTTTTTACAATTTGAAATCACTTTTACAGACTGACACATTATGAAACCACTATTTTTGATTTATTTAATTGCACGTGTCCAAGCTGTTTTTTTTTCAGACCACCACCATGTGCATTCTCTGTGACTGCCTACACTCCAGCAAGGGCAACCAGCCTTAGTGATGCTGAATGTATTTGCATTACAGACTTAAACCTGAAAACCCCACTGGCTTGTAAATACTGTGCATGACTATACACGGCAAGGACATGGGTGTGTGCTAAGCCTCTGCTTCTTCCCCCAATAATTCGCTCCCCCTTTCCATCTAATGCAACTGTGAAATCACCAGAGCAAGACGCAATAAATCTCTGCCTATAATTCTTCTATGCACACAGAGTCATGTTTTCACATTAGTCCCACAACGAAATTTCTTTGCCAATTTGAAAGCACACTTACTGCTCTTTTTTTTTTCGGGCCAAGTGAAAATCTCTTTTTACAATTTGAAATCACTTTTACAGACTGATACATTATGAAACCACTATTTTTGATTTATTTAATTGCACGTGTCCAAGCTGTTTTTTTTTCAGACCACCACCATGTGCATTCTCTGTGACTGCCTACACTCCACCAAGGGCAACCAGCCTTAGTGATGCTGAATGTATTTGCATTACAGACTTAAACCTGAAAACCCCACTGGCTTGTAAATACTGTGCATGACTATACACGGCAAGGACATGGGTGTGTGCTAAGCCTCTGCTTCTTCCCCCAAAAATTCGCTCCCCCTTTCCATCTAATGCAACTGTGAAATCACCAGAGCAAGACGCAATAAATCTCTGCCTATAATTCTTCTATGCACACAGAGTCATGTTTTCACATTAGTGCCAAAACGAAATTTCTTTGCCAATTTGAAAGCACACTTACTGCTCTTTTTTTTTCGGGCCAAGTGAAAATCTCTTTTTACAATTTGAAATCACTTTTACAGACTGACACATTATGAAACCACTATTTTTGATTTATTTAATTGCACGTGTCCAAGCTGCTTTTTTTTCAGACCACCACCATGTGCATTCTCTGTGACTGCCTACACTCCAGCAAGGGCAACCAGCCTTAGTGATGCTGAATGTATTTGCATTACAGACTTAAACCTGAAAACCCCACTGCCTTGTAAATACTGTGCATGACTATACACGGCAAGGACATGGGTGTGTGCTAAGCCTCTGCTTCTTCCCCCAATAATTCGCTCCCCCTTTCCATCTAATGCAACTGTGAAATCACCAGAGCAAGACGCAATAAATCTCTGCCTATAATTCTTCTATGCACACAGAGTCATGTTTTCACATTAGTGCCAAAACGAAATTTCTTTGCCAATTTGAAAGCACACTTACTGCTCTTTTTTTTTCGGGCCAAGTGAAAATATCTTTTTACAATTTGAAATCACTTTTACAGACTGACACATTATGAAACCACTATTTTTGATTTATTTAATTGCACGTGTCCAAGCTGTTTTTTTTTCAGACCACCACCATGTGCATTCTCTGTGACTGCCTACACTCCACCAAGGGCAACCAGCCTTAGTGATGCTGAATGTATTTGCATTACAGACTTAAACCTGAAAACCCCACTGGCTTGTAAATACTGTGCATGACTATACACGGCAAGGACATGGGTGTGTGCTAAGCCTCTGCTTCTTCCCCCAAAAATTCGCTCCCCCTTTCCATCTAATGCAACTGTGAAATCACCAGAGCAAGACGCAATAAATCTCTGCCTATAATTCTTCTATGCACACAGAGTCATGTTTTCACATTAGTGCCAAAACGAAATTTCTTTGCCAATTTGAAAGCACACTTACTGCTCTTTTTTTTTCGGGCCAAGTGAAAATCTCTTTTTACAATTTGAAATCACTTTTACAGACTGACACATTATGAAACCACTATTTTTGATTTATTTAATTGCACGTGTCCAAGCTGTTTTTTTTTCAGACCACCACCATGTGCATTCTCTGTGACTGCCTACACTCCACCAAGGGCAACCAGCCTTAGTGATGCTGAATGTATTTGCATTACAGACTTAAACCTGAAAACCCCACTGGCTTGTAAATACTGTGCATGACTACACACGGCAAGGACATGGGTGTGTGCTAAGCCTCTGCTTCTTCCCCCAAAAATTCGCTCCCCCTTTCCATCTAATGCAACTGTGAAATCACCAGAGCAAGACGCAATAAATCTCTGCCTATAATTCTTCTATGCACACAGAGTCATGTTTTCACATTAGTGCCAAAACGAAATTTCTTTGCTAATTTCAAAGCACACTTACTGCTCTTTTTTTTTCGGGCCAAGTGAAAATCTCTTTTTACAATTTGAAATCACTTTTACAGACTGACACATTATGAAACCACTATTTTTGATTTATTTAATTGCACGTGTCCAAGCTGCTTTTTTTTCAGACCACCACCATGTGCATTCTCTGTGACTGCCTACACTCCAGCAAGGGCAACCAGCCTTAGTGATGCTGAATGTATTTGCATTACAGACTTAAACCTGAAAACCCCACTGCCTTGTAAATACTGTGCATGACTATACACGGCAAGGACATGGGTGTGTGCTAAGCCTCTGCTTCTTCCCCCAATAATTCGCTCCCCCTTTCCATCTAATGCAACTGTGAAATCACCAGAGCAAGACGCAATAAATCTCTGCCTATAATTCTTCTATGCACACAGAGTCATGTTTTCACATTAGTGCCAAAACGAAATTTCTTTGCCAATTTCAAAGCACACTTACTGCTCTTTTTTTTTCGGGCCAAGTGAAAATCTCTTTTTACAATTTGAAATCACTTTTACAGACTGACACATTATGAAACCACTAGTTTTGATTTATTTAATTGCACGTGTCCAAGCTGTTTTTTTTTCAGACCACCACCATGTGCATTCTCTGTGACTGCCTACACTCCAGCAAGGGCAACCAGCCTTAGTGATGCTGAATGTATTTGCATTACAGACTTAAACCTGAAAACCCCACTGGCTTGTAAATACTGTGCATGACTATACACGGCAAGGACATGGGTGTGTGCTAAGCCTCTGCTTCTTCCCCCAATAATTCGCTCCCCCTTTCCATCTAATGCAACTGTGAAATCACCAGAGCAAGACGCAATAAATCTCTGCCTATAATTCTTCTATGCACACAGAGTCATGTTTTCACATTAGTCCCACAACGAAATTTCTTTGCCAATTTGAAAGCACACTTACTGCTCTTTTTTTTTTCGGGCCAAGTGAAAATCTCTTTTTACAATTTGAAATCACTTTTACAGACTGATACATTATGAAACCACTATTTTTGATTTATTTAATTGCACGTGTCCAAGCTGTTTTTTTTTCAGACCACCACCATGTGCATTCTCTGTGACTGCCTACACTCCACCAAGGGCAACCAGCCTTAGTGATGCTGAATGTATTTGCATTACAGACTTAAACCTGAAAACCCCACTGGCTTGTAAATACTGTGCATGACTATACACGGCAAGGACATGGGTGTGTGCTAAGCCTCTGCTTCTTCCCCCAAAAATTCGCTCCCCCTTTCCATCTAATGCAACTGTGAAATCACCAGAGCAAGACGCAATAAATCTCTGCCTATAATTCTTCTATGCACACAGAGTCATGTTTTCACATTAGTGCCAAAACGAAATTTCTTTGCCAATTTGAAAGCACACTTACTGCTCTTTTTTTTTCGGGCCAAGTGAAAATCTCTTTTTACAATTTGAAATCACTTTTACAGACTGACACATTATGAAACCACTATTTTTGATTTATTTAATTGCACGTGTCCAAGCTGCTTTTTTTTCAGACCACCACCATGTGCATTCTCTGTGACTGCCTACACTCCAGCAAGGGCAACCAGCCTTAGTGATGCTGAATGTATTTGCATTACAGACTTAAACCTGAAAACCCCACTGCCTTGTAAATACTGTGCATGACTATACACGGCAAGGACATGGGTGTGTGCTAAGCCTCTGCTTCTTCCCCCAATAATTCGCTCCCCCTTTCCATCTAATGCAACTGTGAAATCACCAGAGCAAGACGCAATAAATCTCTGCCTATAATTCTTCTATGCACACAGAGTCATGTTTTCACATTAGTGCCAAAACGAAATTTCTTTGCCAATTTGAAAGCACACTTACTGCTCTTTTTTTTTCGGGCCAAGTGAAAATATCTTTTTACAATTTGAAATCACTTTTACAGACTGACACATTATGAAACCACTATTTTTGATTTATTTAATTGCACGTGTCCAAGCTGTTTTTTTTTCAGACCACCACCATGTGCATTCTCTGTGACTGCCTACACTCCACCAAGGGCAACCAGCCTTAGTGATGCTGAATGTATTTGCATTACAGACTTAAACCTGAAAACCCCACTGGCTTGTAAATACTGTGCATGACTATACACGGCAAGGACATGGGTGTGTGCTAAGCCTCTGCTTCTTCCCCCAATAATTCGCTCCCCCTTTCCATCTAATGCAACTGTGAAATCACCAGAGCAAGACGCAATAAATCTCTGCCTATAATTCTTCTATGCACACAGAGTCATGTTTTCACATTAGTGCCAAAACGAAATTTCTTTGCCAATTTGAAAGCACACTTACTGCTCTTTTTTTTTTTCGGGGCAAGTGTAAATCACTTTTACACACTGACACATTATGAAACCACCATGTGTAACTACAACAAAAACAATTCCCATTTCTATTATTCATTTCTTAAGTTACCACATACATCCCCTCTCAAACTGTAAACTCACCTTTAAAATTAGTTAGTTGTGAAAGAAATGTGACACTCAAACAGCAGATTATCAGAGCCAGGATCTCTGTTCTGTTCACCTCTCTCCTCTCAGCAGAACCAGATAATGGCAAACTTTCCCTCTATTTTTCCACACATATACATGTAAGTTTCAAATCTCAGTGCTTCCCCCTTTTTTTCACATGTATTCACACATTTCTATTGGTTGAAAACCAACCCTTTTCCAAAAGTACCCTGCCCCCAACTTGACTTCTGCCTAGTACCCTTCCCCCAACTTGACTTCTGCCTGCTACCATAGCAACAGCTCATGGAACACTGCTGTGTGCAGTTAGGTCAGAAGTTCGACACACAATGTTTCAATTCCACAGAGCAAGAGTGCTTGACTTTTCAAACCTTACAGCAAATCCACAGTACTGTTCTTTGGTTACACATTTTTTTGTACCAATACAAAACATGCTTCTATTAATTTTCACATACAGCCTAGTTTTTATTCTAGAATGGTATGAAACAGCCAATCAGTTCTTTTTGTTTTAAAAAAATATGTATGCCTCCATTTCCAAACTGTCTTTCTTTTCTTATTGCCATTCTACTGAAAGACACCTCCTGAGTGCATCCAGTTCTCCTTTGAAGATGTTCACAGTGTGGATTGTAGGGCACAGCTATGTCTTCTGGAGTGAAAAGTTTGCAGAGAAAACAGATATGGTGAGAGACCTTGCTTTGCCAAATGTAGACATTAAATGGATTGGTCAGAGAGGGTTAAAGTGGCACCAATTGATGCCATTGGTGAAATCCTTCATTCAAATCCAACACCCTGACCTCATAATAGTGCACTGTGGTGGCAATGACCTAGGCACTTTGACTGGGGTAGGTCTGGAAATGCTTATGAAGGACACCTTTGCACAACTGTTTACACTTTTCCCTAAAACTGCCTTTGTGTTTTCCAACATATGCCAAAGGCAAAAATGGAACTGGTCCAATCATTTCTGTCCACAGATTGACAAAGCAAGAAAGCACGTCAACAAATCTGTTTCTGCTTTCCTCCGTGACTATGGTATGGGTGCCATTTACCACAACAACTTGCGTTATGACATGCAAGACATTTATAGAGGAGATGGTGTGCACTTCAATGATGAAGGGAACAGAGTCTTCCTCTTGAACCTTAGACTCTGCATCGGTACTTACTTGTAGGTACCACTAAAAAAATGACTTCATAAACACAACAGCTCTTTTTAGAGCTCCCTAATTTCTAAACTCTTAAATCTGCTTTTCATTTATCTTTTTTTTTTTTTTTTTACCGTACGCTTACCGTAAGCTTACCGTACGCGTACCCCGTGATTTTTTTTTAAATCAATAAATGTTTTTTTTGTACTTTTCTGTCCTTCTTTGACCCCCTTACAAATGTTAGGGGGTCTGTAACTCTCCTCATTGCCCCCTTTCCTTGTTTTCACTCTTTTTTTTCAGAGTGAAATACACAAAATGGCGGCCGCCGCTTCCTGGTTTCGACCGATTCGAATGTTTACTAAGATCTAAGAGCCAATCAGAATCGCGCTCGCGCACGCCGCCGTACGCTTACCGTAAGCGTACGGTAAGCGTACCGTAAGCGGGCTCAGATATATATATTGATTTAAAGGCTATTTTCTCAGAATCTACTGAACAGATTTACACCAAACCTACAAAAGGCACTTCCTTGACCTGAGGACTACCTCTCTGCCAAATTTCAAGTAATTCTGTTCAGCCGTTCGGGCTGTAGCTCGTTCTAAAGGTCCTATGGAAAAATGCATGGGAAAAACGCGTTTTGGGACCCCCCTTTTATCTCAGCCCCCGCTTGACGAATCCCCCCGAGACTTTCAGGGTAGGAGCGGAGCGTAGCGCCCCACCTATTTTGAGAAATTCGCGAGGATTCGTCGACCGGCGCCAAAGTTATTCAAAATAGAATGTTGAGGTTTTCCTATGGAAACGTGGTCCTAACTATAACTACCTACTGGCGACCGCCAGTAGGTAATATATACACATACATATATATAAATGCATATGCATATATGTGCATATGTGTGCGTGTAGAGAGAGGTAGAGAGAGGTAGAGAGGTAGAGGTGTAGAGGTAGAGACGTAGAGGTAGAGAGGTAAAGGTAGAGAGGTAGAGAGTAGTAGAGAGAGAGGTAGAGAAAGGTAGAGAGGTAGAGAGTAGAGGATGAGTAATAGAGAGTAGAGAGAGTAGTAGAGAGCAGTAGAGAGAGTAGCAGAGAGTGAGTAGGAGAGAGTAGTAGAGTGAGTAGTAGAGAGTGAGTAGTAGAGAGTAGTAGAGAGTGAGTATTAGAGAGAGAGTAGTAGAGAGTGAGTAGTGGAGACTGAGTAGCAGAGAGAGAGTAGTAGAGAATGTGTAGTAGAGAATGAGTAGTAGAGTGAGTAGTAGAGAGGAGTAGGGAGAGTAGTAGAGAGTGAGTAATAGTAAGTAGTAGAGAGTGAGTAGTATAGAGTAGTAGAGAGTAGTAGAGAGTGAGTAGTAGAGAGTAGTAGAGAGTGAGTATTAGAGAGTGAGTAGTAGAGAGTAGTAGTGAGTGAGTAGTGGAGACTGAGTAGCAGAGAGAGAGTAGTAGAGAATGTGTAGTAGAGAATGAGTAGTAGAGTGAGTAGTAGAGAGTAGTAGGGAGAGTAGTAGAGAGTGAGTAGTATAGAGTAGTAGAGAGTAGTAGAGAGAGAGTAGTAGAGAGTGAGTAGTAGAGAGAGAGTAGTAGAGAGAGAGTAGTAGAGTGAGTAGTAGAGAGTAGTAGAGAGTGAGTAGTAGAGAGTAGTACAGAGTGAGCAGTAGAGAGTGATTAGTAGAGAGTAGTGGAGTAGTAGAGAGTGAGTAGTAGAGAGTAGTAGAGAGTGAGTATTAGAGTGAGTAGTAGGGAGTAGTAGAGGGTGAGTAGTAGATTGAGTAGTAGAGTGAGTAGTAGAGTGAGTAGTGGAGTGAGTAGTAGAGAGCAAATAGTAGAGAGGGTGTAGTAGAGCGAGAGTAGTAGAGAGTAGTAGAGAGTGAGTAGTAGAGAGTGAGCAGTAGAGAGAGTAGTAGAGAGTAGTAGAGTAGTAGAGAGTGAGTAGTAGAGAGTGAGTAGTAGAGAGTAGTAGAGAGTGAGTAGCAGAGAGAGTAGTAGAGAGTAGTAGAGTGAGTAGTAGAGAGTGAGTATTAGAGAGAGAGAGTAGTAGAGGGTAAGTGGTAGAGAGTAGTAGAGTGAGTAGTGGTGAGTAGTAGAGAGTGAGTAGTGGAGAGTAGTAGAGAGTGAGTAGTAGAGAGAGTAGTAGAGAGAGTAGTAGAGTGAGTACTTGAGAGTGAGTAGTAGAGAGTGAGTAGTAGAGAGTAGTAGAGTAGTAGAGAGTGAGTAGTAGAGAGTGAGTAGTAGAGAGTAGTAGAGTGAGTAGTAGAGAGGGAGTAGTAGAGAGAGAGTAGTAGAGAGTAGTAGAGAGTGAGTAGTAGAGTAGTAGAGAGTGAGTGGTAGAGAGTAGTAGAGAGTAGTAGAGAGTGAGTAGTAAAGAGTGAGTAGTAGAGAGTAGTAGAGTACTAGAGAATAGTAGAAAGTGAGTAGTAGAGAGTGAGTAGTAGAAAGTAGTAGCGAGTGAGTAGTAGAGAGTGAGTAGTTTAATTTAAAAGGAACACAATGAGGAGGTTCATTTTGCCATAGAAATTATGATTAGTGAGGAAAAAAGAAAAGTTAGGGCACATTTTGAGTGACTTCTCAAATCCTCTTCTATTTCATTAAAAAAATTCTGCCATGCAGACTGAAACATGCACTTTCAATACCAGCAGCAGACTTCCCTGGTGAGCAGTAGCTTTACTACAGTGATCTAATGAGCAACTAGAGTGCTACCATTCAGAATTTATGGAAAATGCGTGACACATCTGAATGCCTTCTTGATGGAATCAAAGTAAACAAGCATTGAAAATGCAATAGGTCTCACCCTCGTTTAAGTTAAAGCAATTCTGTTTGTAAATAGGTGGCTTTTTAGCTTTGCTTGTATTAGAGTTTTTTCAAACTTTCATATTAATACCATGCATATGTATGCATATATGTGTATGTTTGTATGAATTTATATTTATATAGATATGCAGATTATATTTATATGTTTATATATGTATATATATATACACATACATATATATAAATGCATATGCATATATATGCATATATATATGTGCATATGTGTGCATGTACAGAGAGGTAGAGAGGTAGAGGTGTATAGGTAGAGGTGTAGAGGTAGAGAGGTAGAGGTATAGAGGTAGAGAGTAGTAGAGAGAGAGGTAGAGAGGTAGAGAGTAGAGAGCGAGTAATAGAGAGTAGAGAGTGAGTAGTAGAGAGTAGTAGAGAGTAGTAGAGACAGTATCAGAGAGTGAGTAGTAGAGAGTAGTAGAGTGAGTAGTAGAGAGTGAGTATTAGAGAGTGAGTAGTTGAGAGTAGTAGAGAGTGAGTAGTAGAGTGAGTAGTAGCAAGTAGTAGAGAGTGGTAGAGAGTGAGTAGTAGAGAGTAGTAGAGAGTGAGTAGTAGAGAGTGAGTAGTAGAGAGTAGTAGAGAGTGAGTAGCAGAGTGAGTAGTAGAGAGTAGTAGAGAGAGAGTAGTAGAGAGTGAGTAGTAGAGAGTAGTAGAGAGTGAGTAGTAGAAAGTGGTAGAGAGAGTAGTAGAGAGTGAGTAGTAGAGAGTGAGTAGTAGAGAGAGAGTAGTAGAGAGTAGTAGAGTAGTAGAGCATGAGTAGTAGAGAGTGAGTAGTAGAGAGTAGTGGAGTAGTAGAGAGTGAGTAGTAGAGAGTGAGTATTAGAGAGAGTACTAGAAAATAGTAGAGAGCGAGTAGCAGAGAGCAAGTAGTAGAGAGTGTGTAGTAGAGAGTGAGTAGTAGAGAGTGAGTAGTAGAGAGAGTAGTAGAGAGTGAGAAGTAGAGAGAGTAGTAGAGAGTGAGTAGTAGAGTGAGTAGTAAAGAGTAGTTGAGAGCGAGTAGTAGAGAATCAGTAGTGGAGAGTGAGCAGTAGAGGGTAGTAGAGAGTGAGTAGTACAGAGTGAGTAGTACAGAGTGAGTAGTAGAGAGTAGTACGGAGTGAGTAGTATAGAGTAGTAGAGTGAGTAGTAGAGAGTGAGTAGTAGAGAGTGAGTGGTAGAGAGTAGGAGAGAGTAGTAGAGTGAGTAGAGAGTGAGTAGTAGAGAGTGAGTAGCAGAGAGAGTAGTAGAGAGTAGTAGAGAGTGAGTAGTAGAGAGTGAGTAGTAGAGCGTAGTAGAGAGCGAGTAGTAGAGAGTGAGTAGTGGAGAGTGAGTAGTAGAGAGCGAGTAGTAGAGAGTGAGTAGTAGAGAGTGAATAGTAGAGAGTGAGTAGTAGAGAGAGAGTAGTAGAGAGTGAGTAGTAGAGAGTGGTAGAGTGAGTAGTAGAGAGTGAGTAGTAGAGAGTAGTAGAGAGTAGTAGAGAGAGAGTAGTAGAGAGTGAGTAGTAGAGAGAGAGTAGTAGAGTAATAGAGAGTGAGTGCTAGAGAGCAGCAGAGAGTAGTAGAGGGAGTAGTAGAGAGTGAGTAGTAGAGAGTGAATAGTAGAGAGTGAATAGGAGAGAGTGAGTAGTAGTGAGAGAGTAGTAGAGAGTAGTAGAGCAGTAGAGAGTGAGTAGTAGAGAGTGAGTAGCAGAGAGAGTAGTAGAGAGTAGTAGAGAGTGAGTAGTAGAGAGTGAGTAGTAGAGAGTAGTAGAGAGCGAGTAGTAGAGAGTGAGTAGTGGAGAGTGAGTAGTAGAGAGCGAGCAGTAGAGAGTGAGTAGTAGAGAGTGAATAGTAGAGAGTGAGCAGTAGAGAGAGAGTAGTAGATAGTGAGTAGTAGAGAGTGGTAGAGTGAGTAGTAGAGAGTGAGTAGTAGAGAGTAGTAGAGAGTAGTAGAGAGAGAGTAGTAGAGAGTGAGTAGTAGAGAGAGAGTAGTAGAGTAATAGAGAGTGAGTGCTAGAGAGCAGCAGAGAGTAGTAGAGGGAGTAGTAGAGAGTTGTAGAGAGTGAGTAGTAGAGAGTGAATAGTAGAGAGTGAATAGTAGAGAGTGAGTAGTAGTGAGAGAGTAGTAGAGAGTAGTAGCGAGTGAGTAGTAGAGAGTAGTAGCGAGTGAGTAGTAGAGAGTAGTAGAGAGTGAGTAGTAGAGTAGTAGAGAGTGAGTGGTAGAGAGTAGTAGAAAGAAGTAGAGTGAGTAGTAGAGAGTGAGTAGTAGAGAGTGAATAGTAGAGAGTAGTAGAGAGTGAGTAGTAGAGAGTAGTAGAGCGTGAGTAGTAGAGAGTGAGTAGTAGAGAGTGAGTAGTAGCGAGTGAGTAGTAGAGAGTGAGTAGTAGGTTAGTAGAGAGTGAGTAGTTGAGAGTGAGTAGTAGAGAGTAGTAGAGTAGTAGAGAGTGAGTAGTAGAGAGTAGTAGAGAGTGAGTAGTAGAGAATGAGTAGTAGAGCGAGAGTAGTAGAGTAGTAGAGAGTCAGTAGTAGAGTAGTAGAGAGTAGTTAGTCAGTGTCAGTCAGTCTGTCAGTGTCAGTCAATCAGTGTCAGTCAGTGTCAGTCAATCAGTGTCAGTCAGTCAGTGTCAGTCAATCAGTGTCAGTCAGTCAGTGTCAGTCAGTGTCAATCAGTGTCAGTCAGTGTCAATCAGTCAGTGTCAGTCAGTCAGTGTCAGCTAGAGCAGCTCTGCTGACCTGGTTCTCTGGCTCTAAAGCAGCTCTGCTGACCTGGTTCTCTCTCTCTAAAGCAGCTCTGCTGACCTGGTTTCTCTGGCTCTACAGCAGGTCTGCTGACCTGGTTGGTTCTCTGGCTCTAGAGCAGCTCTGCTGACCTAGTTCTTATGCTACAGAGCAGCTCTGCTGATCTAGTTCTCTGGCTCTACAACATCTCTGCAGACCTGGTTCTCTGGCTCTAAAGCAGCTCCGTTGACCCAGTTCTATGGCTCTGAAGCAGTTCTGCTGACATGGTTCACTGGCTCTATAGAAGCTCTGCTGAGTTGGTTCTCTCCCTCTAAAGCAGCTCTACTGACCTGGTTTCTCTGGCTCCGCAGCAGCTCTGCTGACCTGGTTCTCTGGCTCTAGAGCAGCTCTGTTGACCTGGTTCTTAGGCTCTAGACCAGCTCTACTGACCTGGTTCTCTGTCTCTAAAGCATCTCTGCTGACCTGGTTCTATGGCTCTAAAGCAGCTCTGCTGATTTGGTTCTCTGGCTCTAAAGCAGCTCTGCTGGCCTGGTTCTCTGGCTCTAAAGCAGCTCTGCTGACCTGGTTCTCTCCCTCTAAAGCAGCTCTGCTAACCTGGTTCTCTGGCTCTAAAGCAGCTCTGCTGGCCTGGTTCTCTGGCTCTAAAGCAGCTCTGCTGACCTGGTTCTCTCCCTCTAAAGCAGCTCTGCTGACCTGGTTTCTCTGGCTCTACAGCAGCTCTGCTGACCTAGTTCTCTGACTCTAGAGCAGCTCTGCTGACCTAGTTCTTAGGCTCTAGAGCAGCTCTGCTGACCTGGTTCTCTGGCTCTACAGCAGCTCTGCTGACCTGTTTTTCTGCATTCACGACGCACGCACCCGACTTTGCGAAAATATATTTAAAAATAATATAAGTTTCTTATAAGTACAAATATATTATTTTGATGAGTATCTTACATAATCTCGTGCCTTAATATGTATATTAAAGGCACATACATATCATTTTGGAACATACATTTTTTTTGCGGGAGTCGCGCACCCAGCGCGCCCCAGCGCGTATATGATGTCACGCGGGACCCGCAAGCGTGCAAACATCTCGTACCGTAATGCGCATGTGTCGCGAATGCGCGGGAGCAGGAGTCGCAGACTGGTCGCATACCAATCGCGCATATCACGTGATATTAAATGTATATGATGTAACTGAAAAACACGCAGCCGTCGCACACCATACACGGATCCTTCATGACTTTTCTAAAATGGCGGCTAGAATGCGCGCACCCATCGTGATGTGTACACTTTGAGTGCGCGACTGCGAAAAAATTGGAATTTTTTTTTTAAAGAAAATGATATAAATATATTAAAATAAAAAATGAAAACAAGAAAATTAATCAATATTTCAGTTTTAATTAAAAAATGTTTTTTTGCAATTTTCAGAAAAACATATAATGTTATTTAATGAATAAATTATTTATGAATAAACAGTTAAAAAACTGTAGAAAATCAGTACAAAAAATAGATATAACTACTATCACACTTAAAAGTTAGCATTCAAAAAACCTTTGAAATTCACTGAAAAAAACATAGGTTTCAGAGACGTTATAGTTAGAAATTAGCATTTAAAAAACCTTAGAAATTCAGTTACTAATCCATGTATTAAGTGAGACACTTTTAATTACTCACTTAAAAAGACAGTCAGACAGCTACTAAATCCTCCATCCAGACAGTTATATATCCACTCAATCTTCAATACAGATTGGTATATATTATCTACTGGCGGTCGCCAGTAGATAGTTATAGTTAGGACCGTGTTTCCATAGGTAATCCGCAACATTCTATTTGGAATAACTTTGGCGCCGGTTGACGAATCCTCACGAAATTTTCAAAATAGGTGGGGCGCTCCGCTCCGCTCCTACCCTGAAAGTCTCGGGGGGATTCGTCAACCGGGGGCTGAGAAAAAAGGGGTGTCCCAAAACGCATTTTCCACATCCAATTTTCCATAGGGACCTTTAGTCCAAGGTACAGCCCGAACTGCTGAACAGAATTACTTGAAATTTGGCAGAGAGGTAGTCCTCAGGTCAGGGATGTGCCTTTTGCAGGTCTGGTGTCAATCTGTTCAGTAGTTCCTGAGAAAATCAAAAGTAAAATCATATATATATGTGGGCGGAGCCTAACCACACATCTCATCCTGAGATCTGATTGGCTGTCAGCACTTCATCCAAGAAGTGTTGGCAGCCATCTTGGGACCAATATACATGATAGCACCTCATTAAAAAGCATTGCAGTTAATAGAAGGTTTTAAGACTTTAGTTACATTATAAATCATTTGTTGATGGTACCATACTCATTTTAGGAATTGTGGTATGTTCTAAGGTGATTTCACCATGTGAAAAAGCCTTCTGCTGGGATATCATGATTGAGAGAAAAATATGTTCTCATGCTTTTCCCACAGAGGTTTGGAAGGTGATCTATAAGCTAAACTGAGAGCTTATTTTCTGTAAATTCACATTATCTTTCTCAGTCATGTGAGAATGAAGTCTGACATTCTCAGTAAAACAGGTACATCCAACAAGGGCAGAGACTGTCAGTTGATTCCTTTGTGTTCTACTGCAGCTTCCCAGAGTGTTCCAAAGAACAACTAGAGCGCTAACAGTCCTACTTATGATAAACGTATGGCACACCTGAAGCCATCTTGCTTGGATTAAAGTGGTAACTCTTAAAACATTTAATTTAAAAAGGAACAAAATGAGGGGGTTCATTTTTCCATAAAAAGTATGATTAGTGCTGCAGAAAGAAAAATTAGGGCACATTTTGAGTGACTTCTCAAATCCTCTTCTATTTCATTAAAAAATTCTGACATGCAGACTGAAACATGCACTTTCAATACCAGCAGCAGTTTTCCCTGGTGAGCAGTAGCTTTACTACAGTGATCTAATGAGCAAAAAGAGTACTAACATTCTGAATTTATGGCAAATGTGTGACACATCTGAATGCCTTTGGAGTCAAAGTAAAAAACTGAAAGTATTTCCTACTGAGGAGACTGCAGTAAATGAGGAAATTAGGAAACTTCATAACAAATAAGTCTGCCAAGATGGCCACCAGAGACAAAAGAGCCCAAATGTAGCCCAAATATCACCCAGATGTAGCCCAAGTATAGCCCAATGACAGAATGTCCCAGAGTGTTCTTAAAAACAACTAGAGCGCTTACTGTCTTCATTATGACAAAAGTATGGCACACCTGAAGCCATCTTGATTGGAATAAACTGGTAACACTTAAAACATTTAATTTAAAAAGGAACACAATGAGGGGGTTCATTTTGCCATAGAAATTATGATTAATGCTGAAGAAAGAAAATGAGGGCACATTTTGAGTGACTTCTCAAATCCTCTTCTATTTCATTAAAAAATTCTGACATGCAGACTGAAACATGCACTTTTAATACCAGGAGCAGACTTCCATGGTGAACAGTAGTTTTACTACAGTGATCTAATGAGCAACTAGAGTGCTAACATTCAGAATTTATGGCAAATGTGTGACATATCTGAATACCTTCATGATGGAATCAAAGTAAAAAACTGAAAGCATTTCCTCCTGAGGAGACTGCAGTACATGAGGAAATTAGGAAACTTCATAACAAATAAATCTCCCAAGATGGCCACCGGAGACAAAAGAGCCCAAATGTAGCCCAAAATCACCCAGATGTAGCCCAAATATAGCCCAATGACAGAAGTGTGCAAAACACTTATTATTTTGTGTTTTTGCAGTGTTATATAGTGCAGACTTGTCAGGTATTGGAGTGCTTTACATGAGCATTGGTTACATCACACAAGAACAAATTCATTTTGGTTGTAGACATGAAGAGACTAAGTGATTTGACCAGAATCACAGAATGTCGAGCTGAAGCAGAAACTCCAACCTGGTTCCCCAGTTGCAAAGTCTGCAGTTCTGGAAGTAACACCACATCCTCTCCCCTAAGTGCACTATTTAATCAAGTGGTCAACTGGATAAAAAAACATAAAGGTAACAAATAATTCAAAAGTGCTTTCTCGCTATTTGAAAACTCAGAAAATATGTCCTTATTTTAGTCTTTTAGAGCACTAACCATAATTTTGATGCCAATAAGACCCTCTCATATATGTAATTTCTAAAGGAAATGCTCTAGGTATTACAGTTTTGATTACATCAAGATGACGTCAGGCGTTCCACACTTTTGTAATAAATATAGAATGTTAGCAATCTAGTTGTTCATTAGGATACTGTTGAGAGGCAGAGGCCAGGGGCACGGACTCTGAAAATTGAAGGCAGGTAGGAGGGTGCAAATGCAACAATTTAACCACACTGAGCAGACAGGAAGGGCCGTGGCAGCACAACAGACTATGGAGGGCAGTGGAAAGGGGGGCAGGGGCAACAAACCAACAATACAGGACTTGCAAGCGACGGCAGTGGCAATGTAATAGACCATTGTGGGCAGAAGGAAGAGGCAATGGTAGTACAACCATAAATGTCAACAGACCCGATTCAGCCAGGAAACGTCCAATGTTTTTAAGCTCAAATGGGCTTTATTTTATCTGTCTCCTGTCTACAATCTCCTCTTCCTTTCAATGTAACTCAAAGGGGAAAATCAATACCCCATTTTTTTTCAAAATCTCCCTCTTACCAAGTTCAAAATATTCGCAAGTATGGTACATTGGATCATGGAAGGAAATGGGGTAGGGACATGGACTTGGATAACAGAGGACAGGAGGGACATGGAGAGGTGCACCAAACTGACCCTGCAGGGCAGGCATCAGGGTTTGCAGCAGCACAATACACCACACAGGGCATGCGGGACGGGAGTGCAGTACAACAATCCATAGAAAGCAAGAGGGAGGGGACAGGACCATGCATATGGACAACCGAGAACAGAGGGGCAAGAGGCAGGACCATAATGGACAGACAGGAGAGAAAGCTGCAGCATAACAGACCATAAAGGGCAGGAGGGATGGATCAGGGGCATTACAATGGAACAGACAAGCCAGGAGGGAGGGAGTAGGGGTCTGCACATGTAAACAGAGGGCTGGGGTAAAGGGGGCAGGGCAGGAGCAGCAAGATAGCCATGGAGGTCAGGCAGGATGGGCACTAGAAGCAAGACGCACCATGAAGAGCAACAGTGAGACTGTGATGGCATACACACAGACCATGGAGGGAAGGTGGGAGGGGTTCAGGGGCAGCTAACTGACCACACAGGGAAGGTGGGAGGGGCCATGGCAGCACAGAAGACCATGCATGGCAAGTGGGAGGGTTAGTGGTAGCACAATGGCTATGATGGGCAAGAAGGAGGGTGCAGGGGCATGCACAAAGGACGATGGAGGATAGAAGGGAAGGTCAGGACCTGTGCACAGACAAGAAAGTTCAGGAGAAGGGGCCTCACAACAGACCGCACGGGGCAGGCAGGAGGAGCAGTTGCAGAACAACAGACCAGGGAGGGCAGAAGGGTGTGGCAGTACAATGGACCATGTAGGACAGGAGGAAGAGGATAGGGGCATGGCATGTGGACAGGCAGGGTGGAGGTGGCAGGGACAGGTTACAGTCATCTGACAATGCTAGGCAGGTGGGAGGGGAGTGGCAGCTCAACAGAACACTCAGAGTAGATAGGAGTGGCAGGTCCATGGAACATGGTGGGCAAAAAGGATGGAGCAGGGGCATACACAAAGACATCGGAGGGCAGGGGGAAGGAGAATAGGGGCAGCAAGCTAAGCACAGAGTTTAAGCAGGAGGTCAATGATGGGGCATAGAATTGGGCAATGGAGGGCAGGAGGAGTGGACTGGTACATCATACTAAATTGAGGGCAGTGGCAGCACATCCGACCATGCATGGCAGGAGGGAGGAGGCTAGTCCATGGATTCACACAACAGAGCATAGGGAGGAGGGGGATGGGGCAGCAAGCTAACTGTTGAAAACTAAAACGGCGATATGATTAAGCATTCACTAAAGACATGAATTTCCCTTTCTTAAAATAAGTCTCTCTCCTATGTTGACTAATGTCTGGACTCCATTTTGTATTGTCGTGTCTCCACGTGCTCAGCACGAGAAGAGTCCTATCTTCGTGTTAGTTGCTCTTGTAATCTGCCTAGTAACAGTCTATAAATAGCTCCTTTGTCCGTCTGGCGCATGCCCAGACTTGACCACATCTGTTATCAGTTAGTCCTTGCTTGACCATGTTTTCGCGGGCTCAGGAAATTGTTTACTCCGCCCACATATTGGTTCTGTATCGAAAATGTCCATAAAAGGTAATACTCTTTGCCTCATGTTGTATCCACCCACTTATGAGCCCCTCTGTTGTGTATAAAAGGGGACTGTGTACGCAAGTTCTTTGTGCTACTCTATGCAATACTGAAGAGTGTTGTATAGGTTGTAGGACCACCCTTAAGGGTTAATAAACTCTGTCTTTGTATTTGCAGTTTCCGTGCCAACTTCCTTCTAGTTTACGTTACAGGAGAGCGAACCCTTGTATTCTGCGGGCCTAGCTGGGGCCTGTATTCTTCAATTGGCGCCCGTCACGTGGGGCTCATCGGCGACTCGGATGCTCGAAGGACTGGTCGTGACGAAGGTGAGGAATTTGGCCGGGGATGTGATCACTGCCAGTGGCGTTTTTAGTCCTGGCATCCCGAGGTTTTCTTCCTTCCCTTCCGAACTGACCTTCTGGGTGGCGCCGGTCCTCGACTGAGACCTCTTCTGTCGGTTTGCCGCGACAGCCGTTTGGGCGAATTTTGGAACTTGGCAGTTGGAACCTGGACACTCTTGATTGGTAAGAACCGTTGTACGGTACTTGCCCCGAGTTTTGAAGCCTGGGTTGGCTATTTGAGTTTGATTTGTGATGACCGGTCATATTTTGTATGGATTACTGTGAGAATATATGCGTTGCAACACATATAGGCAGGTAATGTGGAGATATTTCTCCGGAGCTGTGTAAATCTGAACGGCGCAAAGTTTAAGTGCCATTTTTGATAATACTGCATATTTTGCATTATTTTTGAGCATGCCTGCTTTTAGCGCACTCCGTAAGTGGTGCTGCTGTTTTGGAAACCGGTTAAACCTCGAGGAATCTGCTCCAGCCCCCCCAGAGGGGACTCCTAATAGGGATATGTATGTGAAGCATGGTCTTTCCTCTATAATGTACAGCACAGTGTGGAGGAAATATACCAAAAAGGATCCTGAGTTACGATGGCCTTTGTATGGATCGTTTGATATGCGCAAGATTGAGTATGTGGAACAGTGTATGTGTAAACGGCGTGCTCGGCAAGACATGTTTTAATGTGTACGGTTATGGGTGAAGGAAGTGCGTGAGCGAGAGAAAAGTGAGAAAGCGCTGTTGGATAAAGAGCAACGGAAAAATGATCATGTGAGAGCGCAGGAAGCGAAGCGTCAGGAGGAAAGAGAACTGGCAGAGAAACAAGAGAAAGAACGTAGGTTGCAAGTCTCGGGTCAATATGCTGTCCGCCAGCCACTTTATCCTGTCCTTACTAATCTTGAAGATGATTTTTATTTATTAGATCGCTCTCCGCCCCCTTATGTTGGTGCGTCCGCCCCGAGATCGCAGGATTCTGGATCGGTTTCGGATAAGGTAGACACGCGGTCCATGTTATCAACTGAGCGTATGGGTGAGCTTCGGAAAATTTCTCTTCGTGCGCTTAAGGACAAGCTACCTCTTTCTGAATTATTGGAATCTTTGGAACATTGGCGGGATAAAGAGCGGCTGTATTTTCTTGAAACCTTTTCTCATGACGTGATTGCTGCCTTTCGGAAATATTCTGATGTTTTCGAGCCTGATGATGTAGTATCAGATTCTAAAGCATTACGTAACTGTGTTTTTTCTCCCTCTAAGGCACCTGATGCGGTCCGGCGGCTGTTTGCATTGCGGGACGCGGCGTTTGAACTTAAAGAGAGAGCGCGCCTAAAGACAGGGGAGGAGGAGCAATCGGATTCACGTATCGGCGGCGACCAATCATCTACCTCCCTCTCAGATAAGAGCGAACTAGTGCATGCTAAACCAATGCGAGAGGCAGCACCTTTGTATGTTCCTCCTAAAGGAGCAGGAACTAGCTCAGATATGTCTTCCCCCGATGCTAGGGGTTATTTTGTGTATAATTGGGTTTATACTCCCTGGCATAGAGCTGATGTTATGGCATTGAAGAATGCATTGCCTGACCCCCGCAAGAATCCGGCGGCCTTTTACGAAGAGGTCGAAGGGGCCTTGAATTCTTGTACTATGACTTTAGCAGATATAGATTTGTTTTTTGGGCTTATTTTACCACCGGATATGTGGCGCTCTGTGCGGAAGGTGGATGATCAAGCCGTTTTTAGGGCCAAATGGTCTGAGATTGAGGATGAGGATAGGGAGAGAAAACCCGCGCAAAAACCGCCCCAGATTATTTTAGATCTCCCCGCTGCTATCTTGACTAAGTTGAAAACGATTATTCCCCCTAAAAAGATTGACTGGAATATGTTAGCCTTGTGTAAACAGAAGGTTGATGAATCAGTTTCAGATTTCTTTACACGCTTTTAGGAGACCTTTCATGATTTCAGTGGTCAGTCGCTTACGGACGATACGGGCCGACATCTTTTTGTGGATAAATATGTGGCGAATTTATTACCGGGAATAGCAGCTCGTTTAAAAGCGAGTGAAAGTTCTTGGTCCACCTCGTCTCCGGCATCCCTCCTGACTATGGCTCAGTATTATGAGCGTCAGGAACAAGAAGCGAAGGGGAATGAGGAGAAGAAATCGAAAGATTTGAAAACTAAGGTGATGTTAGCACAAGTATATGGTCCGCCTCGTCGGGGTGTAGAAAGAGGTAGGGGAGGATTCTATGGTCCCCCATCGGGTCGGTCAGATGTAAATAGAAATCAATGTGCGTATTGTAAACAGTCAGGTCATTGGGCCAGAGATTGTCCGGTATTATATGCATCTCGTCAGGGACGTGGTCAGGGACCACCGAGAGGTAGAGGGGGCTTTTCGAATTATAGAGGGAACTCTAATGATCGTACTCGATTTGAGCCTAACGTACAGCAACGGGATAGGCCTAATGTGTTTGATAGGCAACACCAGTATCAAATGTCTGGGAACGACCGTTCTGGGTACCATGACTCACAGCATGCGTAGGATTGCGTTGGATGGGGGTTTGAATCAGTTGAAGTGCCGGTTGATCAGAAGAGTCCTTATGTTTCAGCAAATGTTTTGGGTTCTACTGATCGGTTCCTAGTTGATACAGGAGCTACTCGCTGTGCGCTGTCCAAACAATTGGTTCCGAGGGCTCCCCCATCTGGCTTAATGGTTACATCAGTAGGGTTTGATGGTACACTCTCTTGAAGCCCTCTTTCCCGACCCCTTGCATTCCATGTTGCCAACCTTTCTGTGTCATGTCCGTTCCTGCTTGCCCCGAACACGCGCGACAACATTATGGGTCTTGATATGCTCAAGCACTTTAGAGCTACGATCCGCTGCTCCCCTACTGGAGTGCGTGTGATATTAAACGATAATCACCCAATGACAGACCGGATGTGTGTGGTTGCGGAGGATACTGTATTAGCTTCCCTCCCTCATTCTTTGTGGGCTACTTCGGATACTGATGTGGGACAGATGGTGATTCCGCCGGTCCACATCAGTGTCCAGGAGGGTGCGGTGTTGCCGCGCCTCCCTCAGTATCGCATTTCCCAGGAGGGGGAGGAGGCACTCATACAGATTGTGCAGGATTTGATTAAGGTGGGAGTAGTGGAGGAGTTCCCTATAATGTCTGCAACAGTCCTATTTTACCCATTTTGAAGAAAGAAACCGATACTAGGGTTTATCGTTTTATCATTGACCTAAGGGAAGTGAATAAGATAGTGATACCTCAATATCCAGTGGTTTCTGATATCACGACGTTACTTACTCTGGTCCCGCCAATGGCGACCACGTATTCAGTTATTGATTTGAAAAATGCCTTCTATTCGATTCCTATTCACCCTGATAGCCGATACCTTTTCGGTTTTACTTTAAATAATAGGTCTTATAGATTTTGTAGAGTCCCTCAGGGTTATACAGAAAGTCCTAGTATTTACAGTCAAGCATTTAAGAGGCAATTGGATTCCTTTGTTCTGCCTGAGGGTGTCGCCCTTATACAATATGTCGATGACATCTTGTTGGCAGCTGACACTCCTGAGCTGTGTGAGAAGTGTACGTTATCTTTGCTTTCCTTTTTGGCATCGCACAATCACAAAGTGTCGAGGAAGAAATTGCAATTCTGTAGACCAAAAGTGACTTACTTGGGTCACCTTTTGTCTAAGGAGGGGCGTGCACTCACACCAGATCGTATTCAAGCAATTTTGGACACTCCAGTACCTTCCACACAGAAGGACGTGCGTGCATTTTTGGGTCTTGCTTCTTTCTGTAGGCAATGGATGTTGGGATTTTCACACATAGCTAAACCATTGTTAGCCCTTTTGACAAAAGACACACCGATCCCTCTTCCCTGGTCAAATGAGTGTGAAATTGCCTTTCAGCAATTACGACAAGCCCTTTGTTCAGCACCAGTGTTAGGTACCCCTGATTATACGAAGCCCTTTTCACTGTATGTGCATGAGAAAGATGGATGCAACGCCCTTGTGCATATTTTTCGGCTGTACTTGATCCTGTTGCCCGAGCATTACCAGGTTGTTTTCGCTCGATTGCGGCGACAGCTGTGTCAATACGCCAAAGCGAGGGGATTGTGTTATCTCACAAACTGTTGGTATTAGTCCCCCATGCTGTTGATGCCCTGCTTAATCAGACAAAGACGCAGCATTTGACCAGTGCTCGTTTAACGGGATATGAGTTGACGCTTTTGGCTCCTCATATTATGTTAAAGAGGTGTGCAACGTTAAATCCAGCCACATTGTTGCCGTTCCCGGAACCTCAGTCTGAAGCACGGAAAGCACATGATTGTATTCTTGTGACTGACAAAGGGTCGTATTGATCTCCAGGATACGCCCTTTACAGATGTAGATGGAGAACTGTGAGTGGACGGATCATGCCTGAAGCTACCAGATGGTACGACTTCAGCAGCGTATGCAATTACCACATTACAAACAATAGTGGAGACAGCACGCATACCGCAGAAATCAGCTCAAGCAGCGGAACTGATAGCATTAACACGAGCATGTGAGCTCAGTACAGGATTGTGTGTGAATGTTTATACAGATAGCCGCTATGCCTTCGGAGTAGCGCACGATTTCGGCCTACTCTGGAAGGAGAGAGGGTTTCTAACGTCACATGGAGCACAGATAATGTACGGGGAGTTAGTTCACAACCTTTTGACTGCATTAACATATCCAAAGAAGATTGCTATAGTTAAATGTAGTGCTCATAAGAAAGTGGTTGATAAAGTTGGAGAAGGGAATGCTTTAGCAAACCGGGTGGCACGAGAGACTGCGATGCAGCCTGGTGCTACTGCAATGTATGTTGTGAAGTCGCAGGCAGAAAGATGGCACGATGCTAGGAGGGAAGTGCTGGAGATACAGAGGACCGCTTCCGATAAGGAACGGGAGAAATGGTCCAATGATGGAGAATTAGATGATGAAGGGTGTTGGAGAAGTAAGCAGATGGATAAATGGAAGTTACCCACAGCCTTCGTACAACCTATGGTTCAGATGGCACATGGACTAGCGCATGTCGGAGCTTCCGCAATTGTTAAATTACTCACACGAGTTTGGGAGCATCCGGAGATCGCTAGTACGGCAAAGAGGGTAGTGCAGACCTGCATGATTTGCCTGAGGTATAACCCGGGAAAGGGTACACGAACTCCAGCAGGAGGATTTGCGACACCTACTGCACCCTTTGAGGTTTTGCAGATGGATTACATTCAGCTTGAGCGCTGTAACAATCTGAAGTATGTCCTAGTAGTGGTTTGTGCCTTCAGCAAATGGGTTGAGGCATACCCTACGAAATACAATACTGCAATGACTACAGCCAAGATGCTATTGAAGGAGTTCTTCCCTCGATATGGTGTTTGCAGATTGTTGTGGAGTGATAACGGACCTCATTTCATAGCAGACGTTATCAAGTATGTCCTGAAAGGGCTAGGCATTACCCAAAAATTTCATGCAGTGTTTCACCCTCAGTCTGCGGGATTGGTCGAGAAATATAATGGTACTCTGAAGCTTAAGATCGCGAAGATCCATGCTTCGACTTCTTTGACTTGGCCAGATGCTTTACCGCTGGCATTATTGTCAATTAGATCGATACCGCATTCTCGGACCGGTCTCACACCCTATGAGATTGTATTCGGACGCCCAATGAATATTTGGGGTCCACCAAAACCAAAGTCAGTGCATGATGTACCTTGTGTAATGATGAATGATTATCTGGCACAGTTAACGGATAATTTGGTTTCTTTTCATCAACAGGTTCGAGAAGCGCTCCCTGATCGGTCCACAGGTGAAGGTCATAATCTCCGACCTGGCGATCAGGTTATGATCAAAGTATTCGAAAGGACGAACAGTCTGGAGCCGAGATGTGTTGGTCCTGAGCAGGTCCTGCTTGCAACGAGGACAGCTGTGCGAGTTTCCAATCGGAAGAACTGGATCCACTCCTTGCACTGTCGTAAAGTGCCGCCTGGATTGGTGGAGCCTGCTGTGTTGACCGACCATCGAGAAATCCTGACTGCGGAGAAAGGCCGTGCTGTGGAACTGAACGACACTGAGGAGCTCTTCCCGGACCAATCGATTCCTGGAGGAGGAAGATATCATCTCAGACCAAGGAAGTGATTTTCTTTTTTTTGTATCCAAAGACGTTGTCAGAACGGCCCTTAGGTTAGTGAAACGGAGAGCCATTGTGGCAAGGGGGGGGGATCAGCCCTGCATTAGTTTAGTGACACCCGTCTTGGCCCGCTGGTGAAGAAATCAACGGCTGCCTAAGGGGAAGAGTTCTGACAACCTTTTAGTTTCAGGAAGATATTGACTTCTTATTACAGGATGGAGAAGAAGAAGATTCTCTGTGCGACAAGCTTTATTATCATTGTGGCTATTGTGGGTATAACCACATGGTTTGTGGAGGACGTGACTCCTGCCCGTGAGTTGCTTGTTTTGACCACTCCAGTGCCTGAGGAGCACTACTTTTATACCCTTCCGTATCAAGAATTGAAGCATCGTCAGTCTTATTTGAATAACACTTTCATCCAGATGTTGCATCATACCCATGTTGCTACGAATGCTACGAACTGTTGGATATGTGGTATGATGCCAGCTCATCAGAAGAAAGGAGGAACGCCGTTCATACCTCTTCCTTTCTCTCATAATGGCTCTTGTAGAGCATGGTACACTTTGCTTTTTGCCACACGGAAACCTACAGTGGGACGACTACTTTTCAGACTTAATAAGGAATGTCATCAGGATAAAGATGGCTATCCACAAGCGAATGGGACAATATGGGAATGGGAAGAATATCGACCAGACAATGAATCGATCCCCTACATTTTCACGAACACTAGAGACACAGTAGGCAAAAAGAAATTTGTGATTCAAGTGGCACAAGCTCAAGCGGACCTGTGTGTCCAGAGTGTGGGTTATATTCCAGTTGGTGTTAGTGACTGTATTATTGTTTTGAATATAGATGGTCTAAATAATAGTACTTTCTTAGCCTCCCATAATACATACTTTGTATGTGGGAATAAGGGTTATTATCGTTTGCCAGCCGGCTGGTCCGGAGTATGTTATGTAGCGTTCTTATTACCCCCTGTATTTTTAGCACCTGCATCCTATCATAAAGATTTGAAGTTGTTGAATAATGTGACTGTAAATAGGTATAAACGTACTCTATCCATTGATGATGTTGATCAAACCGATACTAGCTTACAGCAGTATGTTGATTTTAACTTAGGATTGTTTTTCTTTGTTGGAGCTGCCCTAAATAGTAGGAAGGTTCAAAGGTTAACGAGAGTTATAGAGGCTGTGACGAATCAAACCGCTGCTGCTCTTGGGAATCTTACGGAAGAATTACAAATTACTAGAATTGTTGTATTACAGAATCGTATGGTATTAGATGTTATGTTAGCTGACCGAGGTGGAGCATGTCAAATTATCGGGAGTAGTTGTTGTGTGTTTATTCCTGACCATACGCCATCAGTCTATAATGCTATTAATAAATTGCATAAAATCGCAGCTGAGATTTATACAGAAAATGGCACTTGGACCTTTCCTGGATGGTTTTGGGCATTGATCACTACATGGGGATGGAAGGTTTTAACTGGTCTCTGCATTATTGTGGCAATTCTGTTTTCCTGCTGCATCTGTGTCCAGTGTGGTCCTTTACTCTGTTCTTTATGTGTGTCATTCTGTATTCCTGATAAGAAAGCTATTGCCAATGTCACCTATCAGAAACATTTAACCAAAGAGGTGGAAGAGATGATGAAAATTTATATATATGATGATTATCCTAATAAGCCGAATGTCTTCAGTAAATGCTGAAAGGGTCGTCTGTTGAAAACTAAAATGGCGATATGATTAAGCATTCACTAAAGACATGAATTTCCCTTTCTTAAAATAAGTCTCTCTCCTATGTTGACTAATGTCTGGACTCCATTTTGTATTGTCGTGTCTCCACGTGCTCAGCACGAGAAGAGTCCTATCTTCGTGTTAGTTGCTCTTGTAATCTGCCTAGTAACAGTCTATAAATAGCTCCTTTGTCCGTCTGGCGCATGCCCAGACTTGACCACATCTGTTATCAGTTAGTCCTTGCTTGACCATGTTTTCGCGGGCTCAGGAAACTGTTTACTCCGCCCACATATTGGTTCTGTATCGAAAATGGCCATAAAAGGTAATACTCTTTGCCTCATGTTGTATCCACCCACTTATGAGCCCCTCTGTTGTGTATAAAAGGGGACTGTGTACGCAAGTTCTTTGTGCTACTCTATGCAATACTGAAGAGTGTTGTATAGGTTGTAGGACCACCCTTAAGGGTTAATAAACTCTGTCTTTGTATTTGCAGATCCGTGCCAACTTCCTTCTAGTTTACGTTACAGGAGAGCGAACCCTTGTATTCTGCGGGCCTAGCTGGGGCCTGTATTCTTCATAACTGTTCAGAGAAGGCGGGTATTAGGAACTTTATTGTTTTTAAAACGTGTGTCTGTGCGAACTACTTAAAATATGAACAAGTATGCAGCATAATCTCACTTTTATTCAGGAAGAAGAGGACGTTTGTGACTGTGACTCCGGGCTCACTTGGCAGAAACACCCCCTGACCCTCCACCCCCTATCACAAAATGTAATGCCCGTGAAAAGGGTAGGTGAACACAGTGTTATATAGAACATAGTCCTGAGAGCACGATTGAAAATGAAAACTAGATATAGTGTATGGTATAAACTATGCACCAAAAATTGTGATATAAGATGAACCGGGCGTGAAATATAATATGCAATACATTGTGCGCAATGACAGATTCATTGGAGAGCGCGAGATAGCACAGGCCCTAGCGCATGCTATGCGATATGCGCCTTGGAGTGTAATATGCACAGGGCAGTGTTGTGTAACCTAACTAGTCTCTAAAGTTGTAATATAAAATATGTGCTGGGGAGTGTAACGTTGCATATGCACTGTGACAAAGATATGGATCCCAGATATTAATATGTATGGCATAGCACTGTGCGTTATAACATAGGCATCGAGGAAGGCACGTTAGATGGGGCAATATAACCTGTGCGAAGACAAGTGTGGCATGACATATTCACGGGGTGGTGTTACAGTGCACATGGGCTAGAGAGTGTCATAGCATATGCACTAGCTAGTGGAATACAACACAGAGGTGTGTGGCACTCAGCAGGCAATGGTGGGTGTAACACAGCATTGGGCTCTGCCAGGAGCGCGCTGTGACTCTCAAGTGATGTTCGTCCCCTTTCCAGAGAGTAAAATAAAAAGTATTACATATCCGGCAGTGGATGTGTGTTTTATTAACCGTGAGGGGGGTTTCTTGCATAGTTTTGGTCAAATTTTTGTCGAATCCCCTTTGAATGGCTTGGTGTGCATGTGAATTAAATGTGCCCGTCAATAGCTACCCATGTTTGTATAAATAAACGACGAAGGTGTCTACCGGGATTAGGCACGGTAGGGCATCAGACATGTCAGAGCTTCACTAGTGGTGTAAATACATTCCACGTGGATTCATTGTATGCATAGTCGCCTTTTAATGAATATCACGCAAATCGTCATGGTGATTGGTACGTACGGTTTGTCGAGCATGTCCTAGGTGTGTCTATAAATATATATATTTTTAAAATAATAAAAAACAGTGGCTGGCCGTGGGGATTGGGGTCAAAAAAATATAATTAGGAGACAGGCCCTGGGGGATGGGGTCATCAGGGCCAATAAATTAGAATAAGAAGGGGAACCACATAGCCCCCTTCTTAAAAAATTAAAATAAATAAAAGACTGGCATCGTGCCAGAGGCCACGCCCCCTCCTTGCAGCACTCTGCAAACGCGCCCCCTGGCGAGTTGTAAGTTGGGGAATTAATTCCTCTTCAATACTAAGGGTCCCTGAGGGCCAACTAGCCCAACAGGCATCTCCAGTATGCACCAGGGAGCTGCGCTGCAGACAGGTGTTCTGAGGCCAAGCCCCTTTTTACACCTCTCTGCAACGCAGCTCTGTGGCGCTTACTGGAGGTACCTAGTGGTCTAGTTTGACCCTAGGGACCCTTAGGATTCAAGGGGACATAATCTCTCAACTTAGAACAGCCACAGGGCGCGTTTACACAGTGGTGAAGGGAGGGGACGGGGCCTGAGGTGACGTGTGCAAACACGCACTATGGCACGTTTTAAATTGGGGATATAATTTTCCTTCAATACTGAGGGCCCCTGGGGGCTAACTAGCCCACCAAGTGCTTCCAGTAAGCGCCACTGAGCTGCATTGCAGAGCGGTGGTCCAGGCCGTCCCATTTTTAACACCTCTCTGCAACGCAGCTCTGTGGCACTTACTGGAGGTACCTAGTGGGCTAGTTGGACCCTAGGGACCCTCAGGATTCAAATGAACTTAATCTCCCAACTAAAAACGGACACAGGGCGTGTTTACACAGTGGTGAAGGGAGGGGACGAGGCCTGAGTTAACGTGTGCAAAAACGCCCTGTGGCCTGTTTTAAGAGGTAGTTTTAATCCCCCTGCCCTATTATATACTAGGGGCTTACAGAGGAGGTCATGCTAATCACAGGGGGACCCCAACGCATAATGTTCCCTAGTGTATGTAGGTATTTTCACTGTATTCTAAGTGTCTTTTAACATAGCACTGGCTCTAGGACTGGTTAGTCAGACTCAGTTACCACCAGTATCCGTCTGAAAAAGTTGAGGGTACAGGATGATTTTGCAACAAGGCTTCTTTCTGCTCTTCTTTTTGTTCTTTCTGCACGTTATCCTTCTTCCTGCACTTTTCTTCGTCTTTGAGGACTTCTGTTGCTTCTTTCTGCACTTTTTTTTTTCTGTGCATTTTTTCTTCTTTCTTCACATGTCCTATCTCTGTAGGCATAGTTAGAAATTAGCATTTAAAAAACCTTTGAAATTCACAGAAAAAAACATAGGTTTCAGGCACGTTATAGTTAGGAATTAGCATTTTAAAAACCTCAGAAATTCACTGAAAAAACCATAGGTTTCAGGGGTGTTATAGTTAGCTGGACTTTTCACTTGTACAAAACCATTGAAATTCCCCCGTTATAGTTAGTTCAGCTAACTATAACTCGCGCGCCCGCAATGCACTGCTGATGACATCACTGATGACATCATCCTTGTGATAGAGTGGCAGACCTCCTCTCACCCTAATATAACCTTTGATACACACATTCAAAAATAGAGACTAAACTTTTCAAAACAATGGACATACCAATACCAGTTACAACAACCTCTTCAGTAATTCTAAGATCCACATACACATCCACTCATTCACCAACAGTCCTATACAGTCACTCATACATGTATTCACTCATTCTATGTACTCATACACCTATACATCCTGTTACACAATGCCACTCATCCATAGAGTTACTCACACACATAGTCACTCATGCTAATAAAGAATCAAACATACATTTATTTGCATATATAGTTATACACACACCACCACACTTACTTCTACGGAAACTTACACATACTTAGTCTTTTAAACAATCACTTATAGAAACACATACTTATTCATACAGGAACTCTTTCAATCTCTCACTCTCACATATACTCACTTATATACACCAATAGTCACATACACTAGTTTAAAACATATGTAGTTACTCATAAAGACACTATTGAGACAGTCATTCACTCACTAACACACCCATACACACACTCATCCACCCATACAGTCCTGCACACATGCTGTCTTCAACACATACAAAGAGTGAGTCACTCATCCATGCACCTATGCACTACGTAATACCCCCCACCGAACCATGCAGACACTCAGACTGATACTCAAAAAAACAACTAATAACCTATATAGACACCCATGTAGCTACTCACCAACCCATGCAGCCACTTATACACAAAGTGAGAGACTGATACAGATATTTACATATTTAAACATTACTGACTAAGCCATGTATTCACTATGATACAGTTAATCAGTCAGTTACACAATCAATTTTTCAAAAACAAATCATCCATTTAGACACTTATATACCCATTTATTCTTCCATCGACCTCGAGATATACATATATAAAACATATTTAATTTTCAGAAAAACACACATTCACTGGATGATGTCATCAGTGATGTCATTTGAGATGTCATCAGTGATGTCATGAGTGATGTCACTGACCATGTCATGAGTGATGTAATATGTGACATCATCAGCAGTGCATTGCGGGCGCGCGAGTTATAGTTAGCTGAACTAACTATAACGGGGGAATTTCAATGGTTTCGTACAAGTGAAAAGTCCAGCTAACTATAACACCCCTGAAACATATGGTTTTTTCAGTGAATATAATACATATTTAAATTTCAAACTAAACCACATTCAGTGGATGATGTCATCAGTGATATCATCAGTGATGTCATTTGAGATGTCATCAGTGATGTCATCAGTGATGTCACTGACCATGTCATGAATGATGCAATATGTGACATCATCAGCAGTGCATTGCGGGGGCGTGAGTTATAGTTAGCAGAACTAACTATAACGGAGGAATTTCTATGGTTTTGTACGAGTGAAATGGGCAGCTAACTATAACACCCCTGAAACCTATGTTTTTTTCTGTGAATTTCTAAGGTTTTTTAAATGCTAATTTCTAACTATAACGTCTCTGAAACCTATGTTTTTTTTCAGTGAATATATATATAAATATATATATATGGAAACCACAGTCCTGAAACGATCACGGTTTTTAGGATCAAGAAAACAGGTACGGACCTCCAGCGTGGTGAAACATTATTTTCTTTTATTGTGCATATTTAAAAGTGCCAGTGCAAAGTAATTTGACAGCAAGTGCCCAGCCTGACGCGTTTCGACTGCCAGACGGCAGTCTTGATCACATGACGCGCTGGACCAATGACAATGTATATATAGTTTAAAACTAAAGAGTCACATGATATAACAATTCCAATTAGTTAAAGACACAAGCATAGACAATGAAGACAGACAATCACATTTGTAAAGCATACTAGCTTTACCATAATGCATCATATTTGAGATATATATATAGTGTCAAAAATAATGGCATAAATGCTCCAAATTTTAATGGCATCAACCTCAAATCATTGTGTTATTGTGAACCAAAAATTCTAACATGGTAAAGATCATTTAAAAAGAAAGTTCTTATTTTAAGAGCTTTTGCTAATTCGAACCATCAATGCCAAGAAGAATACTGGTATTCTCGTTTTAAGTTAGATTAGATTCACCGTTAAATGCTTAGACAAATCAGTCTTTATAATCACTAAAATGGAATGTAATAATGTGCAAAAAATATGCAAAAAAGTGCTAATGTGCAAGTGCAAAATACATACAAAGACAAAGCAGCATACATACAGACATCACTTAAGTCTAATTCTTATTTCATCATCTTAATTTCCTTCTTTTTTTTCTTTTCTGCTTTTTCCTCTCCTGCGTTATTTTCAAATAAGTATTGAGATCTCAGTTTCCAAACTATTCCGTTTTCTTCAACCTATTAAGAGCATACAAAATCAACACGCAAAATAAATATTTATATAAATTTGCAAATACAAATATAAATATATAGAAAAACATGCTCATGATATTATTCCTAACATTTCTACGGTATAACCACAACTTCATTTGCAGATAGTGTTTTTTTCACTCTTTTTTATCCTTCTTTTTCTCAAAAAGATTAGAAACATGTGATTAATGCCGGCAAAAAAGTCTCTTCAAACCCTGTAAAATTAAGAAACCCCTTAATAAAACCAGGTAAGACAAAACCTTTCCACTGAATTAAAACACTACCCTACCAGCCCATAAAAGGATGTAAAACTGCGATCTAAAAGAACAAATGTTTTAACTGTCAGATGATAAAAAACACTCCTACACATCAAATTTTATAATTACGATAAAACTCACAGAGCTTAAAAACCGGCAATATATCTCTCTTAAAACCAGTTAAAATCTAAGATGACATAAACTAAAAACTGGAACATACAAAGAGAATACACATCGATTAAAGGAGTCGTCCCAAAGGGTACATTTTATCAAAAATAAATAATTATAAAAAGTTGTGCAAATCATCACTATTGTTCAATCCATTGGGTATCTTTGTGTCAAGTAACATAATGAATTCCGATTCTACCTGTCTCAACCTCTTTTCCCGATTACCTCCTCTCATATTTTTGGGTACTGCACTAATAAAATAATAACTAAGATCATTCAAATTGTTATTATGCACCAGTTTAAAATGCCGTGCCACAGGATAATTGGGATCAGAATTCACAATCGCTCTCAGATATTGTAATATTCTGTTGAACACCTGTAATTTAGTGCTGCCCACATAAAGTAAGTGACAGGTACATTCTAGGACATAAATAGCGAAGTCTGTTCTACAAGTGTAGTGACCTTGCATTTTAACTGGTTCTGGGCTAAAAGCTGTGACATATTGTGAAACATTTTTTCCAAATTTACAAGCTCGACATGAACTGCACCTGGAGAAACCTGATCTAGCCGATAGCCAACTATTAGAAGTTAAAATTTCAGGGCTATTTCTTACCAATGCATCCCTCATTGAGGGTGCCCTTCTAAAAGTTAGGCTAGGTAGTTTAGGCATAATTCGAGACAAAGTTAAATCCGATAGAATGATTGGCCAATTCTTATATAAAATCTTACGGACTTGTCTCTCCTGCCGACGAAAATTTGTAATTAGTCTTATATTGTCAACAGACTGAACAGCCAGACTGTCCGTGCTTTCATTCAACTGCCTGGATGAGCTTGAGATATCAGGTAAAACATTCACATCAATTACTTCATTAGCTTTGTCACGAGCTATTGTCAAATCAGAAGCTTTATACCCTCTATTTAAGAACCTTCCAAATGCTTCTGCTTGACATTGTTTGAAGTCCCCTTCATGACTACAAATGTTTTTAATTCTCAAGAATTCCCCATAGGGAATAATTCGTATAAGATGTTGAGGGTGTGAACTAGTCGCATGTAGCACTGAATTTCCAGCTGTTGTTTTTCTATGTAATTTGGTATGGATCATGTTGTCTTTTACAAAAATTTCAACATCTAGAAACTGTATCTTACTGTCACTAATATCCGATGTAAAAGTGAGATTTAGGGCATTAATGTTTAAATCATTCACAAATTTTTGGGCTGTTTCAATAGAACCTTTCCAGATAATACACACATCATCTATGAACCTCCACCAGTGAAGCACATGTTGGTCATAAATATCTTGATGAGTAGTCCTCAGGACATGTTCCTCCCACGTGTAAACACGCGTAACTGGGGGAGAAACATGCCCCCATCGCCACTCCGCGTAATTGCTGGAACACTTCCTTATTAAATAAGAAAAAATTGTGAGTCAAACAAATATCTATCATTTTGACCAACATTTTGTTATGTTCATACATGACAATATTTCTTTTATCCAAATAATAGCGAATTGCATTAATCCCATCACAATGATGGATGCTGGTGTACAAAGAACTAATGTCCATTGCTATTAGAAGACAATCCTCCTCCCATTTTACATTTCTCAGTTTAGTTAGAAAATGTCCTGTGTCCCAGATAAAAGATGGCAATTCTTCCACAAACTCATGTAGATAATGATCAACATATTTTGACATTGCCTCCAAAAGGCTTTTACATGCGGAAATAATTGGTCTACCAGGGACCGGTACCACCTTCTTATGCACTTTTGGAATAAAGTATAAAAAAGGAGTCATTGGATGATCATTTTTTTAAAAGTTATATTCATTTTTGGAGAATAAGCCAACACGCTTCCACTGAGCCAGTTCACCAAAGACAAATTCCTTATTCTGTCTCAGTTCCTGAAAATTGGCTCTCCTGTAACAATTAGCATCATTGAGATGAGACCAGGCTTCCTCCATATACATGGTTCTTGGCCACAAAACAATATTCCCTCCCTTATCAGCTTTGTTAATTATAACCTCCGTGTGTTCCTGTAGTTTACGGATTAATTTAGTGTATTGCATTTCAGAAATTTTTGTTGCATGACAGTACTATTTAGTTTCTTCAATTCATTAACTATGCATTCACTAAAAACATCAATCGCATCCCTCGGCATCATTGGGATGAAAGTAGAAGGAGGTCTAAATGGACTTGTACTTGATGTGTTGCAGGTAATACCCGCTGCGTGTAAGTTCACCTGTGTTGAATCATCTGGAATATCACTTGAATCAGCCAAAGATTGCATAGCCAACAATGTGCCCACATCCGCTGCTTGCAGATTAGAACTAGATCCTGATACGGATCTACTTTGAGATGCAATATCCGCTGCATTCTTAAGTTGGAAATGCTTTCTTAATTTTAATTTTTGAATAAATTTAAACACATCCACTCTTGTTTGTGTATATTTAAAACAATTAGTGGGACAATATGAAAGTCCTAGGGCCAATAATTGCTTCTCTGCCAAAGTAAGCGTAATCTCAGACAAATTAATTACAGTATTGTCAATCTCATCATTGGGTACCTGTCTTATTTCTTGTTGTTGAATTTTTTCTTGTTCCTTCCTTTGTAGTTTGATTTTCCGCCTCTGTTTCCTCCGTTGATTCCTTCTTGTTCTGGTTTCTGCGCTTGATTGCGTGGTCTCAGAGTTTGCCGGCGGTCCTCTACTAAAAAAGAAAGCTCTTCACCAGGAGCGAAATTGATCGGAACTTGAGGTGCTTTATGACCACTACTATCATCAGATTCCAGACTACTATCAACGCCACTAGTTTCCACTGAAGAACTATTGCCATCAACTTGCGCGTCCAAAGTAACAGTAACATTCGTGTTATCTTCGTTTGAGAGCGCGCAACGTTTAATATTGTCATACATTTTGGAGAAAGTGAACACGCGTCCTGTTTCATAGTCGCGTTTGTCCCTTGCAAATTTGAAGATTTTCCTCTCCTTAATAACTTCCTCGTGTTTTTTCAACCTGGTTAGAATCTCCTCACGTCCTTTGGCAATCTGGTCTTTATGTTCATCAGCTTCTAATAGCGTATTAATATCATCAATTTCTTTAAGAACCTCAACCCTATCAATCACGGCATATTTAATCAATAACGAAACCATATTCATAGAGGCTTCTAAATTATTGGTCGCCCACTCCTTAAGCATTAAAGGGTTTGGTCTTTCAAAGGAAGGCGCAATCGTTAACCCGTAGGCCTCGTGGGACTCTTCCCACCTCCTTGTATTTTTGTAGGGATTTCATTTCCCACCATTATATACTTGCACTTGCACTTTATTTCTGATACAGCCGAATTATTATATTGGGCTAGCATCATCAACTATGCTTTGCGATATTCATCGTATATGCTATGTGTTATTTGCACTAATGCACTTGCACTTTATATAACGAAATTGGTTCTATTTTTATGCGTGCAAATGTGTATTTATGTGTATTTTCATGTGTATATTTATGTCATTCTGTAAGTATGAGTTACAATTGCAAAAAAGCAAAAAAACTAAAAAAGAAAGGGGTTTGTGCCTGATTGTTGACATCGAATTTGCTTCATCTGAATTATGGGGCTTTGAAGGTTTAATTTGATGAGGATGTTCCGCTTTGATTTCTTTATATTTAATTTATTACTCTGTTTTCTGTATCAACTGTTTTTATTTGGTTGTCCCTCCGTCATGTTAAAATTAATTCCCAATTTGATTGGGTATATTCCTTGTTATTTTTTGACAATTGTAAGGAAATGCGTGCATAAAACATACATCAGGGTGTATTCAGCTTTGTAACCACTGTGGTAGCATTGGTTTGGACATTGTCATTTATTTTTGGAAATATGTACAGCATTAGTATTTCTTCCATGATCACCCTTTTGTAGTTTGAAGTTTGTTGTTTTGTATGCTGCTATTCCATTGGCTCTTATGTGAGGGAGGGTACAACATTACACTATATCTTTATTGATTGGTTCTTCAGGTGTCATGTGATCAAGGCCGTGGTAACGCGGCCGAAACTCGTCATGCCAATCGACTTGAAAGACTAAACTTGCACCAAATACATTTTTCAGCGTGTTGTGGTCTGTACCTGTTCCAGTTATCTGCTGGAGTTTGGGAACTCTTCGCCTTATTCATTGTGGCAAAGTACGGCTATCTTTGCTTGACGGACCCTCCTGGCATTTTCGTGGCTGACTCCTTGATGGCCGACATCGCGGACGCAATACTTTACCTAACCCGGAAGGGATGTAAACGGAGCCAGCCCTCTGCACCGGAGTGACGAGTAACTAGTGTTTATTGGTTTGCGGCGGTTTCTCCTGAACAACGGATGCCCACAGGAGTTGGAGGACGCTGGTGGACCTTTCGGTGCTCAGTGAGGGTAAGCCGTGACCGATTTTACACTGTTTGCGGTCTATTATTGGATATTTGTGGGCGCGAGGATAGCGCTGAAACTAATCTTACAGTATCCCTGCTTGTAAGAGGCAGGACCAATCTGCGTGCTTAATTTGGTTTATTCTATTCTTACAATGTCGTCAGTGGCAGACGCTTTGAGGAACCAAGAGGCTAGTGCGGACACCCGTTTTGATAACCTTCCCAACGACCTCACTTCACTGGGGGCTACTAGTACCACTAACCCCACAAGCACTACGGATGTCAAATCTCTTCTTACAAAACTAGATAAACTTTTGCGCACAGAATTAAATAAATGGTGGGAAAAACGTTCACTGAAAAAATATAAAGAAGTGGGAAGAGTACCACGTGGGCTGAGAGTACTCATTGCTCCCTCCTTTGAAAATCCGAATCCCCTGATGCTTAAGGAATGGGCTACCAACAATCTTGAGTCTTCCATGAATATGGTAAAGATTTTGATAAAGTATGCTGCCATAGAGAGAGAGGAGATTTTGAAGCAGATTGACGATCTTAACCTGATATTGGCGGCACATGAACAACGGGATATTATCACTAAGAGTAGGGGCGAAATTGATGCACGACTTCAGAAATATGAAGAATCGATTAAGGCGCATAAAATATTCAAATTTGCCAGAGATAAGACTAATTACGAGTCTGGAAGAATTTTCACTTTCGCACGAAAATTCGATAATGTTAAAAGGCAAGCTCTAACATCCAAAGCAGCTGCGATATCAACTTCCAATGTGCGTCTTTCTGAAGAAATAGAATCGGATTCGGACCCTAGCTCGATTGTCAGCAATGTGTGTTCTGATGATAGCGGACCCACTACATGACTGATGCCTATTCCCACTGATATTTCCCCATCTGAGGAACTTGGTTTTTTAGTAGAAGATCGCCGCCACACGTTGCGGCAGACTACTCAATCCAAGAGAGGACCAAATGGAGGAATAAGTGTAGAAAACAAAGACGGAAAGCCAAAAGGAGGAAACAACAGGGGAAAATGGAGAAATGCAAAGAAGAGGAATTAAATAAAGATGTGTCATTGGATAATACTGTTATCAATTTGACTAATATTATTCTTACCAAGTCTGACCTGAAAATATTATCTATGGGATTGTCATTTTGCCCTAGAAGTCGTTTTAGATATGTCCAAACTAGAATCGATGTTTTCAAGTTTATAAGAAAATTAAAACTACTAAAACACTTCAAATTAAATAAGGCATCCAGCACCGCTGCAAGAATTGCAATCTCTGACAAAGCTGGAACTCGGCTGACTGCCAGTGATGTGACACATCTCAAAACTATACATGCTCTTGTTGGTAATTCAGATGATCCAGAATGTCCAACCCAAGAACAACTCCTTAATCTAGGCACCACTGGAAATTCACCAGCTGTAAGCCCATTTCGTCCAAACTCCACGTTTATCCCACTCATGCCAAAGGATGCATTGGATGTATTCAGTGACTGTGTCACTCAAGACCTCAAAACATTGAATAAGAAGGTTCTTAAAACTGATAAACACCAAAATTATCAAGAGCGACAATATTCCACCTTAATCAATAAATTGAAAAACAATACGGAAGTCATTATAACAAAAGCAGACAAGGGGGGCAATGTTGTCCTTTGGTCTAGGAGTGACTATCTACAGGAGGCTTATCGTCACTTGAATGATGAACTCTGCTATAGAAAGGCCACTTTTAATGATATTAATAAGTTGAAAGACTCCATTCATGCTGAACTTGGGCAATGGAAGAGGGAGGGATTATTGAACAAGAATGAACACAGTTTTCTAAAAATTGAGTTTCCAACCACCGCAGTTCTTTATTTCATCCCTAAAGTGCATAAGCAACAAGTGCCTATTCCAGGGAGGCCTATCATCTCAGCTCAACGAAGTCTGTGTGAGAACATATCTAAATATGTTGACTTTTTCCTATGTGAATTTGTGGAGGAACTGCCGTCTTACATCAAGGATACTGGGCATTTTCTCTCAAATATATCAAAAACACCTTGGCAAGATGGATACCGTTTTATTGTTATGGATATCTGTTCTCTCTACACCAGCATACGTCATTGCAACGGTTTGCAAGCAGTTAAATTCTATTTAGAGAAGAGAGATATTATTTTCCATCAACACAATATTATGTTATTACGTATGATTGAATTATGTTTGTGTAATAACTATTTTCTGTTCAACCAAGATGTGTTTCAGCAGTTGCAAGGTGTAGCTATGGGGGCATGTTTCTCCCCCAGTTATGCGTGTTTACACGTGGGCTGGTGGGAGGAACATGTCCTCAGATGCACTCATGGCGAAATGTATTTGACACATGTCGTACGATGGTGGAGATTCATCGACGACATTTGTATAATTTGGAATGGGTCAATTGAATCAGCCAATGAATTTGTGAAGCTGGTCAATGTGAATAATTTGAATCTTGAATTTACTGCCCATATTAGTGCTGAACATGTTGAATTTCTTGATGTTGAATTATATATCAATGACAATAACATACAGACTAAAGTACATCGCAAGAGTACAGCTGGAAACTCAGTACTCCATGCGCAGAGCTCCCATCCATATCATTTGCTCAAAAGCATACCGTATGGTGAGTTCCTGCGTATCAAGCGTATCTGTAGTACTGAATTTGATTGTAGCAGATGTCAGGAAGAGTCATTTCAGAGATTTCTAGCTTGTGGTGCTGCATTAGCTAAAGCCAACACTACTAACCGCAATGATTATCTTGAGTCGATAATCAGGACAACTACCCATAAATCTACTTCTAAGATTGAGATAGAGTGCAGCGAACCAAGGTCTATTCGGTTCATTACCACCTTTAGTAATCAGGACAAGGAGGTAAGAAAATTGATCTATAAAAACTGGCCCATAGTGAGAACTGATCTTACTATGTCACAATTAGTGCCTGACTTCCCCCAAATTACCTTCAGGAGAGCACCCTCTATGAGGGATGCCCTGGTTAGGACTAGTCCTGAGGTTACCATCACGAGTACATGGCTGTCTAACCGTAAGGGCTTTTTCAAGTGCAGTTCGTGCCGAGCGTGCAAGTTTGGCACTAACACTTGTGAATTCATGAGCGCATTTGATCAGACTCCCACTACTCTTAAAGGTTTTTTCACGTGCAAAACTGATCATGCAGTTTATGTTCTTGAATGCTCGTGCAATTTAAAGTATGTTGGTAGTACCAAATTACAGGCTTCAATCAGAATTTTGCAACATTTAAGAGCTATTGTCAATTCTGATTCAAGCTACCCTGTTGCCCGTCATTTTAAATTAGTTTACCAGAACAATTTGAACGATTTAAAATACTTTGTGATCGATGCAGTACCTAAATTAACTAGAGGGGGAAACAGGGAAAAGCGTCTTAGGCAATTAGAAACCCAATACATTCTTTTATTAGACACTAAGATGCCGAATGGCCTTAACACAGGGGAAGACATGCATACTTTCCTTTGAATATTATTCTTAGGCAAACTTTTCTCTCTGTTTTTTGTTGACAATCTCTTATTGCACTTTATACAGCAGTTTTCTTGATGATCTGATTTTATTAGTCTAACTCATACATGTGGCCTATGTTTTTTAACTAGTTGTACCCTTTGGGGTATACTTGGGTTTTTCTCTATGGTCTTGTGGTTATGGTGGGTTTGTCTGTATAACTTTGGAAGTGCCTCCATAAGGTTTTTATCTTGCAACCCCAGTTGTAGTGAGGATTCTATCCAGTTTGCTATTTATTTTGTCTGGTTATATCCCCTTTCCTGTTTCCTAATTGCTTTTGCTGCTAAACTACTTTGCTATTTGCACATGTTTTGCCTATTTGCACAGATGCTCTTGCATTTTATCTCCAGTATAGTTGTTTTTATCAGATACCATCTGCAGTATGGCCAAATGAATATTTAAGGACTATTCCTTTATATCGGTCTGAAATATACAATAATCTTTTTTTTGCACTTGCAACAATTCGACCCATGCCATATATGCCTAGCAATATTTGCACTGATGCATTTGCACTTTATTTCTGATACAGCCGAATTATTATTTTGGGCTAGCATCATCAACTATGCTTTGCGATATTCATCGTATATGCTATGTGTTATTTGCACTAATGCACTTGCACTTTATTTAACTGAATTGGTTCTATTTTTATGCGTGCAAATGTGTATTTATGTGTATTTTCATGTGTATATTTATGTCATTCTGTAGGTATGAGTTACAATTGCAAAAAAGAAAAAAAGAAAGGGGTTTGTGCCAGTTTGCTGACATCGAATTTGCTTCATCTGAATTATGGGCCTTTGAAGTTTTAATTTGATGAGGATGTTCCGCTTTCATTTCTTTATATTTAATTTATTACTCTGTTTTCTGTATCAACTGTTTTTATTTGGTTGTCCCTCCGTCATGTTAAAATTAATTCCCAGTTTGACTGGGTATATTCCTTGTTAGTTTTTGGCAATTGTAAGGAAATGCGTGCATAAAACATACATCAGGGTGTATTCAGCTTTGTAACCACTATGGTAGCATTGGTTTGGACATTGTCATTTATTTTTGGAAATATGTACAGCATTAGTATTTCTTCCATGATCACCCTTTTGTAGTTTGAAGTTTGTTGTTTTGTATGCCGCTATTCCATTGGCTCTTACGTGAGGGAGGGTACAACATTACACTATATCTTTATTGATTGGTTCTTCAGGTGTCATGTGATCAAGGCCGTGGTAACGCAGCCGAAACGCGTCATGCCGATCGACTTGAAAGAATAAACTTGCACCAAATACATTTTTCAGCATGTTGTGGTCTGTACCTGTTCCAGTTATCTGCTGGAGTTTGGGAACTCTTCGCCTTATATATATACATATATATACATATATATATATATTATCTACTGGCGGTCGCCAGTAGATAGTTATAGTTAGGACCTATTTTCCATAGGAAATCCGCAACATTCTATTGGGAATTTCTTTGGCGCCGATTGACGAATCTTCGCGAAATTCTCCAAACTTTTGGCCAGCTCCGCTCCGCTCCTACCCTGAAAGTTTCGTGGTAATTCGTCAAGCGGGGGCCGAGAAAAAAGGGGGGTCCCAAAACGTGTTTTCCCCATGCAATTTCCCATAGGATCTGTTGTCGCAGCTACAGCCCGAACCGCTGAACGGAATGACACCAAATTTGGCAAAAAGGTAGTCCTCAGTTCGGACTTGTGCCTTTTGCATATTTGGTGTGACTATGTTCAGTAGTTCCTGAGAAAATTAGGGTAAAAAAGTTAGTGATATCTATGGCCGGGGAGGATCCGCGGACCCTACCCGCACCGTAAGCGAACCCTCCCCGAATGGAGCGCGCACCCTCCCGATCGCGCGCTGAATGCTAATTGGCTGTCGAGCGTCTGTCTACATTCGAAACCAGGAACAGTTGGCGGCCATTTTCTGCCTCGGTAGAAGCGAGGCTGAAGAAGCAAGGGGAATAAGTGCGTAAAACATATAAAGGGGGCAGAGTGGAAATACTCTGACCCTCCAGAAGGACCCCCTGGGGCCCCCTTTTTTAAAAAAAAAAAAGCGGCGAAATGCGCGCACGGTGCGCGCACGGTGCTCGCATCCTATCGCGTGGATGCACGGATTCTCTCGCGGTGGGTTTGCGGATTCAAGGGAAAAAAAAAAGAAATTGTTGGGAGATAAAGATTAAGCTTAAGTGTTTTGTTCTTGAGTGGCTCTAAAAAGAGCCGTTGTGTTCATTGAGAGTTTTTGGTACTTATAAGTAAGTACCTATACAGAGTCTAAATTTGTTGAGGAAGACTCTGTTTCCTTCATCAGTAAAGTGTACTCCATCTCTCCTATACATCTCTTGCATATGAAAGCGCAGATTGTTATTGTAAATGGACCCCATTCTGTAGTCTCGGAGAAAAGCAGAAACAGATTTATTCACATGTTTCCTAGCTTTCTCAATCTGTGGACAAAAAGGATCGGACCAGTTCCATTTCTGCCATTGGCATATGTTAGAATACACAAAGGCAGTTTTAGGGAAAAGTGAAATCAGTTGTGCAAAGGTGTCCTTCATAAGCATTTCCAGACCTACCCCAGTCAATGAATTTGTGAAGCTGGTCAATGTGAATAATTTGAATCTTGAATTTACTGCCCATATTAGTGCTGAACATGTTGAATTTCTTGATGTTGAATTATATATCAATGACAATAACATACAGACTAAAGTACATCGCAAGAGTACAGCTGGAAACTCAGTACTCCATGCGCAGAGCTCCCATCCATATCATTTGCTCAAAAGCATACCGTATGGTGAGTTCCTGCGTATCAAGCGTATCTGTAGTACTGAATTTGATTGTAGCAGATGTCAGGAAGAGTCATTTCAGAGATTTCTAGCTTGTGGTGCTGCATTAGCTAAAGCCAACACTACTAACCGCAATGATTATCTTGAGTCGATAATCAGGACAACTACCCATAAATCTACTTCTAAGATTGAGATAGAGTGCAGCGAACCAAGCTCTATTCGGTTCATTACCACCTTTAGTAATCAGGACAAGGAGGTAAGAAAATTGATCTATAAAAACTGGCCCATAGTGAGAACTGATCTTACTATGTCACAATTAGTGCCTGACTTCCCCCAAATTACCTTCAGGAGAGCACCCTCTATGAGGGATGCCCTGGTTAGGACTAGTCCTGAGGTTACCATCACGAGTACATGGCTGTCTAACCGTAAGGGCTTTTTCAAGTGCAGTTCGTGCCGAGCGTGCAAGTTTGGCACTAACACTTGTGAATTCATGAGCGCATTTGATCAGACTCCCACTACTCTTAAAGGTTTTTTCACGTGCAAAACTGATCATGCAGTTTATGTTCTTGAATGCTCGTGCAATTTAAAGTATGTTGGTAGTACCAAATTACAGGCATCAATCAGAATTTTGCAACATTTAAGAGCTATTGTCAATTCTGATTCAAGCTACCCTGTTGCCCGTCATTTTAAATTAGTTTACCAGAACAATTTGAACGATTTAAAATACTTTGTGATCGATGCAGTACCTAAATTAACTAGAGGGGGAAACAGGGAAAAGCGTCTTAGGCAATTAGAAACCCAATACATTCTTTTATTAGACACTAAGATGCCGAATGGCCTTAACACAGGGGAAGACATGCATACTTTCCTTTGAATATTATTCTTAGGCAAACTTTTCTCTCTGTTTTTTGTTGACAATCTCTTATTGCACTTTATACAGCAGTTTTCTTGATGATCTGATTTTATTATTCTAACTCATACATGTGGCCTATGTTTTTTAACTAGTTGTACCCTTTGGGGTATACTTGGGTTTTTCTCTATGGTCTTGTGGTTATGGTGGGTTTGTCTGTATAACTTTGGAAGTGCCTCCATAAGGTTTTTATCTTGCAACCCCAGTTGTAGTGAGGATTCTATCCAGTTTGCTATTTATTTTGTCTGGTTATATCCCCTTTCCTGTTTCCTAATTGCTTTTGCTGCTAAACTACTTTGCTATTTGCACATGTTTTGCCTATTTGCACAGATGCTCTTGCATTTTATCTCCAGTATAGTTGTTTTTATCAGATACCATCTGCAGTATGGCCAAATGAATATTTAAGGACTATTCCTTTATATCGGTCTGAAATATACAATAATCTTTTTTTTGCACTTGCAACAATTCGACCCATGCCATATATGCCTAGCAATATTTGCACTGATGCATTTGCACTTTATTTCTGATACAGCCGAATTATTATTTTGGGCTAGCATCATCAACTATGCTTTGCGATATTCATCGTATATGCTATGTGTTATTTGCACTAATGCACTTGCACTTTATTTAACTGAATTGGTTCTATTTTTATGCGTGCAAATGTGTATTTATGTGTATTTTCATGTGTATATTTATGTCATTCTGTAGGTATGAGTTACAATTGCAAAAAAGAAAAAAAGAAAGGGGTTTGTGCCAGTTTGCTGACATCGAATTTGCTTCATCTGAATTATGGGCCTTTGAAGTTTTAATTTGATGAGGATGTTCCGCTTTCATTTCTTTATATTTAATTTATTACTCTGTTTTCTGTATCAACTGTTTTTATTTGGTTGTCCCTCCGTCATGTTAAAATTAATTCCCAGTTTGATTGGGTATATTCCTTGTTAGTTTTTGGCAATTGTAAGGAAATGCGTGCATAAAACATACATCAGGGTGTATTCAGCTTTGTAACCACTATGGTAGCATTGGTTTGGACATTGTCATTTATTTTTGGAAATATGTACAGCATTAGTATTTCTTCCATGATCACCCTTTTGTAGTTTGAAGTTTGTTGTTTTGTATGCCGCTATTCCATTGGCTCTTACGTGAGGGAGGGTACAACATTACACAAATCAAATCAAATCAAAGATAGCTTTATTCGGTATTTGACAAACACCATATAAGCAAATATTACAAAAATACGATTAAAACATTTACATACTAAAAGGTGATTACTAAGAAGAAATACATATTCATTACCCTAGTCATTCAATTAATCTAATATTAAAAACCCTTTAAAAAAATTTTTTTCTAGAAAGCGATTGATATATGTATCGTTACATTTGCATGATAGAAGGGTCGAGGTAAATATGACATATTTATGTATATATGGTGTTATTAGGCACAGAATAATACTTCTACAAACCCTCAACCTACTAATCGCTTCTCATAGACCCTCTACATTTTATAATAAACGACAGGAATTTTATCATCACTCCAATAGTACATTCGTCTTGAAGCAGATACAATCTGTGGAGGGCTGCTTTACAGCTTCTCAGGCCCCACAGTTTTAACAGAGGCAATAGATGTTTTTTCCTACCCCATTGATAGTACTTGCAGAACAGTATGCAATGTATGTTAGACTGAGTGGCTATTCCGTCACACGGGCAATTAATCATTTTCACTGACCAATCATTCGGTGTAGGGAACGTTATTAACCTGAAGAAACAGTCTGTCCTCAGACGAGCCAACAGCATTCTATGGTAAGGGGAGATATTTGGCGCCAGATAAGGATGTAAACCATGTTCATGCAAAATCTGGCGGTGGGCTATAATGGTGGACTTATTCCCATCTAAATAATATCTCCTCTCCTCCAATAGGCCAAGACACGTCTCTTTTAGTGCTTTTTTGGGGATTTGGGCGCATGATATTGGGTCTGAAAAGAATTCTGGATTGCCGATGGAGTTCAGGAATTTTTTAACGTAGGCTAGCCAAGGTTGTTTAGCGCCATTTCCTTGCTGCAGGCAATCCTGAATTACCTCCCTATTGAAGGTTGTGTCCTCGCATGTCCAGATCTTATGCCACAACATAACTGGCGCTATCTTTATAATGTCACTAATGTGCGATCTATCCAGTTCGTTGTGGCAGATAGTAGTAGATGTGGAACGCGGGACTCCTAAGAGGTACCTCAGGAAAGCATTCTCCACCCTTTGAATTTCGGAACTATCTGCAAGTCCCCAAATCCCCGCCCCATAAACAGCTGTGGACACACATTTAGCTGCATAGATCTTAAGTAGTGTGTCTACCGGTTTCCCGCCCAGTTTTTTAGCAAATTGCTTAACCGCCCCTATTGCGCGGGCAAAAGCCAGGTTTCGGGAGGTAACCGCTGCAGACCATGTCCCCCTATTATTAAAAATGATACCCAAGTAGGAAAAAGTTTTCGACATCGCTATCTTTGAATTATTAACAAAGGTTTTGCAGTCTGGTACTTTTTTTCTCGTTGTGCATGACATCGTGAAAGTTTTCCCCACATTTATTAAAAGGCCTCTAGAGCTCATGAAGGTTGCAAAGCCTGTTAGTGCCTTTTGGAGTCCCCGCTGAGTGCGGGCCATAATCACCGCATCATCAGCGTATAACAATAACGGGACTGCAAGTCCGTTTATCTTGGGGTAATCCACCTCCAGGTCATTCATCGAGTCTGCTACCTCGTTTATATACAAATTAAATAAAAACGGTGCAAGGATGCAACCCTGGCGAACGCCCTTTGCAATTGGGAATTTTCTGGTTTGCTCGCCGTTTTTGCCATATCTCACCGTAGCTCCTGCATCTCTGTAAAGTTCCTGGATAAAAGTTAGGATATTTTTATCTATCCCCATATTAGTCAGGGTTTTCCACAGGGTTCCATGATCCAGACAATCGAAAGCCGAAGTTAAATCGACAAATGTCAGGAACAAGTTCCCTTTTTTTGATCCAATATATTTGTTTATTATAAGGGACAGGTTTAAACCCTGCTCTATGGTTCCCACCCCCGACTTAAAACCACATTGAAATTTTGAGAGTATCCCATTAGTCTTGGACCAGGTTTGTAGTTTGGTTAGTAGCACCCTGCCAGCAACCTTCATTAAATTATCTAACAGAGAAATGGGGCGATAACATTTTGGGTCTTGTCTATCTCCTTTTTTAAATATTGGAATGACTATCGCTTCCTTCCATGTGTTGGGGAAACCTAATTTGGTGTAAGCATTTAGGACATTTGCCAGTAAGGGTGCCCAGAGATCTACATTCCCTTTAAATAGATCAATGGGTACACCGTCAGGCCCTGGAGCTTTTAGGCTTGCACTCTGAGAAATCGCTTGTTCCAGGTCTGCAGGGGTGAACATTACTTTTAATGGGAAATTTCCCTGTGGTTGTAAAAGGATCTCACTCCCCTCAGCCAACTCCTCTTGTGAGGTCAACATAAGTGAGTCTTTCTTGTAAAGCGCAGTAAAATGCTTGACCCAGACATCTTCAGCTATGCCAATTTCCATGGAGTCTACCTTCCTATCTAGAAAAAAGGGGGCATTTACCTCTTTCCAGAAGGACGTATTATCCCTTAGTGCGCTTGCCTTTATCAAGGCTTCCCAAGCTGCATTTTTGAGTTCTTTCTTCCTTGTCAGGAGAGTCAGCTTGTAAGCTTGTCTAGCCTCCTTGACTTGTCTGCTATCCCTGGGTATAGTCTTTAAGGCCTGTAAAAGTGCTTTATGGGCACTTGTGCAGGCTCGGTTAAACCAGCCATATATTCTCGTTTCCTCCCTTGCCTTTAATTTTTTGGTTAGCTTAGCGTTTATTTCTGTTTTAATCTCATCGAATGCCTGTATTATTTGTTCTGGGTTAATGCTTAGTTCCAGGCAGGTGTTAAATTGACTAGTTTCTTTCTGTAATAGATCTTTCAGAAAGTTCATGGGTTCAATTTTTGCCCATTTAATGGCATAGCCATTTTTCCTGGCCAGTGCCACTGAACGGCCATGCAATATATCCATGGTGCTTATTTTTTGCGTGCCCCGTTTCCCTAATTTAAGGGAAATACTAATGGGAAAGTGGTCACTTATTGCTAGGCCCTCCGTTTCAAACCCGCCCACCCAACCTTGGTTCCTATTTGAAACCAGGATGAAGTCTATTACAGTACCTGCCCCATGACCAAAAAAGGTTGTTTGAAACACTACGGGTGGCTGGCAAAGTTCATTTGCAAAAGCCAAATCCCATTCATGCATGAATTGATTTAACAGATTTCCCGCTAGGGAATGTTCAAAATGTGTGGTGGGATCCCCTTGTGAGTCAAAAATGCCACAGTTTTTTGTTTGGCTATAGGGACATAGGTGACAATTAAAATCCCCTGCTATAAGTAAGCAGTCTGCCGCCTGGCCGCCTTTGTTTAGCAGTGAATCCAGTTCCGCTATTAGAATTTTTACCTCTACTTTTGGCATATTATTATAAAGGTTTATCAGAAAGAAGGAGCGCCCATTTAATTTAAAAGACAATCCTTGTAGTGAACTCCCTACACCTGCTTTTGGCCCATTTGCCTCATACATGTTCTGTTCTATGTTACAAAGGTTAGAGGTAAAAATACAAAGTCCCCCCAAGCCCCTGCCTCGGTTACCCTGGATCGAGGGAACGTAGAAAGTGCTAAAACCCTCTACTGATGTCTCATATGGGTCCCAACACTCCTGTAGGCAGACTATATCCTGCTTTTCCATAAAAGTTAGGAATAGCTGGTCACGCGCTTTTTTCGCAAGCCCAGCAATATTCCAGGAAGATATCTTAAGCAGACAAAACCCCTCAGTGATGGGGCAGGGTTCTTCCTGCCTAAGTTGTGAGACCATGCCCTCTTGCAAGGCTTCGATCTCATTATCGAGTTGGGTCTTAGTCCTATCTACTGTACTCAGATATGGTTTTATGTTGATAATTTCAGTTATTGGCCCAGTTCCGTTCTCAGTCCGTGACCTGCTGGATTTTTCTGTTAACTGCTGGCTTAGCCGGTTTCCTCCACACGTGTCTTGCACTAGTATAATCTCTGACATCACGGGGTTAGTATTTTCTACTAGGGAAGGGACATCATGGATCTTATGTAGGGGAGCAGTGACTTCTAAAACCCCTGTGGTGACCTTTATTGGTCAATCGACCATGTCTAGACAGTCGAATCTGTTCCTCATGGGAACCCCCTCCCAGTAATCGAAATTTGGGTTGCCTCTACTATGGTACCAGGGACGGGAATTCCAGCCTCTATTCCATCCATTATTATTGTTATTCCTGTTTCTGTTTCTATTAGTGTACCCCACCTGTGTCCAGGGCCAATCCTGAGCATCCTCCCATCCAGTTCTGTTTTCATAATTCGGGGTATTTAACGGAGGATAAAAAAAGGAAAGGCGCTGTACATCCACCCCCCCCCTTTTTTCAAGTACTGGCCAGGAAGAGATATAGTCAGCCATAGCAGGATCGTCACAGTTGACTATAACGCAGTCACCCTGTAAGCTTTTTTTAGTTTCCCCAATCCAAAACACTCTTCTAACTGAGTTGATTCTGCTATGATGCGATGGCTGTATAGGTCTATTTTGGCTAAGCCATTGCAGAACTTTGTTTCTCAGTGACCACTGGGGCTCATCCGCGCCCTCTGTTAGTTCTGAGACCCCTGTTAGGACAACAGTGAACGGGGTGGCCTCAGGTGGAAGATGGAATGGCCGTCTAGGTCTAGATCCCGTCCTCTGTTTCCCCTGGGCTTGAGAGGGCTGAGATTTTTGGAGTTTTTGTGTATTCTCCTTTAGGTTTGCTAGCTGAGTATTTAGGGCTACTAGGGCTGGGGTGGGTTGTGCGTTATCACTAGTGGTGACGAGTTGGCCCTTTCCCTCTGCAGTTTGGGGTTTAGGAGTATTTTGTGGATTCTGTTTGACATTTTTAGTGGTCTGGATGTTCCCTTCTTTATCTGGTCCACAGGACTTTGGGCAAACAGCTGGTGTTGTAGATGGTCGAGTTGGTTTAGCCGATTTGGCCGGTTTACTTGATTGTTTGGTCTTCCCCTCCCCCATGTCTAGGGTGCTAAGTGACTTCTGCATAAATGCAGGAGTATTTAGTTTGGCAAGTTGTTTTTCAATTACCCTTATGCTTTTCTCCAGGGGTTTCAGATGGTATTTTAACAGTTCCCCCATGCTGTTTGTGAGAAAATCGTGTAGTGTCACACATGAGGTACAGGGTTTTTGTATGCCCCCTACTGCGCCTAGTGTATCTAGGTTCCCCAGTGGCGTGATGTTCCGTGGGGGCGTGTTTAGGATCACACTATTGGTTGGTGATGGTGTTTGCAACACTACGGTGTTGTTACTGTTTATGTTCAGGTTGCTGGGAATCCCACCATTTGGTGGAGCTAATAAATGCACATGTGGGTTCGACCCCTTATTTAACCTCTTAGGTATGGCGCCCTCCCTGGCCCCCGTGGTGTTTGATTCTGTGGCCATTTCATGATTATGTAGGGGTTGTAAATCTGGTGTTTTTTCCAGATCCTCCCTAGAATCAGAATCGGAACCTAGTGACAACTGTGTTGCTGACAAATCCACAGTGTTTGAAACTGTGTGAACTAGTGCACTTGTTGGATTCAGCAGGGGTATGATCGACCCCTTTTGTATAGGGGTTTGTGCTGAGGCCAGCGGGCCCATAGACGATCTTTTTCTGGCCATCTCCAATTCGTGAGACACCCGTCGATCTATCAATTGGATAGTATTGTCAATGGCTGCATTGGCCTTGTGTAGGAATAGGTCAAGTGGACCCGTTATATCGGTGGTTTTGTCTGTTTTTTTGCTTCTAGTGACTCTGGACATAATTAAGCGCTCTGCGTCACAGGGGCAATAACTTGTGGGTCGCGAGCAAAACTAGTGTCGCTGTTACAACTAGAATATGAGGACCCACTAATTTATAACCACACAGAGCAGCAAGTGGACGGAGGGAAATGTAGACATGAAAACACAAATAGAAATACCATGGCCCAGTCCAGTCCTGCACAGTCTGTAACGGGCTGAAACGGGCCCGCCCTTGGCCCGGGCTTCGCCTCGCGCTTCTCCTCGCGCGCGTCCCGCGTTGCGTGAAGTATGGTTTAATTTAAAGGGGGGGTTAAAGGGCGTTACCGCCGGGGGATGAGGCACTAGGTGGTGGAAGCAAAGGCTTCTGGTCCTCGCAGTCCCCCGGTGCAGGCAGCCAACTAGAGTGGGGTCTAGCGCACGCTGGGAGCTATTGGACACTCCGTCGATCAAGGAGGAGCTCCCACCAGCAGCGCGACCTCGAAATGTTTCTCCAGGCAAGTTTGGCGCTAGTCCGCTTCCCAAACGTCCTTCAACGCGGCAGTAACTCGGATTTTGTGAGTGGCACCCGCGAAGCGGGTGTCACGAAAGGTAAATAGAGAACGGCAGGTGATGGGCGTTACCGCCGGGGGAAGAGGCACCAGGTGGTGGAAGCAAAGGCTTCTGGTCCTCGCAGTCCCCCGGTGCAGGCAGCCAACTAGAGTGGGGTCTAGCGCACGCTGGGAGCTATTGGACACTCCGTCGATCAAGGAGGAGCTCCCACCAGCAGCGCGACCTCGAAATGTTTCTCCAGGCAAGTTTGGCACTAGTCCGCTTCCCAAACGTCCTTCAACGCGGCAGTAACTCGGATTTTGTGAGTGGCATTACACTATATCTTTATTGATTGGTTCTTCAGGTGTCATGTGATCAAGGCCGTGGTAACGCAGCCGAAACGCGTCATGCCGATCGACTTGAAAGAATAAACTTGCACCAAATACATTTTTCAGCATGTTGTGGTCTGTACCTGTTCCAGTTATCTGCTGGAGTTTGGGAACTCTTCGCCTTATATATATACATATTCACTGAAAAAACCATAGGTTTCAGGGGTGTTATAGTTAGCTGGACTTTTCACTTGTACAAAACCATTGAAATTCCCCCGTTATAGTTAGTTCAGCTAACTATAACTCGCGCGCCCGCAATGCACTGCTGATGACGTCACATATTACATCACTCATGACATGGTCAGTGACATCACTCATGACATCACTGATGACATCTCAAATGACATCACTGATGACATCACTGATGACATCATCCAGTGAATGTGTGTTATTCTGAAAATTAAATATGTTTTATATATGTATATCTCAAGGTCGATTGAAGAATAAATGGGTATATAAGTGTCTAAATGGATGATTTGTTTTTGAAAAATTGATTGTGTAACTGACTGATTAAGTGTATCATAGTGAATACATGGCTTAGTGAGTAATGTTTAAATATATAAATATCTGTATCAGTCTCTCACTTTGTGTATAAGTGGCTGCATGGGTTGGTGAGTAGCTACATGGGTGTCTATATAGGTTATTAGTTGGTTTTTTGAGTATCAGTCTGAATGTCTGCATGGTTCGGTGGGGGTATTACGTAGTGCATAGGTGCATGAATGAGTGACTCACTGTTTGTATGTGTTGAACACAGTATGTGTGCAGGACTGTATGGGTGGATGAGTGTGTGTATGGGTGTGTTAGTGAGTGAATGACTGTCTCAATAGTGTCTTTATGAGTAACTACATATGTTTTAAACTAGTATATGTGACTATTGGTGTATATATGTGAGTATATGTGAGAGTGAGAGATTGAAAGAGTTCCTGTATGAATAAGTATGTGTTTCTATAAGTGATTGTTTAAAAGACTAAGTATGTGTAAGTTTCCGTAGAAGTAAGTGTGGTGGTGTGTGTATAACTGTATATGCAAGTAAATGTATGTTTGATTCTTTATTAGCATGAGTGACTATGTGTGTGAGTAACTATGGATGAGTGGCATTGTGTAACAGGATGTATAGGTGTATGAGTACATATGATGAGTGAGTACATGTATGAGTGACTGTATTGGACTGTTGGTGAATGAGTGGATGTGTATGTGGATCTTAGAATTACTGAAGAGGTTGTTGTAACTGGTATTGGTATGTCCATTGTTTTGAAAATTTTAGTCTCTATTTTTGAATGTGTGTATCAAAGGTTATATTAGGGAGAGAGGAGGTCTGCCACTCTATCACAAGGATGATGTCATCAGTGATGTCATCAGTGATGTCATTTGAGATGTCATCAGTGATGTCATGAGTGATGTCACTGACCATGTCATGAGTGATGTAATATGTGACGTCATCAGCAGTGCATTGCGGGCGCGCGAGTTATAGTTAGCTCAACTAACTATAACGGGGGAATTTCAATGGTTTTGTACAAGTGAAAAGTCCAGCTAACTATAACACCCCTGAAACCTATGGTTTTTATAGTGAATTTCTGAGGTTTTTTAAATGCTAATTCCTAACTATAACGTGCCTGAAACCTATGGTTTTTTCTGGTAATTTCAAAGGTTTTTTAAATGCTAATTTCTAACTATGCCTACAGAGATAGGACATGTGAAGAAAGAAGAAAAAATGCACAGAAAGAAACAAAAGAAGTGCAGAAAGAAGCAACAGAAGTCCTCAAATACGAAGATAAGTGCAGGAAGAAGGATAACGTGCAGAAAGAACAAAAAGAAGAGCAGAAAGAAGCCTTGTTGCAAAATCATCCTGTACCCTCAACTTTTTCAGACGGATACTGGTGGTAACTGAGTCTGACTAACCAGTCCTAGAGCCAGTGCTATGTTAAAAGACACTTAGAATACAGTGAAAACACCTACATACACTAGGGAACATTATGCGTTGGGGTCCCCCTGTTATTAGCCTTACCTCCTCTATAAGCCCCTAGTATATAATAGGGCATGGGGATTAAAACTACCTCTTAAAACAGGCCACAGGGCGTTTTTGCACACGTTAACTCAGGCCCCGTCCCCTCCTTTCACCATTGTGTAAACACGCCCTGTGTCCGTTTTTAGTTGGGAGATTAAGTTCATTTGAGTCCTGAGGGTCCCTAGGGTCCAACTAGCCCACTAGGTACCTCCAGTAAGTGCCACAGAGCTGCGTTGCAGAGAGGTGTAAAAAGTGGCACGGCCTGGACCACCTCTCTGCAATGCAGCTCAGTGGCGCTTACTGGAAGCACTTGGTGGGCTAGTTAGCCCCCAGGGGCCCTCAGTATTGAAGGGAAATTATATCCCCAATTTAAAACGTGCCATGGTGCGTGTTTGCACACGTCACCTCAGGCCCCGTCCCCTCCCTTCACCACTGTGTAAACGCGCCCTGTGGCTGTTCTAAGTTGAGAGATTAAGTCCCCTTGAATCCTAATGGTCCCTAGGGTCACACTAGACCACTAGGTACCTCCAGTAAGCGCCACAGAGCTGCGTTGCAGAGAGGTGTAAAAAGGGGCTTGGCCTCAGAACACCTGTCTGCAGCGCAGCTCCCTGGCGCATACTGGAGATGCCTGTTGGGGGCGCGTTTGCAGAGTGCTGCATGGAGGGGGCATGGCCTCCGGCACGATGCCAGTTTTTTATTTATTTTATTTTTTTAAGAAGGGGGGCTGTGTGGTTCCCCTTCTTATTCTAATTTATTGGCCCTGATGACCCCATCCCCCAGGGCCTGTCTCCTAATTATATTTTTTTGACCCCAATCCCCAGGGCCGGCCACTGTTTTTTATTATTTTTAAAAAATATATATTTATAGACACACCTAGGACATGCTGGACAAACCGTACGTACCTATCACCATGACGATTTGCGTGATATTCATTAAAAGGCGACTATGCATGCAATTAATCCACGTGGAATGTATTTACACCACTAGTGAAGCTCTGACATGTCTGATGCTCTACCGTGCCTAATCCCGGTAGACACCCTTGTTGTTTATTTATACAAACATGGGTAGCTATTGACGGGCACATTTAATACACATGCACACCAAGCCATTCAAAGGGGATTCGACAAAAATTCGACCAAAACTATGCAAGAAACCCCCCTCACAGTTAATAAAACACACATCCACTGCCGGATGTGTAATACTTTTTATTTTACTCTCTGGAAAGGGGACGAACATCACTTGCGAGTCACAGCGCGCTCCTGACAGAGCCCAATGCTGTGTTACACCCACCATTGCCTGCCGAGTGCCACACACCTCTGTATTGTATTCCACTAGCTAGTGCATATGCTATGACACTCTCTAGCCCATGTGCACTGTAACACCACCCCGTGAAAATGTCATGCCACACTTGTCTTCGCACGGGTTATATTGCCCCATCTAACGTGCCTTCCTCGATGCCTATGTTATAACGCACAGTGCTATGCCATACATATTACAATTTGGGATCCATAGCTTTGTCACAGTGCATATGCAACGTTACACTCCCCAGCACATATTTTATATTACAACTTTAGAGACTAGTTAGGTTACACAACACTGCCCTGTGCATATTACACTCCAAGGCGCATATCACATAGCACACACTAGTGCCTGTGCTATCTCGCGCTCTCCAATGAATCTGTCATTGCGCACAATGTATTGCATATTATATTTCACGCCTGGTTCATCTTATATCACACTTTTTGGTGCATAGTTTATACCATACACTATATCTAGTTTTCATTTTCAATCGTGCTCTCAGGACTATGTTCTATATAACACTGTGTTCACCTACCCTTTTCACGGGCATTACATTTTGCGATAGGGGGTGGAGGGTCAGGGGGTGTTTTTGCCAAGTGAGCCCGGAGTCACAGTCACTAACGTCTTCTTCTTCCTGAATAAAAGTGAGATTATGCTGCATACTTGTTCATATTTTAAGTAGTTTGCACAGACAAAATGTTTTAAAAACAATAAAGTTTCTAATACCCGCCTTCTCTGAACAGTTAGCTTGCTGCCCCATCCCCCTCCTCCCTATCCTCTGTTGTGTGAATCCATGGACTAGCCTCCTCCCTCCTGCCATGCATGGTCTGATGTGCTGCCACTGCCCTCAATTTAGTATGATGTACCAGTCCACTCCTCCTGCCCTCCATTGCCCAATTCTATGCCCCATCATTGACCTCCTGCTTAAACTCTGTGCTTAGCTTGCTGCCCCTATTCTCCTTCCCCCTGCCCTCCGATGTCTTTGTGCATGCCCCTGCTCCATCCTTTTTGCCCACCATGTCCCATGGACCTGCCACTCCTATCTACTCTGAGTGTTCTGTTGAGCTGCCACTCCCCTCCCACCTGCCTAGCATTGTCAGATGACTGTAACCTATCCCTGCCACCTCCACCCTGCCTGTCCACATGCCATGCCTCTATCCTCTTCCTCCTGTCCTACATGGTCCATTGTACTGCCACACCCTTCTGCCCTCCCTGGTCTGTTGTGCTGCAACTGCTCCTCCTGCCTGCCCCATGTGGTCTGTTGTGAGGCCCCTTCCCCTGAACTTTCTTGTCTGTGCACAGGTCCTGACCCTCCCTTCTATCCTCCATCGTCCTTTGTGCATGCCCCTGCACCCTCCTTCTTGCCCATCATAGCCATTGTGCTGCCACTAACCCTCCCACTTGCCATGCATGGTCTTCTGTGCTGCCATGGCCCCTCCCACCTTCCCTGTGTGGTCAGTTAGCTGCCCCTGACCCCCTCCCACCTTCCCTCCATGGTCTGTGTGTATGCCATCACAGTCTCACTGTTGCTCTTCATGTTGTGTCTTGCTTCTAGTGCCCATCCTGCCTGACCTCCATGGCCATCTTGCTGCTCCTGCCCTGCCCCCTTGCCCCCAGCCCTCTGTTTACATGTGCAGACCCCTACTCCCTCCCTCCTGGCTTGTCTGTTCCATTGTAATGCCCCTGATCCGTCCCTCCTGCCCTTTATGGTCTGTTATGCTGCAGCCTTCTCTCCTGTCTGTCCATTATGGTCAGGTAGCTACCATTGCCTCTTGCCCCTCTGTTCTCTGTTGTCCATGTGCATGGTCCTGTCCCCTCCCTCTTGCTTTCTATGGATTGTTGTGCTGCACTCCCGTCCTGCATGCCCTGTGTGGTGTATTGTGCTGCTGCAAACCCTGATGCCTGCCCTGCAGGGTCAGTTTGGTGCACCTCTCCATGTCTCTCCTGTCCTCTGTTATCCAAGTCCATGTCCCTATCCCATTTCCTTCCATGATCCAATGTACCATACTTGCGAACATTTTGAACTTGGTAAGAGGGAGATTTTGAAAAAAAACTGGGGTATTGATTTTCCCCTTTGAGTTACATTGAAAAAGAGGATATTGTAGACAGGAGACAGATCAAATAAAGCCCATTTGAGCTTAAAAACATTGGACGTTTCCTGGCTGAATCGGGTCTGTTGGCATGTATGGTTGTACTACCATTGCCTCTTCCTTCTGCCCACAATGGTCTATTACATTGCCACAGCCTTGAAGGAGGGTAGATTTTGTATCACAGGGGGCCCCTGGCCCGTTCTGTCCACACCTGAAGTATGAGACCCTTGTCCTTGCCCTGCCAGCCGCATTTGTAGGCCGTATTAAATTGACCAGCGGGTCCTGTGTTGCTATATAATTATCCTGAGACATCCTTACCACTCAGCCAGCATAAAACCCCTGTGTAGGCCCTTCTGTTCAATATGTAGGCCTCTTTGTTAAATTGACCATAGCTCTGCAATTTTAGTGTATAGCAGTCTGAAGGCAGGTCTGCGAGGCCTTCTGCTCCAAACTAGTAGCCCCCACCCTACCCGAGTGCTCCGTGCTCGGTATCAAAGTTCAACATCCCCCTGAAGCTGTCGACATACAGTAGGCTGCATCCTGGACTGGTACTTGCTTCCTGGGCAGGTTTCCCGCTTTTAAGGAAGTGGCAACCGCAGAGCGTCAAGTTAGGAGAACTGAGGAGATTTTATACATGAATATATTGAATTCCTGTACAATACCCATTATTTTCTGCTTGCTCTATGGAACTTACGATAAGCGATTGGCCTGAGAGACTGACCTTTTCACCCAGTCCATTGTCAGCATTAAGTGGGTAAATGACGAAATGTCTGGTAAAACCTGCAGACGAAGCTTTTGGGTAGCATACGTAGGTAGATGTAGCGTGCAAAGGAGCCCACAAAATGATATAAAAAGGGAGCACCCACAGATATCGACGGACAACCTCGCCGTCTGTATGTAGGTTAACAGGCTGTGCAGGTTTTCCCCAAGAACTGGGAGCTCTTGTCTTCCTTTGCTTAAAATGTCTTGCTCGGCTTTGCTTGAAGTATCTTATTCTATTTTACCTATATGAAATGTCATGTTATGTTTAACCATTGTTCTCTTTACTTTTGCATTTAAAAGATGTTGTATTGTAATTGCAGGAATGCTTGCTCTAAGAGTAAATGTGAGTGTCCCTAGGTAACATTTTCCTTGGTGTAACTTGTTTCTCATGATGCATTTATAGATGTGTTTTCTCTCTCTCTCTGTCAGTCCATTAATTGAGATACAGAGAATATCATGACAGCTGTATGATTATCTGGATTCTGTATTTTGTACTTTAGGTCTCTATTCTGCGGTTTCTTTGAAGTTGCATCTTCTCATTAAACTGCCATTGTATTCTGCCTCCAATTCCATGTCTCATATGTCTGTTTTCTTCATTTTTGGAGCAAGCGTTCCTAGGCACCCCGGCTCAAATTAAGGTGCCCCTTTTGTCCCTGACTCACTCTCCTGCTCAGTTCTGTGGTGGCTCCCGGGGCTCTGGGGACCGCCCCTAGCTTCCTTGACCCGTAATAGATCTTCCCTCCAACAGCCTCTCTTGCAAGTCCTGTATTGTTGGTTTGTTGCCCCTGCCCCCCTTTCCACTGCCCTCCATAGTCTGTTGTGCTTCCACGGCCCTTCCTGCCTGCTCAGTGTGGTTAAATTGTTGCCTTTGCACCCTCCTACCTGCCTTCAATTTTCAGAGTCCGTGCCCCTGGCCTCTGCCTCTCAACAGTATCCTAATGAACAACTAGATTGCTAACATTCTATATTTATTACAAAAGTGTGGAGCGCCTGACATCATCTTGATGTAATCAAAACTGTAATACCTAGAGCATTCCTTTAGAAATTACATATATGAGAGGGTCTTATTGGCATCAAAATTATGGTTAGTGCTCTAAAAGACTAAAATAAGGACATATTTTCTGAGTTTTCAAATAGCGACAAAGCACTTTTAAATTATTTGTTATCTTTATGTTTTTTTATCTAGTTGACAACTTGATTAAATGTTGCACATAGGGGAGAGGATGTGGTGTTACTTCCAGAACTGCAGACTTTGCAACTGGGGAACCAGTTTGAAGTTTCTGCTTCAGCTCGACATTCTGTGATTCTGGTCAAATCACTTAGTCTCCCCATGTCTACAACCAAAATGAATTTGTTCTTGTGTGATGTAACCAATGCTCATGTAAAGCACTCCAATACCTGACAAGTCTGCACTATATAACACTGCAAAAACACAAAATAATAAGTGTTTTGCACACTTCTGTCATTGGGCTATATTTGGGCTATATCTGGGTGATTTTGGGCTACATTTGGGCTCTTTTGTCTCCGGTGGCCATCTTGGGAGATTTATTTGTTATGAAGTTTCCTAATTTCCTCATGTACTGCAGTCTCCTCAGTCGGAAATGCTTTCAGTTTTTTACTTTGATTCCATCATGAAGGTATTCAGATATGTCACACATTTGCCATGAATTCTGAATGTTAGCACTCTAGTTGCTCATTAGATCACTGTAGTAAAACTACTGCTCACCATGGAAGTCTGCTCCTGGTATTAAAAGTGCATGTTTCAGTCTGCATGTCAGAATTTTTTAATGAAATAGAAGAGGATTTGAGAAGTCACTCAAAATGTGCTCTCATTTTCTTTCTTCAGCATTAATCATAATTTCTATGGCAAAATGAACCCCCTCATTGTGTTCCTTTTTAAATTAAATGTTTTAAGTGTTACCAGTTTATTCCAATCAAGATGGCTTCAGGTGTGCCATACTTTTGTCATAAAGAAGACAGTAAGTGCTCTAGTTGTTTTTAAGAACATTCTTGGACATTCTGTCATTGGGCTATACTTGGGCTACATCTGGGTGATATTTGGGCTACATTTGGGCTCTTTTGTCTCTGGTGGCCATCTTGGGAGACTTATTTGTTATGAAGTTTCCTAATTTCCTCATTTACTGCAGTCTCCTCAGTAGGAAATACTTTCAGTTTTTTACTTTGATTCCATCAAGAAGGCATTCAAATGTGTCACACATTTGCCATAAAATCAGAATGTTAGCACTCTTTTTGCTCATTAGATCACTGTAGTAAAGCTACTGCTCACCAGGGAAAACTGCTGCTGGTATTGAAAGTGCATGTTTCAGTCTGCATGCCAGGATTTGAGAAGTCACTCAAAATGTGCCCTAATTTTTCTTTATGCAGCACTAATCATACTTTTTATGGAAAAATGAACCACCTCATTTTGTTCCTTTTTAAATTAAATGTTTTAAGAGTTACCACTTTAATCCAAGCAAGATGGCTTCAGGTGTGCCATACATTTATCATAAGTAGGACGGTTAGCGCTCTAGTAGTTCTTTGGAACCCTCTGGAAAGCTGCAGTAGAACACAAAGGAATCAACTGACAGTCTCTGCCCTTGTTGGATGTACATGTTTTACTGAGAATGTCAGACTTCATTCTCACATGACTGAGAAAGATAATGTGAATTTACAGAAAATAAGCTCTCAGTTTAGCTTATAGATCACCTTCCAAACCTCTGTGGTAAAAGCATGAGAAAATATTTTTCTCTCAATCATGATATCCCAGCAGAAGGCTTTTTCACATGGTGAAATCACCTTAGAACATACCACAATTCCTAAAATGAGTATGGTACCATCAACAAATGATTTATAATGTAACTAAAGTCTTAAAATCTTCTATTAACTGCAATGCTTTTTAATGAGGTGCTATCATGTATATTGGTCCCAAGATGGCTGCCAACACTTCTTGGATGAAGTGCTGACAGCCAATCAGATCTCAGGATGAGATGTGTGGTTAGGCTCCGCCCACATATATATATTGATTTAAATGCTATTTTCTCAGGAACTACTGAACAGATTTACACCAGACCTACAAAAGGCACTTCCTTGACCTGAGGACTACCTCTCTGCCAAATTTCAAGTAACTCTGTTCAGCTGTTCGGGCTGTAGCTGTGTCTAAAGGTCCTATGGAAAAATGCATGGGAAAAACGCGTTTTGGGACCCCCCTTTTTTCTCAGCCCCCGCTTGACGAATCCCCCCGAGACTTTCAGGGTAGGAGCGGAGCGTAGCGCCCCACCTATTTTGAAAATTTCGCGAGGATTTATCGACCGGCGCCAAAGTTATTCCAAATAGAATGTTGCGGATTTCCTATGGAAACAGGGTCCTAACTATAACTATCTACTGGCGACCGCCAGTAGATAATATATACATATATATATATATTATCTACTGGCGGTCGCCAGTAGATAGTTATAGTTAGGACCTATTTTCCATAGGAAATCCGCAACATTCTATTGGGAATTTCTTTGGCGCCGATTGACGAATCTTCGCGAAATTCTCCAAACTTTTGGCCAGCTCCGCTCCGCTCCTACCCTGAAAGTTTCGTGGTAATTCGTCAAGCGGGGGCCGAGAAAAAAGGGGGGTCCCAAAACGTGTTTTCCCCATGCAATTTCCCATAGGATCTGTTGTCGCAGCTACAGCCCGAACCGCTGAACGGAATGACACCAAATTTGGCAAAAAGGTAGTCCTCAGTTCGGACTTGTGCCTTTTGCATATTTGGTGTGACTATGTTCAGTAGTTCCTGAGAAAATTAGGGTAAAAAAGTTAGTGATATCTATGGCCGGGGAGGATCCGCGGACCCTACCCGCACCGTAAGCGAACCCTCCCCGAATGGAGCGCGCACCCTCCCGATCGCGCGCTGAATGCTAATTGGCTGTCGAGCGTCTGTCTACATTCGAAACCAGGAACAGTTGGCAGCCATTTTCTGCCTCGGTAGAAGCGAGGCTGAAGAAGCAAGGGGAATAAGTGCGTAAAACATATAAAGGGGGCAGAGTGGAAATACTCTGACCCTCCAGAAGGACCCCCTGGGGCCCCCTTTTTTTAAAAAAAAAAAGCGGCGAAATGCGCGCACGGTGCGCGCACGGTGCTCGCATCCTATCGCGTGGATGCACGGATTCTCTCGCGGTGTGTTTGCGGATTCAAGGGAAAAAAAAAAGAAATTGTTGGGAGATAAAGATTAAGCTTAAGTGTTTTGTTCTTGAGTGGCTCTAAAAAGAGCCGTTGTGTTCATTGAGAGTTTTTGGTACTTATAAGTAAGTACCTATACAGAGTCTAAATTTGTTGAGGAAGACTCTGTTTCCTTCATCAGTAAAGTGTACTCCATCTCTCCTATACATCTCTTGCATATGAAAGCGCAGATTGTTATTGTAAATGGACCCCATTCTGTAGTCTCGGAGAAAAGCAGAAACAGATTTATTCACATGTTTCCTAGCTTTCTCAATCTGTGGACAAAAAGGATCGGACCAGTTCCATTTCTGCCATTGGCATATGTTAGAATACACAAAGGCAGTTTTAGGGAAAAGTGAAATCAGTTGTGCAAAGGTGTCCTTCATAAGCATTTCCAGACCTACCCCAGTCAAAGTGCCTAGGTCATTACCACCACAGTGCACTATTATGAGGTCAGGGTGTTGGATTTGCATGAAGGATTTCACCAATGGCATCAATTGGTGCCACTTTAACCCTCTCTGTCCAATCCATTTAATGTCTACATTTGGCAAACCTAGGTCTTTGTGAATGCCTTTGTTTTCTGCATACCTTTGGCTCCAGAAAATGTAGCTGTGTCCCACAATCCACACTGTAAGCATCTTGTAAGGAGGTCTGGATGCACTCAGATGGTCTCTGTAAATGAAATGGCAGTTTGGAAAGTAAGATGCAATTTTGAAACAAGACAAGAAATCATTGGTTGTTTGACGACCTTCTACACTGAAAGGTAGGGTGCATATTTCTGTTTTTTAAACGCTTGATTCTTATTGGTTAACAAAAACAGATTGTAAGGAACATTATATATGATAAGCTGATATGTTGAGAAGTCAAGCACACTGGCTGTTTTGATTAGCAACATTGTGTGTGCTGAACTTGTGACCTGTGTGCTCAGTACAGTGTTCCATGACCTGTTTCTATGGTAATGGGCAGAAGGCAGATTGGGGGAAGGGTTGAAGTTTATGTCATTTGGAAAGGGTTGAAATGTTTAACCAATAGAAATGTGTGTTTGCTTTTGAATTTATGTGGGAAGGAATGTGATTTGATGTTTACATGTATATGTGTGGAAAATGAGAGGGAAACTTTGCCATTCTTTGGTTTTGCTGACAGGTGCACAGTGCAGAGATTCTGTATAAGAAAATCTGGTGTGTGACTGATATCTGGTGTGTGACTGATATACTTCTTAATCTACAAAACATCTTGAAAGGTGAGTTATTTAATTGTGAGGGGATGTGTGTCGACTATTTTTATTTTAATCAGACTAATGTATTTTTTCTGCTAAAGTGTAGGGAGTATTTTTTTTCTCTACAATCTTATTGACAGTGTGTGTGCATGTAGAAACCATTTTGTGATAAGGATTTGTGTTTTTTCATGTGTTTGTAGACAGATAACTGTGCAGTTGTTATATTTTGGTAGATTTAGAAACCACTTATTGTTTATGAATTTGTGAAATGAGTTATGTTTCTGTAGCAAAATGTAGTACTCCTTGTAGATGAAGAAATGTGTTTTGGTATAGTGTAAGGGATAGTGTTGTTTGTCTAGAATCACACAGAGAGCCTGTGTGCATTTGGGAACCACTGTGGAGAAGCGTTTGGTAACATCGTGCATTTGCTGACAGATAACTGTTTTGATACTTGTCATGTTGTCAAGTTTTAGTAGCATTAGAAGACAGTTATGGCTTATGCTTTCATTAAATGAGTTAGGTATTGACAGTAAAGTGTAGTCGTGAAATATGTAGATTGTGTGCAGTTCCCTTACCATTTCCAGTGTAGTGAATTAGTTTTGGTAAACTCCTAGGAATACTGGTGCTTGTCTAGAATCACACTGTGAGTCTGTGTGCATTTGGGAACCACTGACAGAGAAGCATTTGGTAACATCGTGCATTTGCTGACAGATAACTGTTTTGATACTTGTCATGTTGTCAAGTTTTAGTAGCATTAGAAGACAGTTATGGCTTATGCTTTCATTAAATGAGTTAGGTATTGACAGTAAAGTGTAGTCGTGAAATATGTAGATTGTGTGCAGTTCCCTTACCATTTCCAGTGTAGTGAATTAGTTTTGGTAAACTCCTAGGAATACTGGTGCTTGTCTAGAATCACACTGTGAGTCTGTGTGCATTTGGGAACCACTGACAGAGAAGCGTTTGGTAACATCGTGCATTTGCTGATAGAAAACTGTTTTGAAACCTGTCATGTTGTCAAGTTTTAGTAGCATTAGAAGCCAGTCTTTGCTTATGTGTTGATTAAATGAGTCAGGCATTGACACTAAAGTGTAGTCGTGAAATATGTAGATTGTGTGCAGTTCCCTTATCACTTCCACTGTAGTGAATGAGTTTTGGTAAACTCCTAGGGATAGTGGTGCTTGTCTAGAATCACACTGTGAGTCTGTGTGCATTTGGGAACCACTGTCAGAGAAGCGTTTGGTAACATCGTGCATTTGCTGACAGATAACTGTTTTGAAACCTGTCATGTTGTCAAGTTTTAGTAGTATTACAAGCCAGTTTTTACTTATGTGTTGATTAAATGAGTCAGGCATTGACACTAAAGTGTAGTCGTGAAATATGTAGATTGTGTGCAGTTCCCTTATCACTTCCAGTGTAGTGAATGAGTTTCGGTAAACTCATAGGAATACTGGTGCTTGTCTAGAATCACACTGTGAGTCTTAGTGCATTTGGGAAAAACTGTGAAAGAAGCATTTGGTAACATCGTGTATTTGCTGACAGAAAACTGTTTTAAAACTTGTCATGTTGTCAAGTTTTAGTAGCATTAGAAGGCAGTTTTTGCTTATGCTTTGATTAAATGAGTCAGGCATTGACACTAAAGTGCAGTCGTGAAATATGTAGATTGTGTGCAGTTCCCTTACCTCTTCCACTGTAGTGAATGAGTTTTGGTAAACTCCAAGGGATAGTGGTGCTTGTCTAGAATCACACTGTGAGTCTGTGTGCATTTGGGAACCACTGCCAGAGAAGCGTTTGATAACATCGTGCTTTTGCTGACAGAAAACTGTTTTGAAATCTGTCATGTTGTGAAGTTTTAGTAGCATTAGAAGCCAGTCTTTGCTTATATGTTGATTAAATGAGTCATCCCTTGACACTGATGTGCTGTACTTAAATATGTAGATTGTGTGCAGTCCCCTTACCCTTTCCACAGTAGTGAATGAGTTTTGGTAAAGTGCTAGGATAGTGTTGCTTGTCTAAAATCACACTGTGAGTCTGTGTGCATTTCGGTAAGGATTGTGAGAGAAGCCTTTGGTAACATCGTGTATTTGCTGACAGAAAACTGTTTTGAAACCTGTCATGTTGTCAAGTTTTAGTAGCATTAGAAGCCAGTCTTTGCTTATGTATTGATTAAATGAGTCAGGCATTGACACTAGAGTGTAGTCGTGAAATATGTAGATTGTGTGCAGTTCCCTTATCACTTCCACTGTAGTGAATGAGTTTTGGTAAACTCCTAGGGATAGTGGTGCTTGTCTAGAATCACACTGTGAGTCTGTGTGCATTTGGGAACCACTGTCAGAGAAGCGTTTGGTAACATCGTGCATTTGCTGACAGATAACTGTTTTGAAACCTGTCATGTTGTCAAGTTTTAGTAATATTAGAAGCCAGTCTTTGCTTAAGTGTTGATTAAATGAGTCAGGCATTGGCACTAAAGTGTAGTCGTGAAATATGTAGATTGTGTGTAGTTCCCTTACCTCTTCCACTGTAGTGAATGAGTTTTGGTAAACTCCTCGGGATAGTGGTGCTTGTCTAGAATCACACTGTGAGTCTGTGTGCATTTGGGAACCACTGTGAGAGAAGCATTTGGTAACATTGTGCATTTGCTGACAGAAAACTGTTTTGAAACCTGTCATGTTGTCAAGTTTTAGTAGCATTAGAAGCCAGTCTTTGCTTATGCATTGATAAAATGAGTCATGCTTTGACACTAAAGTACAGTACCCTTTACTGCCCCAGAACTGAAAATTTAATATTTTTACCCAGGCACTGTCCTAGAAGTAGTCTGATGATTTAGTCAGTTTCTAAGTACTTATGTTGTGAACCATTCATTACCAAATAGACTGCTTCAACTGTCCATGCAGTATGCATGTAGTTCTATAACCACCTACACAGTTGTTTTTCTCACCTTCAATTTTCTAGACAGTTTCCATGCACTTCCAGGAAACACCCTATCACTCGCTTTGCAGTCCTCTAGTGACCCATTCAGGACCATGTACTAATCCATTCACTGTGCCAAAACCCAAACACTTATAAATTCACCAAGACACTCTCTTTCCAGTACTCTAATGATTCAGTCACTGCCTAAGTATTCATGCACTGAGCTAGGCCTTAGCACATGGACTTCTTCAAACCCCTATGCACTGTGCATGCAGTCTTCTAACCACCTAGACACTTGTCTTTCACAGTTTCAATTCCCTAGTGTGTATCCATACAGTCCAGCAAACATCCTGTCACTTCCTTTGCACTCTTCTAGTGAGCCATTCAGTACCATGTACTAATCCATTCCCTGCGCCAAAAGCCTACCACTTATAAATTCACCCAGGCACTATTCTTGCTGTAGTCTAATCATTCAGTCAGTACCCAAGTACTCATGCAGTGAGCTAGGCCTTAGCACATGGACTGCTTTAAATGCCTATCCAGTATGCAATGAGTTCTCTAATCAGCTACACAGTTGTCTTTCGCAGCTTCAATTCCCCAGTTAGTATACATACACTTCTAGCAAACACCCTATTACTCACCCAGTGTGTCTCTTTTTAGTACTGTAATTATTCAGTTAGTTAGCATGTAGTCTTTTTGTGAGGTAGGCTTTAGGGCATGAACTGCTTCAAAGTAGTATGCATTATGTATGTAGTGTTTTAATCATCGTCACACTTGTGGTTCAGGGCTATAGTTTTTTAGTCTGTTTTTATATAAAATGTGTTTGTACAGTAAAGGAATATTGTAAATTTGAAAGTTATTAATATACATTTATTTGTGACTCTTTTTCGCAGATACTGTTTTTCAACGTTAAAATCGAGAAAATATGCCAGAAAAAAAAAGAAAAAGAAAAGAACAGAGACAGGAGGATTATTTGAAGAAACATCAACCACAAGTATTGAATGAAAAAGATAATGTGGCTAAAAGGAAAAAATCTTCTGGTAAGATCACGAAGCAATTTATTAAAAATGTTTGTAGGAGAAAACAGAATGTAGAGAATGCTGCAACTTCAAATTATTTTTTGAGTAAGAAAAAAAATCAAAATAAGAGGAAAAGTAAAAAAGCAAATGTTCAGTCAAAGGAGAAAAAGTATGGTAAAAGAAGACAAAATCAGTATAAGGAATTACGCGAAAAAATATTTTACAAGAGAGTAGTTGCTGAAAGATGTAAAGATGTAAAGAAATATAAAAAGAGAGCTTTATTTTATAAAAAGAAGAGGCATATTGAAAGCATTGTGGAAAAGGCTTTTGAAGTAAAAAGGAAACTGTTTATTTTAGTGTTGAACAGAATTCGATCACTAGATAAATCAAAATATATAATGAAGGCCAAAAGTAGGAGGAAAAGAGTTATTAATCCCCAAAAAATTTTTTGATTTTTTTGGGGAGAATGGAAACACAGTTCTAGTTCAGAGCCTTTTTTTAATGAAGAGAGTTATTCACTAAGTGAAAAATTATTGTATGCAGTTGCCACCAGTGGTAGAGGTTATGAGGTTAGTGATGGTTGTCCAATGGAGAAAGAGAAAATGGTTGAAAGAAATGCAGAAGAAGTGATAGCTGATGAAGTTTTAGGGAGACGTGCTAAAAACCCTGTGTACACTTGGGATTGCAGTAGTGTTTGTAGTGTACGACAGGAATCTATTGAAAAATATGTAGTTTTTTACGAGTCTATACTAAAAAAAGTGTAAAACAAAAGATTAAGCTGTTGCAAGGACTAGACCCTTGCAGAGTGAGAAAACATACTGGTTTGCAAGGTCATTCTCTGGCTTGTCTTTCTAGGAAAGTTTGTAAAAGTGTTTTTCACCATTTCAGAATGCTGGCAGTACATCATACTCAAATGCGGAAGTTAGTGAGAAGGTTGTATTATGCAAAAAGTCCAGCACTAAAGTTTAGTGAGTTGAACAGTACTCTTTTGCGTGGGTCAGTTTCAGATGTGAAGCAGGTCTGTGAGGATATTGAGTTTTGTTACTTTGGGCCTCAGCAAGAGAGTGAAGAAACTGACACATTAGTAGAACAAAATGTTGAAGACAATGTAGAACCTGTAATTACAGAAAAATTTGAGGATGAAATGACAAAGTTTAAGGTAATTTCAGGTGAAAGACATAGGTGCCAATTACGATCCGGTAAAAAAATTCCCCGTACGACTCGTATCCGGTCTTTTTACCGTACGAATCGTACAAGTGCCGTACAAACTGCCAATTACGATTCGCATGGTAAAAAGTCCATACGAACCGCCTTGGGAATTATTCCCCACACGTCCTCGGGTCGGAAAATGTGTCCGACACGTCCTCGGACGATTTACCGTACAAATGTGAAAAGTCAAGTCCGACCGAGGAATCACGATCCATCCTGTGCGTCCGATGTCACAACCGTATGGAAAAAACACCGTCCACACCGAACTCCCATAGCAACCATGGAGACATGTGCCCGCATACGTGCCCAACACTCCCCCCAGCCCCCGTACGTCCGAGACGTACCCCCCGTGTATGTACACCCCCACCTGTGTATGTACACCCCTGTACGTGTCGTACCCCCGTGTATGTACACCCCTGTACGTTCGAGTCGTACCCCCACCCGTGTACGTGTCCTACCCCCGTGTATGTACACCCGTGTACGGGTCGTACCCCCGTGTATGTACACCCCTGTACGTTCGAGTCGTACCCCCACCCGTGTACGTGTCCTACCCCCGTGTATGTACACCCCTGTACGTGTCGTACCCCCGTGTATGTACACCCCTGTACGTTCGAGTCATACCCCCAGCCGTGTACGTGTCGTACCACCGTGTATGTACACCCCTGTACGTTCGAGTCCTACCCCCACCCGTGTACGTGTCGTACCCCCGTGTATGTACACCCCTGTACGTTCGAGTCGTACCCCCACCCGTGTAGGTGTCCTACCCCCGTGTATGTACACCCATGTACGTGTCGTACCCCCGTGTATGTACACCCCTGTACGTTTGAGTCATACCCCCACCCGTGTACGTGTCCTACCCCCGTGTATGTACACCCCTGTACGTGTCGTACCCCCGTGTATGTACACCCCTGTACGTTCGAGTCGTACCCCCAGCCGTGTGCGTGTCGTACCACCGTATATGTACACCCCTGTACGTTCGAGTCCTACCCCCACCCGTGTACATGTCGTACCCCCGTGTATGTACACCCCTGTACGTTCGAGTCGTACCCCCACCCGTGTACGTGTCCTGCCCCCGTGTATGTACACCCGTGTACGTGTTGTACCCCCGTGTATGTACACCCCTGTACGTTCGAGTCGTACCCCCACCCGTGTACGTGTCCTACCCCCGTGTATGTACACCCCTGTACGTGTCGTACCCCCGTGTATGTACACCCCTGTACGTGTCGTACCCCCGTGTATGTACACCCCTGTACGTTTGAGTCGTACCCCCAGCCGTGTACGTGTCGTACCACCGTGTATGTACACCCCTGTACGTTCGAGTCCTACCCCCACCCGTGTACGTGTCGTACCCTGTGTATGTACACCCCTGTACGTTCGAGTCGTACCCCCACCCGTGTATGTGTCCTACCCCCGTGTATGTACACCCGTGTACGTGTCGTACCCCCGTGTATGTACACCCCTGTACGTTCGAGTCATACCCCCACCCGTGTACGTGTCCTACCCCCGTGTATGTACACCCCTGTACGTGTCGTACCCCCGTGTATGTACACCCCTGTACGTGTCGTACCCCCGTGTATGTACACCCCTGTACGTTCGAGTCGTACCCCCAGCCGTGTACGTGTCGTACCACCGTATATGTACACCCCTGTACGTTCGAGTCCTACCCCCACCCGTGTACGTGTCGTACCCCCGTGTATGTACACCCCTGTACGTTCGAGTCGTACCCCCACCCGTGTACGTGTCCTACCCCCATGTATGTACACCCGTGTACGTGTCGTACCCCCGTGTATGTACACCCCTGTACGTTCGAGTCGTACCCCCACCCGTGTACGTGTCCTACCCCCGTGTATGTACACCCCTGTACGTGTCGTACCCCCATGTATGTACACCCCTGTACGTGTCATACCCCCGTGTATGTACACCCCTGTACGTTCGAGTCGTACCCCCAGCCGTGTACGTGTCATACCACCGTGTATGTACACCCCTGTACGTTCGAGTCCTACCCCCAGCCGTGTACGTGTCGTACCCCCGTGTATGTACACCCCTGTACGTGTCGTACCCCCCTGTATGTACACCTGTGTACGTCAGAGTCGCACCCCCACCACAACCTCCTAAGTACGGAGCGCACCCCAGGCCCCAACATCACAACCGCATGTACGAGTCGTACCAAGCCACACACAAGGACAGCACTGTACAACCAAATGGCCCATGTACACACCATACACAGGCTAAAAACGCACGTACACAACCAGGACAAAACAAAAGAACACAAGAATACACCATTCGAATGGCACAAAGCCACTAAACATGTCCAACAACCACTAAAACAACACATTCACTGACCTGCAACTGCCAAAAACAAACAGAGGCCCAAAACACCACCACTCCTTATAACACACCCACCCAAACTTCAAACACAGCCACACCCACCAATGGACCAATAAAAAGGGCCCACACACACAAACCATGAGCCTTTGCAACAGACTCACTGCTGCCAGACCCCACAGACAACCTACAGCACCATACTACAAGCTTCACCACACCTTACACTTGCACACCTTCACACAACCACCTTCACAAACACCCCCTCATCACATTCACACACACACCTGCACAACCACACCCACACACCCACAACCATCCACACACACCCCCCACCATCCATACCCATACCCCTCACCATGCCCACTAACAAGAATCCAAAGTTCAGTAACCGAGAGTTGGAGGTCCTTGTCGATGAAATCCTCAGAGTCGAGCCACACCTCTTTGGAACATTGGTCAGACAGACCAGCATTGCAGAAAAAACAGCCATGTGGCAGACCATCGTCGATGCTGTGAATGCTGTTGCGGACACCAGAAGGAACAAGCAGGAATGCCAAGCCAGGTGGTACGATCTGCGGAGGAGGGTCCGAGCCAAGATGACGGACGAACACAACCAGGCCAACGTCACTGGAGGAGGGCCGTCCCGCAGACCCGTACACTACCATCCCTGGGAGGAGAGGGTGATGGCCATACTGCCGGTGGAGACAGTGGAGGGATTAGGAGGACTCCGAGACCCAGGTGAGTACACAAACAACGCACCTCACATGGGGGAACGTCATCCACAACCAAACCCACAAACAGGCACGCAACCACCCCAAGCTATCGCATGACTCAACCACACTCCATGAACACGCACATGCCACTGGCGCCACCATGCCCCATGCACCCAGCTGGACAATGTCAAGTCACAGGCCACAGAAGACACCAACACATGACACGATAAGCCAGATGGCAGGAGGGTGGGCCCCAAAAATCACATAGTGCAACTCAGAAACAGACAACAATGCCCTCTACCCATATGGCCTAGGTCACAGCCAGACTAACACTGTGTCCCCACACAGGAAAGACTCGCCAGCAAATGGCGGACGCCTTGCATTAACACATGGGGGTGAAGGCACGTTTTTGCACATGACAGCAGCTAATGAACAGCCAACACTGTGAAAGAGTGGCAGCACACACCACCACAGCAGCAGCGCAGACACACACACTACACCCAATGGGTGCCTGGAGATCAGAAACAAACTCACTGCAACAAGCCAAGGGCCATTCAAAGATCTGCTAACAGTGTGTGCCCAGGAAGCTGGCCTTAGGTGACAGAGGGTGACACACAGAGGGAGGGACAGGGGGACAGAGAGGGAGGGACAGGGGGACAGAGAGGGAGGGAGACACGGGGAGACGGACAGAGGGAGGAGGCTGACACACAGAGGGAGGGACAGGGGGACAGAGAGGGAGGGAGACACGGGGAGACGGACAGAGGGAGGAGGCTGACACACAGAGGGAGGGACAGGGGGACACAGAGGGAGGGAGACACAGGGAGACGGACAGAGGGAGGAGGCTGACACACAGAGGGAGGGAGAGGGGGACAGAGAGGGAGGGAGACACGGGGAGATGGACAGAGGGAGGAGGCCGACACACAGAGGGAGGGACAGGGGGACAGAGAGGGAGGGAGACACGGGGAGACGGACAGAGGGAGAAGGCTGACACACAGAGGGAGGGAAAGGGGGACAGAGAGGGAGGGAGAGGGGGACAGAGAGGGAGGGAGACACAGGGAGAGAAAATCAGCCATGTGGTGTGTGGGAATGTCTGCTCGTCAGCAGGTGGACTGCGTGCATGTAGCCAAGGGTGGCCAGTGCCAAAACCCCCCCTCTTCTCCATGGCAAAACACAGGGCCATGTCACAACCTGTGCACGAGCACAACGACAGCTACCTGCATTATATAAGTGTGTGGATCCACTCCATCTGCACATGTACAGTGCTACACGGAAGGCGCCAATGCATGGCTCGCCACACCTGCCCACTCCACTGCTGACTGCAGTCACACTTGACGCAGCAAGTAAGACTATGCTACACATAGTTAAAGGCGCCAAAGTGGTGCCCAAGGGACACACCCATGCACAAGTGCACTGTGAGTGGAATGCAAGACAGATCCTAATTCCAAGAGGAAATGTGCCAACTTTGAAACTGATGAAACATGGATGTTGCATGGACCAAAATTAACATTGTCTCTCTCACACACAGGTCAACCTCGTGGTTCACCCCCCAACACTGGGGGGGAAGACTCACAGGACCCGGCTCTGCGGGAGGCCGATCCCACCGGCAGCGACGACTCTCACCACTCTGTGGACGACCCCGACCAACCTGGCCCCTCTGGTGTCCAACGACCTGCAGCACCTGCGTCAGGTACAACGGGGCCAACCACCACCCCCACTCCTGCCACATCCCAGGAGACACCCAGGATCCCTGCCCCACCACCACAAAGCAGCCAGGCTGGCCAGGAGGGACACGGTGTCCCGGGCACCCAGGAGGAGGCAGGCGACAACGCCAATGCCACCCCTCAGGGGTCCCGGAGACCCGATGTGCCCACAAGGGCAGGCCAGGTGCAAGTGGGCAGGGGTGGTGGGAGTGGAGGACGGCGGAGGTGCCAGCCTGACCAGTTGACTGGGGACCCGGTATATTCCCATGTCCGAAACATCCTGGACACATACCGGCAGGACACCACGGGCCTGGCCCAGGTTGTGTCCGTCCTCGAGGGGATCAAGACCCAGCAGGCCCAGCAACATGCGGAGCTACATGCCTGTCTACTGCAACACCAACGGAGGATGGAGGACGGACAGGCTGAGCTCGTGACGGCGTACACGGGAATTCACGATACACTCCGTCGGATGGCCGACAACATGGCCAACCCTCCCTGTGCCAGAAGGCGTAGAACATCACCACCCACAGGGAGGGATCAGGAGGAGGAGGAGGAAACATCCGATGGAGCATCCCAGACGTCGTCACGGCCTGCTTCTGAGGGTCCCCGCAGGAGGGCGGGTCGTCCACGGAAAAGACCGTGAGGGTCGGCGCTACATCACCATCTCCCAAGACACCTGGCCTGGCCCACTGGAGCAACAGCATCACAGCATCAAGAGACATTCTCTGCCACATGGCCTTGCTGGTCACTGTCTGACCAATGTTGACAAAGACTGTGGCATGGACTCTGAGGATTTCCAATGGCAAGGACACCAACTCCCCTACTGAACTTTGGATTCCAAACTCCCGGAAAGCCCCTCACGTCATATCCCCCCCCCCACCCCCCCACAAAAATAAAAATTCACACCATGAAGAGAAGATGCCTGCTGGTTGCATTATTACCTTACATGTGTCTTGTAAAGTCTAAACATGCCTGACTTCTCTTTTGACTTCAACCATCCACACCCTGGGGCCTGAGTCTGGCACAGGACACACGGGTCACAGTGTATTAGGCAAGACAGACATGGAGCACCATACACACCCATGATGGGCCCAACCAGCTGAGGGGGTGGCCGCACAACCGTGCTGACAGACACATTGAGTACAGCAACAGTCATGCGCAGAGGTCAGGGATCCAGTCCAGTGTCCTGGGGGCACCCAGGTATGTGTAGACAAGTGGCAGAACCATGTCCTGCAAGCTTGAGTCCGGTGGATGCAGAGAATGGGGGCCTGGCCAACGTTGGATGCATGGGGATGGCACATGTCACAATACCCACACAGTCATGGACATCATGCACAATACACAGTCTCAGCCCACACACACAGCTTGCATCTTGCTACTCGACACATAGACACATAGCCACTATCAGGGAAAACCATGCCAGACATACTGGATGCACCGTGCCAACACACCAGCATTGACTGAGAAGAGGCACCTTGGAGGCATAGGGACACCTTTATTAGTCATGTTTTCGGGATTGCAGAGGCAACTTGAAGTACACATGAACACTTCATGTGGAGTAACATGTGGGTCCAACACTGGCACCCCCCTTCTGCAGCACAAATGCGTGATAGCCATGGAACTGGCACACAATTGTCGGCTAACAGCTAAACACCCACAGCTGCTCACAGAGAGACTGCCATACACCATTGATCCGCTGATGTAGAAGTCCCACACCATGTCAAGCCAATGCAAACCGTATGTGTCCGAGGGCAGTGTTACACACATTGATGCCATCATCACAATCCACTATCCCATCACTGATGACTGTCAACCAGTCAGACCATCTATTCAGGTGTACACAGCTGCATGTCGTGTCCCATGGTGATGCTACATGGCTGCAGAGGAACCAAACATCGACAGGGGCAGTGTGCATACATCGTGAACAACTGCCACACCCAATACACCCCTGATGCATCCCTTACCCTAAGGAGACTTCCAAACTTGTCCGTGCGTGTAACGCTGAGTCAGCACACGATGACGTGTCCATGAGGAATAGCAGTGCCACACCAATGCAACCAGCAGACGGCATGCGCAAGTACCTGGGGATGAGAGACACACAAGAAGTCAGCCACAAAAAGCACAGCCACTTGCATGTGCATGTACTCGACACATGTATGGATGACAACATGCTAGGTCACAATTATGACTGGGTAAATACAACCATCACTGCCACCATCACTCCAGTGACACACCCACACACACCTCTGACTCACGTGCCATACATGCAGGTGGAGACACACATCACAACACATGCCACACGTGGAGCAATGTGTGCACACTCAGACACTGGTACTCACCACTAAGCAAAGAAGTCGCGTATGAGCCGAGTCCGGATGTCCTCTTGCGGCTCCACATCCTCCCCATCACTAGCCCCATTGCCAAGCCCTTCGTTCTCCACGGGTGGATGGTCCTGGTCATCTTGATCCAGGATGAGTGGCACAGCTTTCTCAACTGCCATGTTGTGCAGCATGCAGCAGACCATGAAGATTTTGCAGACCTTCGCTGGGGCATATGGGAGCGCGCCGCCGGTCTTGTGTAGGCACCTGAATCGGCTCTTCAGCAGGCCAAACGTCCTCTCTATCACTCGCCTTGTCCGGCCATGGGCGGTGTTGTAGCGGAGCTGGGCCGGCGTGATGGGGTTGCGGAGAGGTGTGATCAGCCATGGCATGTTGGGATAGCCAGCGTCCCCTACATGGGAAGCACATGGACATCGTTAGAACTGGTGAAGCGGTCGTGCTGGTAGGCTATGCAAAATACAGGACAGACAGACTGTACCCACCAACAACACATGCTCGTTCGTTGCGCAGCTGCGTCATCATTTCAGGCACCCTGCTACGCCTCATGATGTAGGCATCGTGTGCTGATCCTGGAAAACGAGCACAGACATGTGAAATCACCATGTTGGACAGACACACCACAAGGGCATTGATGGAGTGGTAGTGCTTCCGATTGCGGTACGCTACCTCCTGTGCGTGTGGTGGTACCAAAGCAACATGTGTCCCATCTATGGACCCAATGACATGGGGCATCCCTCCCAGGGCATAGAATCCATGCTTGACCCCAGTCAACTGTTCAGGGGTTGGGAACTTGATGAAGTCATCCAGGTGAATCAACATGGCCTCTAAGAAATCATGCAGCACACGGCAGAACATGCTCTGGGACATGCCACCAACATGAGCTATGGTATTTTGAAAGGTACCCGTGGCTAGAAAATGTAGGGCTGCCATTACCTTCAGCTTGGGTGTCAGTGCCGTAGGATACCTGTGCAGCGGTTGCAGGTGTGGTGCCAGTCTCGCCGTCAACTCCAGAATCAACCGTTGTGGGAAGCGGTAGCACCGGATACGATCATTCTCCCGCATGGCAGCCAAGTCCGGAATTGCTCGGGGAAGAGGCGGCGCTCTGCAGTAATTTGGAAGTGACAAGGAAGAGTGAGTGTACCACAACAACAAATAATTTGTACTGAGCACATGTTAATCTGTCTATAAACATATGCTACATACGGAGTCAGGTATGTGCCACATGCCCTGGACACGTATGGCTGCCAGGTGACACTCCTACCAAGACCCAGCTACACACGGAGATTGAGAACCTCCACATGCCATGCCATGGGATTAGCTGTGTCCCAGTGCAAGTGAACAGCCAGACGCAAGACAGGAGTGACATACACCCACACATCAGCAGAAGTAGGATGCCGATTGCAGAGACTGGTAGCGGAACACTAGAGCCACAGGTCACATGACATTACACTAGGACAGCCCACACACCTTGCCATGAAGGTGCACATGTCATGACTCACCACACATTCATTGAGAGGATGCAGACATGTCCTTGTTACGCTACTCCATGTCCCATGCATACATACGCACCTCACATCCGATACCACATGTGGCATGGTGTGCGGAACAGTGTGCAATGTCAATCTACACACAGACACATGTTGGTTGCTGCAACAGCTGCAGCTTTTGAGGGTGCTCCAACATCAACCTAATGGGAAGCCCCCCCACATACATGACATAGTCACATCGTGCACCGTTGGTAGTGACAAGTCAGGTGTGGTAACCCCTGTACCGGGCATCAGGGGACACTTCCGTGTGTTGGTGTCCGTGCCATGCCAGTGTCGCTCATCCCAAGTGTGCAGTACGACATGCACACATGTCCAAGGAGTCAAGGGCATGCCTGGCACACATTGCACCATCACACATTACATCTGTACACATCTCATCATACATCTGGTGCCTTCTCCACTCAGGAGTAATGTTCCACATCACAGCCTGTCACACCTGTGCCCAACACATGTAGTAATGCACAGACAATGCCTTGATGTCCATCCATGGACAAGTATGTCCGCCCTATTCCTTCCTGTGTGCTGCCTGTCACCACTGTGATGTGTGAAAACCGCCGTACTGCTGCTAAGAGGGCCTGTGTACGTTCCCATATCACTATGGGAGTGCTGCCGTATGTGTACCCATCGTGATGGTGAGCGTACAGGCATGTGTACGGTCCGTACCACTACGAGTACGCATACGCAAGAACACCCATAGTGGTAGGGCCGTACACGCGCCTGTACGCTCCCTATCACTATGGGTGTCCTCGCGTATGCGTACACGTAGTGGTACGGGCCGTACACACGCCTGTACGCTCCCTATCACTATGGGTGTCCTCGCGTATGCGTACACGTAGTGGTATGGGCCGTACACGTGCCTGTACGCTCCCTATCACTATGGGTGTCCTCGCGTATGCGTACACGTAGTGGTACGGGCCGTACACGCGCCTGTACGCTCCCTATCACTATGGGTGTCCTCGCGTATGCGTACACGTAGTGGTACGGGCCGTACACGCGCCTGTACGCTCCCTATCACTATGGGTGTCCTCGCGTATGCGTACACGTAGTGGTACGGGCCGTACACGCGCCTGTACGCTCCCTATCACTACATGTACGCATACGCGAGAACACCCATAGTGATAGGGAGCGTACAGGCGCGTGTACGGCCCGTACCACTACGAGTACGCATATGCGAGGACACCCATAGTGATAGGGAGCGTACAGGCGTGTGTACGGCCCGTACCACTACGAGTACGCATACGCGAGGACACCCATAGTGATAGGGAGCGCACAGGCGTGTGTACGGCCCGTACCACTACGAGTACGCATACGCGAGGACACCCATAGTGATAGTGAACGTAGGCACGCGTGTACGGGCCGTTGCTATGCATTTGGGGTGCCCTAGGGCCCCGGAACGCACCGTACCTGTGTGTGAAGCTCCAAATTACATAGGGGACACATGAGGGACAAGTATTAAGGCCTACATGCATGCTGGTTGTCATGGAGACCAAGTTCAAATTTTGAATTTGTTCAGGAAGGTGCACAGCAGAAGTCAGTTGGAATGAATCTACTTTGTTGCAATGTGTTTGTGGGGCTGACATCATGCAGGAGAAAAAAACAGATTGAGAACCCACAGACTGCTAGGTTTGAAGGGATTGGAGGAAACATAGGATGCAAATGTGAGTGACCAATCACTCTGTACTCCTGTGCATGAGATGGGCCAGCAAGGCAGATATAAGGCAGCCAGGTCCCATGAGGGAGCACTTGCCTGCACATCTCTGTATTTCACGACCCAGCTGCTGCTACTGATTCCCTGGAACCATGTCAAGGGCTGTGGAGAGGTCACAGCCATTCACCCTGGAGGAGAACATGGCTTTGGTGGATGTGATCCTCCCACGGTACCCCATGCTGTATGGGTGACCAGGTTATCAGGTGAGTGCAGTGTCCACTGGCACAGACTGTGTCCCTTTTTTGTGACTGTGACTTCTGCCATTGTGTCCAGGTGTGACACACATGCTATGTACTGTAGGGAGGGTCCCAGGGGGGGGAATGCCTGATGTCTCCCAGCAGTGCCCAGAGACAGGAGGGGTGGGTGCCTATCACTCCCAGCAGTGCCCTGAGACAGGAGGGGTGGGTGCCTATCACTCCCAGCAGTGCCCTGAGACAGGAGGGGTGGGTGCCTATCACTCCCAGCAGTGCCCAGAGACAGGAGGGGTGGGTGCCTATCACTCCCAGCAGTGCCCTGAGCCAGGAGGGGTGGGTGCCTATCACTCCCAGCAGTGCCCAGACACAGGAGGGGTGGGTGCCTATCACTCCCAGCAGTGCCCTGAGACAGGAGGGGTGGGTGCCTATCACTCCCAGCAGTGCCCAGACACAGGAGGGGTGGGTGCCTATCACTCCCAGCAGTGCCCTGAGACAGGAGGGGTGGGTGCAGAGTCCTCCCAGAAGTGCCCAGTCACAGGAGGGGTGGGTGCCTATCACTCCCAGCAGTGCCCTTAGACAGGAGGGGTGGGTGCCTATCACTCCCAGCAGTGCCCTGAGACAGGAGGGGTGGGTGCCTATAACTCCCAGCAGTGCCCAGACACAGGAGGGGTGGGTGCCTATCACTCCCAGCAGTGCCCAGAGACAGGAGGGGTGGGTGTGATGCACAGTGTGAGCCTGGATCATTGATTGTGTAGTTGCCCTCATTCCACCTGTGTCCTTTCAATGGCACGTACTGCTTTTGGCCTTCCCCCAAAGGATCATGTCCCTATGACAAAGGTGCAATGCGTTGGATGCATACTATGCCTTGTTGTAAACAGCAAATGTGTTCTAATCTGTGTCCCTGTGACATGTGCCAGGTGTATTGATGTAGTGTCACTTGTTCATCCTCACAGGTAGACGCCTCTGCCAAGGAGCAGATATGGCTGGATGCCGTCAGCGCCGTGAGGAGTGCGGATGGTCGGAAGCGGCGCCTGTCCCAGGTGAGGAAACGCTGGCAGGATATCCGGTGCTGGGCGCGGAGGATCGCACGGGTCCTGCTGGGGGACTCACCTGAGAGCCATAAGAACCGCGGGCGCCGCCGTCTCTCCCACATCCAGAAACGTGTGCTGGCGGTGGTCTTTCCAGACTTGGACAGGCACCTACAGGAGATGCAGCAGCCGGAAGGGGGTAGGTACATGTGTGTGTTTGTTGTGTTTCACCAGCATTTGTAAGTGCACTGTTCCATGGATACACTTCCAGGGTTTATGGTGCTGTGCAGATCCTGTTACCCACAGTATTGCAGTGCTCTCCTGCCTCCCTTCCCCTCCTTGCAATGTGTTCCCTGGTCTGTGTGTAGTCACTCCATCACAAGGTTATGTAGCCTGACACCTTCTCCAAGTGTACAATGACTGCAGAATCATGTGTGGGGGTGGTGTGTAACAGGTTTTGGGACCTTGCCTGTGCCCTGTCCAGTTCTGGACTTGTGGGTTCCATGTCAGTTGGCACTAATGCTGATTCCAGACATGGGAGTTAATCTCTCGAGTGCGAGGCCTTCCAGCAGGCATGTCCCATGTGGTGGCCTGTGACATGATGTGCATGAGTGTGCGTTACGCATAGTGCAGGGATGTTAGCGTGTGTTGCAGTCATTCCCATTCAGGAGCATGGAGTTGTGTGGCCACTACTGTCCCCAGGGGCATCTTTTCCTAGGTATCATGTGTGTAATCCGAGAATGTCGACAATCTCTGTGTCTACAGCATAGGTTGTGCTCTGTGCCATTGTCCCCTGGCACCATGTATATTGACGTGAGATGTATTACAAGTGTCCACTGTCCAGCCTGACCAAGTACATACTCACGGTGGCCATTGCCTGTGTGTCTTGTTGCAATCATCTGATGATGCCCATTTGTACATGATTATTTGGACAGGCGCACCTTGGGTATTTTGTGTGCAATATTGAATTATTGCATCCCATGTGTATTTCACCCAGACTAAGAGATGTAAGTGCTTCCTGTGTCTCCACAGATTTGTCTCATGTAGGGGGTGGGTGGTGCGGGCATGGCCTACATGTCAAGACCTGTAATCTCCTTGCTAGGACTGGCCAGTGTGTGATGTTTGTCTGGACATACACTCAAGGTACAGTGTGCCAGTCAGGGTGGGCATGTTATCAGTATTACCTATGCTGCATGTGCCTCTAGTTCCTGGATGTGGTCCCTGCTCATCCCTATTGCCTGCCACGCTGTGTGGTGCAGATGCAGTGCTGGATTGTCCCCAGGGCCTTGCTCCTCAGTCAAAATTCCATGTCATCTCATTTGCTATTGTGTCATGCTCTCCATAGTTTTTCCATGGCATGGTGGGTCACACAACTGTGTCTTGCAGGGCCTACATATGTACCTTGTTTTGTAGTTGTAACTCTTCCTTTGTTTCAGGCTATGCACTTTAACCTAAGTAGATTTGACTCATGTGACATATGTATACAGGTGTATGATTAATTTCTGTCTCTTCACCCTGCCCACAGCATCGTCGGGGGACACGGAGGGAGACATGGACACAGACGGCGCGGAGGGACCGAGCACCAGTGCCAGCGGTGACATCGTGCCTGGCACTTCGAGTGGGACTGAGGCGGAGGAGAGTGAACCCGGGGACCTGTCGACTGGCACAACAGAGTATGAAGCTGACGGGTCCGAGGATGATCTCTCCGAGTGGGCGGTGGCTGTACCACCAGAACGATGGATTTAACCCAGATCTCTTGACTGGGGGAGAATGTATGCATTGTCAGCATTCCGTCCATCATTTGTTTGTTGTAACGCTTTTCGCCCTAAGTGGGATGGGTATTCCCAGACGTGGGACCCGTGCTCACTACGCCACTGGAGTCAAGCTATCCTGGCTGATGACGGCTGATAGCCAGAAACCGGTCCTAGGATGCTTGATTCCGGTCCAGGGAAGACATGGCTTGGCAGTTCGGGCTGGACTGTTCCCATGAGGCACAGGGTCAAGACTGATTTGCATATGGCCATGTCTGAACTGGGGTGGTGTAGTGGGCAAAAGAACGATGGATTTAACCCAGATCTCTTGACTGGGGGAGAATGTATGCATTGTCAGCATTCCGTCCATCATTTGTTTGTTGTAACGCTTTTCGCCCTAAGTGGGATGGGTATTCCCAGACGTGGGACCCGTGCTCACTACGCCACTGGAGTCAAGCTATCCTGGCTGATGACGGCTGATAGCCAGAAACCGGTCCTAGGATGCTTGATTCCGGTCCAGGGAAGACATGGCTTGGCAGTTCGGGCTGGACTGTTCCCATGAGGCACAGGGTCAAGACTCATTTGCATATGGCCATGTCTGAACTGGGGTGGTGTAGTGGGCAAAAGAACAATGGATTTAACCCAGATCTCTTGACTGGGGGAGAATGTATGCATTGTCAGCATTCCGTCCATCATTTGTTTGTTGTAACGCTTTTCGCCCTAAGTGGGATGGGTATTCCCAGACGTGGGACCCGTGCTCACTACGCCACTGGAGTCAAGCTATCCTGGCTGATGACGGCTGATAGCCAGAAACCGGTCCTAGGATGCTTGATTCCGGTCCAGGGAAGACATGGCTTGGCAGTTCGGGCTGGACTGTTCCCATGAGGCACAGGGTCAAGACTGATTTGCATATGGCCATGTCTCAACTGGGGTGGTGTAGTGGGCAAAAGAACGATGGATTTAACCCAGATCTCTTGACTGGGGGAGAATGTATGCATTGTCAGCATTCCGTCCATCATTTGTTTGTTGTAACGCTTTTCGCCCTAAGTGGGATGGGTATTCCCAGACGTGGGACCCGTGCTCACTACGCCACTGGAGTCAAGCTATCCTGGCTGATGACGGCTGATAGCCAGAAACCGGTCCTAGGATGCTTGATTCCGGTCCAGGGAAGACATGGCTTGGCAGTTCGGGCTGGACTGTTCCCATGAGGCACAGGGTCAAGACTGATTTGCATATGGCCATGTCTGAACTGGGGTGGTGTAGTGGGCAAAAGAACGATGGATTTAACCCAGATCTCTTGACTGGGGGAGAATGTATGCATTGTCAGCATTCCGTCCATCATTTGTTTGTTGTAACGCTTTTCGCCCTAAGTGGGATGGGTATTCCCAGACGTGGGACCCGTGCTCACTACACCACTGGAGTCAAGCTCTCCTGGCTGATGACGGCTGATAGCCAGAAACCGGTCCTAGGATGCTTGATTCCGGTCCAGGGAAGACATGGCTTGGCAGTTCGGGCTGGACTGTTCCCATGAGGCACAGGGTCAAGACTGATTTGCATATGGCCATGTCTGAACTGGGGTGGTGTAGTGGGCAAAAGAACGATGGATTTAACCCAGATCTCTTGACTGGGGGAGAATGTATGCATTGTCAGCATTCCGTCCATCATTTGTTTGTTGTAACGCTTTTCGCCCTAAGTGGGATGGGTATTCCCAGACGTGGGACCCGTGCTCACTACGCCACTGGAGTCAAGCTATCCTGGCTGATGACGGCTGATAGCCAGAAACCGGTCCTAGGATGCTTGATTCCGGTCCAGGGAAGACATGGCTTGGCAGTTCGGGCTGGACTGTTCCCATGAGGCACAGGGTCAAGACTGATTTGCATATGGCCATGTCTGAACTGGGGTGGTGTAGTGGGCAAAAGAACGATGGATTTAACCCAGATCTCTTGACTGGGGGAGAATGTATGCATTGTCAGCATTCCGTCCATCATTTGTTTGTTGTAACGCTTTTCGCCCTAAGTGGGATGGGTATTCCCAGACGTGGGACCCGTGCTCACTACGCCACTGGAGTCAAGCTATCCTGGCTGATGATGGCTGATAGCCAGAAACCGGTCCTAGGATGCTTGATTCCGGTCCAGGGAAGACATGGCTTGGCAGTTCGGGCTGGACTGTTCCCATGAGGCACAGGGTCAAGACTGATTTGCATATGGCCATGTCTGAACTGGGGTGGTGTAGTGGGCAAAAGAACGATGGATTTAACCCAGATCTCTTGACTGGGGGAGAATGTATGCATTGTCAGCATTCCGTCCATCATTTGTTTGTTGTAACGCTTTTCGCCCTAAGTGGGATGGGTATTCCCAGACGTGGGACCCATGCTCACTACGCCACTGGAGTCAAGCTATCCTGGCTGATGACGGCTGATAGCCAGAAACCGGTCCTAGGATGCTTGATTCCGGTCCAGGGAAGACATGGCTTGGTAGTTCGGGCTGGACTGTTCCCATGAGGCACAGGGTCAAGACTGATTTGCATATGGCCATGTCTGAACTGGGGTGGTGTAGTGGGCAAAAGAACGATGGATTTAACCCAGATCTCTTGACTGGGGGAGAATGTATGCATTGTCAGCATTCCGTCCATCATTTGTTTGTTGTAACGCTTTTCGCCCTAAGTGGGATGGGTATTCCCAGACGTGGGACCCGTGCTCACTACGCCACTGGAGTCAAGCTATCCTGGCTGATGACGGCTGATAGCCAGAAACCGGTCCTAGGATGCTTGATTCCGGTCCAGGGAAGACATGGCTTGGCAGTTCGGGCTGGACTGTTCCCATGAGGCACAGGGTCAAGACTCATTTGCATATGGCCATGTCTGAACTGGGGTGGTGTAGTGGGCAAAAGAACGATGGATTTAACCCAGATCTCTTGACTGGGGGAGAATGTATGCATTGTCAGCATTCCGTCCATCATTTGTTTGTTGTAACGCTTTTCGCCCTAAGTGGGATGGGTATTCCCAGACGTGGGACCCGTGCTCACTACGCCACTGGAGTCAAGCTATCCTGGCTGATGACGGCTGATAGCCAGAAACCGGTCCTAGGATGCTTGATTCCGGTCCAGGGAAGACATGGCTTGGCAGTTCGGGCTGGACTGTTCCCATGAGGCACAGGGTCAAGACTGATTTGCATATGGCCATGTCTCAACTGGGGTGGTGTAGTGGGCAAAAGAACGATGGATTTAACCCAGATCTCTTGACTGGGGGAGAATGTATGCATTGTCAGCATTCCGTCCATCATTTGTTTGTTGTAACGCTTTTCGCCCTAAGTGGGATGGGTATTCCCAGACGTGGGACCCGTGCTCACAACGCCACTGGAGTCAAGCTATCCTGGCTGATGACGGCTGATAGCCAGAAACCGGTCCTAGGATGCTTGATTCCGGTCCAGGGAAGACATGGCTTGGCAGTTCGGGCTGGACTGTTCCCATGAGGCACAGGGTCAAGACTGATTTGCATATGGCCATGTCTGAACTGGGGTGGTGTAGTGGGCAAAAGAACGATGGATTTAACCCAGATCTCTTGACTGGGGGAGAATGTATGCATTGTCAGCATTCCGTCCATCATTTGTTTGTTGTAACACGTACCACCATCTGACAGCAGCCCTACATCTCGCACCGCCCCCTCCATTGGCATCAGCCGCCTCCCACGTGCTCGTGTCCCTTCCCAACGTGCCCGGTCACCACATGTCTCCTTCCTGCCAGGCACCGCACCCCCTGCCCCTGTCTCCACTGCTGCCGCCAATGCTGAGTCTGTGGACATCCAGCGGCAGTTGCAGATTGGTCAGACTGCGATCCTTAATGTCCTCCATGCCCACAGCCAGGTCCTCAACAACATGGAGGCATACTTGGAGGGCATTCATTCATCGCAGGCTGACCAACACAACTTGCTGAGGTCCATAGACTCCACACTGACTGCAGCAGTGGGTCTCCTGCAGCGCTACGTCCCACCCCCTAGCCCTGCCCCTTCCACACTGCCCACTCCCATGCCTGTCCCACATACACCCAGATGTAAGCATGCACCCACCACAACAGACACAGGCACCACACCAGCAGGGAAGGTCCGCCGCACACCTCCTGACACGCACACACAGGGTGAAGTAGGCACACCCACTGGGTCGGGGGGCAAACGTATGACACGCAGCCAGAGTGGGAGTCTGCATTCCACCCAATCCACTCCCTCCAAATCCCCTCCCCTCAGCTCTCCTGGCCACATCTCCCCCAAAGACTCCTTCATGGCCGCTCTGTCCCTGAGCCCCACAGTGACACCACCCCGCAAGTGGTCAAGGAAGTCCACGGTCAGGGTGCTTGAGTCCCCCCCCTGTCCACACCCTCCCCCAGTGGCGCTGCGACCCATCCCTCTGACCCCCCCCCTCCTTGGGGCCTGTGGTTCCTTCGGGTGCAGGGGAGTCCCTGGAGGACCTTGCCGAGGTGTGCAGCGTGCTCCTAGAATCCACCTTTGGCCCTGCCCCACCCCCTGTGGTGGAGTCCTCCATCCCTGCACCCACGTCGCCTACCCTTCGCCCTCCTGTCCCTGCGGTGCCTGTTCCTTCCCCCCCACATGATGCCCTCACCCCTGTGGAAGACAACAGCTTGTAACTGTGCAGGCAAGCTAGGGGACACGCATCCCACTGTGTCCCCCATCCAGCTGTGACTCCTGGACTGCCCTATGGGCTTTGTAAATATTGAACTTACTACATACCAGTTTTTGGATCATGCTGAATAAAGCTATTTATTTTTTGCCCTTGGAACACTCCTGCTTTGCTGGTATTGCTGTTGGTGGGGCTGCTACATGGTTGTGGGTGGTGTTCATGTGTTGGGTGTGTGGGAAATGTAGTAGTGTGCTGCTCATAGGGGGGACCCTGGGATCTGTGTGCCATCACACGGTGTTAGCTAGCTTCCTCCATTCATGTAAGCAGTTGCTGCATGTTGCAATTGTCCCAAGGTGTATTCCTTCCTCTGTGTACCCTGACTTCTTCCCTGCAGGGTGTCCCCTGACTTTAGCGCAGAGCTGTGTGTACATTAGCTGGGTGTGTGACGGAGTCCTTCAACTTTGCACATGCATGCTGAGCCATTCTCCACCTGCATCATTCGTGGCATCCTTGGTAGTCATTGTACTTGTGTATGTGGACTATTGACATGACTTCATGTGGACATGTTTTCTTTTTGGCCCTATGCATGCGTATACTCCCAGCCTCGCACACATGTGGTACATGTACTGCAGGGTCTTTGTGCACCTGACTGACATTTGTGGGCATGGTATCTGTGGCTACTCCACCCTTTGCGTTCCATGGGCACTGCTGGGAGTGTTAGGCATCCACCCCTCCTGTCTCTGGGCACTGCTGAGAGGACTCTACACCCACCCCTCTCATGTCTGGGCACTGCTGGGAGGACTCTGCACACACCCCTCCTGTGTCTGGGCACTGCTGGGAGTGTTAGGCACCCACCCCTCCTGTGTCTGGGCACTGCTGGGAGTGATAGGCACCCACCCCTCCTGTCTCTGGGCACTGCTGGGAGTGATAGGCACCCACCCCTCCTGTCTCTGAGCACTGCTGGGAGGACTCTGCACCCACCCCTCTCATGTCTGGGCACTGCTGGGAGGACTCTGCACCCACCCCTCCTGTCTCTGGGCACTGCTGGGAGGACTCTGCACCCACCCCTCCTGTCTCTGGGCACTGCTGGGAGGACTCTGCACACACCCCTCCTGTGTCTGGGCACTGCTGGGAGGACTCTGCACACACCCCTCCTGTGACTGGGCACTGCTGGGAGGACTCTGCACACACCCCTCCTGTGTCTGGGCACTGCTGGGAGTACTCTGCACCCACCCCTCCTGTGACTGGGCACTGCTGGGAGGACTCTGCACCCACCCCTCTCATGTCTGGGCACTGCTGGGAGGACTCTGCACACACCCCTCCTGTGCCTGGGCACTGCTGGGAGGACTCTGCACCCACCCCTCCTGTCTCTGGGCACTGCTGGGAGGACTCTGCACCCACCCCTCTCATGTCTGGGCACTGCTGGGAGGACTCTGCACACACCCCTCCTGTGTCTGGGCACTGCTGGGAGGACTCTGCTCCCACCCCTCCTGTCTCTGGGCACTGCTAGGAGTGATAGGCACCCACCCCTCCTGTCTCTGGGCACTGCTGGGAGGACTCTGCACCCACCCCCCTCATGTCTGGGCACTGCTGGGAGGACTCTGCACCCACCCCTCCTGTCTCTGGGCACTGCTGGGAGGACTCTGCACCCACCCCTCCTATCTCTGGGCACTGCTGGGAGGACTCGGCACACACCCCTCCTGTGTCTGGGCACTGCTGGGAGTGATAGGCACCCACCCCTCCTGTCTCTGGGCACTGCTGGGAGTGTTAGGCACCCACCCCTCCTGTGTCTGGGCACTGCTGGGAGGACTCTGCACACACCCCTCCTGTGTCTGGGCACTGCTGGGAGTGATAGGCACCCACCCCTCCTGTCTCTGGGCACTGCTGGGAGTGTTAGGCACCCACCCCTCCTGTGTCTGGGCACTGCTGGGAGTGATAGGCACCCACCCCTCCTGTCTCTGAGCACTGCTGGGAGTGTTAGGCACCCACCCCTCCTGTGTCTGGGCACTGCTGGGAGGACTCTGCACCCACCCCTCCTGTCTCTGGGCACTGCTGGGAGGACTCTGCACCCACCTCTCCTATTTCACAATATGTACGCTCATAACATACACGGATGTGTGTACGCTCCATGCATTCGAGGTGGGGGTACGTGTCGTACTTACACTGTTGGGGGGGGTACGATCCATGCATTCGAGGTGAGGGTACGTGTCGTACTTACACTGTTGGGGTGGGGGGTACGCTCCATACGTACGCGGGTGGGGGTACGTGTCGTACTTACACTGTTGGCATGGGGGTACGCTCCATGCATACGCGGGTGAGGGTACGTGTCGTGCTTACACTGTTGGGGTGGGGGGTACGCTCCATGCATTCGAGGTGAGGGTACGTGTCGTGCTTACACTGTTGGGGTGGGGGGTACGCTCCATGCATTCGAGGTGAGGGTACGTGTCGTACTTACACTGTTGGGGTGGGGGGTACGCTCCATACGTACGCGGGTGAGGGTACGGGTCGTACTTACACTGTTGGGGTGGGGGTACGCTCCATATGTACGCGGGTGAGGGTACGGGTCATACTTACACTGTTGGGGTGGGGGGTATGCTCAATGCATACGCGGGTGGAGGGACGTGTCGTACTTACACTGTTGGCATGGGGGGTACGCTCCTTGCATTCGCGGGTGGGGGTACGTGTCGTACGTACAATGTTGGCATGGGGGTACGCTCCTTGCATACGCGGGTGGGGGTACGTGTCGTACTTACACTGTTGGGGTGGGGGGTACGCTCCATACGTACGCGGGTGAGGGTACGGGTCGTACTTACACTGTTGGGGTGGGGGTACGCTCCATACATCCGTGGGTGAGGGTACGGGTCGTACTTACACTGTTGGGGAGGGGTACGCTCCATGCATTCGAGGTGAGGGTACGGGTCGTACTTACACTGTTGGGGTGGGGGTACGCTCCATTCGTATGCGGGTGGGGGTACGGGTTGTACTTACACTGTTGGGGTGGGGGGTACGCTCTTTGCATACACGGGTGGGGGTACGTGTCGTACTTACACTGTTGGCATGGGGGGTACGCTCCTTGCATTCGTGGGTGAGGGTACGTGTTGTACTTACACTGTTGGCATGGGGGTACGCTCCTTGCATTCGCGGGTGGGGGTACGTGTCGTACTTACACTGTTGGCATGGGGGGTACGCTCCTTGCATATGCAGGTGGGGGTACGTGTCGTACTTACACTGTTGGCATGGGGGGTACGCTCCTTGCATACGCGGGTGGGGGTACGTGTCGGACTTACACTGTTGGGGTTGGGGGTACGCTCCATGCATACGGGGTGGGGGTATGGTCCGTACATATCCGTCCCCACGCTATGTGATGCTTGTGCGGCCCGTACCCAGGCCTTTGCCACGTGGGTACGAGCCGTCCCGCCATTGTTGGGGTGACGTAGGTGTGGGCGTGGTACGACTTGTACCCACGCTCTTAAGGCGTGGGTACGGGACGTACCTGTCTGGTTGTGTTGCAGGTTCGCGTTGTCAAGAACTTCCGTTGTGGCGGTCGCTGGCTTAGCTGGACACGCCCCCACCCCCTCGTAGTGACCAGGGCCTGAGGGTCAGGTATGTCCAGGGCATGTGTGCTGTGTGACTATGGTGGGGGTTTTGTGGCCTGCCCCTGGTCCTGCCCCCCCCTTTCCCCCCTCCCTTTGTTGTTCTGACCTTCTGCGGCGTCTGCGGCGTAACCTGTAGAGGAGGTGGACTGCTATGAGGGCCGGGATGACACGTAGGTTCGGGTCCATGTCTGTCCGTCGCGTACGGGTACTCCTTGTTCGCGTCGTCCTGTCTGTCCGTCGCGTACTGGTACTCCTTGTTCGCGTCGTCCTGATTTCCCGGCAGTTTTTGGCTGCCGGAAAATATTCACTGTGCGGGATGACGTCGGTGCGAATCGTAATTCATGGTTCGTGAATGGCAGGCTGCGTGCGTCCCGACGTCAGGTCGGCGCTTTCCCGGATCGCATTTGTAGGTTTATTTTTGTCGGTCGGGGTTTTGTACGATTCGTACGGAAATGGTGTTTCCGTGCGAATCGTAATTCCATGTTGGTATATTTTGACGACCGGGTACGCGTCGGACGGAGAATATGCTCCGTCCGACGGTTCGTACCCGGTTTTTACAGGATCGTGATCGGCGCCCAAATGTTTCTTGTATTTGTTGTCGGCGAAGTCACTATATAAATCAGACTAGGGGTGTCAATCTGTATTTTAAAAGTGAAATAGAAAATAATGATAAGTGGATGGAATTTGCAGCTTATTTGTTGGTAGAGGATTGTTTTGATTTGGGATGTGAGCAACGTATTTGCAAATATTGTTATAATAAATTAGATGAGAATAAAATGCCTGCTAGAGCTGTTCATAATAATCTAGAGTTGGTTGCTATTCCTCCAGAGCTGATAGATTTAAATATGTACGAGTCTATTCTGATACAATGTGTTCACCCTTTTCAGGCTATTGTTCATATGGAGCCCAAAACAAGTAAATTACCTCCATCAGAGTTGCAAAGAGGATTGAAAGGAAGAGTTGTGTATTTACCATTAGATTTAAGGAAAAATGTTGAAACTATTGGTGTAGATCATGCAGAAAATTAGCCACTAGTCATTCTAGTTAATGGTGTTCCTACTAAGAATAAGAAAATCTGGCAAGAGTTAGTGGATGTTAGAAAAGTGCAAAAGGCATCATTGTATCTGATAAAAAATAATGAGTACTATAGAAATGTGTTTGTTGGAGAAGAAGAAATAGATTTAGCAGAAGATAGTGAAACAGTAAGTGGACAAATTGAAAAAGTGGACATGTCCAGATGTGAAGAGATCTATGAACATTACAGTGTATATCCACTTCATTCCAAAGAGGTGATGGGGAATACAATTGAGTTGTTTCAAATGAAAAAAGCAACAGGAAGTCCCATGAGTGTATGGGAAGAGAGTTTGGAAGCTCGTTGTTTCCCACAGTTGTTTCCAACAGGAAAAGGTGGACGATATGATGAACGTCCTGTGCAGATTCCTGCATCTGAATATCGGACAACAAGATTATATGCAGAAGATCCAAGATTTCGACAATGTATCCCTTATATGTTTCATCTTCTGTTTGAAAGTGACTTGCCTGGACTTTCATATGCAGTAAATCACATTTTAAAAACTGGAATGCATCTGCAAAATGTAACTGCAAAGGATTTTATGGATAAAGTGCATCAGAGAGATGATCATTTAGAATCTCAGTTGATTAATCTGATGGCATGTCAGCGTGGGACTAATGAATATTGGTACCGTCGACATGGAGAACTGAAATGCATGCTACGGAACTTGGGAACTCCTACATGGTTTGTTACACTAAGCTGTGCTGAGTATGCTTGGGATGATTTACTTGAATTTCTTCGAGAGACAAATTCCAATATAAATAATATTGAATACAAGACACCTGGAGAATTGTGCTCTTTGGATCCTGTCAATGTATGCAGATATTTCAATCATAGATTTGAAGCTATGATGTCTTTCATCTACAATAAAAAGAATCCTCCTCTTGGAGAAGCTGTGGATTTCTTTTGGAGAAAGGAGTATTAAGCAAGAGTTGCTCCTCACATAAATATGTTGCTATGAGTCAAGGATGCCCCCAAATTTGGAACAGATTCAGATGAAAGTGTTTTGTCTTTCATTGAAGATTATGCTACATGTGTTGTACCAAATAGCAGAGAAGACAAAAACTTAAAAGAACAAGTCTTACGATTTCAAAGCAATAGGTGTGGAAAAAACTGTCGACGAAAGTACAAGTCAAAGGATAAGTTCTATACCAAATGTCGTTTCGGATTTCCACGTCCTGTATTAGCCAAAGGAAGAGTGAACAGTTTCATGTCAGCTGTACGACATACCATCACAAGAAAGTCTCTGAAAAACACCTACAACTTAAGAAGAAGCGAAGAATCGAAATACATAAATTACTACAACCCAGTTATTTTATCCATGTGGAACGCTAACATGGATATTCAGTATGTTGCGGACAATTCTATTGCTGTTGCTCGATATGTAACGTCTTACATTACTAAATCAGAAAAGACTGAATTGAAAGAAATATGGGAAGAGATTTCTCACGAGAAGAGTCTAAGTAAGAAATTATACAGTTTCAGTATGAAAATGTTATCGCATCGTGAAATTGGAGTATATGAATGTTCAGATCGGTTATCATCTGCAAGTCTATATTCCAAAAGTAGAAGAATCATTTGGGTGAGTCTAGGTCTTGCAGGAATGCGAAATCGGGTACTGAAATCTGTTCAAGAAATTGAATATTTAGCAGAAAATTACCCTGAAAGTATAGATATTTTGAAACCCAATATGTTGGACACATACTATCCAAAGAGAAGTCATCATCTTGAGAACATGTGTCTCTATGAAGTGTTGCAAAACTACACTTTTAAACGGAATATTACAGAGAACATCAATGATGGAAAATATGGAGTGATTGGTTCTGAAGGATGTCTGGTGAAACAAAGGAAAGGAAATTTAATTAATCACAGAAAACTGAGTTGTGACACTGCTGACAAAAGGGAATTTTACTATTTAGCCCTTTTGCAAATGTTCAAACCATGGCGTTCTGAACTGGAATTACTTGGAGATTTTCCCAGCTATGAAGATTCATTTAATGCTAGCAAAGATAGCATACAATGCAGTGCTTTCGCAAATTAGGTGAAAATGTTGAATGATGAAATTGATCAAGCAGCTACAATTGCAGCTGAGATTGCTAGAGACAGTTCTCAAGATAGTCAAAGTTCTGCTGCACTGAGTCAAGATCCACTTGGACAACCAATTGTTGAAAATGAAGCAGCGATTGCCATGAATGAGGTGGAAACAGCAATGTATCAAGCACAAGAAGATGCAATACAGTTAGGAAACTTGGAAGAGCAACTAAATGTTGAACAGAAACAAATATATCAACAAGTGAAAGAGCAGATTGACCATGGATTACTTCATGAAAAGAAAGACTGCTCATGTACATTATTTCAACCTATCCGAATGTATGTGAGTGATTAAGCTCGAACAGGAAAGAGTTTCTTAATTAAAGTAATTACAAATTATCTGCAAAAAAAAACGGAGTCGCATTTGTCTTGTGTTGTCACTGCTCCAACTGGGTTGGCAGCACATAACATTAAAGGAATTACTTTACATCGTTTACTAATGCTGCCAGTAGAGCATGAGAACAAATTGGAATACCACAAGCTATCTGGAGAAGCTTGTTGTGAAGTTTCAAGAGTCCTGAAGAAAATGAAACTTCTCATTATTGATGAGGTGAGCATGGTTTCAAACTTGATGCTTGCCTTTGTGCATTTAAGAATGCAGCAAATTCTTAAAACAGAGTATGACGTGTTATTTGGAGGAAAACACCTCATAGTTTTTGGAGATCTACTGCAACTGACACCGGTAAAAGGACAACCGGTATTTAAAACACTTGCCCATGAAGATACCAGAAAGTCGCTTGGCAGTGTTGGTAATGTGAACATTTGGAGTAATTTTGTATACAAAGAACTGACAACAAATATGCGACAGGCAAATGATGCTGAATATGGAAGTATTCTTCAAGATATAGGAATTGGAATTCTTTCAAAAAAAGGGAAAGAAGCTTTGGAGAGTCGATTACTTTGCAATGTCTTTCCAAATGAAAATGCAGTTGCTGCAAAAGTGTATGTAAAAATTGCTAAAAATAAGTCAGTGATTTGCTTAATGCCTGAACTGCGTGAGTGTTCAATATTCAACGAAAGATTTATTAGAATTGGAAAATGAAGAAAATGTCAAAATGGAAGCCATCGATAAAATACTACATGAAGGAATCACTATTATTTTAACGGGTAAGTTGAGATCAAAACTAGATTGTTTAGAAAAAAAAATATCTAAAACTGCTGGTTTGGAAAAACACTGTATGTGTGTGTAAACTGTCGGCTAATTTTAATGCGTAATTTGGATGTAAAGAAAGGTTTCGTTAATGGTGCAATGGGCAAAGTGGTGGATTTTGTGAATTATCAGAAAAAAGAAGGAACTGAATTTTTAAAAATTAAATTTGATCAGATTGATGAAGTTAAAGAAATTGGTCGTTGTTCAGTTTGTTTTTTGCTTGTTAAAGATTTATATGTCCGTAGGAAACAATTTCCATTTTCTCTGGCATATGCAGTGACTATTCATAAATCTCAAGGATTAAGTGTAGACAGTGCATTGGTGAACATTGGATCTACTGTATTTAAAGAGGGTATGGCATATGTTGCTTTGTCGCGAGTCAGAACATTATCTGGTTTGTTTTTGATTGATTTTGATGAGACAAAGGTTACTGCAGATGCAAACTGTGTAAAAGAGTATAATAGGTTAAGAAGGGTGTATGCTCCAAATTTGGGCAATATCCTGTATTTGAAAAGCGTGTGGTTGGTCGAAAAAGAAGGTTAGGAATATCTGTTCTGAAGGTATCAAGCAAAGAAAAGAACAAGATAATGTTGTGATTGCAGGTAAAAAGAAATTGGACACTGTTGGAGAGATTGTTGGTTATCAGTTTGAAAATAGTTCTGGTGTCAACTGCTATGCTAATGTAGTGGTCAATGTTGTTTTTTATCTTGAAGATTTGCAAGAGCAAATTATGGAGAATCGGCAAAAAAGATTTTGTTCTCTGTTGCACTCTGTTTATGAAAAATTGACAACAGATAGAAGTAAAATACAATCTGTTTCAGATGTTCGTAGTCTTTTGGATGTGTGTTCTAGTTCTACACAATTTACACAAAATATCCAACAAGATGCTCAGGAATTTTTAATCTATATGCTTACCATTTTTGAAAATGAAGGTGTAGAAATAGAAAATATTTTTGGCCTTTCTTACAAATGGGAACATCATTGTGTAAATTGCACGTATATATGTAGCACCAATGAAGACACTGAGAGATTTCTGTATTAAACATTACCAGCCTGTAAATCAGTGGCTTTCAATAAATTAGTGAAAGGTGCAAATCAAAACATGGAGTGTAGCCAATGTAAATCAGAAATGTTATCCACATTATTGTTAACAAAATATGGAAAATACATAATTTTAATGATGCAACGTTGTACAGCTGATGGAAGAAAATTGGATACTTTAATAAAACAATTTGTAGCAGCACAAATATCAATATCAGGAAGGACTTTTGTAGCAATTGCAATAATTTTCCATGATGGTCCTTCCACCACATCTGGACATTACACTGCCTATCTAAAATGTGACAAAGGCTGGACACTTTGTAATGATGCCCAGTTGGTTTTCAAACAACGTTTGCCTAGGGAATTACAAAATTCCTACCTAATATTTTTTAAGCCAAAGTTTTAGGAAGCTAATTCACTCTCTGAGGAATTTATTATTATAATTTAATAGAACTACCATTGGACAGTTTACATAAAGAAGAAGTGCAAAAATACCATTTGGCCTCAAGGAAAGGTATATTTTTGAATTATGGACTTTTTGGTGGTCATTTATTCGGTGATTATTTTAATGTGGCAACATTTACAGTTTTTATAAGTTAAAGTTATAAAATTTTGTAATCTGTAAGCATTTCATATGTGTATGATTTGTATTTTCTGGTATTTTACTGAGAACAGTATGTTGGGGTTTTTTTAACAATCTTTCTGATTGTTTTTTTTTTTGCCCGCTGTAAGTCATGAGTACCATTGAAATCACTATTTCGAGTGAAATTCAATATATTCTGAGAACAGCAAAAAAGGCAAACAAATTACTTTGTGAAAATTATGTTGTGTTGTAAAAAATGTATTATTATATGTTATAATTTTTATTTTATTTTCTTTCACAGATCCAAATTTTAAAATGAACAATTTTTAAGAATTTATATTTGAAAGAAAAATAGGGAGAAATGAATAACATTTTTTAATTCTATTACTGTGAAGGTAAGTTTAACTAAGTCTCAATATGGAGAATGAAGAGGCCTGCAAGAATCTACAAAGTTGAAACACATTTCTAAAAACACTTTGTTTATGTAGTTTTGAAATGTGACCATAATCAGATATCAAGTGACCTGCAAAAAAAGAGATTTGAGGGGTTCATAATATTTCATCTTTTTAGCTGTTGAAGGACCGCAATTATTTCAATCATTCTTCTTTGAACATCTTTTCAGTCAAAATTCTGTGCTTACCTTCTATCATTCGCAAGGAAATTTAAAAACGAAAATATGTCACTTTTTGTAACATAGTTATTGTGTAAGATATTCTTTCATATTTTCAAAGAGAGGAAAAGGCACTCTGTGCACTTTTTATACTCCATGAAAATATAACTTCATCATGCAGACCACTTTCGGATGAAAGGGTGTTCTATAAGTGTTGTTGTGCATGATTGCACTTAATACTCATAGAACAAGACACATGTCTAGATTTATTAGAAATCGTAAATCTCGATATGTGTGTGAATGGTGCACCATTCTACAATTGGTGTAGGAAAGCACAACAAAGAGAATTGTTTTAATTTCTCCACATTTTTATTTCTTCAATGCATGCTGAAATGTTCAGCAGACATTGAAGGAGAAACATGCATTTTCTCATTGTTTTTGTACAGGAAGGTGTGTCTTCCTGTAGAAAAACAAACAGCACATGACACAGATATCCTTGCACTATTGTGCTAGGGTGCCTGTGTCACCACATGGCTGTAGTTTAAGCAGCCATGCAGAGAGAAGCATAGATTTGCAACATATTTATGTACATATGTTGCATCCCTGTGCTTCGGAAGTACTACAGCACACAGCAGTTAAAGAGGTTACTGTGTGATGCTGCAGCACTTCCTTATAGTTCTGCACTTATACATTCACCATACGCTACTAATGCATTCATTCAGTAATTACGTACTACACATACATTCATCTAAACTTTCACACACTAATAAAGAAATTTAGCTCTTTTTTTAAACCAGGAAAGTTAGTTCTTAAAAGAACTTTTTTTTTCTTCTTTCTTCTTTTATGTTTTTTTTGGGTTTTTTGAACAATTTTGTGTTTTTTTTGTTTTTTCTGAAAAAAAAACAAAAAAAAAACAGGACAAACCAAACAATGAACTTCAGGGAACAGTAAAAAAAAACAAAAAAAAAACCCAGCAAATATGACTTTCCTGCCGGCGGTAGATGAGGTCGATTGACAGCTCGCCATAGCACAAAGTCTCATAGCACTTAGTGCAGAGCACTTTTAAAAATTGAAATTGAGGACAGATGTCCAAGGTTTGGTCTGAGGGATGCACTCTTGACGTGCTCGGCTGCGATGAGGTGGATGGCGCAGGAGCAAGAGTGTCTCTCATGCGTCGGCACTCTTCACGTGCAAGATTGTTTGGATGAAGGCTCCTCATGTGCTTCATCATACTTGCCGTCCCGCAAGAGTATTTCTTGGTGGGATCCCCTCTCGATAAGACTCTTTTGCAAATCTTACATGTGACCAAGGTGGCATTAGTCTTATTCTGTCCTTCGGGAAAAGTAAAAAATTTCCACACCACTGAAGCAAAACATTTTTTCTGTGGTTCCTCCGGCAAAAAATCATCCTCAGAGGTTTGAGGTGATGCAGGTGATGCCTGCTGCCCTGAAGCCATTTTTGGTTGCAAAAAGTTAGAACTAAGTGTATACTTAGTCTAAAAAAATCTTCTTCTGTCCAAAGAGATGGTTCTCCAAAGAAGCTCAAAGAAGAATGATTGAAATGGGTGGGGTCTTTCAGTAGTTAGAACAGGAAGTGTAATGAACCAATCAAATCTCTTTTTTTTTAAGGTCACATGGGATCCGCGCACTGTGCGCTTACGCAGCACGCACCCAGCGCGCATCCACGAAATTGAATTAAAAAGAAATATAGGATTAGATGTCAAAATATATTAGTTTTAAGACTAGTTTAGAGTTTGTCTTCAATTAATATTCACATGCAATACATAAATATGTGTTTTTAAATGTTAAATACTTCGCGGGATCCGCGCACCCACCGCGTCATAGACGCAGATGACGCATCGCGGAAGCGCGTAAACGTCGCGTTACGTGCATCGAACGTGTCGTGTATAGGCTAGGAGTCGCGTACCGGTCGCATTGAAATCGCGCACTAACCACATACCCGCCGCATACCATGCGCGGATGCTATCGCGTAGGGATCGAGAACGGTGCGCTTAGGGTGCGCGGATCCAAAAACATTGAAAAAAATATATAAAATAAAGTTTTGCACATATAGTTAAAAAAATATTTTGAGAAATATAAAAAAAATGTTTGAAAAACCCATTAAGTTCAAATAATATTTTTTAATTTTTAAAAGAATTAATTGAAAAAATACATTTAAAAATGGTGATAAAAAAGTATTTTAACAAAAATTTAATTAACGAAATGACACACTGAATTTGAAAAATATAGAAATCCAATCAAAATCATTAAACATGATATCTTCAGAGATAAGTTATAGATAGGAATTAGCATTTAAAAAACCTTTGAAATTCACTGAAAAAACCATAGGTTTCATGCACGTTATAGTTAGGAATTGGCATTTAAAAAACCTTTGAAATTCACTGAAAAAACCAAAGGTTTCAGGGGCGTTATAGTTAGGAATTGGCATTTAAAAAACCTTAGAAATTCACTGAAAAAACCATAGGTTTAAGGGGCGTTATAGTTAGCTGGACATTTCCCTCGTACAAAACCCTAGAAATTCCCCTGTAATAGTTAGTTCAGCTAACTATAACTCGCGCCCCCGCAATGCACTGCTGATGACGTCACATATTACATCACTCATGACATGGTCAGTGACATCACTGATAACATCACTGATGACATCTCAAATGACATCACTGATGACATCACTGATGACGTCATCCATGTGATAAATTAGTGCATCTTCTCACACCCTAATATAACCTTTGATATACCGACTCAAAATTTCAGACTTCCATTATCAAAACCATAGATACTCCAATACCAATCACTACATACACACTCATTGACTCTTAGGTCTACACACACTTCCACTCACTCACCTGTAGAGTCACTCATACTTACAGTCACTCAGTACAGGACTATCATATGCATTTATATACCTATATAGACACTCAGACACCATCAATCATCCATAGACATACTCACACACCTAGTCAGTCATGGAAATAATTAATCACACTCCCATTTACTCACCTATGCAGTTATACACACACAAGTTCACTTACTCATAAAAATAGTACCACATTCTTATGCTCTTATACAATCATTGATACAAGCACACACTCATCCATACAGCCACTCTCACAATCACACACTCACACATATATCCACTTATATACTCTTACACACATATATACTGCCTTTCACATATGTAGTTAGTCACAAATGTACCACTGAGATATACATTCAATCCCTAACACAGCCATACATACACTCACTCAACCATACAGTTCATCACAGATGCACTCTTAAAACTATGCACCCATAGAATCACCCACTCACACATCTATGCACAGAGTCACACACAGGCTACCCACACAAACACTCAGGCACCCATACAGATACTCAGACAACCAATCGATAACCCATATAGGCACTCATATAGCTATTCACAAAACCATGCAGCCACTTATACACCAACAGACAAAAACATACAGACATTCACACAGTTTAGTCACTAGTCTGCAGTAAGATACATTTAATGACTCACTTATAGAGTTAGTTACGCACCTAGAAAATCATCCATTCACACACTTGTACACCCACTCATTCTTCCATAGGCCTTTCACTATAAATATATAAAACATATTTAAACTTTTCAGAAAAACACACATTCACTGGATGATGTCATCAGTGATGTCATCAGTGATGTCATTTGAGATGTCATCAGTGATGTCATCAGTGATGTCACTGACCATGTCACGCGTGATGTAATATGTGATGTCATCAGCAGTGCATTGCGAGGGCGCAAGTTATAGTTAGCTGAACTAACTATAACAGGGGAATTTCTAGGGTTTTGTACGAGGGAAATGTCCAGCTAACTATAACGCCCCTGAAACCTATGGCTTTTTCAGTGAATTTCTAAGGTTTTTTAAATGCCAATTCCTAACTATAACGCCCCTGAAACCTTTGTTTTTTTCAGTGAATATATATATATTCACTGAAAAAAACCAAAGGTTTCAGGGGCGTTATAGTTAGGAATTGGCATTTAAAAAACCTTAGAAATTCACCTGTTATAGTTAGTTCAGCTAACTATAACTCGCGCCCCCGCAATGCACTGCTGATGCCGTCACATATTACATCACTCATGACATGGTCCGTGACATCACTGATGACATCTCAAATGACATCACTGATGACATCACTGATGACGTCATCCATTGAGTATGTGTTTCTGAACAGTTTTAATATGTTTAATATATATAGGGAAAGGCCGGTGGAAGAATGAGTGGGTGTACAAGTGTGTGAATGGATGATTTTCTAGGTGTGTAACTGACTCTATAAGTGAGTCATTAAATGTATCTTACTGCAGACTAGTGACTAAACTGCGTGAATGTCTGTATCTGTCTATCTGTTGGTGTATAAACGTCTGCATGGTTTTGTGAATAGCAATATGAGTGTCTCTATGGGTTATTGATTGGTTGTCTGAGTATCTGTATGGGTGCCTGAGTGTATGTGTGGGTGGGGTGTGTTTGACTCTGTGCATAGATGTGTGAGTGGGTTATTCTATGGGTGCATGGTTTACGAGTGCAACTGTGATGGACTGTATGGTTGGGTGAGTGTATGTAAGGGTGTGTTAGTGATTGAATGTATATCTCAGTTGTACATGTGACAGTAACTACATATGTGAAACACAGTGTATATGTGTATAAGAGTAAATAACTATCTATATGTGAGAGTGTGTGATTGCGGGACTGACTGTATGGATGAGTGTGTGCTTGTACTAGTAATTGAATAAGAGTGTCAAAATGTTTTATTATTTTTATGAGTAAGTGAACTTGGGTGTGTTTAACTGTATAGGTGAGTCAATTGGACTGTGTTTAATTATTTGCACAACTGACTAGGTGTGTCAGTACCTCAATGGATGATTGGCAGTGTTTGAGTGTCTATATATCTGTATAAATGCATATGATAGTCTTGTACGGAGTGACTGTAAGTATGAGTGACTGTACAGGTGAGTGAGTGGAGGTGCATGTAGACCTAAGAGTCAATGAGTGGGTATGTAGTTATTGGTATTGGAGTATCTATGGTCTTCAAAATGGCCTTCTGAAATTTTGAGTTGGTGTATCAAAAGTTATATTAGGGTGTGAGAAGGTGTACTAATTTATCACATAGATGACGTCATCAGTGATGTCATCAGTGATGTCATTTGAGATGTCATCAGTGATGTCATCAATGATGTCACTGACCATGTCATGAGTGATGTAATATGTGACGTCATCAGCAGTGCTTTGCGGGGGCGCGAGTTATAGTTAGCTGAACTAACTATAACAGGGGAATTTCTAGGGTTTTGTACGAGGGAAATGTCCAGCTAACTATAACGCCCCTGAAACCTATGGTTTTTTCAGTGAATTTCTAAGGTTTTTTAAATGCCAATTCCTAAGTATAACGCCCCTGAAACCTTTGGTTTTTTCAGTGAATTTCAAAGGTTTTTTAAATGCCAATTCCTAACTATAACGTGCATGAAACCTATGGTTTTTTCAGTGAATTTCAAAGGTTTTTTAAATGTTAATTCCTATCTATAACTTATCTCTGAAGATATCATGAAAAGCATTCTTTTTTAAAAGTAGGGTGCACAGAAAAGCATCTTTGTGATTGGGTAAGAAAAAGCAGTTTCAACGTGGAGTACACATCAAAGCATAAAATTTGCTCAGATCAACCACACCTGCTACTTGCATTTGGAAGGCACTGTTCGAACTTAAAACAATCGTCAACTTTTAACCTGCACGTGTCGTTAAATATTCAAGAAAATGTTACAAAAAAATATCGTTAAGTTTTAAAAAATTGATGAACTTTTAACCTGCCCGTGTTGTAGAATGTTCTAGAAAGTGTGTTGATAGAATACGTTGCACTTCTGACTTCTATGTGTTGTTGAATATTAAAAAAATGGTTCATATGGAAAATTAAAAAGAAACCAATAGAGAAGTTTTGAAACCTAAAAGAATCAAGGAACTATTCTAATTTATTCTTTACATGTATTTATGTGTGCAGCAACAAAATTATAGACACAACAGCACTAGGAAGAGGAAGAAGCAGGGAGTGGGGGGAGGGGGAAATGGGCAGAATGGCACACATGCACAATTAAGTACAACACACATATAGACTAACAATGGCCAAAATGAAACACACCAACAAGCAGCACAAGTCACACAACCCGCCAACATCACACCACTGAACGAGCATAGAAGTGAAAACCACGCTGCATTCATACAGGATGTGTACAAAGGCCAGTCGTTGGTGTTGTGGGATGTCTGCGACCGTGGTCATCATGGATGAGATGCCCAGCATGTGGCACATGGTCGAGTTCACTGTGTGTTATGTTGCCAAACGGCTGCACCTCCCTCCCACGAGCCCCCACACTTTTGTACAGTAGGCTGTTGTATCTCGTGCACTCGTACGGCACACCATTGTAATGCCTATTTGCACATGTCCTGCTACATTCCAACTACAACATCACAGTGCCGTTTGGAGGTGGTGCATGCCAGTTTACAACATCAACTGCTGCGGCTCTTGTAGCAGGCCACACCAGAACACAGAGACACACTTACCGCACTTCCTGTACACGGACATGTCCGAGACACCCCGTTCCCCTTGCCGGATAGGCACACCCCTGCACTGACCTGTGAACCCCAGACCAGCACACGCCAGTTGTGCATGCAGGAGGATGCGTGCGTAGCTACACATCCAGGCTCACTGCCAATGCTGAGGTGACAGCACACTGTGATGTTGCAGGGCTCGTGCCTATCATGCTAAGACAATGACCACAGGGACACACTTACTAAGATGTGGGTTTGGGGGGCATTGGCGGTCCTGGAGTTGTTGAGATGAGTCTTCTGGCCCTCATGGGTATCCCTGTATCATGCTCATTGACTCTATGGTACCTGTGGGTGTTCTGGTGTGGCTCTTGGCTGTGTTCCCTTTCATGGTGCAGGTAGTTGTCCTGCTTAACACCAGCAGAAAGCAGGTGTAAAATCCCTGGTGCTAACGTGTCTTATCGCCGGAATTTGTTTTGCATTGCAATTGGTGTGAAAGTTTTGATGTGATTTTTTTCGTGTGCAGAACAATATACGAACTGAGCAGTGTATCTCATCAAGATCCAGCACCTGACGCACTATTCCCAATCAATATAAATACAATGAGATTTCTTAATAGATTTTGTGTGTACACTGTAAGTGCAGCCAATACCTCAGTGCAATTCAATACAGGATTTTAGTATTTAGAATAAATCTGAAAGGTGCACCTCGTGTCTTTTTGCACGGGAACGGCTACTCTCCATTTCATTATCAGCACTTTAACGGAAGTAAAGTTGAGATAAATCTAACACACTATTCAGAAGTTGGTGCAAACTGCAGATATCACCAGTATTCCAGCGATAAGTGCCCCAAAATTTAACACCATGGTGGACTCCATCAAATAACAGTAATAAGAACAAGAAAGAGTCACACAGCAGTTAAGAGAACAACCCAAAACGTTATTAATTTTTTTTTCAAACTTTATTTTTTATAATAATAAATATATAAACGAAAAACTATTTTCAAACTTTATTTTTTTATTAACATATATATGAACAATAAACTAATGAACAAAGTGTAACAACAATAATAAAAAACAACAAGGCGGAACACTACTGTGGGGACAATGGATGTCGACGACAGACCTGGAAAATAAGAAAGATTGTTAAAAAAAAAACAACATGGTATTCTCAACAAAATACCACAAGAAACAAATCACAGATATATAAAATGCATACAGCTAACAAAATTTTATAAGTTTAACTTACAAAAACTGTAAATGTTGCTGCTTTAAAATATTTACCGAATCTGAAGAAAATGTTTTGCAGAAGGCACCACACCAACAACGTTTTTCTTCAGTGGTGAGGAAATTTTTTACTTTTTCCAAGGAGCAAACAAAGACCAATGCCACCTTTGTCACTCGCAATATTTGCCAAAGAGTTCTGTTACGAGGCGATCCTAACAAAAAATACTCGTGCGGCACAGCAAGTATGATGAAGCACCTAAGGACCCTTCATCCAAACAATCTTGCACGAGAAGAGTGCAAACAGATGAGAAACACTCCTGCTCTGTATCTGTAAAAAAGAATCACAAATAAATGTATATTAATAACTTTCAAATTTATACTATTCCATTACTGTACAAACACATTTTATATAAAAAGTGACTATGAAACTATAGCCCTGAACCACAAGTGTGACGATCATTAAAACACTACATGCATAGTGCATACTACTTTGAAGCAGTTCATGCCCTAAAGCCTACCTCACTAAAAGACTACATGCTAACTGACTAACCTCTTCTGTGCCCATGACGAGATAGTTTCGTCATGGAGCACGGTCGCGCCGTGCCCATGACGAGACTATCTCGTCATGAAACACATCCGCGTGGGAAACGCCCGGCACAGGAGGGGGAAAGGGCGTGGCACCGAAGGGGCTAAATGATTACAGTACTATAAGGAGACACACTGGGTGACTCACAGGGTGTTTGCTAGAAGAGTATGAATACTAACTAGGGAATAGAAGGTGTGAAACACAACTGTGTAGGTGATTAGAGGACTGCATCCATACTGCATAGGCATTTAAAGCAGTCCATGTGCTAAGGCCTGGCTCACTGCATGACTACTTGGGTACTGACTGAATGATTATCATACAGCAAGGAGAGTGCCTAGGTGAATTTATAAGTGCTAGGCTTTTCGCACAGGGAATAGATTAGTACTTGGTACTGAATGGGTCACAAGAGGAGTGCAAAGGCAGTGACAAGTGCTGGACTGTATGGATACTGACTAGGAAATTGAAAGTGTGAAAGACAAGTGTCTAGGTGGTTAGGAGATTGCATGCATAGTTCATAGGGGTTTGAAGCAGTCCATGTGCTAAGGCCTGGCTCAGTGTATGAATACTTAGGCACTGACTGAATGATTAGAGTACTCCAAAGATAGTATCTTGGTGAATTTATAAGTGTTTGGGTTTTAGCACAGTGAATGGATTAGTACATGGTGCTGAATGGGTCACTAGAGGACTGCAAAGAGAGTGACAGGGTATTTCCTGGAAGTGAATGGATACTGACTAGGGAATTGAAGGTGTGAAAGACAATTGTGTAGGTGGTTAGAGGACTGCATACATAGAGGATAAGGGTTTGAAGCAGTCCATATACTAAGGCCTGGGTCACTGGATGAGTACTTGGGTACTGACTGAATGATTAGAGCACTGCAGGGAGAGTACCTGGGTGAATTTATTAGGGTTTGGCGCTGTGAATGGATTAGTACATGATGCTGAATGGGTCACTAGAGGAGTGCAACCGCAGTGACAGGGTGTTTGCTGGAAGTGAACGGATACTGACTTGGGAATGGAAGGTGTGAAAGACAAGTGTGTAGGTGGTTAGAGGACTGCATGCATAGTGGATATGGGTTTGACGTAGTCCATGTGCTAAGACCTGGCTCAGTGCATGAATACTTCGGCAGTGACTGAATCATTAGAGTACTGGAAAGAGAGTGTCTAGGTAAATTTATAAGTGTTTGAGTTTTGGCACAGTCAATGGATTAGTACATGCTGTTGAATGGGTCTCTAGAGGACTGCAAAGGCAGTGACAGGATGTTTCCTGGAAGTGTATGGATACTGACTAGGGAATTGAAGGTGGAAAAGACAAGTGTATAGTATGTCAGAACACTTTTATTTGAAGCAATCTATTTGGTACTTAGAAACTGACTAAATAATCAGACTACTTCTAGGACAGTGCTTAGGTAAAACTTTTATATTTTCAGTTCTGCCACAGTGAGCAGAATAGTACATGGTACTGCACCTTAGTGTCAAACCCTGACTCATTTTATCAATGCATAAGCAAAGCCTAGCTTCTAATGCTACTAAAACTTGACAACATGAGAGGTTTTAAATTAGTTATCTGTCAGCAAATACACGATGTTACCAAATGCTACTCTCACAGTGGTTCCCAAATGCACACAGACTCACAGTGTGATTCTAGACAAGCACCAGTATTCCTAGGAGTTTCCCAAAACTCATTCACTACACTGGAAGTGATAAGGGAACTGCACACAATCTACATATTTCACGACTGCAATTTACTGTCAATGCCTGACTCATATAATGAAAGCATAAGCCATAACTGTCTTCTAATGCTACTAAAACTTGACAACATGACAGGTTTTAAAACAGTTATCTGTCAGCAAATACACAATGTTACCAAATGCTTCTCTCACAATCCTTACCAAAATGCACACAGACTCACAGTGTGATTTTAGACAAGCAACACTATCCTAGGAGTTTACCAAAACTCATTCACTAGTCTGGAAGAGTTAATGGTACTGCACACAATCTACATATTTAAGTACAGCACATCAGTGTCAAAGCATGACTCATTTAATCAACATATAAGCAAAGACTGGATTCTAATGCTACTAAAACTTCACAACATGACAGATTTTAAAACACTTATCTGACAGCAAATACATGATGTTACCAAATGATTCTCTCACACTGATCCCAAATACACACTAACTCACAGTGTGATTCTAGACAAGCACCAATATCCCTTTGAGCTTACCAAAACTCATTCACTACAGTGCAAGTAGTAAGGGAACTGCACACAATCTACATATTTCACGGCTGCAATTTACTGTCAATGCCTCACTCATTTAATGAAAACATAAGCCATAACTGTCTTCTAATGCTACTAAAACTTGACAACCTGACTGGTTTTAAAAGTTATCTGTCAGCAAATACACAATATTACCAAATGCTTCTCTCACAGTGGTTCCCAAATGCACACAGACTCACTGTGTGATTCTAGACAAAAAACACTATCCCTTGCACTATATCAAAACACATCTCGAAGTAGTACTACATTTTAGTATAGAAACATAACATAACTCATTTCACAAATTCATAAACAATGACTGGTTTCTAATTCTACCAAAATATAAAAACTGCACAGTTATCTGTCTACAAACACATGAAAAACACAAATGCCTATCACAGAATGGTTTCTACATGCACACACATTGTAGAGAAAAAAAGTACTCCCTACACTTTAGCAGGAAAAATACATTAGTCTGATTAAAATCAAAATAGTCTACATACATCCCCTCACAATTAAATAACTCATCTTTCAAGTTCTTTTGTAGATTAAGGAGTATATCAATCACTCACCATATTTTCTTTTACAGAATCTCTGCACTGTGCACCTCTCAGCAAAAGCAAAGAATGGAAAAGTTTCCCTTTCATTTTCCACACATATACATGTAAACATCAAATCACAATCCTTCGCACATAAACTCAAAAGCAAACACACATTTCTATTGGTTAAACATTTCAACCCTTTCCAACTGAAATACATTTCAACCCTTCCCCCAATCTGCCTTCTGCCTGTTACCATAGAAACAGGTCATGGAACACTGCACTGAGCTCACAGGTCACAAGTTCAGCACACAATGTTCCTACACAAGACAGGAAGTGTGCTTGACTTTTCAACATATCAGCTTATCATATATAATGTTCCTTACAATCTGTTTTTGTTAACCAATAACAATCATACCTTTAAAAAACAAAAATATACACCCTACCTTTCAGTGTAGAAAGTTGTTATACAACCAATGATTTCTTGTCGTTTTTCAAAAAACGTTGCCGTGGATATGGCACCCACCGCGAGAGAATCCGTGCATCCAACGCGATAGGATGCGCGCACCATGCGCGCATTTCGCCGCTTTTTAAAAAAAATATATAAGGGGGGCCACAGGGGGTCCTTCTGGGACCCCCTAAGCAGATCTAGAGGGTCAGAGTATTTCCACTCTGCCCCCTTCATATCTTTTACACACTTATTCCCCTTCCATCTTCAGCCTCGCTTCTACCGAGGCAGAAAATGGCCGCCAACAGTTCCTGGTTTTGAATGTAGAGAGACGCTCGACAGCCAATTAGCATTCAGCGTGCGATCGGGAGGGTGCGCACTCCGTTCGGGGAGGGTGCGCTTACGGTGCGGGTACGGTCCGCGGATCCTCCGCGGCCGTAGATATCACTAACTTTTTTACCCTCATTTTCTCAGGAAAAACTGAACAGATTCACACCAAATATGCAAAAGGCACGAGTCCGAACTGGGGACTACCTATTTGCCAAATTTGGTGTCATTCCGTTCAGCGGTTCGGGCTGTAGCTGCGACAACAGATCCTATGGGAAATTGCATGGGGAAAACGCGTTTTGGGACCCCCCTTTTTTCTCGGCCCCCGCTTCACGGATCACCGCAAAACTTTCAGGGAAGGAGCGGAGCGGAGCTGGCCAAAAGTTTGGAGACTTTCGCGAAGAATCGTTAATCGGCGCCAAAGATATTCCCAATAGAATGTTGCGGATTTCCCATGGAAAATAGGTCCTAACTATAACTATCTACTGGCGACTGCCAGTAGATAATATATATATATATATGTATATGTATATATATATATATATATATATATATATATATCCAACAGCAAAGGGTGCCTGTGAAGGAAGGGACCACAGCAGGTTTGTATCGCTTAATTTCTTTATTGGGAGTTGCCGCCTGCAAGAGAAAGCCGCTGTCACTCAAATTTGCCAAAAGTCCGACGCGTTTCATGCTCATCGCATTTCTTCAGGAACTGAGGCTTTTGACTGCAAAATGGCAAACGCTAAGTTCGAGCACCTGTAAATAGTTCAAGTCCCCGCCTCTGTGGGCGTAACCACTCCTGTGGCTTTCTGGTACTTGTGGTGCCATTCTTTTACCCCAGTGGGTCGTGCGCCATCTGCAGTGATAACAAACAATGTTTCCCAGTGGATTGCGGCACACAGCTAGCTCTTAGAACCGGCACCTCAACACCCCAAACATCGCTCCTGCTCCGTGTGCCGTCATGTTGTTTAACATAACAGCCGGTCTGTAAAACAGCAGGGCACCTTCCGCGGCTCAGGCAGGCCGCTAACATCCAACAGCAAAGGGTGCCTGTGAAGGAAGGGACCACAGCAGGTTTGTATCGCTTAATTTCTTTATTGGGAGTTGCCGCCTGCAAGAGAAAGCCGCTGTCACTCAAATTTGCCAAAAGTCCGACGCGTTTCATGCTCATCGCATTTCTTCAGGAACTGAGGCTTTTGACTGCAAAATGGCAAACGCTAAGTTCGAGCACCTGTAAATAGTTCAAGTCCCCGCCTCTGTGGGCGTAACCACTCCTGTGGCTTTCTGGTACTTGTGGTGCCATTCTTTTACCCCAGTGGGTCGTGCGCCATCTGCAGTGATAACAAACAATGTTTCCCAGTGGATTGCGGCACACAGCTAGCTCTTAGAACCGGCACCTCAACACCCCAAACATCGCTCCTGCTCCGTGTGCCGTCATGTTGTTTAACATAACAGCCGGTCTGTAAAACAGCAGGGCACCTTCCGCGGCTCAGGCAGGCCGCTAACATCCAACAGCAAAGGGTGCCTGTGAAGGAAGGGACCACAGCAGGTTTGTATCGCTTAATTTCTTTATTGGGAGTTGCCGCCTGCAAGAGAAAGCCGCTGTCACTCAAATTTGCCAAAAGTCTGACGCGTTTCATGCTCATCGCATTTCTTCAGGAACTGAGGCTTTTGACTGCAAAATGGCAAACGCTAAGTTCGAGCACCTGTAAATAGTTCAAGTCCCCGCCTCTGTGGGCGTAACCACTCCTGTGGCTTTCTGGTACTTGTGGTGCCATTCTTTTACCCCAGTGGGTCGTGCGCCATCTGCAGTGATAACAAACAATGTTTCCCAGTGGATTGCGGCACACAGCTAGCTCTTAGAACCGGCACCTCAACACCCCAAACATCGCTCCTGCTCCGTGTGCCGTCATGTTGTTTAACATAACAGCCGGTCTGTAAAACAGCAGGGCACCTTCCGCGGCTCAGGCAGGCCGCTAACATCCAACAGCAAAGGGTGCCTGTGAAGGAAGGGACCACAGCAGGTTTGTATCGCTTAATTTCTTTATTGGGAGTTGCCGCCTGCAAGAGAAAGCCGCTGTCACTCAAATTTGCCAAAAGTCCGACGCGTTTCATGCTCATCGCATTTCTTCAGGAACTGAGGCTTTTGACTGCAAAATGGCAAACGCTAAGTTCGAGCACCACAAGTACCAGAAAGCCACAGGAGTGGTTACGCCCACAGAGGCGGGGACTTGAACTATTTACAGGTGCTCGAACTTAGCGTTTGCCATTTTGCAGTCAAAAGCCTCAGTTCCTGAAGAAATGCGATGAGCATGAAACGCGTCGGACTTTTGGCAAATTTGAGTGACAGCGGCTTTCTCTTGCAGGCGGCAACTCCCAATAAAGAAATTAAGCGATACAAACCTGCTGTGGTCCCTTCCTTCACAGGCACCCTTTGCTGTTGGATGTTAGCGGCCTGCCTGAGCCGCGGAAGGTGCCCTGCTGTTTTACAGACCGGCTGTTATGTTAAACAACATGACGGCACACGGAGCAGGAGCGATGTTTGGGGTGTTGAGGTGCCGGTTCTAAGAGCTAGCTGTGTGCCGCAATCCACTGGGAAACATTGTTTGTTATCACTGCAGATGGCGCACGACCCACTGGGGTAAAAGAATGGCACCACAAGTACCAGAAAGCCACAGGAGTGGTTACGCCCACAGAGGCGGGGACTTGAACTATTTACAGGTGCTCGAACTTAGCGTTTGCCATTTTGCAGTCAAAAGCCTCAGTTCCTGAAGAAATGCGATGAGCATGAAACGCGTCGGACTTTTGGCAAATTTGAGTGACAGCGGCTTTCTCTTGCAGGCGGCAACTCCCAATAAAGAAATTAAGCGATACAAACCTGCTGTGGTCCCTTCCTTCACAGGCACCCTTTGCTGTTGGATATATATATATATATATATATATGTATCAAACAAATGCCCGAAAGCTTTAGGGGCGAACACACAAGCAGGGAATCCATCCGGTTTTCTCACAGGCAGCTCGCATCGAACATGAAGACACAAGCCACTTGCTTCGTCATTTCGGATAAGTCTTCCTTGGACCTGACGCGTTTCAGGGCTCACGCCCTTTCTTCAGAGGTCGCTGTAAGTGTTAGGCTTGCAGGGGGTTCTGAGCATGCTCCTCCCTTTATACTACCCTGAGTGGGCCCCGCTTCACGCGAGTCGTGACTGGTGCATGCTGGGATGTAAAGTCCCGTTTCAGAAGGAAAAATCACTTTGAGTAAGTCCTGCACATTACACTGAATTTAAAACATATTTTCTACCCTGAGTGGGCTCCCAAATGACGAGCAAGTTCTTTTTCGCCCCCCTGCTGCGCTGTATTAGGCAAGAACAGTTCTGGCTACAGCCTCCTTCGTAGCTCCTTGGATGGTTCTGCCCCCCACGGCAGGGCAGCCGTGCAGTAATAGGTATTAAACAAATGCCCGAAAGCTTTAGGGGCGAACACACAAGCAGGGAATCCATCCGGTTTTCGTACAGGCAGCTCGCATCGAACATGAAGACACAAGCCACTTGCTTCGTCATTTCGGATAATCTTCCTTGGACCTGACGCGTTTCAGGGCTCACGCCCTTTCTTCAGAGGTCGCTGTAAGTGTTAAGCTTGCAGGGGGTTCTGAGCATGCTCCTCCCTTTATACTACCCTGAGTGGGCCCCGCTTCACGCGAGTCGTGACTGGTGCATGCTGGGATATAAAGTCTCGTTTCAGAAGGAAAAATCACTTTGAGTAAGTCCTGCACATAACACTGAATTTAAAACATATTTTCTACCCTGAGTGGGCTCCCAAATGATGAGCAAGTTCTTTTTCGCCCCCATGCTGCGCTGTATTAAGTAAGAACAGTTCTGGCTACAGCCTCCTTCGTAGCTCCTTGGATGGTTCTGCCCCCCACGGCAGGGCAGCCGTGCAGTAATAGGTATCAAACAAATGCCCAAAAGCTTTAGGGGCGAACACACAAGCAGGGAATCCATCCGGTTTTCTCACAGGCAGCTCGCATCGAACATGAAGACACAAGCCACTTGCTTCGTCATTTCGGATAAGTCTTCCTTGGACCTGACGCGTTTCAGGGCTCACGCCCTTTCTTCAGAGGTCGCTGTAAGTGTTAAGCTTGCAGGGGGTTCTGAGCATGCTCCTCCCTTTATACTACCCTGAGTGGGCCCCGCTTCACGCGAGTCGTGACTGGTGCATGCTGGGATGTAAAGTCCCGTTTCAGAAGGAAAAATCACTTTCAGTAAGTCCTGCACATAACACTGAATTTAAAACATATTTTCTACCCTGAGTGGGCTCCCAAATGACGAGCAAGTTCTTTTTCGCCCCCCTGCTGCGCTGTATTAAGCAAGAACAGTTCTGGCTACAGCCTCCTTCGTAGCTCCTTGGATGGTTCTGCCCCCCACGACAGGGCAGCCGTGCAGTAATAGGTATCAAACAAATGCCCGAAAGCTTTAGGGGCGAACCATCCAAGGAGCTACGAAGGAGGCTGTAGCCAGAACTGTTCTTGCTTAATACAGCGCAGCAGGGGGGCGAAAAAGAACTTGCTCGTCATTTGGGAGCCCACTCAGGGTAGAAAATATGTTTTAAATATGTTTTAAATTCAGTGTTATTTGCAGGACTTACTCAAAGTGATTTTTCCTTCTGAAACGGGACTTTATATCCCAGCATGCACCAGTCACGACTCGCGTGAAACGGGGCCCACTCAGGGTAGTATAAAGGGAGGAGCATGCTCAGAACCCCCTGCAAGCTTAACACTTACAGCGACCTCTGAAGAAAGGGCGTGAGCCCTGAAACGCGTCAGGTCCAAGGAAGACTTATCCGAAATGACGAAGCAAGTGGCTTGTGTCTTCATGTTCGATGCGAGCTGCCTGTGCGAAAACCGGATGGATTCCCTGCTTGTGTGTTCGCCCCTAAAGGTTTCGGGTATTTGTTTGATACCTATTACTGCACGGCTGCCCTGCCGTGGGGGGCAGAACCATCCAAGGAGCTACGAAGGAGGCTGTAGCCAGAACTGTTCTTGCTTAATACAGCGCAGCAGGGGGGCGAAAAAGAACTTGCTCGTCATTTGGGAGCCCACTCAGGGTAGAAAATATGTTTTAAATTCAGTTTTATGTGCAGGACTTACTCAAAGTGATTTTTCCTTCTGAAACGGGACTTTATATCCCAGCATGCACCAGTCACGACTCGCGTGAAGCGGGGCCCACTCAGGGTAGTATAAAGGGAGGAGCATGCTCAGAAACCCCTGCAAGCTTAACACTTACAGCGACCTCTGAAGAAAGGGCGTGAGCCCTGAAACGCGTCAGGTCCAAGGAAGACTTATCCGAAATGACGAAGCAAGTGGCTTGTGTCTTCATGTTCGATGCGAGCTGCCTGTGAGAAAACCGGATGGATTCCCTGCTTGTGTGTTCGCCCCTAAAGCTTTCGGGCATTTGTTTGATACATATATATATATATATATATATATATATATATATATATATATATATATATATATATATATATTCACTGAAAAAACCATAGGTTTCAGGGGCGTTATAGTTAGATGGACTTTTCACTTGTACAAAACCATTGAAATTCCCTTGTTATAGTTAGTTCAGCTAACTATAACTCGCGCGCCCGCAATGCACTGCTGATGACGTCACATATTACATCACTCATGACATGGTCAGTGATATCACTCATGACATCACTCATGACATCTCAAATGACATCACTGATGACATCACTGATGACATCATCCAGTGAATGTGTGTTTTTCTGAAAATTAAATATGTTTTCTATATGTATATCTCAAGGTCGATGGAAGAATAAATGGGTATATAAGTGTCTAAATGGATGATTTGTTTTTGAAAAATTGATTGTGTAACTGACTGATTAAGTGTATCATAGTGAATACATGGCTTAGTGAGTAATGTTTAAATATGTAAATATCTTTATCAGTCTCTCACTTTGTGTATAAGTGGCTGCATGGGTTGGTGAGTAGCTACGTGGGTGTCTATATAGGTTATTAGTTGGTTTTTTGAATATCAGTCTGAGTGTCTGCATGGTTCGGTGGGGGGTATTACGTAGTGCATAGGTGCATGAATGAGTGACTCACTGTTTGTATGTGTTGAAGACAGCATGTGTGCAGGACTGTATGGGTGGATGAGTGTGTGTATGGGTGTGTTAGTGAGTGAATGACTGTCTCAATAGTGTCTTTATGAGTAACTACATATGTTTTAAACTAGTATATGTGACTATTGGTGTATATAAGTGATTATATGTGAGAGTGAGAGATTGAAAGAGTTCCTGTATGAATAAGTATGTGTTTCTATAAGTGATTGTTTAAAAGACTAAATATGTGTAAGTTTCCGTAGAAGTAAGTGTGGTGGTGTGTGTATAACTGTATATGCAAGTAAATGTATGTTTGATTCTTTATTAGCATGAGTGACTATGTGTGTGAGTATCTCTATGGATGAGTGGCATTGTGTAACAGGATGTATAGGTGTATGAGTACATATGATGAGTGAGTACATGTATGAGTGACTGTATAGGACTGTTGGTGAATGAGTGGATGTGTATGTGGATCTTAGAATTACTGAAGAGGTTGTTGTAACTGGTATTGGTATGTCCATTGTTTTGAAAATTTTAGTCTCTATTTTTGAATGTGTGTATCAAAGGTTATATTAGGGTGAGAGGAGGTCTGCCACTCTATCACAAGGATGATGTCATCAGTGATGTCATTTGAGATGTCATCAGTGATGTCATGAGTGATGTCACTGACCATGTCATGAGTGATGTAATATGTGACGTCATCAGCAGTGCATTGCGGGCGCGCGAGTTATAGTTAGCTGAACTAACAATAACGGGGGAATTTCAATGGTTTTGTACAAGTGAAAAGTCCAGCTAACTATAACGCCCCTGAAACCTATGGTTTTTTCAGTGAATTTCTGAGGTTTTTTAAATGCTAATTCCTAACTATAACGTGCCTGAAACCAATGTTTTTTTGTGTGAATTCAAAGGTTTTTTAAATGCTAATTTCTAACTATGCCTACAGAGATAGGACATGTGAAGAAAGAAGAAAAAATGCACAGAAAGAAAAAAAAAGAAGTGCAGAAATAAGCAACAGAAGTCCTCAAAGACGAAGAAAAGTGCAGGAAGAAGGATAACGTGCAGAAAGAACAAAAAGAAGAGCAGAAAGAAGCCTTGTTGCAAAATCATCCTGTACCCTCAACTTTTTCAGACGGATACTGGTGGTAACTGAGTCTGACTAACCAGTCCTAGAACCAGTGCTATGTTAAAATACACTTAGAATACAGTGAAAACACCTACATACACTAGAGAACATTATGCGTTGGGGTCCCCCTGTGATTAGCATGACCTCCTCTGTAAGCCCCTAGTATATAATAGGGCAGGGGGATTAAAACTACCTCTTAAAACGGGCCACAGGGCGTTTTTGCACACGTCACCTCAGACCCCGTCCCCTCCCTTCACCACTGTGTAAACGGGCCCTATGGCTGTTCTAAGTTGAGAGATTAAGTCCCCTTGAATCCTAAGGGTCCATAGGGTCAAACTAGACCACTAGGTACCTCCAGTAAGCGCCACATGCCATGCCCCTATCCCCTTCCTCCTGTCCTCCATGATCCATTTTACTGCCACACCCTTCTGCCCTCCCTGGTCTGTTGTGCTGCAACTGCTCCTCCTGCCTGCCCGCGCGGTCTGTTGTGAGGCCCCTTCCCCTGAACTCAATTATCTGTGCCCAGGTCCTGATCCTCCCTTCTATCCTCCATGGTCCTTTGTGCATGCCCCTGCACCCTCCTTCTTCCCCATCATAGCCATTGTGCTGCCACTAACCCTCCCACTTGCCATGCATGGTCTTCTGTGCTGCCATGGCCCCTCCCACCTTCCCTGTGTGGTCAGTTAGCTGCCCCTGACCCCCTCCCACCTTCCTTCCATGGTCTGTGTGTATGCCATAACAGTCTCACTCTTGCTCTTCATGGTGTGTCTTGCTTCTGGGTGCCCATCCTGCCTGACCTCCATCGTTATCTTGCTGCTCCTGCCCTGCCCCCTTACCCCCAGCCCTCTGTTTACATGTGCAGACCCCTACTCCCTCCCTCCTGGCTTGTCTGTTCCATTGTAATGCCCCTGATCCGTCCCTCCTGCCCTTTATAGTCTGTTATGCTGCAGATTTCTCTCCTGTCTGTCCATTATGGTCAGCTAGCTACCATTGCCTCTTGCCCCTCTGTTCTCTGTTGTCCATGTGCATGGTCCTGTCCCCTCCCTCTTGCTTTCTCTGGATTGTTGTGCTGCACTCCCGTCCCGCATGCCCTGTGTGGTGTATTGTGCTGCTGCAAACCCTGATGCCTGCCCTGCAGGGTCAGTTTGGTGCACCTCTCCATGTCCCTCCTGTCCTCTGTTATCCAAGTCCATGTCCCTACCCCATTTCCTTCCATGATCCAATGTAACATACTTGCAAACATTTTGAACTTGGTAAGAGGGAGATTTTGAAAAAAACTGGGGTATTGATTTTCCCCTTTGAGTTACATTGAAAAAGAGGAGATTGTAAACAGGAGACAGATCAAATAAAGCCCATTTGAGCTTAAAAACATTGGACGTTTCCTGGCTGAATCGGGTCTGTTGGCATGTATGGTTGTACTACCATTGCCTCTTCCTTCTGCCCACAATGGTCTATTACATTGCCACAGCCTCTCTTGCAAGTCCTGTATTGTTGGTTTGTTGCCCCTGCCCCCCTTTCCACTGCCCTCCATAGTCTGTTGTGCTGCCACGGCCCTTCCTGCCTGCTCAGTGTGGTTAAATTGTTGCCTTTGCACCCTCCTACCTGCCTTCAATTTTCAGAGTCCGTGCCCCTGGCCTCTGCCTCTCAACCGTATCCTAATGAACAACTAGATTGCTAACATTCTATATTTATTACAAAAGTGTGGAACGCCTGACGTCATCTTGATGTAATCAAAACTGTAATACCTAGAGCATTTACTTTAGAAATTACATATATGAGAGGGTCTTATTTGCATCAAAATTATGGTTAGTGCTCTAAGAGACTAAAATAAGGACATATTTTCTGAGTTTTCAAATAGCGACAAAGCACTTTTAAATTATTTGTTATCTTTATGTTTTTTTATCCAGTCGACCACTTGATTAAATGTTGCACTTAGGGGAGAGGATGTGGTGTTACTTCCAGAACTGCAGACTTTGCAACTGGGGAACCAGGTTGGAGTTTCTGCTTCAGCTCGACATTCTGTTTTTCTGGTCAAATCACTTAATCTCCCCATGTCTACAACCAAAATGAATTTGTTCTTGTGTGATGTAACCAATGCTCATGTAAAGCACTCCAATACCTGACAAGTCCGCACTATATAAAACTGCAAAAACACAAAATAATAAGTGTTTTGCACACTTCTGTCATTGGGCTATATTTGGGCTACATCTCGGTGATTTTGGGCTACATTTGGGCTCTTTTGTCTCTGGTGGCCATCTTGGGAGATTTATTTGTTATGAAGTTTCCTAATTTCCTCATGTACTGCAGTCTCCTCAGTAGGAAATGCTTTCAGTTTTTTACTTTGATTCCATCATGAAGGTATTCAGATATGTCACACATTTGCCATTAATTCTGAATGTTAGCACTCTAGTTGCTCATTAGATCACTGTAGTAAAACTACTGTTCACCATGGAAGTCTGCTCCTGGTATTAAAAGTGCATGTTTCAGTCTGCATGTCAGAATTTTTTTATGAAATAGAAGAGGATTTGAGAAGTCACTCAAAATGTGCCCTCATTTTTCTTTCTTGGTTGGCATAAAGTGGTAACTCTTAAAACATTTAATTTAAAAAGGAACAAAATGAGGGGGTTCATTTTGCCATAGAAAGTATGATTAGTGCTGCAGAAAGAAAAATTAGGGCACATTTTGAGTGACTTCTCAAATCCTCTTCTATTTCATCAAAAAATTCTGACATGCAGACTGAAACATGCACTTTCAATACCAGCAGCAGACTTCCCTGGTGAGCAGTAGCTTTACTACAGTGATCTAATAAGCAACTAGAGTGCTAACATTCTGAATTTATGGCAAATGTGTGACACATCTGAATGCCTTCTTGATGGAATCAAAGTAAAAAACTGAAAGTATTTCCTACTGAGGAGACTGTAGTAAATGAGGAAATTAGGAAACATCATAACAAATAAGTCTCCCAAAATGGCCACCAGAGACAAAAGAGCCCAAATGTAGCCCAAATATCACCCAGATGTAGCCCAAGTATAGCCCAATGACAGAATGTCCCAGAATGTTCTAACGAACAACTAGAACGCTAACAGTCTTACTTATGACAAAAGTATGGCACACCTGAAGCCATCTTGATTGGAATAAAGTGGTAACACTTAAAACATTTAATTTACAAAGGAACAAAATCAGAGGGTTCATTTTGCCATAGAAATTATGATTAGTGCTGTAGAAAGAAAAATTAGGGCACATTTCGACTTCTCAAATCCTCTTCTATTTCAGAAAAAAATTCTGACATGCAGACTGAAACATGCACTTTGAATACCAGCAGCAGACTTCCCTGGTGAGCAGTAGCTTTACTACAGTGATCTAATGAGCAACTACAGTGCTAACATTCAGAATTTATAGCAAATGTGTGACACATCTGAATGCCTTCTTGATGGAACCAAAGTAAAAAACTGAAAGTATTTCCTACTGAGGAGACTGCAGGAAATTAGGAAACTTCATAACAAATAAATCTCCCAAGATGGCCACCAGAGACAAAAGAGCCCAAATGTAGCCCAAATATCACCCAGATGTAGCCCAAGTATAGCCCAATGACAGAATGTCCCAGAATGTTCTAACGAACAACTAGAGCGCTAACAGTCTTACTTATGACAAAAGTATGGCACACCTGAAGCCATCTTGATTGGAATAAAGTGGTAACACAAAAAACATTTAATTTACAAAGGAACAAAATGAGGGGGTTCATTTTGCCATAGAAATTATGATTAGTTCTGCAGAAAGAAAAATTAGGGCACATTTTGATTTCTCAAATCCTCTTCTATTTCATAAAAAAATTCTGACATGCAGACTGAAACATGCACTTTGAATACCAGCAGCAGACTTCCCTGGTGAGCAGTAGTTTTACTACAGTGATCTAATGAGCAATTAGAGTGCTAACATTCAGAATTTATGGCAAATGTGTGACACATCTGAATGCCTTCTTGATTGAACCAAAATAATAAACTGAAAGTATTCCCACTGAGGAGACTGCAGTAAATGAGGAAATTAGGAAACTTCATAACAAATAACTCTCCCAAGATGGCCACCAGAGACAAAAGAGCCCAAATGTAGCCCAAATATCACCCAGATGTAGCCCAAGTATAGCCCAATGACAGAATGTCCGAGAGTGTTCTTAAGAACAACTAGAGCGCTTACTGTCTTGCTTATGACAAAAGTATGGCACACCTGAAGCCATCTTAATTGGAAAAAACTGGTAACACTTAAAACATTTAATTTAAAAAGGAACACAATGAGGGGGTTCATTTTGCCATAGAAATTATGATTAGTGCTGAAGAAAGAAAAAAAAGGGCACATTTTGAGTGACTTCTCAAATCCTCTTCTATTTCATTAAAAACTTCTGATATGCAGACTGAAACATGCACTTTTAATTCCAGCAGCAGACTTCCGTGGTGAGCAGTAGCTTTACTACAGTGATCTAATGAGCAACTAGAGTGCTAACATTCAGAATTTATGGCAAATGTGTGACATATCTGAATACCTTCTTGATGGAATCAAAGTAAAAAACGGAAAGCATTTCCTACTGAGGAGACTGCAGTAAATGAGGAAATTAGGAAACTTCATAACAAATAAATCTTCCAAGATGGCCACCAGAGACAAAAGAGCCCAAATGCAGCACAAATATCACCCAGATGTAGCCCACATGTAGCCCAATGACAGAAGTGTGCAAAACACTTATTTTTTTAGTATTTGCAGTTTTATATAGTTCAGACTTGTCAGGTATTGGAGTGCTTTACATGAGCATTGGTTACATCACACAAGACCAAATTCATTTTGGTTGTAGTCATGGGGAGATTAAGTGATTTGACCAGAATCACAGAATGTTGAGCTGAAGCAGAAACTCCAACCTGGTTCCCCAGTTGCAAAGTCTGCAGCTCTGGAAGTAACACCACATCCTCTCCCCTAGGTGCAACATTTAATCAAGTGGTCAACTGGATAAAAAAACACAAAGAATACAAATAATGTAAAAGTTCTTTGTCGCTATTTGAAAACTCAGAAAATATGTCCTCATTTTAGTTTTTTAGAGCACTAACCATAATTTTGATGCAAATAAGACCCTCTCATATATGTAATTTCTAAAGAAAATACTCTAGGTATTACAGTTTTGATTACATCAAGATGACGTCAGGCGATCCACACTTTTGTAATAAATATAGAATGTTAGCAATCTAGTTGTTCATTGGGATACTGTTGAGAGGCAGAGGCCAGGGGCACGGACTCTGAAAATTGAAGACAAGGTAGGAGAGTGCAGATGCAACAATTTGACCACACTGGGGAGGCAGGAAGGGCAGTGGCAGCACAACAGACTATGGAGGGCAGTGGAAAGGGGGGCAGGGGCAACAAACCAACAATACAGGACTGGCAAGAGAGGCTGTGGCAATATAATACACCATTGTGGGCAGAAGGAAGAGGCAGTGGTAGTACAACCATACAGTCCAACAGACCCGTTTCAGTCAGGGAACGTCCAATGTTTTTAAGCTCAAATGGGCTTTATTTGATCTCTCTCCTGTCTACAATCTCCTCTTTTTCAATGTAACTCAAAGGGGAAATTCAATACCCCAGTTTTTTTTCAAAATCTCCCTCTTACCAAGTTCAAAATGTTCGCAAGTATGGTACATTGGATCATGGTAGGCAGGAGGAATTGGGGTAGGGACATGGACTCGGATAACAGAGGACAGGAGGGACATGGAGAGGTGCACCAAACTGACCCTACAGGGCAGGCATCAGGGTTTGCAGCAGCACAATACACCACACAGCACATGCGGGACAGGAGTGCAGCACAACAATCCATAGAAAGCAATAGGGAGGGGACAGGACCATGCACATGGACAACAGAGAACAGAGGGGAAGAGGCAATGGTAGCTAGCTGACCATAATGGGCAGACAGGAGAGACAGCTGCAGCATAACAGACCATAAAGGGCAGGAGGGACGGATCAGGGGCATTACAATGGAACAGACAAGCCAGGAGGGAGGGAATAGGGGTCTGCACATGGAAACAGAGGGCTGAGGGCAAGGGGGCAAGGCAGGAGCAGCAAGATGACCATGGAAGTCAGGCAGGTTGGGCACTAGAAACAAAATACACCATGGAGAGCAACAATGAGACTATGATGGCATACACACAGACCATGCATGGCAAGTGGGAGGGTTAGTGGCAGCACAATGGCTATGATGGGCAAGAAGGAGGGTGCAGGGGCATGCACAAAGGACCATGGAGGATAGAAGGGAGGGTCAGGACCTGGGCACAGACAATTGAGTTCAGAGGAAGGGGCCTCACAACAGACCGCGCGGGCAGGCAGGAGGAGCAGTTGCAGCACAACAGACCAGGGAGGGCAGAAGGGTGTGGCAGTAAAATGGACCATGGAGGACAGGACGAAGGGGATAGGGGCATGGCATGGGGACAGGCAAGGAAGGTGGAGGTGGCAGGGACAGGTTACAGTCATCTGACAATGCTATGCTGGTGGAAGGGAGTTGCAGCTCAACAGAACACTCAGAGTAGATAGGAGTGGTAGGTCCATGGAACATGGTGGGCAAAAAGGATGGAGCAGGGGCATGCACAAAGACATCGGAGGGCAGGGGGAAGGAGAATAGGGGCAGCAAGCTAAGCACAGAGGCTAATCAGGAGGTCAATGATGGGCCATAGAATTGGGCAATGGAGGGCAGGAGGAGTGGACTGGTACATCATGCTAAATGGAGGGCAGTGGCAGTGCTCCAGTGCGGAGTGCAAAATCCCTCCCTACCGTTGCGGACCAAAAGATCTCACACACGCAAACTATCCATACATTATCTGGTGGGGCCCATAACACCAACACACACTCACCATCAGTCCGTACGAGAGGCGATTATCCTTCCAAGTGCTGGATAATGAGGGAGGAAGATACCACTTTACCCTAATGAGCAACAAACCTACAAACCCTTCTTATACTCATTAGGCCCTAGATTCTACATTTGGTAATCCCCTCATGACCGGGATGGATCTGTTAGTTGTAGATTTAAGTGAATTTCTAATACTCTAATTAACCTTTTCATTAACACATTTCAATTAATAAACAACACAACTCAATTCTGTAGATGTTCAAATCCAAATTTATATTAATATTGCAGATTAAATCATTCATTTGATCAAGTTGCCATTCATATTTACCTATTCTGGCTAAAGTCGTCCTCTATGTCAAATCTGGCAATCTCGCAAATCTATGCCCATCAATTTAGCAGGTTAAGTTCTTCAGGATTTTGGGCATTAATTCAGTCCGTCAAAGATTCAGGCTAACAGCTGTCCTGCAGTGTCACCGTCCTCTTCGTCAGCATATCATCAGGAAATCGAAGGAGCGACCCTCCAACCTCTCTATTCTATGGGTTTTATAATAATTTCAATAGCAAAATGTAACAATATTGAGTTTTAAACTGTTCTTATTGGCTGATCAGGGATCAACCTCTCCGTTCCCATACGGTTTAGTCCATGTTGTCAGCATACTTGCTGGTTCCGGTTCTTTAATAAAGCCTTTTGTCTGTATCGCTGGCACCTTACCCAGTGGCCTTGATAAGTACAGCTTGCCTGGGGTCAAGACAGGGCCATTGTTGCTCATCTTTTAGCGCAGGCGCACTTCACCCAAGCCTCGTTCAGCGTCGGCAGTTGGGTTAGGCACCAAAAGCAGCCATCATTTGATAGGCCAGAATAGTCAACTTAAGCAAAGAAACACAAAAACGTAATTAATACATAGAAATGACTAATTAAATGTTATTCCCTCGCTAATTCCCATATGTGTGTGTATTTATCTAGCCAAAAGCAACACTCAATGCGGTTTATACTTACTAAATAAAGCACAAATCACAATTTCATCACCAAAGCGACATATATCATGCAATGTTCTAATTATCTATCATTAATATGCGTACGAAATTTAGTTCACGTCATTAATTAGGCCATGCAGATGCAAATCCCACGTGTATTTCGGTCATTAATAAGGTTGATTAGTTATTTCCACATCACTCCAAACCATTAGTATGATTATGATTAATTAATTAATCTAATTAATAAAACGACATGCAAAATGGGATGGGTATACAAAAATTTTGCATAACCCGCTCCAGCAGCAGCACATCAGACCATGCATGGCAGGAGGGAGGAGGCTAGTCCATGGATTCAGACAACAGAGGATAGGGAGGAGGTGGATGGGGCAGCAAGCTAACTGTTCAGAGAAGGTGGGTATTAGGAACTTTATTGTATTTAAAATGTGTGTCTGTGCAAACTACTTAAAATATGAACACGTATGCAGCATAATCTCACTTTTATTCAGGAAGAAGAGGACGTTTGTGACTGTGACTCCGGGCTCACTTGGCAGAAACACACCCTGACCCTCCACCCCCATCGCAAAATGTAATGCCCATGAAAAGGGTAGGTGGACGCAGTGTTATATAGAACATAGTCCTGAGAGCACGATAGAAAATGAAAACTAGATATAGATATAAGATGAACGGGGGCGTGAAATATAATATGCAATACATTGTGCGCAATGACAGATTCATTGGAGAGCGCAAGATAGCACAGGCACTAGCGCGTGCTATTCGATATGCGCCTTGGAGTGTAATATGCACAGGGCAGTGTTGTGTAACCTAACTAGTCTCTAAAGTTGTGATATCAAATATGTGCTGGGGAGTGTAACGTTGCATATGCACTGTGACAAAGATATGGATCCCAGATTGTAATATGTATGGCATAGCGCTGTGCGTTATAACATAGGCCATGAGGAAGGCACGTTAGATGGGGCAATATAACCCGTGCGAAGGCAAGTGTGGCATGACATATTCACGGGGTGGTGTTACAGTGCACATGGGCTAGCGAGTGTCATAGCATACGCAGTAGCTGGTGGAATACAACACAGAGGTGTGAGGCACTCGGCGGGCACTGATGGGTGTAACATAGCATTGGGCTCAGCCAGGAGCACGCTGTGACTCTCAAGTGAGGTTCATCTCCTTTCCAGAGAGTAAAATAAAAAGTAGTACACATCCGGCGGTGGATGTGTGTTTTATTAACCGTGAGGGGGATTTCTTGCATAGTTTGGTCGAATTTTTGTCGATTCCCCTTTGAATGGCTTGGTGTGCGTGTATATTAAATGTGCCTGTCAATAGCTACCCATGTTTGTATAAATAAACGACAAGGGTGTCTACTTGGAGAGTACCCACCGGCGGGGGTGCCGAGATGAGGCACGGTAGGGCGTCAGACACGTCAGAGCTTCACTAGCGGTGTAAATACATTCCATGTGGATTCATTCTATGCATAGTGGCCTTTTAATGAATATCACGCAAATCGTCATGGTGATAGGTACATACGGTTTGTCCAGCATGTCCTAGGTGTTTCGATAAATATATATTTTTTTAAAATAATAAAAAACAAAGGCCGGCCCCGGGGGATGGGGTCCCCGGGGCCATAAGTGGCCTGAGGAGGGGGGCAACGCAGCCCCCTCCTAAAGATTTTTTTTTAAAAAAAGGTCATGACCCGGGGGCTGGGGTCCCCGGAGCCGATTAAGGCCTTGAGAGGGCCAAATTTATTTTTTTCAACAAAACAAATTAGGGTGCAGGTCCTGGGGTATGGGGTCCCCAGGGCCAGTAAATTAGAAAAAGAAGGGGGGCCACACAGCCCTCCTTCTTAAAAAAATAAAATAAATAAAAGACCGGCATCGCGCCGGAGGCCACGCCCCCTCCTTGCAGCACTCTGCAAACGCGCCCCCTGGCCAGTTGTAAGTTGGGGAATTAATTCCCCTTCAATACTGAGGGTCCCTGAGGGCCAACTAGCTCAACAGGTATCTCCAGTATGCGCCAGGGAGCTGCGTTGCAGACAGGTGTTCTGAGGCCACGCCCCTTTTTACACCTCTATGCAACGCAGCTCTGTTGCGCTTACTGGAGGTACCTAGTGGGCTAGTTTGACCCTAGGGACCCTTAGGATTCAAGGGGACTTAATCTCTCAACTTAGAACGGCCACAGGGCACATTTACACAGTGGTAAAGGGAGGGGATGGGGCCTGAGGTGACGTGTGCAAACACGCCCTGTGGCGCGTTTTAAGATGGGGAAATAATTCCCTTTCAATACTGAAACTGGCCAACTAGCCCACCAGGTGCTTCCAGTAAGCGCCACTGCTCTGCGTTGCAGAGAGGTGGTGCAGGCCGTGCCCCTTTTTACACCTCTCTGCAATGGCGCTTACTGGACTTACCTAGTGGGCTATTTTGCCCCTAGGGATCCTCAGGATTCAAGGGGACTTAATCTCCCAACTTAAAAAACGGCCACAGGGCGTGTTTACACAGTGGGGAAGGGAGGGAACGGGGCCTGAGGTGACGTGTGCAAACACGCCCTATGGCGCGTTTTAAGTTGGGGAAATAATTCCCCTTCAATCCTGAGGGCCCCTGGGGGCTAACTAGCCCACCAGGTTCCAGTAAGAGCCACTGAGCTGCGTTGCAGAGAGGTGGTCCAGGCCGTGCCACTTTTTACACCTCTCTGCAACGCAGCTCTGTGGCGCTTACTGGAGGTACCTAGTGGGCTAATTGGACCCTAGGGACCCTCAGGATTCAAATGAACTTAATCTCCCAACTAAAAATGGCCACAGGGCGTGTTTACACAGTGGTGAAGGGAGGGGACGGGGCCTGAGTTAACATGTGCAAACAAGCCCTGTGGCGCGTTTTAAGTTGGGGAAATAATTCCCCTTCAATCCTGAGGGACCCTGGGGGCCAACTAGCCCACCAGGTGCTTCCAGTAAGCGCCACTGTGCTGCGTTGCAGAGAGGTGGTCTAGGCCGTGCCCCTTTTTACATCTCTCTGCAACGCAGCTCTGTGGCGCTTACTGGAGGTACCTAGTGGTCTAGTTGGACACTAGGGACCCTCATGATTCAAGGGGACTTAATCTCCCAACTTAAAACGGCCACAGGGCGTGTTTACACAGTGGGGAAGTGAGGGGACGGGGCCTGAGGTGACGGGTCCAAACACGCCCTGTGGCGTGTTTTAAGAGGTAGTTTTAATCCACTGCCCTATGATATACTAGGGGCTTACAGAGGAGGTCATGCTGATCACAGGGGGACCTCAACGCATAGTGTTCCCTAGTGTATGTAGGTGTTTTCACTGTATTCTGAGTGTCTTTTAACATAGCATGGCTCTAGGACTGGTTAGTCAGACTCAGTTACCACCAGTATCCGTCTGAAAAAGTTGAGGGTACAGGATGATTTTGCAACAAGGCTTCTTTCTGCTCTTCTGTTTGTTCTTTCTGCACGTTATCCTTCTTCCTGCACTTTTCTTCGTCTTTGAGGACTTCTGTTGCTTCTTTCTGCATTTCTTTTTTTTCTTTCTGTGCGTGTTTTCTTCTTTCTTCCCATGTCCTATCTCTGTAGGCATAGTTAGAAATTAGCATTTAAAAAACCTTTGAAATTCACTGAAAACACCATAGGTTTCAGGCATGTTATAGTTAGGAATTAGCATTTAAAAAACCTTAGAAATTCACTGAAAAAACCATAGGTTTCAGGGGCGTTATAGTTAGCTGGAATTTTCACTCGTGCAAAACCATTGAAATTCCCCCGTTATAGTTAGTTCAGCTAACTATAACTTGCGCGCCCGCAATGCACTTCTGATGACGTCACATATTACATCACTCATGACATGATCAGTGACATCACTCATGACATCACTGATGACATCTCAAATGACATCACTGATGACATCATCCTTTTGATAGAGTGGCAGACCTCCTCTCCCCCTAATATAACCTTTGATACACACATTCAAAAATAGAAACTAAAATTTTCAAAACAATGGACATACCAATATCAGTTACAACAACCTATTCAGTAATTCTAAGATCCACATACACATCCACTCATTCACCAACAGTCCTATACAGTCACTCATACATGTACTCACTCATCATATGTACTCATACACCTATACATCCTGTTACACAACGCCACTCATCCATAGAGTTACTCACACACATAGTCACTCATGCTAATAGAGAATCAAACATCCATTTACTTGCCTATACAGTTATACACACACCACCACACTTGCACTTACACATACTTAGTCTTTTAAACAATCACTTATAGAAACACATACTTATTCATACAGGAACTCTTTCAATCTCTCACTCTCACAAATACTCACTTATATACACCAATAGTCACATATACTAGTTTAAAACATATGTAGTTACTCATAAAGACACTATTGAGACAGTCATTCACTCACTAACACACCCATGCACACACTCATCCACCCATACAGTCCTGCACACATGCTGTCTTCAACACATACAAACAGTGAGTCACTCATTCATGCACCTATGCACTACGTAATACCCCCCACCGAACCATACAGACACTCAGACACATATACTGATACTCAAAAAACCAACTAATAACCTATATAGACACTCATGTAGCTACTCACCAACCCATGCAGCCACTTATACACAAAGTGAGAGACTGATACAGATATTTACATATTTAAACATTACTCACTAAGCCATGTATTCACTAAGATACACTTAATCAGTCAGTTATACAATCAATTTTTAAAAAACAAATCATCCATTTAGACACTTATATACCCATTTATTCTTCCATCGACCTTGAGATATACATATATAAAACATATGTAATTGTCAGAAAAACCCACATTCACTGGATGATATCATCAGTGATGTCATCAGTGATGTCATTTGAGATGTCATCAGTGATGTCATGAGTGATGTCACTGAGCATGTCATGAGTGATGTAATATGTGACATCATCAGCAGTGCATTGCGGGCACGCGAGTTATAGTTAGCTGATCTAACTATAACGGGGGTATTTCAATGGTTTTGTACGATTGAAAAGTCCAGCTAACTATAACGCCCCTGAAACCTATGTTTTTTCAGTGAATTTCTAAGGTTTTTTAAATGCTAATTCCTAACTATAACATGCCTGAAATCTATGTTTTTTTCAGTGAATCTATATATATATATATTCACTTAAAAAAACCATAGGTTTCACACATGTTATAGTTAGCTGTACATTTCACTCGTAAAAAAACCAATGAAATTCCACGTTATAGTTAGATCAGGTAACTATAACTTGCGCGCCCACAATAAACTGCTGATGACGTCACATATTACATCACTCATGACATGGTCAGTGACATCACTCATCACATCAATGATGACATCTGAAATGACACATTGTGGATTGCGGTCGCGCAAGTTATAGTTACCTGATCTAACTATAACGTGGAATTTCATTGGTTTTTTACGAGTGAAATGTACAGCTAACTATAACATGTGTGAAACCTATGGTTTTTTAAGTGAATTTGCAAGGTTTTTTAAATGCTAATTCCTAACTATAACGTGTGTGAAACCTATGGTTTTTTCAGTGAATTTGTACGGTTTTTTAAATGCTAAGTTATGTATTTATTTTTTATTTTTTTTTCTGATTTTTCACCGTGCGCACACCCTGCGCGCACGGTGCGCGCGCTGTGGGCACTCGCGCTGTGGGCACCGAGCGCCCACGTTGCGCAGTTCATACCGTGCGCGCCTCGCCTTTTTTTACACAGTAACAATTTTTTTTTCTCCCTTGCGGGTCCTTCAATTTATTTAATAAATGTGATTGTTATTTCGTTTTTTTTTTTTTTGCCGTGCGCGTACGGTAAGCTTACCGTATGCGCACTCAGCGATTTTTTTTAAAATTATTAAATGTATTTTTAGTACTTTTTGGTCCTTCGTGGACCCCCTGACAAACGCTAGGGGGTCTGCAACTCTCTTCGTTGCCCCCTTTTCACGTTATCCACCTTTGTTTTTCAGTGCGAGAGACACTTTCTGATTTCGACCGATTCGAATGTTTACAGTCATGTAACCACCAATCAGAATTGAGCTCGCGCACGGCACCGTACGCGTACGGTAAGCTTACCGTAAGCGCACGGAGCGCGCTTACAGATATATATATTGATTTAAATGCTATTTTCTCAGGACCTACTGAACAGATTTACACCAGACCTGCAAAAGGCACATCTCTGACCTGAGGACTACCTCTCTGCTAAATTTCAAGTAATTCTGTTCAGCCGTTCGGGCTGTAGCTCGGACTAAAGGTCCTATGGGAAATGCATGGGGAAAACGCGTTTTGGGACCCCCCTTTTTTCTCAGCCCCCGCTTGACGAATCCCCCCGAGACTTTCAGGGTAGGAGCGGAGCGGAGCGCCCCACCTATTTTGAAAATTTCGCGCCAAAGTTATTCCAAATAGAATGTTGCGGATTTCCTATGGAAACACGGTCCTAACTATAACTATCTACTGGCGACCGCCAGTAGATAATATATACATATATATATGTGTGTGCGTGTGTACTGCAGTACTTTCTTGAACATACCTAGAAAGTACAGCACTTGTTATTGAAATAAAAAATAAACAATACTACTGAAAACCAAAATAAAGTAGGAAAGTAAAACATGTCTGAAGTAATGACATTTAACATGTATTAGAAAGGCATCTGAAACACACATTTCTAGTCACATTACAATGAACACTAATTCAAAACTAGATAAGAAATAAAATTTAGAAGTAAAGCATTATGTGATTGGTTTAATAACACAAAGGGGCCGATTCCGATCCGGGTCGGAAAGCACTCCGACCGAGTCGGATCCGGAGTGTTTGCCAACCGAGCAGGACCCCTACAGTCTGACCGTGCGAGTACGATGCGCACGTATGCTGTCGGACTCGGTTCGGTCGGACTCCCATAGAAGTCAATGGGAGCCAGTTGTACGACGCGTACATGCGCTCCCATTGACTGAATGTATACGTCTCGAACAAGTGTGCCCCCTACAGTGGGTACGCGTTGGTGCCACTCGCACCGTACATGCCTGTGTTGGGGAGACCCATAGGTCTCCCCCTGTGTCCGAGTCGTAGGGCTGCGGGTGTCAGGGGGTCAGACGCGGACTCCCAAAGTCCGAATCCGGGAGCTTTTGCGAGCCGGACACTCCGGCTCGCACAGGCTGTCCGACGCGTGCATCATACTGGCTCGGTTGTAAATCGCATCCATTGCACGCCACGGTTAGCTTCCGACCGGGACATACGGAGCGGTTCGGACCCGGAAACGACTCGGTCGGTGAATTTCATGTAGCTCGCATCGTACTTGCTCGCTCGTACAGCTGTACGAGTCGGCCGGAAAACACGCTCGTAGTTTATCCGGCCGAACCCGATTCGGTGCCCTTCCGACCGAGATCGGAATCGGCCCCAAAGTGGGATTTACACACAGCTCAATTCTACGAAATAACACCAACAGCCATAGAGACTCTTATGATTCAATGTAGCTCTATTTCTTCTTCAAAGACATAACATATACCTCAGCATCTCCATCTATATATATTTCTACATAAACAGGTGCATTTCTATATGGATCTTTATGGCTGTTCCAGAAAATAGTACTTCTGAGTTGTATTTAGTTAATTCATTAGGTACCCTGCATGAGAGATGACATTTGTAAAAATATGCTCTAAGTATTGTTGTCTTCTATGCTTTCACTTATATCAAATTACTTAGTTATATATATTAACAGTTGGATATGTGCAACATTGAATTCAATTGACTAAGGATATTGAGAGAATCTTATGTTTGAGGAGGCGTAACAGTTTATTTCCAGGACCCTAACTAGGTATGAGGTCAGCCAATTCTTTGAAACGGTGTTCGAGACGCCAACTTCTGAGGACATTCCTGTTTAGCTTGCAGAACTACTCCAATTCAGTGAGCCTCTAATCTACTCTAAAAGTCTGTAACTGGAACCTCTGTTTTCGATGTGTTATGCCCCTGGTTCCAAGTGCTTTTTGGGCTGCCCCTGTTGTCAATAGCCTCAACTATATTGATGACATCCTGGTTTTCAGAACAATGTTACAATAACATGCACGCATGCTGAAAAGAAGAATTTAGCCATACTCTGGGTGTGCACACATTTTCATCTTGTTATTTATGGTAAGGCATTTACATGTCTCAAGCTGCCTTGCGATGAGAGGTGGGGTTTGAGATTACAAGATTATCTGTTCCAAATTTTACATAACTAGAAAAATTCAACCGACCTGCTAATTTCTTTCCTAGGCTCCCATTACCAATTACAACAAAATTAAAATACAATAATTTAATTTTATTGGCATGACAAGTCGAAGCCTGTCTAGTAGTGCTTGTTTAAATTTTTTTAAATCCATGGTTTATGTACTTGGGAGGAGATTTACAAAAAAGGCACACAATGCAGCGCAGTCCCCCGCTGAGTCTAGCATAGGTTATGTACAGGAAGGGTACCCTTCTTGTACAAAATACTACACCTAGACACGATGGAAAGCTTTTCCCACTTTGCATGCATGCTGCACAGTGCAGCACGCATGCAAAGTCAGAAACGCACGGAGAAATGAAAGCATTTCTCCTGTTAACACCTCCTTTGAAGGGGTGTTAACTTTTGGCGCAAAACCATGTCTACAACTTTTTGCAAATATGCTTTTGTGCCACATCTGAGGATCTTAGAAGTTTCCTAATAATGTGTTGTGCCCATGAGCTTGCACACTGTAATGATCCATCTCATTCGGGACAGAGCATAGCTCGGGCAGGAGAAGAGGAAATGTTCCTTTGCCTCTTGAAGCAGTGGGGAAAAGGGGCAGTGGGAATGTAAGGATCTGCTTTTATCCAATAGGCATGTAAAGGATCATAATGGCAAGATGCCGATTCTAAACTTTATGAATAGACTTTTAGCTTGAGAGGCCTGAATCCTGTCCAAATATGTATTAAAACTGAAAAAACATTTGTAATTGAGAATTTATGGTAATACTCCCCACTTTTTGGTCTTTCCAAATTTGCACCAATATAAATTCCGCAAAAGCTTGTTTTAATTTAGTGAGAACGCCTTTCTTCGTTGCAACTGGGAAGTACCAAACTTCCTCCGTTTTGATAACTTTATACAGGTGTTTTATTTTTCTGAGCCACGAAATACATAGACAATTATCAATGCTAATTCATTACACCAAGGCTTCTCTTTAAGAAGCCAATTCCAGTGTGGTCCAAAAGCTCACCCATTAAGTCACATTTTTTAGAAGTACCACATGATCAATTCTATTTAATGCTAGGTTAATGTGTAGAGGTATGAGGGAAATACTTGGGGGCAGGTTAAACAATGTCCTAATTAATTTATTTTCGGCTTGTATAAGCAAAGACACATCAGCGCAGCCCCAAGTTCTGCTCCATATATAGCCCCTGCGATAGCAATGGCCTAATATACTTCAAGGGCGGGTGATACTGCGCCACTAGAGGTGGCCTTATATTTCCTTCCTCTGGCCGAAGCCCTTTGGTACACGATAGTTCTGCGGGGGTCCCAGAACATATTATCAGCCAGTCTTACACCCAGATAGTCAAAGCTTTCTACTTGTTCCAAGGGTGACCCCTTAATCGCCATCCTGCCTCTAAAGGACCGGTGGGGATTCAACACCATAAATTTAGGCTTTGCGTGGTTTATCTTTAAACTCCTTGTTGTACAAAATAATGCGAAGCAATCCTGCAAAGATTGATGGCCTGACGGAGTTCTACATATTAGGAGCGTGTCATCTGCAAACATGAGAATCGGGGTGCTAATTCCCACAGAAATGGGGCATCATGATTGCACTTTACCAACCACTCTACTGTTCCATTAATATATAAACTAAACAGCGTGGGTGCCAGCACACATCCTTGCCTAACCCCATGATTTATAATAATTCTAGATGTGAGGTCTCCTCCCAAGTACAGCCTGACCTGTGCAAATGTTTCAGAGTGTAAAGTTTTCAGGATCTTTAGGATATCACCGGGGATACCATAAGACTCTAGCACCCTCCAAAGATTTCCCCTCAGCACAAGGTCAAATGCAGCCCGCATAGTGGCCCAGTACTCCTAATTATCTCAAAATGTGTAGTGTGGTAATGGTGTGCTACCAGAATATTGTTTGCTAAATATCATCTAGCAAAAACAGTGTGAAGGGCTGGTTTGAATAGTTTTGCTAGGACTGCTTTGGGTTCCCAGTCCGGCCCTGGTGGTGAAACAAGTGTACCCAACAGCCCTGAGGACAGAAGACATCATTAGGGTCACATTGGTTACTCTGAATAGCATCATCCAAATTCAGTACTGGGGAGATCTTGAAGGGGTCAAAAATATTCACTGAAGTGGTGACTTCAAATTACTAAGAGGGTGGTTTAGAGCTTGGTAGGAAGAAATAAGCAGCACAATTCAGTGTTTCTCATGTCCTGCTGTGCCTGCAGTTCTCCTGCCTCATTTTGTTGTGGAGGAACTGCTGATTATTGCTGGTGGAGCCTTCTCTGGCTTTTCCTATGATTGATCAGAAGCCGCAACCTATTTGACACAAGTTGTCCACCATTCATGCATCTGGAAGTCCACCCTATTTAAGGTGATTCCTCTGTTCCATATTTTCTGTGCCTGAATTTTTCATGCAAAGCATGTACTTCCTGGGAAAGAAGAGCAGTGGACTCCGAACGCAGGGAGAACACTATACATATTAGGGTTTTTTTGTGTGTTTCATTAAAAACTCTTACTTTTTTAATTTTGTTTGTGAAACACAAAAAAAACTGCTAAATGGGCTGAAAAACCATGACACCCGTCCAAATTTTGTTTCTGCTAAAAGTCCTACCCTGTCTTTGGGAGCACTTTCGGCTGGATCTAAATGGCCCTCTAAGAGCTGCCACACATCTGCAAGAGAAGCTGACATGCAGCAGGAAAGGACAGCTGCTCAGAAGAACGCCACTGGTCCTTCCCAAACATCTCATAAGGGATGCTGTGTATTTAGCCCAGGAAGTCAACAATGGCCACCAAACCAAAACATGACCTTTCATGAATGAGCTACTGGATGGAATGCTAGGTTTGTTATCATGCATTCCAAAGTGTAAACACATAGTCTGCACCTGGGGCTCTTGTGATACCTCTGCCACCACAGGGCACTGACACTTGATTTCTTTGGACCCATTGCAAACGGGCAGCACCTCCTCACATATATTAATGGATATGCAATGTTCCTTACACTGATAGTAGTTCTCTGCACCTCAGTTGGTGTTGTAGTTCCAATCCACACTAAGATATTCTGAACATATGGCACAACTTATACATTAAAATCTGACAATGTTGCTCTGTTCAACAGGAAAGAGGGTTCAAGGAGTTTGCCATCTACATTGGGTTTGAAATTTGCAAAACTGCATCTTCACAACGGTAGGCTAATGACACTGAGGAGCATTCTTGAGCTGAGCTGTAGATAGTTGTAAAATTGGTGAAACTCATTAATAAGCCAATTGCATAAATTCTATTATAAACTCATAGAGGCATATTTAAAAAAAAAATCATGCAATGCAGGGCAGAAAGCAAAGTTACTGCGCTGCGTTGTGTGAAAAGGAAATAACAGAAATGCACCATGTCTACTAATAAATGGCACATTTCTGCTAGCCCACTGTGTGCTGACTAAGGCCGAAGCAGGCACCCACGCACCCTGGGGCAAGGGTGTCTGTGTTACAGGCTGGGTTTATTTTATCAAGAACTGATACCTTCCAGCAAAAAAACTATTCTTAGCAGCAATTACCTCTTCCTATGTGTGTTCCAGAAAGCAGCACGCATGGAAAGAGGATGTAATGAGGAGAAATAAATGTTCTATCTCCTCATTACGTCTGCTTCAGGAGGGTGTACTTTTTGGTGCAATGGCAGGTTTACTCACCTTAGTAAATCAGGGATTGTGTTAAAATCCATGGTTGGATGCATGGGAGCGCCCATTCGCCATACATGGAGCACCTCCCTGATGCAAAGTAACGCAAGGTAGCTCTATGCGCTGCCTTGCGTTACTTTGTGTTTACTAAATCATGCAAAGTCGCTTTGCGTGGCTTAACAAATGCCCAAAAGGATTTTGTGTTAGGGCTGTGCCATAACCCTGATGCAAAACCTTATTCAATCTGGGTCCAAGGGACTACAGGGGCACACCAAATGGCAACATTAGCAAGTCTCTGGCTGAACTGCTTTTCTTGAGAAAAATAAGAACTTAGGGGCTTATTTACAAGCACCTTACATCACTGTTTCCCATATTAAAAGAGATGCTCTGGCGGCGCAAGGGACTTGTAAATAAGCCCCTTAAATTCTCTAAGAATCAGAACTGTTGCCACCATCAAGGAATGACGTGCTGCATTAGCACCAGTGAAAATAAAAGCTTTGTGTAGGCAAGAAAAGGGGGGGGCAAGTCAACACTCCACGTCAAAGTGATTTGGTGCTAGCAAATGAAAAAGATTCACTTAAGGATGACTGAGCATTGATGCCCACAACATTACCAACATTTGTAGCTTCATTTTCACCCTGTGGAGGCAAGGATACTCACTGATACAGAAATGTTTCATACTTCTGAATTCAGAATGGAGCACCATATGGACACAGACATGGAAAAACCACTAACTAAAGATGTACCTGAAAACGACAATAAACCAAACCCTCCAAGTTCACTGTCCACATCCATTTGTCCTCATGTCTAAATCACATCCCTCCTGCCCTTGTTGCAATAGCACACAGTTTAATAGACTCACCACTGTGTCCTGAAACAAAGCTAGGTTTCTTGACAGGATAGGGTGGGGTGTAGTGTCATCAGTGACACAGCACAAACGTGAGGACGGGAAGCATCAAATACTCTTTGAACACTGGTAAATTATTACTGTGGGCTAAATTTCAGTCCATTATCTTTGTTATGTTATTTATATTTATATAGAGTGTGTATGTATATATGTATATATATATATCTATTTTTTTTTTCAAATCATTTTACCATATCTGGGCTATTTACAAAAGGAACCAGCCATATTCTAATCTGTCATGACCGTGACCCAGACCGAACTTCCAAGCCAGGTCCCTTCTAAACAGGAACACTAGCAAATCCAGACCTCTGTGGGCCTTGTAGTACCTCTTCCGTGTCATCACTCACAATCACACATTTTGTGGGAAAGCTATAGAGTGTTGCACTTCCTAAGATGTCTAAGCCAGTTGCATTGGCCACAAACTTTGAGTTGAAGTGTGCAGACTTACCATGAAAATCTCCCGTATCGCACAAGTAAGAGCTGCAGTTCTCTTCAGATGCCCTTCTATTAATTGATAGATTACAGTGTAGACCAGTGGCGGCCGGTGTGGCTCGCGGGTGGTGGGTGGGCATGGGGGGTGGGTGTGAGGATGCGCATAATAAAAAATAAAAACATTTACTTACCTTCCTGTCGGGTCCCCGTCTCTGCTCCTGCTCTCCTCAAGAAATAGAAGGCACAGTCAGGCCCCACTGACCAGTCACAATGCTGCAATGCAGCCTTGTGATTGGTAGGCACCCAGGCTCCCCTGACCAATTACAATGCTGCAGTGCAGCGTTATGATTGTTTTTGAGCATACTAGTTCGGTACTCAACCAGGGTGGATAACAGGGAAAGTGCGCATGACTGTTTTGGGCAGCCCCACTGATTGTACTCTGATTGGCGGAATAACGTCATCTCAAGAGCTCAAGCCTGACAGCGTAGCCACTAAATGAGCCACCTGCAGAAAGGTTAGTGCTGTCTGTGACCTAGTCAGGCCCAAACAGGTTGTACTGCCTGCATGGTATCATTCTCACGGTACAAGCTTAGACAGGTTGTACTGCCTGCATGGTATCATTATCACAGTATAAGCTCTGACAGGTTGTACTGCCTGCATGGTATCATTATCACAGTATAAGCTCTGACAGGTTGTACTGCCTGCATAGTATCATTATCACAGTGTAAGCTCTGACAGGTTGTACTGCCTGCATGGTATCATTGTCACGGTATAAGCTCTGACAGGTTGTACTGCCTGTATGGTATCATTGTCACGGTATATGCTCTGACAGGTTGTACTGCCTGTATGGTATCATTGTCACGGTATATGCTCTGACAGGTTGTACTGCCTCCAAGAGATTTCCATTGGGGAAGGATGTCCTGTCGTCAGCTTTTTGAGGCCATGTGAATTACACTGCCCATGAAATATTTCAGCAAAGTGAAGAGTTGGTTGGCACTGCCAATCAGCGAAAGAGAGAGAGAGAGAGAAAAAGAGAGAGAGAGAGAGAGAGAAAGAAAGAGGGAGAATATTGTCTGATTCCGCCTGGAAGAATGTTGCTGCCTATTTGTGTTGCTAGTGGGAGAAATCCTGCTGTCAGTAGTTTTAAGCCCTAACAGACTGAGTAACAGATTCTGGGTGTTCCTGTGAGGACAACGCATCCTGACAGTGGCTCAAGCTTTGACACTGTGCAGCCATAAGTCATTTCCAGTGAAGGGAGTGCACTCTGCTTGCAGTTTAAACTCTGGCAGATCACACTGCCTGAAAAAGCAAAGTGTTCAAGCACTGGCAGATAGCAGGGGTTCCAAGTGAGGGAAGCACACTCTATCGCCTGTAAAAGCACTGGTGCAGTTTTGCTTGTCAGCTGTTCCCTGTGGGAGAAGGGCATCCTTTAAGGTGTTTGCGACCTGACAGCTTCCCATGTCTGCTTGGGATCTCTTGGAAGGGAATGCATTGTTTGTTCTTTGACCACTGATACATTGTCCTGCCGAGATGGCACATTCAGTTTGTCTAAGATTTCCAGCGGGGGTGGAGGGTCCTGTCCGCTCTTTGAGTCCTGACAGAAAGAACAGCTTTTACGGGATTTCCATCAAAGCCCTGTAGTCCCATCAAAGCCCTGTAGTCTTTTTTTTTAGGTCTCGGCTAGACAGCGCTTGCGCTGTCTCTTCGAGACATGCTGTATCTACTTTGTGGGCTACAGCTCGCCTTAAGGCTTCCCATTTGCTGGCTCCATTGTCACTCTCCTATTCTTTCTCCTCATTTGTCCATGGCATGTATTTGTCATGCCTCTTGCTATGTTTACCAATCCCCAACAGCTGGGACTAAGTACTAAATAAATACGCTGGTAACCATTTTGATTCTGTTCAGGAACTCCTTTTGTCTTCAATCTGGAGCACTTGAGAGAGTGCTCTTGGTTAACTGCCTATAGCCTTGTGACAGGGCTATAAATCTTGTTTCTTATCACACATTCGCAGTGCATTCAATGACTGAGGTCTGTTTTTTGTTCATGCTCTTTGGTCTCTACTTGCGTGTCTTAAAATGTGTGCAGTTTTCACTTTGTGGAAAGGTGCCACACCTCACACGGCACAGTATTGATGGATTTCAGTACAGAAAAGCACATTATGGTGCCTCGGTCTTTAACCTGAAACAGGAAGCCGGGAGATCAAGGTTGCGCAAACAGTGATAAAGGGATTCACCAGAACAAACTCCAGCTGTGGTCTGGACAAGAGAACCCACCGTCCCACACCCCCACGTAGCACGCTTAAAAGAACTGTATGCAAGCTGTAGCCCAGGGTGTTTCCAGTAAACACAGTCAGGTACAGACAAGTGAGCAGCAGCATTGGTTGGGAGGTGTGCTTCACGCCGTAGGTTGCAGATGCAGAGCATGTGGCACTGATAAATCAGCCTCATAAAAAACCATTAAGCTGAAGCTGTCCAGGCATCGTTGTATGTGGTGTAAATGCAAATTGTTCTACTTCACACTTTTAGAAAAGGAGATGTCTTGAGGTAGATAGGCATGCATGAGGGCTGCATGAACTCCACACACAGGGTTGGGAGGGCGACATGAACATTTAGACGTGTCCCTCTGAACTCCAGCATAAGTCCACCAGACTTAGGGGTATTTTTATTTCCTATACAGAGAGGCACCTGCATTACTTTTTTTGCTACTTGTTTTCTTTGAAAACCCATTTGAACCGTGCAGTGGCCGAACACAGATGCAGCAACACTTGGGGGTATATTTCCAAGAAAGTGCGATAACTACCGCAAGAGTAGCTTAACGCAACTCTCAACATCGCAGCCCATCGCGGGAAAATAACCCTGTGTCAATGTGGAATTCACAACAAGGCGGTACCATGTGATAGTCTGCCGAAACCGCGGACAATGTCTGCGATACAACCACCTCGATGGAGATCAAAACACAAACCACAACACAAAAAAACCTGCGATGGGCCAAAGCGTGATGAGGAAATCAGCGATAAGCAGCACCAGGCCTGCAACACACACCTGGCAGGTGGGAAAAATCACCATAAAAGTAGAAAAAAACACCCAAACACAAACTGACCAACACCCAAGAACCATGGAGGCAGCCGGAGCAGGCGCAGAGGACGAGCGCAACCCCACAAGCACCCCGGACGACCAGCCCGGGACCTCGGGGACAGGGAAGGGCGAGGCCAAGAAGAAGAGGAAGACTAAGTTCAGTCCGCAGGTGAACAGAATCATAGTCATTGAGGGGATGGAACACCACCAACAACTGTTCGCCACCTCCAACGTGTCATTGGGCACCAAAACTGGAATATGGCAGGACATCGGGGACAAGGTGAATGCCGTCGGAGAGCACAAGGACGAGGTCAAGAGGCGACGGAATGACATCAAGCGGAAGACCAAGGAGAAACTCGCAGCCAATCAGAAGGCAGCAATGCAGACTGGAGGTGGGGGCCCAGTGCCACAGCTCGTGCTAGATGACATGGAGGAGCTGGTGTCGACAGTCATCAGTGTGGATACCGTGGCCGAAGTCGGGGGACTGGACACTGCTCGACAGGACACAACACAACCGCAACAGGGTGAGTGACCACCAGGTACTGGGGGACGGGTGAAGATGGCCATGATGGCACACATGTACAATCAAGCAGACCACAGTGCACACCCTCAATGACTCTGGGTCATCGCCCAGATCCAATGACACAATGTACAATACCATGCTGTCTGAATGTCAAGATGTACCATGCGGCTACATACATGTGGACACATTGCAATACACCATCTCCCCTTCACATTGCAGGGCCACCGTCAACACCCCCTGCAGAGCAGTCCCAGCCACTCTTCACTGATGACAAGGAGGACAACCCCAGCATCGACACCCAAGCCCTCCTAGACATCATTGACATCATCCGCGACTCACCTCCAGGATCAGGGCTGACCAGCTGCATTGAGGAGACCCCACCGACCACCCAAACCACCCAGCAGGAGGCACCCACGGCCCTGGAAGTCTCCCGAGACCCCCAGGAACAACACACGGCCTTCCAACGCCATGTGCTGGAGGCCCAGAGGGAGACGGCTGAGCAGGTGCGGGTGGGGTTTTACCTCATGGCCACCAAACTGGACGCCATGCATGGCTGTCTAGGCCCGCTCCATGGTTTCCAACGAGCCCTGACTGACATTGCTGGAGTCCTGACGCAGAGAGAAGAACACCTGTCCGCTCAGAGGGGCACCAGAGATAGCAGCCGTGAGCTGGCACACATGCAGAGCCTCATGGAGGACATGGTGCGGATGGAGGCGCAAAGGATGGCAGCCACCGCTGCACATCAGTGAAATGTAGCTGGGATCTACCATGCCCTGCAGACCATCATCATGGCATTGCTGCCATAAGGTGTGATGCTGATGAATTCTGCTGCCCCCACACCATCCACATCTCCGTCCCCTGGTGTGTCAGTGCCTCACAGTGCGGCAGGCGTATCCACTCCGTCACCTGATGTGCCACTGCCACGCAGTGCGGCCAACAATCCTCCTCCGGCCCCTGATGTGTCAGTGGCACACAGTGCCGCATTCGGTACCGGGGACGAGCACGTGGTTGGGTTTGTGATCTGGAGGCACTAGCATTCATTTCCGCCACCTGCTTGGTGCCGCACATGGCCTCATGACCTTCCACTGACCCCCGATACACTCCGATGCACTCCCCTTAGACAGCGACATGGACTGCCATATCCTGTTTGATGACCAATGACACGGTGGCCAGACTGCGGACTGTACCCTTCCTCTTCCGCAGTACCTGTCATCCCCAGATGGACTCTGGCTGGCCCTCCACGGGCCTATATTGTGTAGTGTGCTCGGCATTGCCCTGTACCGCTCCAGCTGCAAAACTGCACTGGATGTGCAATAAACATCCATGTCATGTCTGTCATCATTCATGCATGAATGTGTGAATGAAAGTAGGGACAGTGATTTCCCTTGCCACTGGCGTAAGGAAACTTGAGGGGGCCTCCTTGCAAGGCACGTGGTGGGCCCCCTTCGAGCTCAATCAGGAGCTCTGCAGCCAGAGTGCTGTGCTGAGGGGGACCCCTGGAGCTTGGAGGCCCCCCCCGCACCGCTGGGGATGCGGGGGACTGTTACTCCCCTGTCCCTTGCGTCAATGATGATCATCCTGTGGGATGCCAGTCAGAGGGTGCTACATTGCATATTGTGTACCGGGTCCCGTGAACACTACAACAGGGACTCACGCATCAGTCACTTCCATGTCCGGACATGGACTGAACCACGCCCAGAGCCCACGAGTCAGTGTTGCAACCCCTGCGCTGGTCCGGCATACGGCAGGCCAGACCACTCCGCTAACGCTCCGAGGGGGCACTCATTGCTACCCGTCGCAGGTGTACTCGCTGGTGGTGTGCAGGTCACTGGTCTAGTTGTCAGCATGTCACAGGCACTCCCTGAGGGCAGGTTTGCACGCACACCACACCCATCTGGCAGAGGCGTCACAGGCCATGTGACTCCGCCAACATAAGGTGCCACGGACGTCACATTCCCCTCTGCCGGTGGTGACTGGATGACGGACGCTTAACGGTTCCCAATCATAAAGGGCCCATGAGTTGTTGCGCACAGGGTTAGTGGCACCCGAGGCCTTGCGGCCGCCACGGGCCTACCACCAAGTGGGACTGACTGGGGTTGCACAGGGTTAGTGGCACCCGGAGCATTGCGGCCGGCACAGGCACCCCGCCACAGGACGGTGGCTTTGGGTGTCAGTGGCACCTTAAGCTGCTGAGCGGGTGTGCAGCCTGCGATGATGCCTCGTCACGGCGGTCTGGACAGCTTAGGTCTTGTGTGACCTGCTGGACCGCAGTGTAGGCCAGAGCCAGCGGGCAGCGTGGGCCTACCGCCACGTGGTGTTGCTTCCGGTATCACAGAGTTAGTGGAACACATTGGGCTGAGCGGGTGTGCAGTCTGCGAAAATGCCGGGTGCACTGGTATGTCCTGTGCCATGGAGTAATCAAGATCCAGCACCAAACGTGAGACCTGGTGGCCTGCGGAGCATGGCGGCATGGTGTGGAGGGTGCCATGTCCGCGGGCCCCGGGCTTGTGGGTTGCAGCAGCACGTGGTGGGACCTCCTGTCTACACGCCAGTGGCGGAAGGTGAGCTGTGAGGCCTGGGTGTGCATTGGCGGGCGTGCTCCGATAGGTGGCGGGAGGGGCTGGGGTGCCTCTGCCTGGGTGTGCATGGCAGGCGATGTTGTCTTGTGCAAGTGGGTGTACTGTGCCAATCATGTTTCTGGACTCTGTTTCAGATGACGGCTCTGTCTCAGATGTGTGACCTGGTGTACTGCTATACGTACTGGCAAGTGGTTGGAGACATACCGGTGGCAGCAGGTGAGCAGTGTGGCCTGGGTGCACAGGGGCGGCACTCTCTCTCTCTCTCCCCCTCTCTTCTTCTCTCTCTCTCTCTCTCTCTCTCTCTCTCTCTCTCTCTCCCTCTCTTCTTCTCTCTCTCTTTCCCCCTCTCTTCTTCTCTCTCTCTCTGTCTCTCTCTCTCTCTCTCCCTCTCTTCTTCTCTCTCTTTCTCTCTCCCCCTCTCTTCTTATCTTTCTCTCTCCCTCTCTTCCTCTCTCTCTCCTTCACTCTCTCTGCCCTTTGATGTGCGCAGGACACACCTTCTCATCATGATTTTTGTCGTGCAGGCTGTGACCTACGGATTGTACCGAGGGGAGCCACCATGTGTCTTCATTTAATTTCACTGTTCATTTTAATAAAGTTTCATTTGTTGCTTCGAAAGTGAATGTGTGATGCTCATTTCTGTGACGACACATGCATGTCACCAGTTGTGATTGTGCGACATCAAGCGGATTATTTTGTACATGTTTAGGTGTAGCTGATGTGGCATGTCTTTGGTCGGGGGCAGTGCTGGGGTCCTGGGGGTGGTGGCGGAGGGTGTTGTTGCCCTTTTGGCCCTCCGGGCTGCATGTTCAGTCATCCGGGTGCATTTGTTGTTCTTCAAGTGTAACTGTGGGCTGTGCTCCCTTTTGTGGTGCAGGCTGTGGTCCGACTTTGCACCAGGTCAGAGCAGGTGTTATTTTCCTGCTGCTAACGCGCCTTATCGCCTGTTTTGTGTTCTTATCACAGTTCTATCTGGAGGTTGTGAATGTTGAGGAGTGGTGTTAACATGGCTTTTTTCCATGGAACACCTACTCTGCATCTGTTTAACGATAGTTGCGGGGGTCATCTGTGGTGATGTTTTTTACGGCTGCTATCGCGGGTAAACTTGTGCTGTGGGCTGTTAACACCAGCTTGTGATTGGGGCGATAAGTTTATCGCACCTTTGGCTGCGATAATGTGCCGGCGATAGATCCTTGTGAATATGCCCCTTGGATTTGTTTCGGGACAGCTCACTGAGTGGTGCGTCCACAGGCCCTGCGGTCGAAGGGTGTCACCTTCAGCAGCTCCACGCTCTGTCGATCCCCCAGCAGGCCTTAGATAAAGGACATCTGGCAGATTAGCCCTTAAATCACGATCCGATCTCTTGAGGAACCTTCAGGTCGTTATTATGTTTACACGCTGCCTACTGCTCTAATGTGCATCGGAGGCGCTCATAGGCGTATCTACAATCAAACTCACTCAATGTTACAAACAGGACCCCTGAAAAACAACCAAGGTGTTAAACGGCACTTAGCATGTATATATTAAGCAACGGACTGGTTTTAAAAGGGGTTATTTTTTTCTGAAATGTAAGTTCAATTTAGAGTGTTATTGAATTCTATATTTAATACACCCCATGACATACCCTCCTTGGGGCAACTCATTATAAACATGCACGGTGTTAGGCTGATGTGCTCTACATTTTCAAGAACTTAAGTGTTACATATGTTGGTGCTCTCTACCATCTGACAATCTAGGATTCCCAGATTCCTGCAATAGGTGCACTGACTTCATGAATAAGGGCATTCCTATATTAGTTTTTTACAGTGTTTAATAATGCAATACCTAATGCTGTAAATCGTGCATTACTAATGCAAAAACAAATCATAGTTCTAATCTCTGAACTTTAGAACGTCCATGGATTTCGACTGTAGACGTTCAACTCATTGTGTCATTTTCTTACATCAGATAAATAATATTAATTCCTGTTTGCAAAGCTCGAGCATATCACCCTTGATGGAGCGGGTTACCAGCTTGGGTTACACACATACCATATACTCACCTGGGCTCATACCATTCTAACAAATAAGCTAGTAAGACCTGCTGGCATCAATTTTTGGTTTACCTGTGAATTTGTTTTACCTTTACCAAATTCTTACCAACTCGATCTCCTTGTCAATAATTTCCCCTGGTCAATGAATCAGTAGAAATGACATTAACTTTATCTCCAAAAATAACCACAGACTCAAAAAGTTTTAAGAGATTTATCTAACCAATAATTTTGAGAGTCAAAAAAATCAAATACAGTTAACACCTTCTTCCTTCTGGAAGAATTTTAAATCTCAATTAAAGATCATGATGATGGTACCTGAAGAGCGAGAAAACAGAGAGTAGTACAAGGACATACTACACAGATTTAATTTTACCTAGGATAATGCGATGACTGAACCCCGGGCCTAGGAGTCAGGTGAAGATCTCCAGAACAGGTCGGGAGATGAAAATGAAGAAAGGTTCAGGACCGTGAAGGTGACCTCTTCTAAGTGCAACGTCTGCGTTGCACACCTCTCTGGCACTACCCTCCTCGAATAGTTCTTCCGCAACTCCCCTTCTAGATGATTTGCTTCTTCGATCAGTATCTCGTTCTCTCAAACAGGGTCTCTGGCATCTGGAATCAGCATAGAGTCTGTGGCTGTCCCCTGCATCTGTGACGGCGGTGTCATGTGTAATTAACTAAACTGCCTCAATTATACTATTCTACGTGTATGTTCCACCCCCCAATGTTTCAATATCGTGAAAACCCCTACTTCTTATTGGGCAAGGCAAGGGGAGGAGATCATCACACTATACCAGATGTAATATTTGACTTAGGGTCCTTTGTACAATGTTCCCGCCCCTTAATTCCTTTTTCCCAAGCTTTATTCCCACCCGCATTTCACGTTATAGTCAATACATTTTAGATACATTTGTTCTAATATTTCTTCCTTTGTCTGGGTCAATAGGTTGAGTTCTCATGCGACTCTCTCCAGTGTGACCTTGGCTGAGTTTCAACTTTGTCATCATGGTTCCGGGCAGGTCGATGTGCGCCTGCGCACGGGTCAGGTGGGGTGGGGATTTCAGTCATCCTCCAAGGCCCAAATATGAACTATTAATAAAGTCAGAAAAAGACACGTTAGCATACGAAAATAAATGAATTCACTGTATACTACTTATCGCTACTCTATCCCCATTTACTTATTTAAATCTTTCGCATTAGTATTAAGTAGAACTTATAAGGTTTAGTTTAAGCAATAGCATGCGCATTAACAAGTGAGTTTCAAGCGGCCATTTTAAAGCTATTGCGCAGCTGCAAAGTTTTCCCTCCAAGCATAGAAGACGTCATACTACGCAGATGCAGTAGACGCATACGCAGTGAAAATCCCCCGTTTTTGGTGGCCATTTTAGGACACTCTGGTTACTTGTTAGTAATACACATATGAAAGCTTCCCCTAGGTACAGTATGTCGAGTGTAATGCAATATTAGTATTTACAAACAGGTTGGTTACATTATTACATGTTATTTGAGAGGATTGCCTACAAGCAAGCCTTTTTTATACAAAACCTTGCTCCATCAATCCCCTCTCTGATGGCATTTTATGCCATCACTAATTTCCACTACTGAAATCAGATGGCAACTTTAGCACATCTCAATTTCCTCTTCAAACCTTTCATTTTTCCTGCTTGCATTGTAACCCTCTCATTCTTTTGTAAAAATCTCCCTTTATTTCTTCCAGCTGTATTTCTTCGTGTTTTCTTTTCTTACACCTTTCATTCACTTCATATCTCTTTCTCCCTTTACCACATTTGTGCCAACACATTATTGCTAATACTAACAGTGTTATTCCCATTATTGGCAGTATTATTTGACCTAGAATACCTTTACCTATGTTGGAAAACCAACTACTTAAGGTAGAAATACTATTTGTTAATTTCTTCCATACACTGTCAACTTCCAGTGGTTTCAAATCTTCTTCTAATTTCGTAATATTTGTAATATATCCTCCAATTTCAACACTTTTATCAGGAATATATGGGCAACAATGTTGCGTATTCAAAAATGTACAGACTCCGCCCTCTTTTGCCAATAATATATCAAGAGCAAGTCGATTTTGCATAACCATAGATCTGACCGCAACTAATTCGGTGTTAATCATTAAGAATCCTCCAGCTGTGTCAGTAGATAACCGATCAACTACTGTAGACAATTGACACATTTTCCCCGAATTTAGAGGAACTCCCACTGAAGGTATCAATGCACCAAATATATCACCTACTATTTCGGAAAAACTAGCTCTTTTTATATGTGTTATTCCATTATTGTCTTCATTGCTTCCTGTGATTCTTTTTACATGGTATACTTTAGGAAATACTATTCCGAAATAGCAACTCCCATGCCAGTGGTCAGGCATCCTAAAATAGGCTTTATTGCCACACACATAATAGATTCCAGGAAATACTGGATCTGTCCCTCCTTTTAGTCCCCATCCCCCAATTACTAAAAAATTATGTTTACATTCACTGGAACCAATAAATGCATTGTTATATTCTGTTTTTAACCTATGAAGACAGATTTTCCCTTTATTTTCAAAGTCCAAGGACATAGCAGCATGAGTCTTGCCATCTGCATAATGCTCTTCCTCCTCAGCCCATTTAGGTATCTGAGGTTTAGGTTCGGAAGCTCTTCTTTGGAAATCCTGTCTCCTTTGTTTAACTAAATTCAAAAATATCTTCTCTTCTTCATGTAATTTACAGGTTAAATTGTGCTTGTGTGCTTCGGCTATATCTAATTGTGAGTCTCTCGTACTAAGGACAGGGATCATGCTCTTTCGCATAGGAACCTCCGAAAAAATCACATCTACATTAGAATAATAATATTGCAATTTTCCTGTTCTATAAAATAAGCTCGCTAAAACACTACATGAAATACCATATGTTAATGGTAAATGATGATATGTTACTCCTTCTGCTACTGATGCTGGTAATTTCATACACACCTAGCAATCACTAACCTCCATTGTCTCTACATATTGTACTAACAGGTTTGAAAAAACATGTAAGTCAGTGTTATTTTTATTCACAGTGTGATGTAAATCTAACTCATCTGGTGCTTCTAATTCTACCCTATCTCCTTTGATGTTAGCTACCCTTTCATGTGTATTAGTGCTATTGTGTATATTCGTAACCATCAAATAGGGAATGGCTACTGTTAATACTAACCAGATTATAAGTACTAGAAATATGCTACATATACATATTCTACAACATTTCTTTAAACAATTTTGTTTCGGTTTTCCAGCAGCTCTATTGTCAGCCATTTTTCAAATGGGATAAGAAGATTTCTCTTCTTCAATTTAGTATTTCAATTCGGTGACAAAATATATAGGGGAAACATTATTTTCAAGTTGGTCTCACTTCTTCGTCAATTTGCTCTGCATTTAGACTTTCATCATTTTCTCCAATTATTTCCAAAATCTCAAAATCTTCAAGAATAACGTACGTCCATTCAGGACCTTTGAATTTATTATTTATTACTTTCAATCTTGGGCTTCTTTGTTTTGGTGTTTCAGTTGATGGTCCAGATCGACTGGATACTTCGTCTACTTGCTCTGGTTCTTCTGTTCTGATTTTATGGTGGTGTTTAGATCTTTTGATATCACCAGGCCAAAAATCACCTTTTCTGATTCTATTAGCTTGCACTGCACTTTCACTTTCTTCAAGTGTTCTTTTATTTTCATTAATTTGTGGCACAACTTGATTATTTTTGTCTTCAGAATCTCTCTCTATCTGACCTTGTCCAGGGCTTATTATTTTAATGTCACCTGCGTGGATGCGTTCTTCTTCCCTAGTCTGACCCTGCTCAGGTTAAATTTTGATTTGTTTTTCTTCTTCTTTTACCTGAACATGTTAGACTTTTACTGTCTGGTCCTGCTCAGGTCTTTGTGTTTCTTGATTTTCTTGTGCCCGAACGTGTTCTCTAAGAACCTAACTGTCCCTCCTCAGATTCGGGGGCTGTGACTTCGATTTCATCTATCTGAGTAGATTGCTCTTTCCTTATCTGGTCCTACTCCAGTTCCCTAACAATCGTATTTTCTCTTACCTGAGAGCGTTCTTCTGCTCCTATCTGGTCCTCACTGTTTTCCTGACTAGCTAATGTGGTTTGGCTTCTGGTTCTTACAATTACTTCAGGTATATCTAATATTGGGATCCAATCATCCTGACCGGTGCTCGGTTGTTCTTGGTCAGCTACTTCAGGATCTATTATTCTGGATCCTTCAGCTGTACAACCTTCAGCCCCTCCAACTGCTTGAGTCAGTTGCTAGTACTCTTTTGGTATGGCTTGCATGAATCCAATTAGGAAAGCCTGCACATTTTACTGCTGTTGTTGTAATCAATATAGCCTGATGTGGTTTTTCCCACCTTGGTGCTAGGCACAATTCTCGAGTGTGATTCTTCACAACTACCCAGTCACTGGGATTCAGATCATGCGCTTGGTTCGGCTGCCTGGCGACTGCGTCTTCTCCAACCTGGTGAGTTATAGAACGCACTTGGTCAGCCAACTCTTTGCAATACTCCAGTACCAAATCATCTGTTATATTCAACAACTTGTGTCCTGGTATACATGCCTGCCTCATTGCTCTTCCCATGAGTATTTCATGGGGACTCAATCCGGTATTCTTGTCTGGAATACTTCTGAGTCCCATCAGAACAAGAGGTAAAGCATCAGGCCAATCCAGTGGAGTGGATGCACACACCTTTCACAGCCTTGACTTAATTGTGTGCCATTCAATTGTTCTACCACTCCAGATTCCTCTGGGCGGTATGCGCAGTGCAGCTTTTGTTCAATTTTAAATGCTTCACAAATCAATCAAATTATTTCATTATTAAAATGAGACCCTTGTGTGATTCAATAGTTACTGGAAAACCGAATTGAGGAATGAGCTCCCTCAATAGGAGTTTGGCCACTGTCAAGCTGTCATTTCTTCTGGTGGGGTATGCCTCCACCCACTTTGAAAATAAACAAACAATGACAAGTACATATTTCAATCCTAGACAAACAGGCAACTGAATGAAATCTATTTGAAGTCTTATAAAGGGACCTTCTGCCTTTCCAATTTTCCCCATACAGATTGTTGTTTTCTTGCCTGGATTCATTTGATGGCATGTCAAGCATCTCTGGTAAAGACTGTCTGCAATATTCCTGAACCTTGCATTAAACCAATCTTGTCTGAAGAGTCTAATCATAGCATCTCTGCCTGTGTGGGTGTCTCCATGATACATCCTAGCCATTGGTGCAAGCATACAGTCTGGCATTACTGGTCTGCCATCTAAGTAAACCCATACACCATCTTCTGCCCTTCTCTGACAACCAATTTTCTCCCACTCTTCTCTTTCTTTTGTCTCCACTTCATCTTGTAGTTATTTTACTTCTTTCCATGTTTGTAATCCTGACAGTAGCATAAGTTGGTTGGCAGCTGATGCCATAGGTTTCAAGTTTCCTGTTTACTGCCATTTGATTTTTTGCGCAGTGTTGGGCAACCTGGTCAGCATATCGATTACCTGCAGTCACACGGTCATTTCCTGACTGATGTGCGGCACATTTGACCACTGCCACTACTTTTGGTGATTATATTGCTTCAAGCAATTCTTTAACAAAATATCAATTTTTAATGGGAGACCCTGAAGAAGTCAGGAAGTCTCTCTGCATCCAAAGCTGGCCAAAGTCGTGCACAACCCCGTAACCATACTGACTATCAGTGTAAATGGTTACTCTCCAATTTTTCCCATTTTTGCAAGCTTTAAGTAAAGCTATCAATTTGGCTACTTGTGCAGACTTGACTCCTGGTAAATAGGATACCAGGACTATTCCAGCCAATGTACACACAGCATAAGCAGCACTCAAGCCTCCCTCCTCATGGCGCATACATGAGCCATCTACAAAAAGCTCATGTTCGGCATTTTTCAAAGGCTCCTCCTGTATGTCTGGACGAGGTTTGGTACTGAGTTCGGTTACGTCAAGACATTCGTGTTCAGCTTCATCGTTCACTTCTTCATTGTATGGATCTGGTAACAAGGTAGCTGGCTTAAGAACAGTACATCTAATTATGGTCACATTTTCAGCTCCTAGTATGATCCTCTCGTATTTTGTCAGTCTGCTATGGGTAAGATACTGAGTTTGAGTTCTTGTTAAAAGAATTACAACTGCATGAGAGATGTACACCTTTACAGGGTGTCCCATTACAATAGACTCGCTCTGTTCCAAACTCATGCACGTTGCAGCCACAGCTTTTAGGCATCCCGGCAATGCGGATGCTGCAGGATCTAAAGTAGCAGAAAAATACGCCACAGGACGTCGCATTAGACCATGTCTCTGTGTTAAGACTGAGAAGGCACAGTTATCTCTCTCACAACAGAACAATGCAAATTCTTTTGAATAGTCTGGCATACCTAGAGCAGGTGCTTCACCCAAACAATTTTGTAATTTCACAAAGGCTTGCATGCTTTTATCATCCCACTCTATTGGGTCTTTTGCTCGTTTCTTTGTCATTTGTATCAATGGTTTTACCAGTAGAGAAAACCCTACAATCCATTGTCTGCAATATCCCACAACACCAAGGAACATTCTTATTTCCTTTTGGGATTGCGGTAGTTTCATTTGTCTTATTATTTTAATTCTCTCAGTGGTCACTCTCCTTAGTCTTCATTCTATTTGGTGTCCCAAATATTTAACTTCGTTTCTGCAAAATTGTAATTTCTCAGGGGACACTTTACGTCCACCTTTGCCTAGATGGTTCAATAAAGCAATGGAATCAGTAACGCGGTCATCTCTTGTTTTTGATGCGACCAACAGGTCGTCAATATACTGTACCAGGACTGACTCCCTGGGTAGCACTAATGTCTCAAGACATTTTTTCAAAATTTGGTTAAAAAGGACTTTCAGTATACCCTTGAGGAACGCAATTCCAAACATAAATACGATCCTCAAATTTGAAAGAAAATAAAAACTGACTATCAGGGTACAATGGGATGGAGAAAAAGGCATGGCATAAATCAATTACCGTAAACCATCTTGCCTTCCATGGTATTTGGTACAAAATCACTGCAGCGTTGGGTACTATAGGGCAACATGGCACAACAATCTAGTTTATTTTTCTTAAATCTTGAACTACCCTATATTTTCCATTAGGTTTCTTGATGCCAATTATAGGTGAATTACTGGGACTACTCATAATTTCTTTTAGAATGCCTTGCTCGACCATTTGATTAATTTCTGCTGCAGCACCAGCCTTTACTTCAGGACTTATCTTGTATTGTCGAGTATTTGGATAGACCGCACCTTCCTTCACAGTCACTTTAACAGGGTCTACATCTGTCATTAAACCTACTTCTTTTCCCGTAAAATCACACACTTCAGGATTTACTGTCGTTTTGACCTCTTCTGGTAAGTCATCTTTGGTTATTATGGAAGACAATTCATCCATCTCTGCTCCTTGTTTAGCCAGCATGATTTCGTATATTCCGTCTTCATCTGGGGTTTGAATTGCAACACGGTCTGGTGTGCAAAATATGGTGCAATTCATCTTGCACAACAAGTCTCTTCCTAATAAATTCACAGGCCTAGAGTCACACACTACAAACTTATGCACCTCTTTAAATTTGCCAATGCATACCTCCATCGGTTTTGTAATAGGGGTCCTAATTTGTTCATTAGAAACGCCCACTACTTGGATCGCTTCTCCCGAGAGGGGCAGGTTTGGGATGTCTGCTGTTCTCACAGTAGAACGGGTAGCACCAGTGTCCAACAAAAAGGTAATGTCATTTCCTTCTACCTTTCCATCAATATATGGACCTGACTGATCTACCGGTAAGGATGCACCAAGTACGCACTCCTTATCCTCCCCCCTCAGGCACCGTCATTGATCCTGGTCTTCAAAATATGTATCCTACGAAGGAAACTGCGATGTTACAATTTTTTTCTTACAACTTCCTTCTTACAATCCGGTGTCCGCATTGTACTTGACTTGACTCACAAAATTTGGCAGAGGGGCAGGTGGCAACCGACTGTGTAGGTTTACAACCCGCTGCGGTTGACTCATAATCACCTCATTCTGCGTCTGTGGATTTAAATTTTGATTTGGGCCATTATTATTCTGTATACTTTTACACTCGTTCTTCCAATGCCCCAATTTTACGCACCCATGACAAGGGAACTTTTTCTTTGCCTCTTCTCTGCTCAACCGCCCTTTTGGTTTACCCCCGTTATTTTCACCATTACTTTGCCCCTTTCCTGTTTTTCCGGCCAGATTATTTAGCTGGAGTTCTTGCTGTTCTGCTAATTTTACTTGAGCCCACATCACTTTCTCCTCTAAATTCTTTTGCCTATTGTCAATTTAATCTCCGCAGTATTTTGCATATTTAAGTATCTCATCTATGGACTTCGCTTGCCAGCACAGGATGTGCTGTTTAATCATTTTGGATATGTCTTGCCTTAACCCTGACACAAATCTGTATACAAAATGAGTCATGTCCTTATCCCCAATACTCTTAAATCCACTATACTGTTTGAACACCTGTAGGAGGCACTCATAATACGCATGTACAGACTCATCTTTTTCCTGGGTTGTTCTATCTATCTTTATCCAATCTGTATCTTTTGGTGGAATTTTTCCTTTTAAGAAAGTGATTACTTGGTGATATTTCTTCATAACCTCTTCTGACGGGGCTCCTGTCTTTTCATTTCTCGGGTACTCATCATTAGGCCAATCGACTGTAATTTTACATTCTGCCCACAAATCAGCAGGCACCACTATGTCAAATAGACCATCCAGATCCTTCAACAAAACCTTCTAAACCTTCACAAACCTCTCAACTTGCCTATACCATTCCACTGGTTTTTCTCTCAATTTTGGGAAATCATTTCCTGTCTAGTCCATGGGACATGTACATATCCCCCTCCTGGAACCTCTCTCATTGGGTTCAATCTTTCTGCCTTCTCTGTTTCTTTCATTAAATATTCAGATGTCGCTCGACTTGTCTGTGCTTTCTTCTTTTTCTTTGTCCAACTGACTTTCCATCTGTCTAAATCCCCCCATTTCTGCAATATCGTCATCAATTCTTTAACCTCCAATTTTCTTCCTGACATATTCATGTTTTCCAAATCTTTATCAGCAAATTCTGCTCTATAAGGTTTCTGCAACACTTTGGATCGCCCTATCTCTATTCCCATTTCAGAGGCTAAATTCATCAATTTTTCATGAAATATTTTTGTGTTTCGGGTTATGCTTCTGCAAATGAACAGCAATTCTTCCTCACTATAGGTATTTAACCTATCCAATCCTACATTCCCAGCTATCATTTCTTCTAATTCAACTCTTAATTTGAAAATATCTAATATTTTTTCGGTGGTGGGTCAGGTTTTTGTATTTCTTGTGTGCATCTTTCTAGTTCCTCTGGGGTTATTATGGTGGCACTCTTTGTTCCTGTGGATGTCTCAATTCGTACCTCTTTTGAGCAACCTGGTGTGACTCTTCTGGGTGCGTCATTTATTTGCCCTCTTATCGGTAAGTCCATTAATGAAATTACTGGCTCACATTCACTGGCTTGGTCATCAATTATTATTTTTTCTTTTCTAGGTTCAATAATGGGTGTAGTCATGACAGGTGTTTTAGGACAACTTGGTTTATCCCCATACAATGGGACAACAGGACCTATAGTCACTGGTATAGTCAGAGCTTCAGGATGCGTGTTTAACTGGGTTATCTTCTGTATTAAATCGCCTCTATTCTTATTTATCGCTTCCTTTTCTCTTTCCTGAAGTACCCTTTCCATTGTTTTCTCATGTACTATTTGTGGCACCAATGGTACGTCTAGTATTGGGGCACTCGGGGTAGTTCTATTAGATCTTTCTTGATAAGGCGGAGGATTTTTCATTAAAATGTCTTCTAAATAATCATCTTCTGAATCTCCACAACCTGTCAATGTTAAATGCTTTTTCTTTTCTGTGCATTTGCCTCCTGTCTGTTCCTCAGCCATCAATACAGGATGTAATCCTTCAGTCACCATGGCTTGCCTCCACTGTTTCATATGCCTGTCTCGGGTTTCACGTGGAAATTTTGGATAAAATCTGCTCAAATTTCTGTCACTTCTTGATCTATCGCGCTCAAATGCCTCAGTCTCCCATTCTTCTAATGCCTCATATCGTGTTAATCTGGGTCTGGGTTCTAATTCGTTCATTCTAGTGCGTAAATTATGTAAAATTCCTCCATTAAATGTTCCAAACTCTGTAAAGGCCAGTATTCCATCATCTTTTGTATATTCTATCCAATTTTCTAACCATACACAGGTATGATAACCTCTTTCTATCATCATGTAGGATGCGGGCGTTTTCGGGGAGGAATGAGAATTCCTTCTCTAGTTTTAATGGGCATATCCTTTTTTAAATAATTTTTAATTTTCTGCATAAATTACATTTTTCTTTTCTCTCCATACATTTTGTGAGATCTTCCTTTTATGTACTGTTTGTGGGCAAAACCTAAATACCTTCTGTCTGGACGATTCCCTATTAATGTCGGATCGTACATACTAATTCCACTGTCTATTATTATTCTTGGGATTTCTATGTTTCCAACTAATCAAATGTTCGCTTTTACTCAAATACTTCTCCAATACCAGTGCGTTTTCTAGTCATGGAACCAATCAGGTTTTGTTTTACACTGTGCGTTCAAACAATACTAGCGCGGCTCTCAGTGACGACAGTATCACTCCTTACCACTGACCCATCCTTTACAATTCTCGTGTCAGTCACACAACCACTGTTTCAATCAATCCCAGCGTGGCTCTCTGTGACGTCAGTGCAGCACCCGCAACTGACCCCTCTTTTACAAGGTAATACGAAAACTTATTTTCTCACTAATTTTGATGTAATTTTACATTAATTAACAACATAGAAACATTCGCTACTTTGCCAGATTCTCTTAATTCCAAGGAATAGTCAATTTCTTTTTCTGCGAGTAAACCTTTCCGCTAACTCTTCACACACTACGAGTAAAACGTTTCCGCTTACTCTTCACTCAAGCATCAGAGAACCTGTTACTCCTTCAGTATTACCCTTTCTAGGTGACCAAAGTTTCACCAATGAACTCCTTTGCTACCAATTATTCTCACTTTTATACGAAAAAATTAATCCCTAAATCAGTGCTTCTAGTTCTGCGTAACCTTCAGCACCTTTCTGAATCCTGACAAGTAACCTCACTGCAGTGTGGCTTCCATTCGCCACCTGCTATTCAATATTCTCGGGAATTTCCAGACAACATAGAACAAAACACACAGGTTTGGTTAGTATATAAATTAATAATTCAATCCACAATATTTCTACCTAACTAACTAGAACTTAACCATGCCTCTGCTACCAAGAAAAACTGATGGAGCGGGTTACCAGCTCGGGTTACACACATACCATATACTCACCTGGATCCATAACATTCATACAAATAAGCTAGTAAGACCCGCTGGCATCAATTTTTGGTTTACCTGTGAATTTGTTTTACCTTTACCAAATGCTTACCAATTCGATCTTCTTGTCAATAATTTCCTCTGGCCAATGAATCAAGTTGCTTAGTTATATTAAGTAGAAATTACATTAACTTTATCTCCAAAAATAACCACAGACTCAAAAAGTTTTAAGAGTTTTTATCTAACCAATAATTTTGTGGTCAAAAAATCAAATACAGTTAACACCTTCTTCCTTCAGGAAGAATTTTAAGTCAAGTAAAACAAAGTATCAATTAAAGATCATGATGACGGTACCTGAAGAGGGAGAAAACAGAGAGCAGTACAAGGACATACTACACAGATTTATATTTACCTAGGATAATGCGATGACTGAACCCCTGGCCTAGGAGTCAGGTGAAGATCTCCAGAACAGGTCGGGAGATGAAAATCAAGACAGGTTCAGGATCGGGAAGGTGACCTCTTCTAAGTGCAACGTCTGCGTCGCACCCCTTTCTGGCAGTACTCTCCTCGAATAATTCTTCCGCAACTCCCCTTCTAGATGATTTGCTTCTTTGATCAGTATCTCGTTCTCTCAAGCAGGGTCTCTGGCATCTGGAATCAGCATAGAGTCTGTGGCTGTCCCCTGCATCTGTGACGGCGGTGTCATGTGTAATTAACTAAACTGCCTCAATTATACTATTCTACGTGTATTTTCCACCCCCCAATGTTTCAATATCGTGAAAACCCCTACTTCTGATTGGGCAAGGAAAGGGGAGGAGGTCATCACACCATACCAGATGTAATATTTTACTTAGGGGGTCCTTTGTTCAATGTTCCCGCCCCTTAATTCATTTTCCCAAGCTTTATTCCCACCCGCATTTCACGTTATAGTCAAGAAATTTTTGATACATTTGTTCTAATATTTTTTCCTTTGTCCGGGTCAATAGGTTGAGTTCTCATGCGACTCTCTCCAGTGTGACCTTGGCTGAGTATCAACTTTGTCATCATTGTTCCGGGCAGGTCAATTTGCGCCTGCGCGTGGGTCAGGTGGGGTAGGGATTTCAGTCACCCTAGGAGGCCCAAATATGAACTATTAATAAAGTCAGAAAAAGACACGTTAGAATACGAAAATAAATGAATTTACTGTATACCACTTATCTCTACTCTATCCCCATTTACTTATTTAAATCTTTCGCATTCGTATTTAGTAGAACTTATAAGGTTTAGTTTAAGCAATAGCATGCGCATTAACATGTGAGTTTCAAGCGGCCATTTTAAAGTTATTGCGCAGCTGCAAAGTTTTCCCTCCAAGCATAAAAGACGTATTACTACGTAGATGCAGTAGACGCATGCGCAGAGAAAATCCCGCGTTTTTGGCAGCCATTTTAGGACACTCAGGTTACTTGTTAGTAATACACATATGAAAGCTTCCCCTAGATACAGTATGTCGAGTGTAATGCAATATTAGTATTTACAAACAGATTGGTTACATTATTACATGTTATTTGAGAGGATTGCGTACAAGCAAGTCTCTTTTATACAAAACCTTGCTCCATCACCCTCTTAAGGTTTTTAAAGTGCTGGGGGCCATCAGGGAGATTATGGGCCTCATGTAGGAAGCCAAATACCGGTCGGTAACGGCCGATTTTCGGTAATTATACCGTTACCGACCGGTATTTTGGCTTTTGAGATGTAGGGGGAGAATTTCATGATTCGGTATTTACCGAATCGGTAAAATTACCGAATCGGTAATATTACCGATTCGGTAAATACCGAATCATGAAATGAGATGTAGGGGGAGTGTGTGGTGGGTGTGGGGATTCGTTATTTACCACCAACTAAAGGTTGGTGGTAAATGACGACTAGGTGAAAAAAAGCATTTTTGTGCACGTTTAAGTGTGCAATGTGGCAGACATACATGCCCTTAGGGCATGTATGTGCGCCACATGTGCACACATGGCCGAATCAGGGGTGCAACAGGGTATCAATGTGACACCCTGCCACCCTTGCATGTGCTCCCCCATTACCGAATCGGTATTTACCGATTCGGTAATGAGGCATACCTTCCCATCAATGGGAAGGTATGCCTCATTACCGAATCGGTAAATACCGAATCGGTAATTACCGAATTTTTCCGATTCGGTAATATTTACCGACTCATTACCTACATTGCATTTACCACTTCATAAATACCGAATTCGGTATTTATGAAGTGGTAAATGCAATGTAGGTAATGAGTCGGTAAATATTACCGAATCGGAAAAATTCGGTAATTACCGATTCGGTATTTACCGATTCGGTAATGAGGCATACCTTCCCATTGATGGGAAGGTATGCCTCATTACCGAATCGGTAAATACCGATTCGGTAATGGGGGAGCACATGCAAGGGTGGCAGGGTGTCACATTGACACCCTGTTGCACCCCTGATTCGGCCATGTGTGCACATGTGGCGCTCATACATGCCCTAAGGGCATGTATGTCTGCCACATTGCACACTTAAACGTGCACAAAAATGCTTTTTTTCACCTATTCGTCATTTACCACCAACCTTTAGTTGGTGGTAAATAACGAATCCCCACACCCACCACACACTCCCCCTACATCTCATTTCATGATTCGGTATTTACCGAATCGGTAAATTTACCGAATCGGTAATATTACCGATTCGGTCATTTTACCGATTCGGTAAATACCGAATCATGAAATTCTCCCCCTACATCTCAAAAGCCAAAATACCGGTCGGTAACGGTATAATAACCGAAAATCGGCCGTTACCGACCGGTATTTGTCTTCCTACATGAGGCCCTATGTGAGCTATTGCCCAGAGTCACCTGATGCTAGCTGGGCTCAGCTGCCATTGGCGCTGGGGATCAAACCATGAGACCCGTGCCCCGGAGCCAGCCACTCTGGCCGCTGTGCCACACATCTCCCAAGGTACATTTGATCCCGAAATGGTATTGTGTGGTGCATCTACAGAGAATTTTATGCCGATCAGTCCAAAATCACACTGAACAAGAACACCAAAAATAGAGCCTGTCGAAAATCCAAGGTCTGCTTCTTGACTCAGACCCTATGCAGAGATGCGGACACCGGCACAGTGCAGTGTGAACAGAGGTGGTGCCCCTTAGTATTGGCATTCCAGTTGTGTCAGAAATGCACCTGGTCTTGACAATGGACGCAGGCATGAGAAGTGGAGATGTGTGTACATCTGAAGTAGGACTGGGAAGTGGAGAGGGGAATCAATACAATCAGTGGATGAACCTGGTGGCCCTTTCAGCATATAGCGAAACTGCGATGTCCAGTACCATTAAAAACGCAATGTTTTGCAGCGTTTTTTTGTTTGGACTAACACAGCAAAGCATTTTAAATGGGGCTCAATGTTACTTCATTGAATTTAGCCTCTCACTACTTACCATGAAACAATGGTAGCACCAAAGAGAAACAGTCACAACATAAATATCTCCTTGAATGTATGCATAGCTATTTGCAACATAACACGGGCTAGTCACAGCAGGCAGTCTTGAATAGACAGCTATAGACCCCACCAGCTACAGATCCCCACCCACATTTAACCCACCCAAATTGCCAGCAATTTAGTTTGCATTTAAACCTGCTTGGTAATTTAATGCCATGAGCAAACCGTTCTGAAATAAGAAAAGTGAAAACATTACAATTTCTTGCTGCTTAATTGTTGCCTTTTTCTAAACAAAAATATATTTGAAAGATAATCTCTCTAAACCCATTCACCAACATGACAGAACCTAAAATACCAATATGAAATAGAGTGTTCAACATAACTAATTAAAAGTAGTAAGCACAACAATTGAGATTTAAAACAGTTATCAAATTAAGTCTTAGCATGAGAGAAACTAGTACGTGTTGGACTAATGTATATTATGTTGCCAACATAAGCAGGGAAAAAAGTGATTTTCCTTTTGAATCACATTTATAAAGTCATAATTTGGGGGCAGAAAACTGAACTAGTGTGAGTTAACATGCCCATTAGTCTTTCGAAAGTGAAAGATGGTGCTAAGGTCTCTGTTAGATTAATCCACCTCCTCAATAGTAGGGCGAGGTTTGGCACCACCCCATGAAGCCTGATCACCAAAGTCGGCAGCGGGCATTCACCAAGGCATCACACCCTGGTAGAGTTTGGATATTTTGGGGTTACACACTTTCTCCAGCTCTTTCTGCTGGTGCTTGTTCTCCTTCTCTGCCAGCTGGTTGCTCTCCAGCCAGGAGATGGTCTGGTAACATTTGTCCAAGATCTACTTCTTCGCTGATCGGGTCTTTAAGTTTGTTGTCCTCCACAGTGCTTTTTATGTTGAAGGCGTAGGATTCAACTGAGTTCTTGGCAGCAGCCTTCTCTCTCTAGGCTTCATTATCTGCTTCGCATCTCTCTGCCTCCTGCACCATCCTCTCAATCTCCTCTTTTCTCAGCCAGCCCTTGTCGTTGGCGATTGTGATCTTGTTCTATTTGCCTGAACTCTTGTCGACAGCAAAGACATTCAGGGTGCCATTCTGCCACTCACCTACCTCACATCCATGAGTTAATCCTCCCTCTGAGTGACTTCTGACTTGTATACAGAGACACAATTTTTTAACTCAAAAGCGGCACGATCCAATTATTGATTTGGTGCTTCTTGCCACAGTTCGTCAATGGGAAGTCGTTCTAAATTTCAGTACAGTCGAAGGCCCACTGCTCTCCATCTTGGAAAGTGCGAGATGGATGAAGATGTCTGGTTTGAAAAGGGAGCATCTTCTACTGAGGAGCAGTGGAGGTGTAAAGAATGTGACAAGATAAATGCAAAGAAAGAGTGGTTTGACACGAAGAAAGCTCCAAAAAGAACCTGAGTAAGCTTTGTTAGGTGGAGGTCACGTCACCTCTCTGCACCTATTAACAAATTGAGATAATATGCAATTACAATGGAGTTTTTGGAGAATGACTTGTCTCTTTCACATTGTCAGTAATACATGTGGGATGAAGGTGACAAGAGGGTAGGCAGATAACGGGTTGCCTAGACTCTTTCTTTTGTTTTTGGTTTAGAGTCTCCTGAACTTACTTTAATGGACTTTGGATGTAACTCCCCAAGCCATTGCCTTCTTTTGCTCCGTAACCTTCAGTCATTGGCATTAGACATTTTCAGGCACATTATTGGTCATCTCACCATTTTTATCTTGTCTGTTTCACTGTGTCCTCCAGTCAAATGCAAGGGAGACAGTTTTGGGGTCCAAGCCTACCAGACAGCATAGCTGTCTGGTTTGCTAACAACATCTTGGGGACATTTGGAACGGTTCACTGGGAATGTATTCTGCCCATTGCTTACCATTGGCTTTGTGATTTGTAACTCACATTTGCTGGGCTTCTGTTTGCTGGCTTTATTTGTTTTAGGTTGTCCAGCTTGAGTTTGTCCCTTTCCTTGCCCAAACCAATTTTTTTGTATCCTTCCATCAATACACAATTTCTGTAAACAGGCCTTTAAATCTTGTACTTATCTTGTCACTTTTGCTGTGCATTCAAAGACAGAGGTCAAATGTCAGGATATGTCTTCCAGGAATTTTGGTGTTTACTTTTCTTTCTCTGACTTCAAAGTGAGAGGATTTATGTGACAATCATGCTGGCTACTCTGGGTATGCTGTACCATGTTCATTTTTTTTCTAGCACAAAACAACATGTAAATGTCAGGAAATTAACTGTGCAGATATTTTAGAATATGGAAAGCATGAATTAAGCATATTTTTGATAATTCAGACTGCGGTGGAAACAAATATTTTAATGCGATAAAAACAAATCATTACACTAGGTCATGACATTTCCACACATTATCATTTGTGTGCTGTATACTTTTATGAATAAAACTGTATGTCAGTGCAGATGCAATGGTCATTCCAATTGATGATGTGTTGTGTGTAATGGCAGTGCACTACCACACCATGCATACTCCACCTTACCCAACTCTATTTTACTCTGCAACACTCCACAGCTCTGCACCACTCCACACTACACCACACCACACGGTGTCACTGCAATATACTCCGAACCACTCCTCACTATGCCATTTCACTCCACACTGAGTCTCTGCACTCTACTCTGCACTATTCCACGCTATGCTACTTTACTCGATGCATCTCTACTCTACACCACTGTACTCTCTACCAGTGAACTCTACTCCAAACTACTCTACTATGTACCACTGCACTCTACATCCCTTCACTCCACCTTGAAACAATCTACTCCACGTCACTCTATTCCACTCTTCACCGCTGCAATCTACGCCACTGCACTCTGCATCACTGCACTGCACGCCAATGTATTGTGCACCACAGCACTCCACTATATGCTACTCTGCAACATTCGACTCTATTGCACTCTGCCACTCTACTTTACACCATTGCATTCTTTGTCACTTTTCTCTGCATCAGTATATGCCACTGCACTTTGCTACAATTCACTCTACGCAACTCGGCACCACTCTGCACCATGCCACTTAGTTCTGCGCCACTCTGCTCTGCCACAGTGCACTCCACTCTGGCCCACTCCATGTCACTGCACTCTATGCCAATGCACTCTGCGCAACTGCACTCTGCGCCAGTGCACTCTGCACCACTATACTCTGCACACCACTATATTCTGAGCACCACTCTCCTGTATGCCACTCTCATCTACTGCGCACCACTCTACTCTGCCAGTACACTCTACTATGAACTCTGTGCCACTGCACCACTGCACTCTCGCCTCTGCACTCAACTCTATGCCACTCTACTCTGCATCACTCCACGCCAGTCTAATTTAATCTGCACCCCTGCACACCACCCCACTGCACTCTACCCTGCATCACTCCCCTCTAACCTGCACCTCTCCTCTTTACCCCGCACCACTACACAATGTACAATACCATTCCACATAATGAAGTCCATCACATGCAATCTCACTCTACATATGTCCATGACAGTTAATATCTAGTAATTACTATACACATAATTTCACAGCACACCATACCACATATTTCCACTACACAACTTCTCACCGCACCACACAATATTCCACAACAAACCATTCAAAAACAACCCCTTCTACCTCGCACTTCCACCAACCCAGTCATCTCTCTCCCACACATCCATTGCCGCTCTCCTCTCTCCCTCACATTACCACTACCCCTTCTTATCTCACAATTCCACTATGACCCTCTCATCCCTCCCTCACACTCCCTGTCTCCTCTCCATACTGCCTGTTCACACATACTACCTTCCTATACCTCCTCATGCTGTGCACTTTTCCACCTCCCGGGGTTTCCCTCCCACTCATCCCTCTCTCTCTCTCTCTCGTACTCTCTCACACCTCTCTCAAACTCTCTCATGCACTCTTCCCGCCTCTCTCACGTGGTTCACTTCAGGTCTTCAATCACTGTTTCTTTCCTGTGCCTTTTAAAGATTTCTATCCTGCAAACCCACGCCTCCTTCTCTTCTTAGGGTGTCTTCTATTTACACAGGAGCTTCCTCTTTATGCATCTGTGACCTGCCTTCCCCTTCTTTCTCACAAACTCTTTTTGCTCCTCTGTCTGGAGTTCTTTCACCGCTTTGTGCACAAATTACCTCTCCCTCACTATCTTGGTTTCTATCTATTCTGTGCAGCTTTTATCCCTATCTATTCTTCATGCCACATAATTCCACTACACAAATGCACTACAACCCACACAATTCCACAACTAACAGTTCTGATTCAACCCACATAATTCCACTACACACCGCATACTTCCACTCCACTCCTCTCCACTCCAAACAAAATCACATACATAAAAGACATTGTCATTTACAACGCCATTAGCTCTAACTCTAGCAAATGCGAGACCTATTGCATTGCAAATACTTGTTATTTAACTCTGACAGATATTGCTCCTTGTTTGGGATTTTCAGTAAGGCGAGTGCATCCTCTCAAGGGTTCACCCCCTGGGATTCCAGTGGGGGTTGGGGGCCGGTCAACCACTAAGAAGAAGGGAAGCGCAGTCTGTGCCCTGCTGCTGCCTTGAGAGGCTGCGCTGCCTGTAGAGCACACCATGCCTGTAGAGCACCCTTGTTGCCTTTTTCGAGCCCTGACTGATTACTCCACCAACCTGGGGTGTGTGATGTAGGAAATGCATCAGTGCAAGTGTTTGGGGCGTTCCAGATTGTACTGCTGGCCACCTGCTGAGAGCAATGAAAGCACAGTCTGTCAGCAGTTTTGAATTGTGCTATCTACATTGGATTTCCAGTGGGAGACAACTGTGGCCACTGTAAACGAAGGTTGGTGGAGCGGGTTGGGTGTCACGCGAGGGGGGAATACAATATAAAGAAAATGTACCTTTTGCCGCCGCCCGCTCCAGTGTCGCATCTCGTCCCGCCGCCTCTCCTCTTCCTGCCTGCTGGTCCCATCAGCCCCTGGGACCGACTCCCTGTCCAATCCCCGCCCTGCAGTGCAGCGCTGGGATTGGTCAGAGCAGGCAGGAAAAACGCCCTGCTCAGACCAGGGAGACTGTGGGGTTAAGTTCACGGTCATAGTGCCTATATTGATTGATATCGGCACGATGACTGTGAACTAAAGCGCTCAACACTTGATGATACTGTGAGGCATTATTCCTCGTTTAATATTGTGGATCTAGAACACCATTATTGTTTTAAACGAACTGCGAGTGTTTATACTACCATACAAAGCCCTGATGAAGTTCCCACACTTGGGAACGAAATGCGTTAGCTGAGCTGTTTTGTTGTAATGAGGAATTACACATGAAAATTAGGCAAATGGATAAAGGTTTTTGATAAACTACTACGTCTACCTTGAATTCATCACCTGACGCACCTCCTATTGCTTTATGGATTAAGGATCTGGAGAACAGGGGCATTCTACAACGGCGGGTGCCGGAGTGTGCGAAGGACATTTTACAAAAAACAAAACTAGAGTGAGGTGCAGACTGGAAAGTCCGCCGTTGGGCTCTGTTCTTTTGATATTGTGTCAGCTGTTTGAACACAAAGGAGATTTACAAACATTTTGCACTGGGTTAGCGTGACAAAAGTGATGATAACCAGTGCAAAATGTTTTTTTTTTGCTATTCTCTTTCCAGCACAAAACTTGTTTGCCCTGGAAAGCACCTAACAGTAGGGCAAAGCAGCCCAAAGCACTGCTTTGCATTACTTAGCGATGAGGTGACATTACATGGGTGGAACATGGGTGTTTGCATGCAACCACCCATGCCTTTTGACGCAAAACAATATTTACAAAGATTTGTAGACATGGATTTGTACCAAAAGTGAACATCCCTTCAAAGGAGGCGCTAACAGGAGAAATGCTTTCATTTCTCCGTGCTTTTCCAACATTGCATGCATGCTGCACTGCGAGCACCCATACAAAGTGGGAAAAGCTTTCCATCATGTCTAGGCATAGTATTTTATAAAAGAAGGTTACCCTTCCTGTACAAAACCTATGCTAGACTCATGCACCTACTCTAGCGCTATGGCGCTAAGATGTGTGCATGGCACACAGCCGCTGAAATCAGCGCCGGCGTAAGAGAAAGGGGAGGAGAGAGCCACATCTCTGAAGATATGGTGCTCTCCTGCTTCTTCCCTGTCACTCAACGCAGCCCAGCAGTGCGGGAGGCTGCGCTGCATTGTGAGACTTTTTTGTAAATCTCCCCCAAATTGCGCTACCAGTGTGGTATTTCCAGTGAGGGAAGCACATGTTGTGAAGTGCTTGAACCTGACAGATTGTGCTGCCAGTCAACCACTGAGAGTAAGAGAAGCACAGTCTGCCAGCTGTTTTAGTTCTGCCAGAGTGGAGTGCCTAAACTAGATTTCTAGGATGACAAGTTGCTCTTTGCGGGGTTTCTAGTGAAAGAAGCAGATGCTGGCAGGTAATTAGGCTCTGACAGACTGCACTGCCTGCCAACCACAAGAGCATGGGAAAGTATAATCTGTTGGCTGCTTCACCTCTGACAAGCTCCACTGCTTGCCAACCACAAGCGCAAGGGAAAGTATAATCCATCTGCTTCTTCACCTATGCAGGAGATCAGCAACTGGATGAGGTAGAACTGGCTTTTGATTAATGGGCAAAAAACTGAGATCTTGGTGTTTGGAGGGGATAGCTCAATCTTGACAAGCCACTGGTGTTTAGAAACATAGGGAATCTTGCCTTCTCCAACCGTGGCGGCCAAAAACCAGGCTGTGATTTTCCATAACACCTTGTCTTTCTACACCCAAGTTAATAGAACAGTGAGTTCCTGCATCTGGATGCTTAGGATCTTGAAGAAAATATTGCTTTTTCTTCCCAAAGGGCTCAGGGTACAGTGGTCATTGCACTGATCACCTCCTGCTTAGACTACTGTAACGCTGTGTATTTTAATGTCAACGAATACTCCTTAAACAAGCTCCAAATCACCCAGAATGCTGTTGCAGGCCTGGTTCTGGAATATCCTAGCTCTCCTTGATCAAGGAAGGACTGATATCCCTTCACTGGTAGCCAGTAAAGAAGCATGTGTCCTTTAAAGCTATCTGCCTGACGCAAAAGCTTTCCACTCTCAAGGGTTCGAGTTATTTTAGCATGGCCCTGAATTGGTATGTCCCTAAGAGACCTCTGTGATCTGCTGGACGAATAAGGTGGTGGTTCCTCGGAGCAAAAAAGCTAGGTTGGGCGAACGTGGCTTTACTGTGGTGGCTGCCAGGCTTTGGAATTTCCTTCCTGAAGATATCAGGAGCCTTAGTTCTCACCTGATGTTCTGTAATCAAGTTAAAACGTGGCTTTTTGCAGATCAACCCTCCATTTTTGCGGGGGTGTTTTTTGTGCTGATACTGCTGGTCTGAGCTGTCACCACCCTCACAGTTCTCTCCTTTGCATAGCGCTTTGACGCCTTTTGGTCTATCACACTCTACAAATGCTACAATTACAAATACCTCTGACAGACTGCACTGCCTGCCAACCACAAGGGAAAGTAAAATCTGTTGGTAGCTTCACCTCTGACAGACTGCATACCTGCCAACCACAAGAGCAAGGGAAAGTATAATCTGTCGGCTGCTTCACCTCTGATGGACTGGACTGCCTGCCAACCACAAGGGAAAGTATAATCTGCCAGCTGCTTCACCTCTGACAGACTGCACTGCCTGCCAACCACAAGAGCAAGGGAAAGTATAATCTGTCGGCTGCTTCACCTCTGACGGACTGGACTGCCTGCCAACCACAAGGGAAAGTATAATCTGTCAGCTGCTTTACCTCTGACAGCCTGCACTGCCTGCCAACCACACAAGGGAAAGTCTAATCTGTTGGTTGCTTCACCTCTGACAGACTGCACTGTCTGCCAACCACAAAAGCAAGGAAAATTCAGCTGCTTAACCTCTGACAGACTGCACTGCCTGCCATCCACACAAGGGAAAGTGTAATCTGTCGGCTGCTTCACCTCTGACGGACTGGACTGCCTGCCAACCACAAGGGAAAGTATAATCTGTCAGATGCTTCACCTCTGACAGACTGCACTGCCTGTCAACCACAAGATCAAGGGAAAGTATAATCTGTCGGCTGCATCACCTCTGACGGACTGCACTGTCTGCCAACCACAAAAGCAAGGGAAAGTATTATCTGTCGGCTGCTTCACCTCTGACGGACTGCACTGCCTGCCAACCACAAGAGCACGGGAAAGTATAATCTGTCAGCTGCTTCACCTCTGACGGACTGCCCTGTCTGTCAACCACAAAAGCAAGGGAAATTATAATCTGCTGGTTGCTTCACCTCTGACAGACTGCACTGCCTGTCAACCACAAGAGCAAGGGAAAGTATAATCTGTTTGCTGCATCACCTCTGACGGACTGCACTGTCTGCCAACTACAAAAGCAAGGGAAAGTATATTCTGTCATCTGCTTCACCTCTGATGGACTGCACTGCCTGTCAACCACAAGAGCAAGGGAAAGTATAATCTGTCAGCTGCTTCACCTCTGACAGACTGCACTGCCTGTCAATCACAAGAGCAAGAGAAAGTATAATCCGTCGTCTTCTTCACCCCTGACAGGCTGCATTGCCTGCCAACCACAAGGGAAAGTATAATCTGTCAGCTGCTTCACCTCTGACAGACTGCACTGCCTGCCAACCACAAGAGCAAGGGAAAGTATAATCTGTCAACTGCTTCACCTCTGACAGACTACACTGCCTGTCAACCACAAGAGCAAGGGAAAGTATAATCTGTCGGCTGCATCACCTCCGACGGACTGCACTATCTGTCAACCACAAGAGCAAGGGAAAGTCTAATCTGTTGGTTGCTTCACCTCTGACAGACTGCACTGCCTGCCAACCGCAAGGGAAAGTATAATCTGTCGGCTGCCTCACCTCTGACGGACTGCACTGTCTGCCAACCACAAAAGCAAGGGAAATTCAGCTGCTTGACCTCTGACAGACTGCACTGCCTGCCATCCACAAAAGGGAAAGTATAATCTGTCGGCTGCTTCACCTCTGACGGACTGGACTGCCTGCCAACCACAAGAGCAAGGGAAAGTATAATCTGTCAGCTGCTTCACCTCTGACAGACTGCACTGCCTGTCAACCACAAGATCAAGGGAAAGTATAATCTAATGGCTGCATCACCTCTGACGGACTGCACTGTCTGCCAACCACAAAAGCAAGGGAAAGTATAATCTGTCGGCTGCTTCACCTCTGACGGACTGCACTGCCTGCCAACCACAAGAGCACGGGAAAGTATAATCTGTCAGCTGTTTCACCTCTGACGGACTGCCCTGTCTGTCAACCACAAAAGCAAGGGAAATTATAATCTGTTGGTTGCTTCACCTCTGACAGACTGCACTGCCTGTCAATCACAAGAGCAAGGGAAAGTATAATTTGTTGGCTGCATCACCTCTGACGGACTGCACTGTCTGCCAACTACAAAAGCAAGGGAAAGTATATTCTGTCATCTGCTTCACCTTTGATGGACTGCACTGCCTGTCAACCACAAGAGCAAGCGAAAGTATAATCTATCGGCTGCTTAAACTCTGACAGACTGCACAGCCTGTCAACCACAAGCGCACAGGAAAGTATAATCTAGCGGCTGCTTCAGCTCTGACCAGCTGCACTGCATGTCAATCACAAGAACAAGGGAAAGTATAATCTGTTGGCTGCATCACCTCTGACCAGTTGCACTGCATGCCAATCACAAGAGCAAGGGAAAGTATAATCTGTTGGCTGCTTCACCTCGGACGGACTACACTGTCTGCCAACCACAAATAAGGGAAATTATAATATATCAGCTGCTTCACCTCTGACGGACTGCACTGTCTGTCAATCACAACAGCAGGGGAAAGAGTAATCTGTTGTCTGCTTCACCCCTGACAGGCTGCACTGCCTGCCAACCACAAGCGCAAGGGAAATTATAATCTGTTGGCTGCTTCACCTCTGACAAACTGCACTGCCTGTCAATCACAAGAGCAAGGGAAAGTATAATCTGTCGTCTTCTTCACCCCTGACAGGCTGCACTGCCTGCCAACCACAAGCGCAAGGGAAATTATAATCTGTCGGCTGCTTCACCTCTGACTGACTGTCTCACTTTCTTGGATTTTAAGTGGGAGAAGCAAATGCTGTCAGCATTGTGAGTCCGGATCTGTTGACCAACCAATCAACCTCTGATAGCTGGGAGAATGCAATATGTCAGACAGATAGATTTAACAGATGTCACACTCTGGCCGATATTTTCAGCAGAGAAAAACAATTCTGACAGCTGATTTCACTGACAAGATGAATTGACAGAGTGCGTTGACTTAATTGGACATCTGTTGGGGAAATGACAGACTGTCAGAGGCTCAAGGGAGAAGAACAGCTTTTCAGATACTCAAATGGGAGGGGAGAGGATGTGGTCTGATGGCTAGATTGCCGACTTTGGAGCTGGGAAACCAAGGTTCGAGCCTCGGGTCGTGTCCACATCCTGTGAATCTGGACAAATCACTTAATCTCCCCAGAGCCTACCAAAACATAACAAGCATTAACAATGCAATAGGTCTCGCAATTACATTGTTTTGAGCTATTGGCATTGAAAATGTTATTGGTTTTTTTTCCCCCTTCATGAAACAATAATCAAGTAATGGCGTTGTAAATGACAATGGCTTTTACCCCCGTTGACCCCGCAAAGCTCATCAGCATGTGCCCGTCATAAAAAGGAATATCTGACAATCGCATCTTAAACATTTTGCAACAATTCTATAGTTTCACCGCGGTTCTAAATTAAATTGTAAAATAAAATGTATATTCCCATAATATTATCACATTGAATGCATTTAAATAAGATGTTATTGTAAGAAAGTGGCTCTGTATATACTGCACCAAAGTAAGGTTCAGGGTGCACAGAGTCCACAGTCCCCAGAGGTTTGGCAGAGGCTAAAGTTAAATATAACCTTACTCTCTAAAGTGGTAGCTTGGTCGAGCAGTAAGGCAGTATCAGAGGATAGTGTAAAGCATTTGTTGTACACACTCAGTCAGCAAATGGTCTCACACACTCAAGAACTGAACTCTAGGCCAATGGTTTGTATATAAAAATATATGGTTGTTTTATTTTAGAACCAACAATAGGTATCAAAATATACTTTCTCTGAATGAGATGCTTTAGTTAAATACTTTTAATAGGCAATAGACATTTGAATGCAATAGTTACAGTTGTTGTAATAGGCAACACAATTCAAACACAATTATAACATTGAGCTCAATGGGAATTTCTAAGTAAATACAATTAATTACTTTTAGGATTACTTTTCTAACCGCAGGACTGGATCCTAGATTCAGTCCTGGGACATTTCCTGGAAACAGGTAAGTAATTATGTTTTGGTTACGGGTATGATTTTTAGGAATATTATTGTATTTCAAAAGTTGACACTTAGAAACTTTTTCACATAGAATCACCAATGTTATCCTATGGGAAGAAATGCACTTAGCAGGTAAGTAGGGTCAATGTTATCCTATGGGAAGAAATGCACTTAGCAGGTAAGTAGGGTTATCATTACTTTTTCTTACTCAGTGCTGGATCCTGGATTCAGCACTGGTGCATCTCCTGAAAACAGTTGAAAGAAATCGTGTTTTGTTACACAGGCGATTTCTAAGGAATATTTGTAAGTTTCAAAAATCGACACTTAGAAGAATTTCTGGCAAAAAACAGGCAATGTTATCCTATGGAGGAAAATCAAGTTATCGGTAAGTACAGTTGTGATTACTTTTCAGAGTCAGTGCTGGGCACCAAGATCCAGCACTGGGATCTCTCCTGATAACAGGTGAGTAATTTTGCTTTCGTTGATCGACTGATTTTTAGTGAATATTTTAAAGTTTCAAAACTCAACACTTAGAAGAATTTCCAAGTGAAACCAGTCAATGTTACCCTATGGAGGAAAAGTGAGTTATCGGCTTTTGGGTAAGTACTCGACTGGCAGAGTTAAGGTTCTGGGCATAGACTCAGGAGTCTCCCAGGGTCAGGTAGGTACAGTTGTTACACCCTCAGCGGCACTGGGGCAGCCGGGTGCAGAGAGAGTTAGGCCCAATGTTATCCTATGGCGGGCAGGGGGCCTTTGGTTGGTGGCTGCTGGCAAGCAGGCCACGCGGCTGTGGGAGGTGGGCTCCTGGTCACTCTCTCAGGGCAAGTAGGGAAGTAGATTAGGATAGATGTTCCACTCCCAGGGGCACTTGTGCGGCTGGGTGCAGGGTGTTTTTGAGCCGTTGGGCGCTCAATGGATTTCCATGGAGAAGCTACAAGACGAACAAAGGCTGCAAGCTCGGGGACGAAGATTCTTCAGGTACGACCACCACTTTGAGAGGTAAGTTGGGAAGCTGTAGGTTAGGTAGGCACCCAGGAGCTGGGCACAGGGGGCCGCAGGGCGCCGGGTGGGCTTTTCGTGTCGGGAAATCTTACCCTCAGCTGGTCGCGGTTGGGGGGGGGGGTCTCTGGTGTTGAGGCTGCAGGCGTCGTCAGGAGCGTCGAGGAGGGTCCTTGGGTGCTGGATTCTTGGTCACAGTCGCCGGGGGGACGTCCTCGTGGTCTTTGTTCATGCCAGCACAGACCAGGCTTGGCGGGTGCAGAGTGTGCAGGAGTCGCGGTTCCTGGCTGGTGCCAGGGGTCTGTTACTTGCTTTGAGCAGAACCACTGCTCGTGGGAGTCCCAGTCTTTTAGAGTCACAAGGCAGTCAGGTCCTCCAGGGTTTTTGAGGTTGCTGACCACTGGAGACGCCGGGGTTTAGCAGGAGCAGGTTCGAGGGTCGACAGGCCTGTAGGGCTGGGGCCAAGTCAGTTGGTGTCTTCCTCTTGTTAGCAGCTGCACGGCAGGTCTTCTTTCTTCTTGTTCTTCTTGCTTGTTTTGGATTCAGGATCTGAGGAAGGAAGGTTCAGGGTGCCCCTAAATACTAAATTTAGGGGCATTACAGGTAGGTAAAGGGCAGGGGCCAATGGGTCCCTTCCCTGGGGTGGGTACACCCCCTATCCTGCCACTCTCCAGTGGGAGGGGGGCAGGAGCCTAGTTCTGATTGGGCAGGGCTCCCCATCTTCAAGATGGCGAGAGCCTGGAGATGTGCTTCACCTCGCCTCCCCTACCTGAGGGGTGGGGTTGGCAGAGGCTGGCACACCCCCTTTCCTCCCTTGGGGTTTCCCGCCAGTCTTCCCACCAGAGCGAGGGTCAGAACCGGTGGGGGCCAGTTGCTGAGTACAGCAAGTGGCCTGGAGAAGCTCACAAAGGCAGCATGCTTTTGAAGCTTCCCCTGCCCATCCTGGGGGAGTAGACCTAGCACCTTACACAGGATGTGCATTGTTGCCGGCCCAGGAGAGTGGATGGCTCTCTACCCAGGGGTCCAGCAACATGTCTGCTGTGTGGAAGCCTAGGCAGCCTCTTAGACAGGACGTGAATTGTAGGTTAGGTTCAGGGGGCAACTCTATGTTGCCCTCTGTCGTGCATCTTACATTAAATCCCACACTGGCATCAATGTGGGTTTAATGTGCTGGGAAGTTTGATACCAAACTTCTCAGTCTTCAGTGTAGCCATCATGGTGCTGTGGAGTTCGTGGTGACGACCTCCCAGCACCATATACTCTTAATGGCAGCACTGCACTTACAGTGCCCAGGAATGGACCTGGGTACTGTAGTGGCACAGGGCTCATGCACCTGTACCTACACCACTGGCATAGGGCACCCAGCTAGAGGGGTGACTGAGGTATGCCAGGGCAGTGAGTGTTGTGGGCATGGCACACAGGGATGTGTGCCATGTCGACTCTCTGTTTTGTTCTGCCCCAAGACACTCAGCCTGCAAAGGCATTGTGTGTGTTTCAGGGTACAGGACCTCTAAGGGTGGCACAATAAGTGCTGCAGCCCTTAGGGGCCTTTTCTGGTCACAAGGCCCTGGGTACCTAGGGTACCATTTACCAGGGGCTGACATGTGGCCAGAGATGCTAATTGGGTTTAGGCTTCATGCAGTTTTAGGGAAGGAACACAGGCCCTGGGTACCTGATTGGCAGGAGCCCAGGGCACACTCAGTCAAAGTACATCAGCAATTCAGCAAAAAGTGGGGGCGTACCATGCAAGAAAGATGGCAATTTCTCACAGTTATTCTTATATTTCTCAGATCGCTTTGAATATTTTTGTCCAGTCCAGTCCACTATTTTCCTCTGAGATATAACCCTGAAAATATCTGCACTAAAAACCTCAGCGCCCCATCAGTTGTAGTAGGCGCTCTATAAATACCCATGCGAAGATCTTCTCCCATGGGGCAGAACACCACCCCGGCTCGATTCGAGTGTATTTTAACTGTCTGTTTAACACATCAGTACTAAACTCTCTGTCACGTTAGTAAAATTAATCCCAGAGCGAAAGCAGATAACATCATAAACCGAGAGAAGAAATGCGGATTAGGGGACTGAGGAGAGAAACAAATGTCCAGTCCGTTTAATCCTCCCGTTGATTCCCTCACATCACACCAGGAGAGCAGACCGTGCACTTATGAGTACTTGGCAAAGGCCTATTTTGGCCTTTGCAAAAGGTGCAAATTATGCTGCTCTGATTCCAAGCTCAACGAGGCACTATATTGACGCAGATGAGTATGCTTAGAACCAACACGGAAACAAGCTTCGGCTAGAGAGCAGCACATGTAAATTGTACAGGGATGCCAAACGTGATAAGGAGAGGGAAAAGAAAGCATGTGCCAACAAGTCAGTGGGTGTACAGACTGAGAATGGGTGGAATGGAATTTGAAGAGAAGGGCTTCAGGGAAAAAAAAGAGAAAAATGTAGTGCCCTGCATACCGAGGGTTAGTGTCATTAGTAGTTGATGCACTTGTTTCACATCCATTTTAACACAAAAAAACGAGTAATGGGAAAACCGTCTGTGACCGAGCTAGGGAAAGTGCCGATGAATAGAGCCATTACTAGCTAGAAGCTTCCACACAGCAGCCCGCGCGCCTCCTTCTGTAAAGCACACACGTGGCTCTGCCATTAGCTCTGATCTTCATTCTGAGTGGACATTCACGAGCTCGAACCGAAAAGTGGTGTCAAAAACACGAACACAGTCCTTTCTGCTTGGGAGAGCTTGAGAGGCAGGGGCAGTGGTCTGCATACGCCAAAGCCATGACAGAGCCGGCCAGTCCAAGCTGGTCGACCCACTCATTGAGCTGAAAGGATGGCCACAGCCAGAGCCACGGACCGAGGTTCATGGCGCTGCCCTTAACTAAATCCGACTTCTGCGGACGCTGCACGCAAAGCGGCGCCATCAAAAGTTAGTGGCTGTGACCAATAATAACAAGAGAGAAGGGGTGTAGTGTAGGGCTGTGGCTCACCTTTTGGGGCAGACCCAGGGCAAATGGAGGAGTGGATGAGACCCCCTTACCGCCTCCAGTGGTGGCCGGACAGGGGCCTGTGTGTGTGGCACAAGGCTTATTGGGAAGAGGTGCGCTGCTAGCGTGGAGGCGTACAGACGGCACAGTGAGAGAGCATAACATCACACAGCACACACTAAGTAATATAACAGAAAGCTAATAAAATACGAGGAATGCTCCTGTTGGGAGCGAAGCGAGGGGATGCGCCCAAGAAAAAAGGGAGAGCAAAGAGAGAAAGATGGAGGGAAAGGGCGCAGAAAAAGACGTGGGAGGAATAGTGTAATGAACCGCGAGAAGGAGAGAAGAGAACGGGGGAGGAAAAGGGGAGACAGGCAGAGAAAAACACTAGTGACAGCAGAGAACAAGCGATGAACTGATTAGAAACAGATGGCCCCCTAAAGCACGCTCTGCGGAATGAAACAAGCGATGAACTAATTAGAAACAGATGGCCCCCTAAAGATAAGAAATTGCTTCACGACAGCCGTGAAGCAGATGAACCAGTCCGGATGGGCCGGAAGAAAAGGGGAAAGGGCGGCAACAAAAAAGCATCCATTTCAATGGGAAGCCAGCGTTTAGCATAAACGCTGGCGCGACTCAATGAAAAGGATGGGCGGGGCTTCAAGTCCCCTTCTGAAATCCACTCATCCATAATATCTGTCGCCAAGCGATCAGCGCATGCGCTGCAACGCTGGGCAAGACCTAAAAATTAATGTGTCCTTGTGTAACGTAACTGCTGCTCATGTAAAGCGCTTGGTGCTTGGATGCGCCAGATGACGTGACAGGAAGTCTGCTGGGTTCTTGGCCCCTGGTCTGTATACCAATTCCAGTTGATAGTGTTAGAGTTGTATTGCCCACCGCTCGATCCTGGGTGGGGGATGAGGTGCAGTTCCTCTAAACAGCAGGAGTAGTTGTTGATGGTCCGTCACTACTCTTAATTGATGACCTCTGATATATAAGTGAAAGTGATTGCAGGCCCACTTTATTGCAAGCGCTTCTCGCTCAATTTGAGAGTAACGAGTTTCGGTTGCCATCAGCGCCTTGCTAGCAAATGCCAGCGGGACCCAGGTCCCTGGCTCAGTCTCTTGAGTCAGTAAAGCTCCTAGCCCTACTGGGCTGGCATCGACTATCAGCTCTGTTGGTCGGTTCGTATTGAAGTATTCCATGGTTGTGCTTGCCAGTAGTGCTGATTTTACTTTTTGAAAAGCTTCTTCTTCCACAGAAGTCCATTGCCAGGCAGTCTTTTTTCGTCAGATTGCGTAACGGTTCTGCGATCGTGGCGAGATTCAGGATAAATCTCCCGCAGGATGTTGCCATGCCCATGAAGCTTCTGACTTCCGATGCCGTGGTGGGTGCTGTGGCAAGTTGAATTGCCTGCGATTTTCTGGGGTCTACCTTCACTCCGTCTTGACTGAAGACATACCCAAAGAATTCGATGGACCTCTTGAAGAATTGGCATTTCTCCTTGTGTAGGGTCACTCCATGCTCCACCAGACGTTTTAGAGTTGCCTTGAGTCGACGATGATGATCTTCTATTGTTGCTGAGTGAATTAAGATGTCATCACTGACATTGATAACTCCCTGGAGTCCTGACAGAACTTCTTTCACCGCGTTCTGGAATATCTCAGCCGCTGAAGATATCCCGAAATTTAGCCTTTTGTATCATCGCAGACCTAGGTGCGTTGAAAACGTGGTGATGTATCTACTTCCTCTGTCTAATTTCAGCTGGTGGTATCCAGCGTTTAAGTCCAGCTTAGAAAACCACTGCGACCCGTTAAGGTCTGCTAGTATGTCGTTGACTGTAGGCGTCAGGTGCCTCTCTCTCCGAATGGCTTGGTTAGGCATCCTCACGTCGATGCAGATCCTGATTTTTCCTGGTTGTCGGGGCTTCTCAGTAATAACCATGGGAGACACCCACGGCGTCGGGCCCGTCACTTTTTCTATAACGCCCTGCTGCTCAAGCTTCACCAGCTCCTGTTCTACCAGTGGCCTTAAGTGGAAAGGTATTTGTCGATGCCGTAGAGCTACAGCTTTTACCACAGTGTCAATGTGTAGTTTTACGGGTGGTCTTTTTATACTGCCTAGGCCTTCAAAGAGTTGTGGGAACAGCTCCAGTATGTCCTCAGTTTGTAGTGTTTTCACTGCGTTCGCAAACGTGACCAGGCACAGATCTTCGGCAGTGTGACTCCCAACCAGTATGTCTGCTTCCCTGTCTACTATGTGGAATGTCGTGGTGACCTCCTGGTCTTCCAACGTAACCTGTACAGTCATTTTTCCTTTCAAGGGAAGAGGGGTCTGGCTTCCGTACGTGAGGATCTTGACTTTGGATGGCGTCAGTGCCGGTCTAGGGTTCAGTGATTTGTAGTGTTGACATCCCATGACATTTACTGACGCTCCGGTGTCAATGAGAGCTGTGACAGGTGTTCCGGCTATCTTGATAGCACACGTTGGTTGTGGGCGACGTTTCCACTTGAGATCGTTTACGAACGACACAATATGGCATGCTTCTTCACCCTCTGAAGACGAGTCTTACAGGTAGTATCGACGGTGTGTTGTTGTAGTCGTTGCCTTCGAAGTGGCCGGTTCGTCCAGTGTGAGGTGCCTCACTTGTTTGTATGGTGGTTTACGTCCTGATGTCCCTCTGTACCGAGTGCCTCCCCGGCACACACTCGCAAAGTGATTGGGAGTACCGCACTTTGTGCAGGTCTTTCCCCTTGCTGGGCAGTTGTCTTGGGGGTGCTCCTCTTTCCCGCAGTATCCCCACTGCGATTGTCGTGAATTTCTGTTTGGCCACCTTCCTCGTCCTCCGCGAGTTGTCGCGCGAAGAGCGTCCGCTCATTCCGTCTTGACGGTTACCGTTTGTTCGGTTGCCGAGTTGAGTGCGGCTTCCATGGCCGATGCTCGGACATCTGATAGCTCATGCGATCGAGCTAGGATCAGTATGTCTTCAAGAGATATACAAGGTTGTCGGAGGATGAGGGTCCGCAGAGTCTTGTTACGGCATCCTTGGATGAGTTGCACCCTTACTTCCTTCACCTGGTCATCCTTGGTACAGGTACTGGCTAACTCACAGAGACGAGCGTGAAACGTGTCCATTGACTCCCCTTCTCTCTGTCGAGCCTGTCTGAGTTTGAAGCGTTCATAATCCGGGTTGAGTTGGGGGTCAAAATGGGCATTTAGTGCTCTGACAGCTGCGTCGTAATCCGTTTGTGGCCCTGTGTTTGGCAAATGAGCAAACAGCTTGTATATTTCATCCCCTGCAAAGTGTAACAGAAGTGATCTTTTTACTGCCCCATCTGTTTCTCTGGTGGCTATAAAATAGTTGTCGAGGCGGCCTATCCATACTTTCCATCTAGGTGATGCTGTTGCAGGGTCGATCAACTCACTAAATGGAGGAAGTGCGCTGACTTGCAAATGTAGGTGAGAAGGTGGAGCTGCAGGGGCGACTGGCTGTTGCATTGGCGCTGCTTGATCAACCATGGCTGGTGCTTGATTTGCTGTTCTTTCTAACGTAATTTAATTCATGTGGGAGATCTGGATGTTGCTGCCAATTCTCTGTTACTTCAGGCTTGACTGTGGTGTGCCTGCCACTGTTCTGCTTTTTCTCTGCACTGTGGCATGCATTAGCCAATGCTTTATTAAGTGCTGCTCCTACTGCTCCTTTTAATGTTGTTACATTAGCTGTTCTTTGAATCTTGTGCACATTGAGGCTTGTATTTGCCAGGGCTTGTTTATGGTGGTCTCCCCTTGTTTATTGAAGCATTCACATTGGCTTCGCTGAGCTGAGCGCTGGCAGCACGCTCGTTTGTTTCAATTTTTTTCTCTCTCCCTCTGGGGGCAGCAGGTGCTAACGCGCATGCGCGCGTTTATTCAGATGACGCATGCACCGGCCGGTGCTCCGGGATCATTGAACGCGTCTCGCTGCTCAACACACGTGTCTCATTGCTGGCGGTGCAAGCGGGCGCTGGGGTCTCTGCTTGCAGTCTGTCCCTGTTAGCGTGAACACCACGGGCAGCCCGTGTCCTTTCGCTTTCGTTGTTCACGGAGCCTTCCCCTTGGGAGCGGGTGCACTTTTCTTTTGATCTGCAGCGTGCTCGCTTCCTTACTCGCAAAATGCTTTATCGGATGGGTGATCCTGAAGTTGTGGGCATGACCTCATCCCATCCTCGTCGCCAGTATGGTGGGGCAGGTAAGCGCAGCTGGGCATCACACCATGTTGACTCACACAGTATTAAGTACCAAGATACGACACAGCGCTACAGCTTGGTGGTATGAGCCGGAAGGTCACGAGCGACCCCGGCTCCTTTATTTATGCTCTCTGGCCACGCCTGGCCAGAGAGTGTTACATAGTGTGGAGGTGCTTCCGGGACAGGGATGCATTGTCACATAACCTAGACCGCTACAGGCTTCACTAGGCTGACGCGGCGGCTGCGGTCAGTTCGGAGCTCTGTGACAAGGGCTCTGGATTTATTGTTAGTGCTTCGCTGCCCTCTGGAGTAGGATTAGATATGAGGGTTTTGTGGAGGCCTCGGACCTTGTAATGTCACTCTCCCCGATAGACTCATTCAAAGGTGCTCTTTTATGCACACTTTATAGTGCTTGGATTATAAACAATAGTTTATTTCTAGCTGACACCTAATGCATTATGCCAGTGGATGTTTTTGCGAGTAGTCCTGGACAGTGGGCACTCCTCCGTGATGCCTGTGCTTGTATAATAAGGGTATTACTTGGCATAACGTAGGCACTTGTGGAGCAATGCTAAACTCTTGTTTTTTGATCGGCTAACTGGCCTACTGTTCAGAGTCGTTATATATTTTAGGTAGTCTTAAAATAGCAAGTACTATTGGTTTTAACAGTGTGTTCTTATTGCTACTTTTGCAAGAAATGATTTTTGTTGGCTAGTTTGAAACATATACTCTTAGGTCTAGGATTACAGGGCGCTCCTGCCACCTGGGTCCGTTTTCTGTGACTCGGCAAGCGACATCGGTAAGTGGTTGCCTGGTGTCACACGTTTTTGTGGGGGCTGGGCCTGAGTATGGGAGCGCATCTGTGTTGTTAGAGGCTGCAGGGGCCGCCTAGTGCACGCGGGCCCCTTGTTTCTGGGGATGCCTTTGGCTCTTCGCCACCAAGGCGGGCCTGGGAAGGACTGCAGAGACGGATAGTGGCATGCCGGATACAAGCACATGGGGAGGCACGGCTCCAGGGCATTAGGGAAGATGGTGTCAGGGGGCTCAGTGAGGTCTTTCATTCAGAGGGGGCGCGGGGGGGGGGGGGTCACAAGGATTCTGGGATTCCACGCGAGCTGGGGTCCGGGATTAGACCATTATGGCTCAGAGACCCCCATGGGGGCCAGGGCGGCTCGTGGGCCTGGTAGGGCGGGAAGCCCACCTGGTTGTTGCAACCTGGTGGGTGGTGGATGAAGCGACAATGCACACAGCCGAGGTGGGCAGGTGGCTGGAGACAGATGTGGGGCGCATAACGGCTCCAGGACGTTGGTCAGAAGAACTAGAGGCATCTACAACGGTGTTCCCGACATCGTGGGAGCGTCCACACAATACCCCAACTGACCTACACACTTCGTGGGGGGGGGTGCAGGGTGTGGAATACTCAGGATGTTGGGGCCTGATGAGTACGCAGTCAACTCAAGTGGGTTTACGAGGTAATGGGAGGTGTGGGAGAGCAAATGGAAGAGCGGAAGCGGGGGAGGCCAGAACGGCTCCCATGGGGACTCAGGTATATGACTTGGTACTGCATTAAATATTGGAAACAAGAATTCAGGTACGGTTGTTTTCAAACCCTTGCATAGGGATATTTTGATCACCAAAAGGTTAAGGGGAAGTGCTGGAGTAATGGATTTTGTCATTATTGGTTTCTGCTGGCATCTATGGTGAGAGGTATGCAGACAGTGGGGGACGTCGATTCTGACTTGTTGGGGTCCTTGATACAAGCTACAGCCTCGATCGATTAAGCGACTGCCTTCATATTACAGGTGCGACCTTTCAACACCAGCCTGCGCAACAAGGGCTGGGTACGCTGAGGTAACTCAGCTGCATTGCTTGGGCTACTCTTGACTCGGGGTAGTCAGGAATGTGGAGCCAGGATAATGGTGAACGCAGACACAATTTTGGGGGATAATTTTTATTCTGAGCTATGGATACCTTGGATGGCCTCGAGTCAATATACAGCCTCAGTCCATGCGGTGAGTGCCTTCCTATTACAGTTAAGAGTTTTCAACCCTGTCCCGCCCAACAAGGACAGCCCTAGGAAAATCATTTGAATGTTACTGGAGCTGCAGGGCGAGTCACTTGGGTAATTATGCAACCTGAATTAATATACTTAATCCGTGAATGTGTCTCAGGATTGTTTGATCATGTGCATCTCGCCTGAATGGGCGGGTAGGCCTCAAGATAGCTTGACCTGATGACCCCTGGCTCGCGATAGTAAGTGGGCAGAATGATGCCACTTCTGGGATTCCGTTCTTTCCAGTTATGGGCAGCAACAGCGGCTGCACAACTAGGAGGGAGCTGGTCTTCGATTCGCACCCGTGCCCACCTCAACGTGGGGCGGGTACAATGATGGAACAAACCTGCATTTCAGGGGCTACGCTTGGCTCAGGTGCTGGGGGGAATGTGAAGCCAGGGTATGTGTGACCACATACAAATTTGGGGGGGGGGGGGGCGTTGATTCAGAGTTTTGGATACAGATGATGGCGTCAAAGAAAATGATGGCGTTTATCCTTATGGCAAGTGCCTTCCTATTATAGATGGGACCTTTCATCCTTGTTCTGCCAGTGGTTGGCAGTAAGGGGCCTGGAATTGCAGTAATTGCGGACTGTCTCTTCAGGATCATGCCAGCAACCGCGTGCTTGGGATGGAGTTGGTCATGGATCTGCGGGACAGGCCGATGGAAGTTGAAGTGTTGCACGGGAGACATGAGGACAGAGGGAGTCAGGTCTCCGCTGAGGTGCGTGGGAGAAATGGGGTTCATAGCTCATACTCATTTTTTCCTTTCTTTGTAGGGTGCGGCGGTCTTGGGAACCATGGGATGGTGATTGAGATGGTGGGGACATCGGTCTTTCTCTGGGCTACTAAGAATAGAATGGTTTATCGCTGGACGGAATTTGGGAATGCCAAGCACCAGACATGAGGTGCTCTGCTGGGGAATGAGTGGGTGTAGATGGAATTTGTTTTTTCCCGGTTTGTGCGACCATGGTGCAGGACAGTGGATGTCCGGACATGTTAATTATAAATCTGGGGGATGAATGATTTAGTCCAGCTCTCAGGGCAAACGCTATTGCAACTCATGGATGAGTGATGTGTTGTTCTTCAGTTGGAAGCTGGCAGGGACTTGCTTGGGTTGGTCTGACTTTGTGCCTTTGCTGAGATGGATGGGGGTGGTGGCACATGCTCCCATCGAGGGCATGAGTATGATCTATTGAGCATTGAGAGTTTTTGGTCTGGCCAAGGACATTAAGGTGGCAGGCTCTAGGGGCATTGCAGGGGAAAAAATGGGATTGTTTTGTTACAGTGGGGTACACATCTCTCTGATCTGGGGCAATGCTCACTATGGGTTGGAGGTGAGGGACCTACTAGGACATTTGAAAGATAAGTTTGGTGAGGATGAGCGAGTGCAGGGTCGCTGTTTTGCTGTATGTTTGGGGATGGGACAGTAAAACGCCCTCCGGGGTTTTCCTGGGTGGTGTTAGTTGGTGGGGGGGGGGGGTGGAGAGTCAGATGCGGCGTATCCACCCCTGTGGGGGGGGGAGGAAGGGACCATATGCGAACGAGGACGGTGTGCGGGATGCCTGGGGCAGGACAAGGAGGCTTCATTGGAGGATGCTTCGGTAAAAGAAGTGAGGAAGAGACTGGGAATGGACGGATGTTATTGAGAGAAAGGAGGAGTGAAGCAAGATGGGGTGCTGCGGTGAAAGCTGGGGTTGAAGAGAGAATAGTAAGAAGAAAGGCTTTATGTTTAAAGATGTTTTGATATTAAGATAAAATGTTGAAGTGTTTGAATGTATGCTATCCTGTGCTAATAAATGGCCTTTTACCCATTATGGAGTGCTGTGTCTGATAACCTCGCGACAAGGGTCCTGGGGGAAGCAAAGGCACAGCCTAGTCTTCCCCCGGCAGACTCTGCGGGGTTTGATGATATGACAGGACAGGATAGGTGGGTTGTGTATGGGGGTGGTATTTGGGGGTTCTCAATAGAAAGAATCAGGAGAGGGGGTTTCAGCCTCGTTCTGACTCCTCGCACTACTAGGGGCAAAAATTAGGCCACCCACCCACCCTACAGGTTTTATTGGGGTTTGGGACCTGGTTTGATTGTGTGCTGAAGGGTTGCCATGGTAGGGCAGGTTGCATGGGCGTTGAGAAAGAGACTAGGAATGGAAGGAGGTTATTGAGAGAAAGGAGAAGTGAGAAAGAGAAGTGAGGCAAGAATGGGTGTTCCGATGAAAGCTGGGTTTACGTTTAAAGATGTTTTGATATTATGATAAAATGTTGAAGTGTTTAAATGTATACTATCCTGTGCTAATAAATGGCCTTTTAACCATCATGGAGTGCTGTGTCTGATTACCTCGCGATGTACGTACATGAATACCATTGAGAGAAAGGGAAATACAGTCCTCTGTTTCAGGCCTGACAGAACGCAGTGGCGGCTACTCCATAGGGGCGTTTGGGCGCCGCTCTCATGCTTTCTCACAGTGCGAGAAGCCAGAAACATAAATGGTAATAACTACCATTTTATGTTTCTGCTTCTCGCACTGCGAGAAAGCAGAAGTGCCTGGTTGGGGGTGGGCGGTCCTGCTTGAGGGCAGAGGGGGAGTGGCTTGCCCACTAATGTGCATACTGACTGTTACGTAGGTCCTGGGGCCGACCAAACAGTCAGTATGCACAACAGTGGGCAAGCCACTCCCCACCCCCCCCCCCCCCTGCCCTCAAGCAGGACCGCCCACTCTCCCTTTTCTCTATGTATGCTGCTTGCAGCAGCCTACATAGAGAAAATGGCCCGGCTGGGGCGTCCTCAGATTCGCCTATCAGTTGTGATTGGAGGAGGGGAGGGAGGCTGCCATACCTGATGACGCGAGGAGAGCTGTGTAAAGTCGTGGACTTTGGAGGGCCTAGGGGCACTAACAAAGACACGGGACACAGTATGCAGTTCTCGGGTAATCGTAGACTGACCCCCGCCCACAGCCCTGGGCACTTTATTCACTTTATCACGTGGTCTCCGCAGGGGCGAGACCATTCAGCATACTTCCAGTGACGGGGGTCTCTTTTACCAACACTCCCCCGCTTACAGCGATAGGTGTGGGCTGGCCCACGTCCTATCGCGACATTACATTCCTCCCCAACCCAATAACAAACAACACAACGGGATAACTTTTACAAACAGTCACTTCTAGTCCTCCAGTGCCAAACACTCTCGGCAGTCCCTTATGGCCTAGGTCATTGGCTCCAGCCCCATACTCAATAAACTGAAACAGTCTTACTTGTGCTGCGGCTCCTGGCCACCGGTTCCGGCTGCGACTCGACCTCCAGTCGCCGACTAGCCACTGGTGACGTAGTCCTTGTACTTCTGGGACGGCTTAGGGCAAGGGCAGAGATGATACCTGCTCTGGCTGTCCCTCGGCTCCCGGGCTGACGGCAGTGGCCCCTGCAGGCAGGGTGACAGGAGGCTGGGGCCTGGTGACTCTTGGCCTGTCGCGCTGGTTCCTGGGTCTGCTGGCAGGCTGCCGGGTGTAGTTCTCTGGACTGGCGCGCTGGAAGGTGTGGCCGGCTCCGTGGGGAAGACCTTCTTGAACAAAGACACATTCCTGGTGACGATCTCCGAACCCTTCCGGGCAGTGACTATGGTACCTTTGACCGCCGTGACAGTCCATGGGTCTTTTTCGAATGGTGTCCGGAACTTGCTTGAGGGGTGTCGGTCTTGAACTAGGACTCGGTCACCGACTGCGATGGTCGGTTCTTGGGCGCCTCTTCTCTGGGATGCTGCTGCATTGGTCTGGGCTCGCCTCAGATCTGACGGGTTCGCTGGGTTTTCCTCCCGTTCCCACAGGGAGTGGTGGGGAATGGTGTCCGTCACAGTCCGACCGAAACATAGGCGGCTCGGTGATATCCCTGTGGTGCAGTGAGGGGTGAGCCGATACTCTCGCAAGAACTGATAGATCGACTGTTCTACGCTACGGGACTCTGACATTGCAATTTGAATAGTCTTCTTGAGTGTCCGCATTATGCGTTCTACCTCGCCGTTGGCTTGCGGCCAGCGCGGGGTGATCTTGCGGTGCTTTGTCCCATGGGACGCGAGGTAAACGGCTATCTCCGAGCTGGTGAATGGTGGCCCATTGTCCGTCCGCAGTTCTCCGAACAGCCCGTGGGTGGCTATCATCTTCTCGAGCTTCGGGATGACTTCCGCCGCTGACGTAGAAGGGACAAACTCAACCTCCGGGTACTCGGAGTAGTCGTCGACTACCACTAGCATGTAGCGCCCATCTGGGAGGCTTCCAAAGTCTGCACTCACTCTCTCCCACGGCCGCCGAGGTCCTTCCTCTGTAATCACCGGCGCTGGTCTGCTCGGGAGACTGGTGGCAAGGCACGCGGAACACTGCTGCACTAGTGTTTCTATCAGGTTGTCGACTTTTAGACTTGACGATCCCCTGGTGGGCTCCGTGGGCGAGGATCGCTGCCTGTTGGGTGAGGGTGGCTGGCAGGAGTAGGCACTGGCCTCGCAGGAGACAGCCTTCTTCCGACACCGACAGTTCATGCCTCACTTGGTATAACGACTTGAGCGTGGCCTGGGCAGTCGTCGTCCGCAGGGGTGAAGGACACTGGAGAGGCTGCCAGTCTCCTGACCGGACGGCCTGTATCGCCAGCTGGAGGCAGTCATCGTCTTGTGTGGCTGCCACCACCTCCCGTAGCGACATCGGGAGCGGGCGGGAACGCTCGACCACCATCCGGACGTAGTCTTCCGTCGCCGCGGCTTCCGCTGCTTCCAGCGGCGTGACCGGTCTGGAATGCCGTGAGAGGAAGTCTGCGGGGTTCTTCGAGCCGGGTCGGTACTCCACCTTCAGTTGGAACTCTTGCAACTGCAAAATCCATTTTTCGATCCTTGGAGGGGGCTGAGACGAGGACCCTTGGAAGAGTGGCACCAGCGGCTTGTGGTCCGTTACGACCGTGAACGGGTGTCCGTATAGGTAGATATGAAAATGGCGGCACCCCCACAGAATAGCTATCGCCTCCCGCTCTATTTGTGAATACCTTTGCTCGGTGGGCGTCAGGGTCCTGCTGGCATACGCTACTGGCGCCCACTCTCCGCAGCTCTGCCGTTGTGACAACACCGCTCCCAGGCCCGTGGGGCTAGCATCGACGACCAACTGAGACTCATGGCGCGGGTCAAAGTACACCAACGTGGTGTCCGCTGACAGCGCAGCTTTGGTTTGCTGGAACGACTGTTCTTGCGGCAGGCCCCAGGTCCACTGAGCCGTCGACTTGGTGAGTTCTCTTAGCGGCCCTGTCAGGTCTGCTAGGTTCTGGATGAATCGGCCACAGTAGGTGACCATCCCTAGAAAACTCCGTACACCGGTCACTGACGTTGGGGCGGGTGCTTCCTGGATGTCCTTGACCTTGGCGGGATCCGGTCCAATCCCCTTGTCCGAGAACCGGTATCCGAAGAAACTTATATCTCTCCTCAGGAACTCGCACTTTTCTCGGTGGAGCGTTAGCCCACGGTCTTGAAGGCGGGTGAACACCGCGTTGAGGCGGGTGATGTGCTCTTCCAGAGAGGGGGCGTGGACGAGAATATCGTCACTCACATTGAGCATCCCTTCCAGTCCTTGGAGTACTGTCTTGATGATGTTCTGGAACACCTCCGCCGCACTGGAGATTCCAAAGTTTAGGCGCTTATACCGCCACAGGCCAGAGTGTGTGGAGAACGTTGTTATCGGGCGCGAATCAGGGTGGAGCGGGATTTGGTGGTATCCGGAGCGGAGGTCCATCTTGGAGAACCACCTGGAGCCGGCCAGTTCGCCTATGATATCGTCCACAGTGGGCGTCAGGTGGCGCTCTCGTTTGATCGCTAGGTTCGGGATGCGCATATCGATGCATATGCGAACGGCGTCAGGCTGTTTTGGCTTCTTTGCGACCACGATGGGGGATACCCACGGCGTGGGTCCTGTCAACCGCTCTATGATCCCTGCCGCTTCCAACATGCGGAGCTCCGCCTCCACTTTCGGCCTGAGGTGGAATGCAATCCTTCTGTGCCTGAGGGCCACCGGGGTTATTGTCTTGTCAATGTGCAGTCGCACTGCTGGGCCTTGGAGGCATCCGATGCCCTTGAAAAGGGGTGCGAAACTTGCTACCAGCTGGTCGAGGCCTTGTGACTGGAGGGCGCACGCGAACTGGATGAGGCGCAGGTCTACTGCTGTGCGACAGCCAAGTAGAAACCCGGACCCTTCTCTGGACACATACACTTTGGCTGTTAGCCAGGACTCGTCATGAGATAGCTCCGGTTGAAACACTCCGCACATCCGGAGAGGGGTATGGGTCCCAAATGCGTACACCTGGACATTGGTGTGGTGGAGGGCCGGCGGATCGGGCAGCTGTCTGTACGCGCTGAGCGCCATGAGATTTATCGTGGCTCCAGTGTCGATTAGCGTCGCCACTGGGTGTCCTTTCACTTTCACCGTACACATGGGTGCGGATTGCGGATTGTCCGACAGGGCATGCAACATGTGCACTACGTGTACCGTTGCGGCTTCATCGTCGTCCATGTCGCTGTCCGACGATTCCTCGGGTCTTGCTTCTAGAGTGCGTACTGGTCTTGCTGGGCCATGCCCCCGCCGGGCTGGTTTCGAGCGGCACACCTTGGAGAAGTGGTTGACCTTTCCGCAGGCACTGCACGTCTTCCCTTGCGCTGGACATGCTCCGTCATGCGGGAGTGGGCCTCCACACCACCCACAGAGGAGAGGCTTGGGACTCTGTCCGGACTCTTGAGCTGTTGTTTTCCTGTGTTTTGGCCGTTGGCCACGGGCGTTGGACTGGACGGCGCACACTGGCTCTTCTTTGACAGTCACTGGGGCTTTCAGTTCCATGTGAGCGGCTCTCGCTTTTGAAAGCTCTTTCGAGCGTCCCAGGGTCAATATATCTCTCATTGGCATGTTGTGTTCTTCTAGCACGCGCTCACGTAGCTTGGACGAGGCGCACCCTTGGATGAATTGCGCGCGCACTTCGTCATCTTCGTCGGGGAGGGTGCACGTGCTTGCTAACTCCCTCAGCCTGGCGTAGAACACGTCAACAGACTCCTCCGGGAGCTGCTTTGCTTGCCGAAGGAGGAATCGCTCGTAATCCGGGTTCGCATAAGGCTCGAAATGCGCCGTGATCGCATCCCGCAGCGTAGCGTAGGTCTTCGGGGGCCCAGCTTCGTGAACAGTTTTCGCGATCTTGTGGATACCCTTTCCTCCCAAATGAAGCAGCATGGACCGTTGGCGCCGTTCTTTGATTTCCGCGGCCTAGAAGAAAGTTTCCAGGCGCTCAACCCACTCTTTCCACCTCACCGACTGAGACGGCGGCGGGCCTGAGACTTCGAAGGGCTCCACGGGCGGGACAGTGGTCATTGTGGCTCCGGAGCGCAGCAACTACACTGCAGGCAGGCGGCAGAACAGAGCTAACCAGGAGCTGGCGCGGCAACCCACGCAGCAGCAGGCGCAAGAGCCCACACAGCAGCGTTGACAGCAGCGTTGAGTCCGGGCGGGAAACGGGCGTGGTGGCGACTGGGGCCACAGCGGTGCAACGTAGCCGGGTATGGGCACCCACGACAGTCACAGGGGGGCTCTCCACTACGAGCTTGCTTGTGGGCACGGAAAGGCCGCAGCGAGCAGGTGCTGATGTTCCCCAGGCTAGGCTGGTCCCATATCCGTCATGCTGGGGCGTGGGAGGAGCCGTGAGCAGGGGCGCGAGGAGCGCTGACGCTGCACGTGGTGCAGGTGCCGGGTCCTATGCAGGCGCAGGCGAGGCAGGCAGGAGGACGGGTGCGGTACCGCTGGCGGCCCCAAGGGGGCAGCAGAGGGCACGCGCACACTCACCGCGACTCCCGGGACACCGCAGGTCTTCGTTACGCGGTCCCGGTCCGTTCGGCAGCAGAGAGGGCCTCGCAGGCGAGGAGGGCGTAGCGAGGCTGCCACGCGACGCTCCGGCAGCAGGTGCGGAGCGGGAAGCACCCAGATCTGCAGGCGAAATCCCGGGCTATGGCTGGCACTGCGGTGGAGGCAGCGCACGGACATAGGGTGCACGGCAGGTGAGAGTCACCACCCTCGTCGCCAATGTAAAGTCGTGGACTTTGGAGGGCCTAGGGGCACTAACAAAGACACGGGACACAGTATGCAGTTCTCGGGTAATCGTAGACTGACCCCCGCCCAGAGCCCTGGGCACTTTATTCACTTTATCACGTGGTCTCCGCAGGGGCGAGACCATTCAGCATACTTCCAGTGACGGGGGTCTCTTTTACCAACACTCCCCCGCTTACAGCGATAGGTGTGGGCTGGCCCACGTCCTATCGCGACATTACAAGCTGCAGCCGCCGGCCCGGAATTGAAAAACGTAGAAGTCAGGACCGGATGGCGGGAGTCGGGACCCATCCTCCAGAAGATGGCACGGGACGGTAAGTTTTATTTGATATATTTTTTCCCATTAAACCCCTCCCGCCTACCCCCATCCCCCCGCGGCGCGATGACCCCATTTCCGCCCCACCCGCCCGTAATGCCGGCCGCGACTTGAGGGGCTGTGGGGTTAACCCTGTTCCTGCTGCAGACATGGTAACGATTGGCGAGAATATGGTTTTGCGTGGAGAAGGAGACCCGGGGGATGGAAGGGGTGCAGACATCAGTCTGCCTGCTGCAACATAATGCCCCTTTTAATGAAACAGGCCCCCGGTCTGGATTAGAGAAGAGTGCTCCAGGCTGCCATGCCTCCGGGCCGGACGGCTGTTTACAGTGAGATACTGTAGTGGCATGAATGAGGGAGGCGAGACAGGTTATGGGTAAATCTGAGCCATTTTATTGAGTACACGTGATATTACGGCCCACGAGGAGCAGCGGGAGCAACAACCGCCGGCTAGCATCCTCGCGCTCTTTTTGCCCTCCTCCGGCCGCCCCCTGACGTCACAGCCATCCTCGACACCGGATTGGCCAGTGACGTCAGGCGGCACACACGATGGAAAGAGGACTGTCCTCTGCTCTGGAAGACTAGTACGTTACTTCACGTACGACATCTCCCTTTCTCAACAAATGGAGAATTATACATAACGATCATCTCATAACAAAATCTTCGAACCTTTTTGGCGCCCTGATATGCCTTGTTGGTCTGCGGGGAGTGACATGCAGGGTGGACCCCCCGCCGCGGGTGCCCGTACCACCTTGGCTTGCACTCATCACATTATGACTGTCACTCCTCACTGATACGGGGCTGCTGTCACTATGGCCTTCGGTATCCCCTAGGCCGTGGCACGTACTCACACACCGGTCTGCACTTCCATGTGCAGTCTGCCCTCGTATAGGAGTCGTACTACCACTCACACCATCACCAGTGGCACCGTCATTGTCTTCTTGAACCTGCCACTCGTACACACTATCATCGCTCTCGGTCTCGCGCACCTGGCTGCCTCTCATGATGATTTCCTCTTGGCCTGCCTTGAGCCTGACAATGTCGTCCTTGCTACGCCATCCCCCTCCTTCCAAACAGACAGCTCCCTTAGTCACTCCTTGCACACATGCAGGGGCCTGGAAAACAGATTCTCCTTTCATCACTTTGGTTGGTTTCTTCACCAACACCCAATCCCCCTGCGCTACCTCTTTAACTTTGGCTCTGTTCACCATACCAGCATACCGTTTGTTGCTTTCCTGTTTAGCCACAATTCTTTCTTTGACTCTCAACCTCTCATCGGGTATATTCTCATGTTCCTCCCTCATGTCATACCACTTATTAAGTTTGGGAGTAAGCTCACTCATACACCTTCTCCCTCTCATCAGGTAGAACGGAGTGTGCCCCGTGACTGCATTGGGCGTGTTGTGAAAAGTGTGCACCTTGTCCGCCAGAAATGCTTTTACATCCAAGTTGGAGGCAACCGCCTGTTGCACACCCTCCTTCAAGAATCTATTCATTCGCTCGACCTGCCCATTGCTCTTAGGGCTGTAGAGCGGGGTCTTCTCCTGCTTGATTCCCAATCTGGCCAGGAAGTCCTTCATCTGCCTGGAGACCAGTTGTGTGCCGTTGTCGGACACCAAAATCTTCGGTTGTCCTTCACTAGCGAAGATCTTCTTCAGCTCCTTGATCACTCGTTCAGTGGTAACCTCCCTGACGAACTTGTAGTGGATCCACTTGGAAAAGTAATCCGTGAGGACAATGAGATGTCTGCAGTCATCAGGCAGCAGGGTAAATGGGCCTGCGAAGTCAATGGCGACCTTGATCCATGGACCGGCAGGAATGTCCACCAGCTGCAGCGTACTTTTCGCCGTCTTCCAGTGCTTGTCGGCCCTCAAGCACGGTCCGCATCGGTCGATAAAACTGCCGACATCGCCGCACATCCCTGGCCACCAGTAGTATTGCTTGAGCAGATTCCTCGTGGCAGTACCGCCCGGGTGACCCATGTGAGCTATCCTGATTAGTTTTTCTCTCAACCCTTCCGGCGGCACAAACAGCTCATGCCTTTTCACGAAGCCGCCCTCGATGGAGAGTTCGGGGCTAACCTGCTGGAAACTCTGGAGCGCACCGTTCAAGTTCCGGATCGGGGGCCACCGAGCCGTTATATGGTCCATCACCCTACGCATAGTCATGTCGTTCTCTTGGGCCGCCAACCACTCTTCCTCCGAAATGGATCCCTCGCAAATGGCCGTAGCGTCCACCAGCGCCACCACGCACTCCGTGTCATCCATGGAACCGTCCCCCTCGCCATTGACCGGCAAGCGCGACAGGCAATCCGCCCTGCAATTGAGGCCGCCCTTGATGTGTTTGATGACGAAGTGATATTCCTGCAGCCTGGACATCAGACGCAGAAGCCTCGAGCTGGCCTTCCCGTTGCCGCGGCCTTCGCCGTCCATCATGTAGATCAAGGGCTTGTGGTCCGTGACCAGTTCGAACTCCATGCCCCACAGATAGTTCCTCAGTTTCTCCACGGCCCACACGCATGCGAGCGTCTCCCTCTCGATGGTGCTGTAATGCGTCTCAGCGTCACTCAGTGACCGGGAAATGAAAGCGACCGTGTTCTCCTTCTTCCCGTGGAACTGGCAAAACACCGCGCCGATACCCTTGGCGCTTGCGTCAACTGTGATCACGGTCCGGAATGCCCTGTTGTACGGCTGTAGCACTGGAGCCGCCACGATGGCCTGCTTGACGGCGTCGAAAGCAACCTGTTGGGCCTGCGCCCACGTGAATTTTTCGTTCTTCCTCAGCAGTTTCCTTAAAGGCTCCACAATGGTCGCATATCCCTGCATGAATTTGGAGTAGTATTCGCTGAGCCCCAGGAACGATCGTAGGGCGTCTTTGTCTCCGGGACACGGAGCATCACGTATGGCCCTCACCAAATCATCTTTAGGCGCAATGCCCTCCGCGGTCAGCACGTGCCCCAAGTAGTCGATCCTGCCCTCCATGAACTTGCACTTGTCCTTGGAGACCGTCATCCCTTTGTCGCGCAGCACCCCCAGCACTTCTCCCAGCAGCTCCAGATGCTCCTCTTCACCCGCCGTGTGGACTAAAATGTCGTCCTGGAAGGCTTCAACGCCCTTCATGTCGCCGAAGAGCAGATCCATCAACCTTTGGAAGACACCGGAAGCTGAAGCGAGGCCGAACGGGAGGCGGACGTACCTGTACGCTCCGAATGGGGTAACAAAGGTGGTCAGTGCTTTGGACTCCTCCGTGAGGCATACCTGGTGGTACGCGGACTTCAGGTCTATCAAGGTGAAAAACCTCGATCCCGACGTAGAAGACAGGATCTCTTGGATGTTGGGCAGAGGGTGGCAGTTCACCAGGATGTTTCTGTTCAAAGATCGCAGGTCCACACACAGCCGAATGTCCCCTGACCTCTTCTTCTTGGACACCACGATTGCGGACACCCACTCTGATGCGCCTGCTTCCTCTATCACTCCTTCCGACTTCAGCCTATCTAGAACATCCTTTAGCTCCCCCCTGACAGAGAGGGGAACTGACCTGACCTTATGTTTTATTGGCACAGCATCCTCTTTCAATCTAATGGCGTGCACGAATCCTCTCACACACCCTACTTTGTTCTCAAAAACAGACTCAAATTTGCCGATGACCCCAGCCAAACCCTCAGGCAAGTCATCCGGCTGCACATAGTTGACCCAATCATCCCTCAGAACTATGGGATCGTCCGCCCCCGGGACTAGCATCACCCCCAGCTTGGCCAGATCCTTCCACCCCACCAGGCTCCTCCCTTTCTCAGCCACATAGATCTTCGTTCTCACTGTTCGCCCCCTGAAGGTGAGGGAGTCCCAGAAGTACCCCATCATCTCTATGTCTTGCTCCCCGAAGGCTTTCGGATTCACATCCGTCTCATGCAATTTCACACCTTGCCACTTCAAATCATACGTGGTGTCAGAAATCAGGGTAATGGGGGAACCAGAATCAGCCGTAAATGGCAGCTCAACTGTACCGATCAGGACAGAGCCAATAGGCCCCTTCACTCTACCATCCTCGGCATCAATGGACAATACAATGTCCGCATCCGCATCACAGTCGCTCACCGAGCTCACTTTCATGCCCCCACCGGGTCTCCTGGCTTTGCATACTGCCGCGAAGTGGCCCACTTTCCTGCACTTAGAACAACTTTTGGACAGGGCCGGGCAGGTCCTGCTATCCGCCAGGTGGTCCCTCGACCCACATCTAAAACAAGCGAGCGGCTTCCTGCCCCCCCTCTCTCACTCGCCGCCCTGTCTGGGGTTTTGGATGCCCCTTTATGTTTGTCCTGCACAAAGAACACATTAGAAGCCTGGCTTGTGCTCGCAAGTTCTTTCGTGGACACCATGGAACGTTCAACGGCCTTCGCAATGGCCACCACATCTTTCAGCGAAGGGTTCCTGCAAGAAAGCAACCGTTCCTGCACCTTCTTGCAATGGCAGTAGAACACCACCTGGTCCCTGAGGTAGGTATCAGTCATCTCCGCGAATTCACAGTCTTGTACCAAAACACGTAGACAGGCAATATATTCCTCGATAGTCTCACCCTCCTCCTGCTTCCGCAATGCGAATTTATGGCGCCCCACCATGATATTACCCTCCTCAGAATACTGCAGTTCGAGCCGCTTAACCGCCTCCTGGTACACATCCAGAGGGGTAAGGGCCCCCGGAGGGTCCGCATAAACGGGCAAGCTGTCGAAAACCTCCTGGCCTGCTTTCCCCAACAGTCCGAATAGAAGCGACTTCTTGCATGCAGCGCTATACCCCTCACCATCAATGGAGATGATGTAATTCTCAAATGCGCGCAGCCACCCCTTCCACTTCATGCACGGCTTACCAGGGGAGTCCAGAAAGAGGGGCGGCACACATATGTTGATGGGTTGCGCCATGGCAGGCGAGCAGGCACACGTGGAACAGGAGCGCAGCACCCGGACAGCTCCCACGAAGCTCAGAAGGGCACCCCGGTTGCAGGGAGGCAGGAGCCAGGCGCAGCAGCAAGCAAACACAGCCTCAGGGGACTGGGAGCACCAAGGACCAGCAGAGACAGCGCTCCCCCCACAGCAGCTCACCAAGGGCAGCTCACGGGGTCGTCGGGGCAGAACAGCACCTCATTACAGCAGGCGGCATCAGGCAGCACCTCAGGTTTCACCGGCAGAGCCACGCATGCAGCAGGCAAGGGCAGGTAGAAGTAGTCATCAGCAATAGAATCCAGCGCGCAGGATCCAGCGAGGAGAGATCGGCGCGCCGTTTCAGCAACACCGGCACATCAGGCACCTAAGGAATCACTCGTGGGCCGTAACGATAGCTTCAACCCTCGTCGCCATTTGTAGTGGCATGAATGAGGGAGGCGAGACAGGTTATGGGTAAATCTGAGCCATTTTATTGAGTACACGTGATATTACGGCCCACGAGGAGCAGCGGGAGCAACAACTGCCGGCTAGCGTCCTCGCGCTCTTTCTGCCCTCCTCCGGCCGCCCCCTGATGTCACAGCCATCCTCGACACCGGATTGGCCAGTGACGTCAGGCGGCACACACGATGGAAAGAGGACTGTCCTCTGCTCTGGAAGACTAGTACGTTACTTCACGTACGACAGATACGCAAGGCAGAGGGTTGAAAAGTTGTGTAGTATTCCTCCCCAGCCCCAGGATTCACCGGAGGACGGTGGGAGATGGACCGCCGCAGTTGCTGGCACACGCACCCAAGTGTTGCATCGGCCTGAAATTTGGGTGAGAACTGAGAAGTCAGTGACAACGTTTTGGAGCACAAATGGGGAAAAATGAAATCTAAAATCATTACTAACTCTCCGACATGTGTTGCCTCATCGCAGGGAATTGTTAATTTGTCTTTGTGTGCAGCTTGCTAATGTCAGTCGCTGTGATTATGTCATTGCTTTTTGTAGTCTTCGGGAGGGCGGCTGAGCGAACCCTGGAAATAGCATGCCAGGCGCTGCCCACCAATCACCGGGCAGTTTCCCAGCCCATTGATCTTTGTCAGCGGGAACCGTGCGCGCGCTTGAATGTTGTGGAATGCAACACTTCGTAGCCTTCTGAAAAAGCACCGAAACACGGGCTAATGGCAAGGCCGTTTCATGCAGCATGGTAATTGCTTAAATACTGTTCATGAGCTGCATTATAAGAAAAGGTGCGCAGTGAGTGTAGACCGATATGTTTGTTCAAACAGTTTGTGGTATGAAGGTCAGGGGTTTCAATTCTGTCAGTCGTTCTATCCATTGTAGCAAACATTCATTGATTTTGATCACTCTCTCAGAGAATTGAGATTCACCCATCTCTGCTCACATAATTACATAAGTAAATGGAAATGCACTACTCCGTGAATCTTGGCGTATCGTGATTAGTGAGCTAAAAACATGGTGTGCGTGTTCCACCCAATGTGAGGTGAGGTGAGTTAGCACATTCTTATTACAAGGGTAGTTCTGGCAACAGACTGAAGCGTGTACTCTCTGATGTCCTCGGCTGCAGGAGGCAACAGTTATCTCTTAAAAGTCAATCACTCACACCCTCGGATGTCCTGTACAAGCTTGAACATTTGACTAGGAAGCAGGAGGTCAAGGGATGGCGAAGAGCTGGCACTGCCGCTCTTGCAGTAGGCATCGGGAAGGCAGGTGGAACAAGCATTCCAAGGGCAGGTGTGAGAGGGGAAATAAGAGGCAGAGAAAGGGGGTGCACTAACCAAGAGGAGAGGCAGGAGTCAGGAGCGAGATGGAAGGGGTGAGGAGGCTGTGTGTCTGACTATTTGTCTGCATTATAAAAGTGCATTACGAAAATAATGTTATGGCTCACCACTCTCAAATGTCACCAGCCGCCACTGCAGATGACTGGCTGCATTCTGTCTCCAGTGGTAGAAGCACACCCAGTCTGCCGGGTGAGCAATGATACTGTGCGACGTGGGCGGGATTTCCAGTGAGAGACCTGCATCCTGTCAGTTGACCCCGTTTAACAGGCTAGGAGGCCAGACAACCACTGAGAGAAGAGGAAGCATTGAGTGTCGGCAGATAGTGCTGCTGTCTAAATGTTATTATGAGCAAGGGAAATGAACCCCCTCATGTCTGCAAGTCCTGACAAATTGTTGTACCTATGAGAGATTCCCTGTAAAAGAAACCTATCCTGTCAGGTGTTTGTGCTCTGGCAGATTGCGCTTACTGACAAACACTGAAGTAAGGGTTTAGAGGGCCATATTTACAAGCCCCTGTTGCCACCACAACATCACTTTTAGTGACCTTGTGGTGGCAATACAGGCTTTGCCTTATTCACAAGGAAACGTTGCCTTGGAAATAAAGCCTCCTTTTATGCTATACTTAGCATAAAAGGAAGGGCAATTGGTGTTGCGGTGGATGTTCCACTGCAACCCCCAATGATATTGATGCTGTCCCATATTTATCATGGTGGCGTAAATATGGGGCAGCGCCAAAATTATGACCAAGGATAACCTGGTCTTAAACAGGCGAATCAAGGAAGAATGCTTTAATTCTCCTAGCTTTGGCTGTTTCTATATGTGTTGCATTGTGCAGCACACATAGTAACAGCAAATCGTCATTGATTGTGTATGTGCTGGAAGGTGTCCCTTCCTGCATATAAACAATCTTCTAAAAAAGAAATGATGAGTTGCATCATTAACCCTGATTAACCCTGGTGTATATGTGTATACCGGAGGCATGGCAGCCTGGAACACTCTTCTCTAATCCAGACCGGGGGCCTGTTTCATTAAAAGGGGCATTATGTTGCAGCAGGCAGACTGATGTCTGCACCCCTTCCATCCCCCGGGTCCCCTTCTCCACGCAAAACCATATTCTCGCCAATCGTTACCATGTCTGCAGCAGGAACAGGGTTAATCACCCACCCACCACCACAACCACGCACACACAAGCACACACACAACCACACACACAGCCACACACACAACCATACACACACAGCCACACAACCATACACACACACACACAACCATACACACACACAAAACCACACACCCACACACACACCCACACACAACCACACACACACAACCACACACACAACCACAACCGCACACACACAACCGCACACACAACCGCACACACAACCGCACACACACAACCGCACACACACACAACCGCACACACAACCACACCCACAACCACACACACAACTACACACACACAACTACATACACACAACTACATACACACAACTACACACACACAACTACACACACACAACTACACACACACAACTACACACCCACACACACAACCACACACACACCCACAACCACACACAACTACACACAACTACACACACACAACCGCACACACAACCACACACAACCACACACACAACCACACACACAACCATGTACACACAACCATACACACACAGCCACACACACAACCACACACACACACAACCACACACACACACACAACTAGACACACACAACCACACACACACACAACCACACACACACAACCACACACACACAACCACACACACAACCGCACACACAACCGCACACACAACCACACACACACAACTACACACACACAACTACACACACACAACTACACACACACAACTACACACACACACAACTACACACACACAACCACACACACAACCACACCCACACCCACACACACACCCACAACCACACACACAACCGCACACACAACCACACACACAACCACAACCACACACACAACCACACACACACAACCACACACCCCCACACACACCCCCACACCCACAACCACACCCACAACCACATACACAACCACACACAACCACACACACAACTACACACAACCACACACACAACCACACATACAACCACTCACACACACAACCACACCCACACACACAACCACACATAACCACACACAACCACACACATAACCACACACAACCACACACACAACCACACACAATCACAACCACACACAATCACAACCACACACACACACACACAACCACACACAACCACACACACACAACCACACACACAACCTCGACCACACACCCAACCTCGACCACACACACAACCACACACACAACCACATACAACCACACACACACACAACCACACACACACCACCACACACACAACCACACACACACCACCACACACACACCACCACACACACAACCACACATACAACCACACACAACCACACACACAACCACATACACAACCTCGACCACACACACGACCTCAACCACACACAACCACACACACAACCACACACACAACCCCACACACACAACTACACACATAACCACACACACACCACCACACATTCAACCACAACCACACACACAACCACACACACACAACCACACACAACCACACACACACAACCACACACAACCACACACACAACCACACAAACAACCACACACACAACCACACACAATCACAACCGCACAAACAACCACACACACACACAACCACACACACGACCACACACACAACCTCAACCACACACACAACCTCAACCACACACACAACCTCGACCACACACACAACCTCGACCACACACAACCCCACACACAACCCCACACACACAACCCCACACACACAACCCCACACACACAACTACACACACACAACCATACACACAACCATAACCACACCCAACCACACACACAACCACACCCAACCACACACCCAACCACACACACAACCACACCCAACCACACACACAACCACACACAACCACACACACAACCACACACACAACCACACACACAACCCCACACACAACCACACACACAACCACACACACAACCACACGCACACCCACACGCACACCCACACGCACAACCACACACACAACCACACACACAACCACACACACAACTACACACAACCACACATACACCCACTCGCACACCCACTCGCACACCCACTCGCACACCCACTCGCACACCCACTCGCACACCCACTCGCACACCCACTCGCACACCCACTCGCACACCCACTCGCACAACCACACACAACCACACACACAACCACACACACAACCACACACACAACCACACCCACACACACCCACACACACAACCACACACAACCACACACACAACCACACACACCACCATACACACAACCATAACCACACCCAACCACACACACAACCACACACACACAACCACACACACACAACCACACACACACCACCACACATTCAACCACAACCACACACACAACCACACACACACAACCACACACACACAACCACACACAACCACACAAACAACCACACACACAACCACACACAATCACAACCACACAAACAACCACACACACACACAACCACACACACACGACCACACACACAACCTCAACCACACACACAACCTCAACCACACACACAACCTCGACCACACACACAACCTCGACCACACACAACCCCACACACACAACCCCACACACACAACTACACACACACAACCACACACACCACCATACACACAACCATAACCACACCCAACCACACACCCAACCACACACCCAACCACACACACAACCACACACACAACCACACACACAACCACACACACAACCACACGCACACCCACACGCACACCCACACGCACAACCACACACACAACCACACACACAACCACACACACAACTACACACAACCACACATACAACCACTCGCACACCCACTCGCACACCCACTCGCACACCCACTCGCACACCCACTCGCACACCCACTCGCACACCCACTCGCACACCCACTCGCACAACCACACACAACCAAAGACACAACCACACCCACACACACCCACACACACAACCACACACAACCACACACACAACCACACACACCACCATACACAACCATAACCACACCCAACCACACACACCACCATACACAACCATAACCACACCCAACCACACACACAACCACACCCACACAACCACACACACACAACCACACACACACCACCACACATTCAACCACAACCACACACACAACCACACACACACAACCACACACACACAACCACACACAACCACACAAACAACCACACACACAACCACACACAATCACAACCACACAAACAACCACACACACACACAACCACACACACACGACCACACACACAACCTCAACCACACACACAACCTCAACCACACACACAACCTCGACCACACACACAACCTCGACCACACACAACCCCACACACACAACCCCACACACACAACTACACACACACAACCACACACACCACCATACACACAACCATAACCACACCCAACCACACACACAACCACACACACAACCACACACACAACCACACACACAACCACACACACAACCACACACACAACCACACACACAACCACACGCACACCCACACGCACAACCACACGCACAACCACACACACACAACCACACACACAACCACACACACAACTACAAACAACCACACATACACCCACTCGCACACCCACTCGCACACCCACTCGCACACCCACTCGCACACCCACTCGCACACCCACTCGCACACCCACTCGCACACCCACTCGCACACCCACTCGCACACCCACTCGCACACAACCACACACAACCACACACACAACCACACACACAACCACACACACAACCACACACACAAACACCCACACAAACACCCACACACACAACCACACACACACAACCACACACACACAACCACACACACACAACCACACACACACAACCACACACACCCACTCGCACACCCACTCGCACACCCACTCGCAACCACACACAACCACACACAACCACACACAACCACACACACAACCACACACACAACCACACACACAACCACACACACAACCACACACACAACCACATACACAACCTCGACCACACACACGACCTCAACCACACACAACCACACACACAACCACACACACAACCACACACACAACCACACACACAACCCCACACACACAACTACACACATAACCACACACACACCACCACACATACAACCACAACCACACACACAACCACACACACACAACCACACACAACCACACACAACCACACACACAACCACACAAACAACCACACACACAACCACACACAATCACAACCGCACACACACGACCACACACACAACCTCAACCACACACAACCTCGACCACACACAACCCCACACACACAACCCCACACACACAACTACACACACACAACTACACACACACAACCACACACACACCACCACACACACAACTACACACACACAACCACACACACACCACCACACACACCACCATACACACAACCATAACCACACCCAACCACACACACAACCACACCCAACCACACACACAACCACACACACAACCCCACGCACAACCACACACACAACCACACACACAACCACACACACAACCACATGCAGAACCACACGCACAACCACACACGCACAACCACACACACACAACCACACACGCACAACCACACACACAACCACACACACAACTACACACAACCACACATACAACCACACATACAACCACACACACACCCACTCGCACACCCACTCGCACACCCACTCGCACACCCACTCGCACACCCACTCGCACACCCACTCGCACACAACCACACACACACAACCACACACACACAACCACACACACAACCACACACACAACCACACACAACCACACACAACCTCATGCGCAACCACACACACCCACACACACACAACCACAACCACACACAACCACAACCACACACAACCACACACACACAACCACACACACAACCACACACACAACCACACACACACAAACACAACCACACACACACACAACCACACACACGCAACCACACACAACCACACATCCACACACACCCACAACCGCACCCACAACAACAACCCCACACACACAACCACACACCCCCACACACACAACCACACACAACCACATACACAACCACATACACAACCACACACACAACCACACACACAACTACACACAACCACACACAACCACACATACAACCACTCACACACACAACCACACCCACACACACAACCACACACAACCACACACAACCACACAACACCACACACACAACCACACACACAACCACACACAACCACACACAACCACACACAACCACACACAACACCACACACACAACCACACACACAACCACACACATAACCACACACATAACCACACACATAACCACACACATAACCACACACATAACCACACACAACCACACACACACAACCACACACACAATCACACACAACCACACACAATCACAACCACACACAATCACAACCACACACAATCACAACCACACACACACAACCACACACAACCACACACACACAACCACACACACAACCTCGACCACACACACAACCACACACACAACCACACACAACCACACACACACAACCACACACACACCACCACACACACAACCACACACACACACCACCACACACACAACCACACATACAACCACACCCAACCACAACCACACACACAACCACATACACAACCTCGACCACACACACGACCTCAACCACACACAACCACACACACAACCACACACACAACTACACACACAACCACACACACACCACCACACATACAACCACAACCACACACACAACCACACACACAACCACACACACACAACCACACACAACCACACACACAACCACACAAACAACCACACACACAACCACACACAATCACAACCGCACAAACAACCACACACACACACAACCACACACACACGACCACACACACAACCTCGACCACACACACAACCTCGACCACACACACAACCTCGACCACACACAGCCCCACACACACAACCCCACACACACAACCCCACACACACAACTACACACACACCACCACACACACACCACCACACACACCACCACACACACCACCACACACACAACCACACACACAACCACACACACAACCACACCCAACCACACACACAACCACACCCAACCACACACCCAACCACACACCCAACCACACACCCAACCACACACACAACCACACACACAACCACACACAACCCCACACACAACCCCACACACAACCACACACACAACCACACACACACAACCACACACATACAACCACACACACAACCACACACACAACTACACACAACTACACACAACTACACACAACTACACACAACCACACACACAACCACACACACACACCCACTCGCACACCCACTCGCACACCCACTCGCACACCCACTCGCACACCCACTCGCACACCCACTCGCACACCCACTCGCACACCCACTCGCACACACAACTACACACATAACCACACACACCCACACACACAACCACCCACACACCCACACACACAACCACACACAACCACACGCACATACACAACCACACACACAACCACACACACACAACCACACACACACACCCACTCGCACACCCACTCGCACACCCACTCGCACACCCACTCGCACACCCACTCGCACACCCACTCGCACACCCACTCGCACACCCACTCGCACACCCACTCGCACACCCACTCGCACACCCACACAACCACACACTTAACCACACACTTAACCACACACTTAACCACACACACAACCACACACAACCACACACACACACAACCACAACCACACACACAACCACACACACACACAACCACACACACAACCACACACAACCACACACAACCTCATGCGCAACCACACACACCCACTCGCACACCCACACACACACCCACTCGCACACCCACTCGCACACCCACTCGCACACCCACTCGCACACCCACTCGCACACCCACTCGCACACCCACTCGCACACCCAACCACACACACACACACACACAACCACACACACACACACACACACAACCACACACAACCACACACAACCACACACACAACCACACACAACCACACACACACCACACACACACACAACCACACACACAACCACACACACACACAACCACACACACAACCACACACACAACCACACACAACCACACATCCACACACACCCACAACCGCACCCACAACAACAACCCCACACACACAACCCCACACACACAACCCCACACACACAACCCCGCACACACAACCACACACACAACCACACACAGCCACACATCCACAACCCCACAACCGCACCCACAACCGCACACACAACCGCACACACAACCGCACACACAACCACACACACACAACCACACACACACAACCACACACACACAACCACACACACACAACGACACACACACACCGACACACACACACCGACACACACACGACACACACACAACGACACACACACAACCCCACACACACAACCCCACACACACAACCACACACACAACCACACACACAACCACACACACAACCACACACAACCACACACACAACCACACACACACAACCACACACAACCACACACACAACCACACACCCACACACAACCACACACCCACACACAACCACACACACACACCCACTCGCACACAACCCCACACACACAACCACACACACAACCACACACACAACCACACACACAACCACACACACAACCACACACACAACCACACACACACAACCACACACAACCACACACACACACACAACCACACACCCACACACAACCACACACACACACCCACTCGCACACACCCACTCGCACACACCCACTCGCACACCCACTCGCACACCCACTCGCACACACCCACTCGCACACACCCACTCGCACACACCCACTCGCACACCCACTCGCACACCCACTCGCACACCCACTCGCACACCCACTCGCACACCCACTCGCACACCCACTCGCACACCCACTCGCACACACACACCCACACACAACCACACAAACACAACCACACACAACCACACACACACACCCACTCGCACACCCACTCGCACACCCACTCGCACACCCACTCGCACACCCACTCGCACACCCACTCGCACACACACACCCACACACACACTCACACACAACCACACAAACACAACCACACACAACCACACACACACACAACCACACACACACAACCACAACCACACATCCACACACACCCACAACCGCACCCACAACCACAACCCCACACACACAACCCCACACACACAACCCCACACACACAACCACACACACAACCACACACACAACCACACATCCACACACACCCACAACCGCACCCACAACCGCACCCACAACCACACACACACAACCACACACACACAACCACACACACACAACCACACACACACAACCACACACACACAACCACACACACACAACCACACACACACAACCACACACACACAACCACACACACACACAACCACACACACACAACCACACACACACACGACACACACACGACCCCACACACACAGAACCACACACACAGAACCACACACACAGAACCACACACACAGAACCACACACACAGAACCACACACACAACCCCACACACACAGAACCACACACACAACCTCACATACATACACACACCCACAACCACACCCAAAACCGCACACACAACCACACACACACCCACTCGCACACCCACTCGCACACCCACTCGCACACACCCACTCGCACACACCCACTCGCACACACCCACTCGCACACCCACTCGCACACCCACTCGCACACCCACTCGCACACCCACTCGCACACCCACTCGCACACCCACTCGCACACCCACTCGCACACACACACCCACACACAACCACACAAACACAACCACACACAACCACACACACACACCCACTCGCACACCCACTCGCACACCCACTCGCACACCCACTCGCACACCCACTCGCACACACACACCCACACACACACTCACACACAACCACACAAACACAACCACACACAACCACACACACACACAACCACACACACACAACCACAACCACACATCCACACACACCCACAACCGCACCCACAACCACAACCCCACACACACAACCCCACACACACAACCCCACACACACAACCACACACACAACCACACACACAACCACACATCCACACACACCCACAACCGCACCCACAACCGCACCCACAACCACACACACACAACCACACACACACAACCACACACACACAACCACACACACAACCACACACACACAACCACACACACACAACCACACACACACAACCACACACACACACAACCACACACACACAACCACACACACACACGACACACACACGACCCCACACACACAGAACCACACACACAGAACCACACACACAGAACCACACACACAGAACCACACACACAGAACCACACACACAACCCCACACACACAGAACCACACACACAACCTCACATACATACACACACCCACAACCACACCCAAAACCGCACACACAACCACACACACAACCACACACACAACCACACACACAACCACACACACACAACCACACACACACAACCACACACACACAACCACACAACCACACACAACTACACACACACAACCACACACACACCACCACACACACAACCACAACCACACCCAACCACACACCCAACCACACACACAACCACACACACAACCACACACACAACCACACACACAACCACACACACACAACCACACACACACAACCACACACACACAACCACACACACACAACCACACACACACAACCACACGCACAACCACACAACCACAACCACAACCACACACACAACAACACCAAGCATTGGCATAGCCAATAGGTCTCGCCTTTGGGACCTTATAAGTGTTTAGCCACGCAACAGTTGATGTGGTTGCACCAAGGATATTGTGCTGCATAACTAAATACTTAGAAGGTTCCAAAAGCGAGACCTATTGGCTATGCCAATACTTGTTCTCTTTCTGTTTTGACTCCTACCAGAAGGGGATTTTCAAAGGATTGGGAATACATTATAAACATATTGTGCATTGATATTCATTTATATTAATTTGTTATTCAAATACCTCCAGCTAAGTTATTGGTGCAAAAAAGCAACCAATACAAGGTAATGGAAGGAATGCTTCAATTTCTCTCAGCCACTGTCAATCGCTCAGGCCGCATTCAAGTCCATCATTTTTCACCCACTATGCCTCTCTAGACAGAGACTTGCTGTATGCAAATCATTCTCCATCCTAACCAATAGGAACACTTTAGCCCAAACTGCAAGGCCTAGTCCTCCCCAAATGTGCACACAAGGAACCCTGGACCGGGTTTTGCCCAGTTTGGCCGCAGTAATGAGGTATGGCTTGAGTCCTGTGGCACAGTGAGCACGGGACCTACATCTGCGCGTAACCATGAACTTTGGGTCCGCCCCTTGCTCATGATTGGATGACTTTGTTATCTATCTCATGAGTTTGCTCTCAATTTAATGTCTTTTATGCCTAGTCGTGTGTTTGCCCTTTGGTCACACAGTGTTTTGATCACTGCTTTAAATGGGCCGGTACCATCCGGCACTGAATACCCACACTTTTTTATTTTGAAAATGGAAAGTACCTGCACTTCTCAAGAGAGACATAATACTTCTAATTGGAGAGTACTAGCACTTCGCAAGTACTCTGGTTCAGAGTATCTGCACTTCTATTTTTCCCATTTCAAACACCGGTTTTGATTGAAAGAGTTGAATACTTATTTTCTTCATGTCCTCTAGAGCACTCCACGCACACGTGTTTTGTTTTTTCTCTCACACTGTGCTTTTTCCTCTCCCACACTCTCTCTTTTGCATCTCTCCTCCCCCACTTCTCATGTTCCTTTTAACTTATTGTTTTTTAGGTCTCGCCTGGCGTTGTAGCGCTCATGCGTTGCTTGCTTTGTGAGGGCTTCTTGGAATTAATACGGTTCGAAAGTTCAGTTTCTGCTCTGTCCCTAAATTTCATTGGCGTGCGTCATTTATCATCACTAAATATACCGAACAGAGTGTGATCATTGTACCGGAGGCTTTTCAGTCCCGCCTGGTTACCACCTTGTCCTCTTTTGGCCAGACCCACCGGGATTGGATCTTTCACTGGCGGCGTGAGACGGTAGGTTTTATAATGACTGGCTGCACTTTTGTTTTTACTATTGCGTGCATGTTGGCTGATAACTTTGAAATACACTCTAACTTTGCAATATGCTCATCTCCATTCCCCCTCCTCACTCACATCAGGGACGGCCACAAAGTGGGTGCATCTACTTAGCCGCTCAGACATCATCTCTTCGCTTCAGCCCCCCAACCCCCCTACTAGGGGCACGCGTAACTTGTTTTATTTTACCATCACGCTATAACTTTGAAATACGCTATAACTTTAAAATACGCTCATCTCCATTGCCCCCTCCTCACCCACATCAGGGATGGCCAGGAAGCGGGTGCGCTCTTAATTAAAGAAATCTACTTGGACACTTCCTCCTTTGCACTCCCTCCCCATCTCTGCCTTTCGTGCATTTGTTTTTTTAACCGGACACATTGTCTGCTCCATTCCTCCCTCCTCATCCAAATCAGGGATGGCCAAGAAGCAGGCGCATCTACTTAGCCGCTCGGACAGCCTCTCCTGCTTCAGCCCCCCACCCCTCGCCTCAGAGCACACGTCCGCTCAGGGAGCCTCTCCTCACTTCCACCCCCGTCTCGGAGCACACGTAACTTGTTTTTTGTTACCGTCACGCTATACCTTTTCAATACGCTCATCTCCATTCCCCCCTCCTCACCCACATCAGGGATGGCCACGAAGCGGGCACATCTACTTAGCCGCTCGGACATCCTCTCATTGCTTCAGCTCCCCACCGCCCTACTCAGAGCACACTTAATTTTTTTATTTTTTTTTTACCATCACACTATAACTTTGAAATACGCTCTAACACAGCTCTAACCGCCCACCCGGACAGGATCTTTTACTGGCAGCTTTACACGCTCTCCTTTAAAGGACAGTAAGTAGCTTTGAGCCCATTTCATATAATAAATATGCCTCAAGCCATTTTCCCCACTGCGAGGACGCCGCACTTCATAGTTCAGGAAGCGGGCACTTAATTAAACAAGGAATCGGCACACGTTTCCGACATTGTTCCCCCTCCTACCCCATTCATGCTCTTTGTGTGGCTTTTACATGGAGGAGTTTTGCATACATACAGGGTCGAAATGGATTGGGATCAAAAAGTAGCCTGGCGTCCTAAAAAGGTGGCTCACATTAGGGATTATGCCTTTCGTAAAACGCTGTTTTTGTGCTTTAAATATTATGTAAAAAATGGTAGATTCTCTAAAATAAACATGTTTTTTTAATTTCACTACAATTTTAAAAAAATGCAAATATTACTAGGACACTTTATATACATGGTGTGCCCATCTGGAGCCTGTGGACGTAGGTTAAAGTCGCATTTGTAGAACTGTGTGTGTACCTTAGGTTGCAAAGATCTTACAAGATGAGGTCTCCAAGAGCAGCGTTCTCCTCACAGTTCTCTCGGGCCCAAGTTCAGCTAGAACAGCCCTGTCTAATGAACTGGTCTGGCTCCGAACTCATACAGAGGAACTAACTATCCCACAAGACCGTTCACGCTCTGACCTCTACTGAGATAAATGCTTCATGTCTAACTTCACAGGTTAATAAAGAGTGTGAGGGAGGCAGGTGTCAAAAGGGTCCCCGTTTGGCCCAAGGCCTTTGCATAGGTGGGCACTATCTACTTTAGTGAAATATTAGGGACAGTTTGCCATGTTTTGCCGACGGGTAGGGTACATCAGTTTAAGCAATGCCACTGTGTACACATCTCTCTGTGTTGTGCCCTCGGCGTCATTAGAAGGAGCAAACCGGCAATGCTATCTTCACACTAGTGCTGGGTTTGGAGTCTGCTTCATTTCATTCGTTTGCACCAGATGCCTGTGTCCTCAGTTGCGTGTGATGTATGTCGAAATCAACAACCACCATTAGCTAAACACCTCCAACACAGTGCCATCAACAACACAACACCACCAACACAAACTACCAACACAACTACATCCATATGCCTCGTACTACTCTCATCCACACTCACAAACATTCTACCACACGCTGCTCTTCTCCGCAACACTCTCCATCCTTCTGCCTACCACTGCTTTTATCTCATCACTCTCAGTCCTTCTGCATCACACTGCTCTTCTCCTTCTCATACAATCTCCCTCACACTGCTCTTTTACACCTATCTACTTCCTTATGCCTAATACTAAGCAAACAATCTTACCTTCCTGCTACCTCACACTATTCTTCTACTTCTCACACTCCTTTCCTATCCTTCCTACCACTCTTCTACTCCTCTCTCCTTCCTTATGCCTCATACTGCTCTCCACACTTTCTTTCCTTCAAAATCACGCTAATCTCCTCCACGCTTTCTTCCTTCTCCTTCATACTACACTCCCCTTTCTTATGCCTCATGCTACTCTCCTCCTCACTATGCTTCATTAACCCTCATGCTATTCTTCTACTCACTCTCCGTCCTAAATCTTAAACACTGCTCTTCTACTTCTAACGCTAAGCGTTAAACTACTACACACATAACAATTACAATTTAACCAACATAAAGACACAATATATCACATACAAACACTCAATAAGACATAGCTAAAATACAATACCATTAGCAAAGCAAATAGCTTTAACTTGAACAAAGGCGAAACCTATTGCATTTCCAATGCTTGTTTCTTATATGAGGAACCAGCAACTGCTGTGGACCGCCCACTTCTTGCTTTCATCTCTTAAGCCACCTTCACCCTCTCGTGGTCTCTCATTAGAATCCTCCCTTCCCTACTTACGGATCCTCCTGCCCCCTACCTGTCCTGTTTTCTGTATTATTTTTATTAATTTTTTTAGGAGGATCGAGCAGCTGCAGCGTGGTGCCAGGCCAATTGCATCTTTTTCATGCTTCGCACTATCTGCTTATTTTTTGTACATTCTAACTTACCGTTCCAACATGGCCATCTGCCGTCTTAGAATGGCTTATTAAAAATGGTGGCCATGCGTCATGACGTATATACAGTCATGCGTCACAAGGCACACATGCAGATGCGTCAAGATGCATGCATGTTGGTCAGCGGTCATCTTGGAGTGCGTTTTCTTTAATAGAAACTCATTGCAAGATTGCCAGCCATGTATCTTGATGCATGCGTTCACATGCACCCTGCAAAAAGCATTGGCAAAGCCAATAGCTCAGCCTTTTAGAGCCACGACCTGCTGGCTTCACCAAACTTTAATGTGATTTGTTTGTAAACTGAGGGGCTTATCTATAAGCCCCTTGCGCCGCCGGTGCATCACTTTTATTATGAGAAAAAGTGACGTACCGGTGACCCCAGGGGCTTGTAAATAAGCCCCTGAGTTTACTTCACATTTGACAGTACTTCAGTGAGTCTGAGTGGCGACTTACGACTCATGTCCTCAACTCTCTTATGTTTGCTGGTTGGCTGGTAGGGTGAAAAGGCCTAGATGCAATTGCAGCTAGCTGCAATGAGTAAGTACTGACTTCTGAGGCCAGAAACTGCTGAGTCTGTTGCAGTTGTGTCCCTACTCCCAACTGTGCTGTAAGTCATTTTTGGGTCTCGCCTGACCCAGCGCTTGCGCTGGTCTGGCGAGACTTTAAGTAAGAGCTTCAAAAAATGCTACCGCTGGCTACAGCTTGCAGTGCATGTGCGCGGGTGTGCGCTTATGAGCAGAGGTGCCATATGGCATTCCTCATGCTCATTAAGCGCATCGCTCGCCGCGCGCTTGCTTGCGATCGTGATCACTTTCACGGCCGCGCGACTGCCGTGCACGCACCACTCCCTTTATACTCTCCCTTGTTTTTACTTTCAGCGCGCGGGCATGCACACACAACACCCGGGCTTGCACCCCCCCTCACTTTTACTTTTGTCGACTTGTTGCTTAAGCTTGTGCCTCCCGTCCCCCGGGTAAACCGTCCCCAACTACCCTCCCTCCCTGCCCCATGTCTATCGCAGGACTGGCTGCGGCACCGGCTGCCCAGAACATAAAGACAATGACTTGCGCATGCTCGACCATCATGACACAACACACTCCAGCCGCCTTCGGTTGGTTCATTTAGCTCTCTACCTCGTCACGCTCGAGCTCTAGCGTTCTACAGATGGCAGATAAGACAACTGCATAATGGATAGGTTGAGTAAAAAGCAAATGCAGGTAAATATTTTTACTTTTGCTGAGAACAACATGCCAACATTCCCTCTTAAAACTAACTACACTCAAATCCACCTTCATGCGCTAAAATACAATTTAAAATTCATGCCTAAGCCTTAAAATGGGTCAGCATGATAATTAATGGGAAGAGCCGCGGTAGGGAACCAGCTAGACTTTCAGAGCCAATCCATTGGCAGAACCAGCAAAACAGTACGTTTTATGTTTTGCCTATAGTTCTATAAAGGATGGATGCTGTAACTTTCAGTCCTATGCTCATAGATGCCCTTGGTAGATACGCTCGTTGAACATTAGTCTTGTCAGTTATGCCTGCCTCTAACGTTTTTACAGCTTCCAAATCAGACGTGCTTGGCTGGTGATCGATTGCCAAGTGCATTAACATTTGAGCACAGAAACAACATGTTGCAGATCAATCTGCTAACAGCCCCAAGCACAAAATATTCCATCCTGTTGTGAGCTCTCAGGTGTTGTGATAGGCCAGGAAGAGGGAGCAGCACCATTGATGCATCACAACCCTGGATACTCCACTGCCTGTGCACAAAAGAATGCTCCAGGCAACCCAGTGGGACTAGAGAGAGGTCATGAGTTGATAGCTGAGAGCTTTCCTGCTCTTGGTCTGGGGACTCCAAGCCTCAGTTTGCTTAGCCATGACGAGGAGGGGACAGGATTGCTACTATCTGCCACAGCCGCTGCAGCGCTATATAGCACCTGGGGTGATCCCGTGGCACGGGATGCGCTCGTCAGCGCCAGGAGGAGACCGAGCAGGACCACCCACTTTGCTCTTGGCCACGGGTTCCACAGTTCCTGTGCACATGGAAATTTAAGGTACTGCAGTTTTTACCTATTTGCACTACCTTATTGTGGCATAAGAATGGGGAAATGGAAGGCACAAATTAGTCCTGCAGGTGCGGCTGCTCAACTGAAACCTCCCAAGCACTCAAGACATGCAGCTGTTAACTGTGTAACAAGCGAGATTGATAACTTAATCGAAGAGGTGGAAACCATTTAAACAAGCATTGGCATAGCCAATAGGTCTCGCCTTTGGGACCTCATAAGTGTTTAGCTATGCAACAGTTGATGTTGTTGCACCAAGGGTATTGTGCTGCATAACTAAATACTTAGAAGGTCCGAAAGGTGAGACCTATTGGCTATCCCAATGCTTGTATGGATTTCCTGTCAGAAAAACCCTAACTGTTTGAGCCATTGCAGACTGTACTGCCACTCGACTATTATTCGCAGTCTGTTGGACGTGTTTGCCCTCTCAGATTTCACTGCCAGTGAGCTATTTCCCAAAACAGAAGCATTGTTGGTCAACCTTTCAAGACCTCCGAAATGAAGAAACCTGGAAAGCCCTTCCTTTGAGTGACATGTACTCTGAGAGAGATATGAGTCCTGACAGATTGAACTCCCAGTCTATTATTACCAGAGACACAGCTGCCTGGCTATTTGACAGGTTGCTCTTAGAAATGGTAAAGGTTTGTTCCCGGAAAACCCTATTGTGTAGGCTGGAGTGGAGGTGGTATGATTATTAGCAAGAGACAGGTCGGTGTGACATTCATGATTCATCACGGCCAGAAGCTAATAGGCTCCTTATGTGGAATCTACTTCACAAACGAGGGCCAAAATTACAGTACTGCTGGAACATCTCTACTCAACAGAAAAGGCATCTTGCCAAGAGGGTGTGTTGGACTTACCTTCACTTACATCTTTTCCGAAAGGTAGAATGCCAAACTGGGAGTCTATCTCTGGAAATTGAGCAACTAATATCCTTCAGCTGCTGACTGGTTTCTCGCAGAGTATAGGAGATATTTGGGGATGTTTTCTGTTTGTCAAAACTGGAATGATGGGCCCACAGAGGATGGGCGTAGACTGGAACGGTGTCAGAGGAACATGTTCTTAAATCTGCCTGAAGTTGTTGGATGTAGTTGGTGGCTTAAGTAATAACCTAGCAAATGTATAACCACCACTTTGTTCATTAATATTGAAAGAAAGGGCGGTTGGAAAATTGCCCTGTTTTTGTAAGAGATTATTAGATCCAGACAGCTTTTCTAGAAGGGAGTGACCACTGCCTCTTTAAACTATTAGACAACAATCCACTGTTCAGTGAGGCATTCACAACCGTTCGCAGATCCCTCCTTAACAGTCGACACAGCTAATTCAAGACCTTTGTTTGGCCGGGGTCTATAAGGAGATGAGATCGGAGGTATCTGTTTAGCGGCATATTAAACTGCACTTGGTCAAGTGGCTTGGATTTTATGAAAGATGTATACGGCCCTCTTGGAAGAATTTGTGACATTGTTCAACTTTTTCATTCTGGGTTATGAGGATCTGTTAGTGTCTAGCGCTGTATATTTTATTCATGCCCTTGCCCTTGAGTGACACCGTCATGGCCTCCCATTCGGTAGATCCGTGGGCAGTTACATTCCAAATAGGTGTCAACTCCAATCCAGGAGCAGCTGCTACCGACAGTAGTGGTGGGGCGGGCTTAAAAAACAGAAAAGGGTAAAAAAGAACATTTCACTTACCTGTCGGCTGCTGCCTCTCCTCTGTCTTCTTCGGTCAACACAGGAAGCACACAGGCTCGCAGAGTCCCCTAAGCCAATCACATCACTGCTGTCATCAGCATGACAGCAGCATCGTGAGTGGTCTGAGCGGCCTGGTTCAGTGCTCAGACAGGTAGTGGGAGCCTGTGCATGTTCTTCACCAGGCTGTGCAATACAGCCGAAGGATAACATGCTAAGTGAGCATGTCTGTTTGGCCAGCCCAAGATGCAGGGGTGTGGAATTTATTAAAATATCTACTTGCCCATGGGGCAGGTTGCTTCATATATCTACTTGTTCTGTAACAAAATCCACTTGCCCCTTTGGTGCCATGTAGAGCAGCGACTAATTATGGCAGCAATCTCATTATATAAGAGCTCTGATATAGCCTCTCTGATTATGCCAGAGCTCATGCCATAGTAGTGTTTGAATACTTGCAATCCCCTTATGTTGCCGCATTTCTGCAGATCTACTTACTGGGGCTGAAGGTAGTGGTAAGCAATAGTTACAGGGTAAGAATGTCTTTTTGAATCTATGCAAACCTACTAACTTGCATGTTTTAAAGGGTTTTCAACAACTCTTCTCTAATCATTTCCCATACTGAGAAATGTTGGAAATGTACTCCTGACAATGGATGACTTAAACCTTCTTCCAGAGTTGGGAAAAAAGTGGTTGGAGGGAAAGTGCACTTGCAAACGATCAGATTTTCGCATGAGCAAATCCACACATGCATATTTGCTCATGCTAAAATGCAGTTCACAAATATTTTCCAGGAGTACTATTTCTTTTCCTACTTCTTTAAATTGTTGGGAATTCATGAAAGCTGTATAGCTGCACTTAATGCAAAGACATATACCATGGGTGCTCTTTTGAGACTTTCTTTAATAATTGGGCCCCTAATTGGTCTGGCGTTGACCATGATCTTTTGTGATTATCAAAATTCTGTATCTCTGTATCGGCTGGCTTCACAGTGAGTGACAGCACTCTGCTCTTTCACAAGGAGCATATCGGCACACAAAGTAGTTTTGTTCAGTGCCAGTAACTACTGTGGCAGTGTGTGCTTTTTGAGACCAAAAAACAATTTTTGCTTTTGCCAATGTTTGTTATGAGAGTGAGGGCCTGGCAGCTCCCACACCAATAAGGTTTTACAAAAACCATGCCAAAACAAGTCACACATTGACAAAACTAAAAAGCTGACAACCAATTTCAGACCTACTGGCTTTGCCAATGCTTGTTTATTTTTGTTTCCCATAATCGTATTGAAACTGGTTACACTGATTTTCCTTTATGAATATTTTTGGGAAATACTAACATGCATCAGCACATGTTACTAAATGATGCTGCAAAGAAATGGTACCTGAAATTTTACAGTAGTTTATCAATATGTTTTTTCCTGCTTTAATTTTTTTATGAACATTTTATTTTGAAAGCAAAGAATCATCAAACTTGCTTTCAAGCTTCTGCAAATATTTGCATCAAATCAGAGAGCATTCTGGGAGCATTATACATAGCCTCATATTGCTAAACTTTGAAAACATGTGTACACATTTTTATACTGGAACCACTGTCAGTACTGCAGTCGGAGCTTACAACATTTACTTACAGCGCTCAACCTTATAATAGAGACTTTCAATTAATGAACCATAAATACAAGTTTGAATAGCATTACCATATGGGCAAAAATATTACCTTAACTGCAGACAGTGCCTTTCCCTGATCCATAATGTGGTACTGCAAACTGGCAGCCAAAGGGGTTGTGCTGCAGGGGGTTGGGCCCACTCGTCCCAAGGACAAAATACACGTAAAAACTTGTTGCCCTTGATCCCAAACAATATGCCCTGGGCATCGGGCTATAGGAATTCCACATCCCTGAAGATGGCCGGCCAAACACCCATGTGTGCTTTGCCCACCACTCCTCCCCCTGGTCTGTGGGCAGCCCAGCCCTGCCCCACACCTACAGAGCCAGTGCTGAAAAATAAAATGATAATAACATGGTGCTATTATTATTTGATTTTTCCTGTGGGTGACGCTCCTTCGCCTTAGTGGGGGAGCCGCCGCTGCTGCAATCTATATTTCACCCAGGAAACTGATGTTATTTAATGCCTCTACCTTTAGCCTCCACATGGAAATGCGGATGTGCACACACCCTCCCTCGTATGTAGTCAAAATGGGTAAATGATCTGAGAGGAAACTGGCAAGCTGTTCAACCGCCTGAGTCCTATTTCGAAGCTTCTGTGACATCAGCATGCACTCTAGTCTTCTGTAAGTATTGCGTGAACCTGAAAAGCAGGACATTTCCTCATACTGTATGGTGGGTCCTCTATATACCTGACAGGCCTACCCCAGTCATAATTCTGTTAATTCAGTCAGCATCCCCGGCTTAGCATGGTGCTTGGGATAGAATCTGTCCACATTGTCCTCTACAATGTAATCTAAAGTATTCTGCCCAATCTTCAGAATGTAATGAAAAGTTTTCCCAGCTTCACGATAACACTCTTCTCCACATCTGTCCTAGTGTTGCAAAGATGTAACTCCTGGTGTAATCCACACCGAAGGCCATTTGGCGAAGGCAGAGATAGTGGCTGATTAAAGCTGTTTCCTCCATTTTTTTACACAGTTTGGGTTCTCTGAACTGTGTCTCCAGTACTAGTGTAATGTTATAAGGCTGGGTTCCACTACAGAAACTATAACAAGGAACCCTAGGCCGATGTCTCTTTTTACCTGCTGAGAAGTGTTAAGGGGAGAAACAACGCATCACAAAATTAACTTTCCAAAAGTAATCAGGAGTCAAGGACCACAGACTCCAACTTCAGTTTAGGGAGTTTATTACAAAGCCAAAAACAAATCGATATACAAGCATCTCAAAGCCAGATTGTAGAAATACATGGGAACTAATACAAAACCAAACCTACGGATTAGTCTACTCCGGTGGATCATGAAGAGAATAAACAATTGTAAAAATAAAACACAAGCGAGGACTGCTCCAACTTTTAAGTCAGACTTCATCTGTAGCTAGGAAACAAAACATTAGACTATCCCTACTCTATCTCTAAGGTGACATCCCTACTTAGCATTTCCCAGGCAATTTCAGTAAAAAGGTGTCAGCTTGTGAAGACTTCCTAAGAAGTGCATTCACAATGAAAATCAGATGACTCAAGCTAAAGAGTTCGTTCTAAGATACTCTTCTCAAACAAACCTCTAACCCCTTCTCCTAACTCCTCCTGTCTCCGGTTCACCTCTCTAACACCCCTTCTTCAGACTCTCCTCCCTCGGGGGACTTTCCCTAATACAAAATGCAAAAATGTAAAACACGCCCACAGATCACCTCATATTAACGGACACTTCTCCTAGGTAGTTTTCCATCGTCTTCTCCATGTGTATTCCGTTGACCTTGGTTCCCAGGCCTCCTCAGTGAGAAGGAACACCGGCTCCCAATTATCGATTCCTTGTTTACTTTGTTGCACATCTCCTTCATGCCTAACTCCTAAAACAAAAGGCGTTAGTACTAACTAACAAAGACAGCTTCTTCCACCTGCAACTGAAACGTGAGAACAGAACATTTCTACATGCACATGAAATTCGCTGACTGTTTCTAAAACCTGAGAGCTTACCAGGGAAATTACATTTTCGGGCCTACACAATTTGGCCAACGTAAGAATAAATGAATAGCCCTTTCATATCAGAACGTGAACATTTCATTCAGGCCTTTACACATCAAATTATACACTCGAGTTAATAAGGCTTTGCACTACAGCATCTACAATTATTACACATTAAGCATCTCTCATTATTTCTTTGTGCAATCTTCATCTTGGTGCACATTTAAACCTAAACGCATTTAACTACATATAGCTTCTCTTTAAGCAGCTGCAATATCTCAAAGATTACAAATTCAAACATAAATGTTGTTTCGTTTCTCCTTGCATGACACACATACTTCTCTATCATTTAACATCACATCATTATTACACCACATTTCTAATGACCACATGTTAATACAACGTACAAATATATGCGGGTGCGGACTATCCTTGATTATGATGCACCCCTACAATTTTAGAGCACCTTCACGCTCTTATCAGTTCTCCCCTCTGATGACTAGTGTCATCATAATAAATCGCACTCCCTGGAGAAAGAACCGACCTAAACAGAGCTAGTAGACATTCTTCCCTGTCGGAACTTCTCTAGGCTCTTAATATTTTCATAATGACTGTCCTGCAGTCTTTCCATCCTTCGCTCTTGCTCTATAAGAGATCTTTCAACTCTATTCGCCCTATGCCACTTATGAATCCTCACCAATCCCCACAAAAAAATCACACAAACCACCACTATAATGATAGGTTTCAAGATGTAGCCAAGAATTCCCTTTCCTAAGGACGCAAACCAACTCCCTTCTTTACCAAATCCTTTCCCCACATTGTCCCAAATTCCTTCTGTGGCTAGGTCACGCACGTGATGTATCTCAGTAATGTTGCTTATATACCTCTTCAGATCTTTGCTGTTGTCAGGTATATAAGTGCAGCACTGTTGGACCTTCAGCATTTTACGGACTCCACCCTCTTTTTCTAGTAAAACGTCTAAAGCAAGATGGTTCTGTATCACCATAGCCCTTATTGACACCATCTCTCCATCTACAAGCAAGAACGACTGAGCTGTATTTACTGCCAACTTATCCACAATGGTCGACAACTTTCTAATCTTGACATCTTTCAACACCACTCCTAAACCTGGTATCAATGCTCAGACATCTCCTACAATTTCTGCTGCACTCGCACCTCGCTTCCCTCTAGGATGTAATCCACCTTCCAAATGGTCCAAATCTTCCCCATGATAAATCTTGGGAAATACCACTGCCACATAACACGTACCATACCAATTCAATGGCAATCGCACATAGGCATTCTTCCCACACACAAAGTACACATTTGGCACCACTTGTATTGCATCTTGCAAAAATGTATTTGCTGAGGCTTCAATGGTGAAAGTATGATCCAATACACTCTCTCCCACGAAGACCTTATCATAGTAATTGTGTACTTGTCTCACACATAAATTCCCTCTTTGCTCAAAATCCAATGCAATCGGGCCACTACTCCCTTTTGCTTTATGAGCTAACTCTTCTTTGGTCCACTCAACTTTACCTCCCTTGTTGTAACGATTCCCTATTAATTGTCTACACCTATCTTCTACTTGATCTATAAACTTCTTTTCTACATCTGTCAGTGAACATGTTAAATTGTGTTGATGTGCATAAGTTGTATCTAGGGTTACAGTAGGTATGAAATACTTCCCTATTCTATCTTCCTGTTTGTAATAATCATACTTATTCAAATGCTTATAAGCTGGAACTTCTGAAAGCACTACATCATAGTTAGAAAAGTAATACTCATAGTGTCCTTTGACATAAAACATACTAAGCAATAAACTACAAGTAATACCATACATTAAAGGGAGATGATGGTATTGAATACCTTCCTCCACAGACGCAGGCAACTGCATACACACCTAACAGTCTCTCACATCCATCGTATCCACATACTCATATAGCAGCTTCACGTATGCATTAAGCTTATAATCACCTTTAGACAAATCTACATGCAACATACGATTAGTTTGATCTAGCATAGCCTTTTCAGCTCCTACGATGCCCTCTTTTGTGCTAGAAGTAGTAGGTGTGGACGTCCCTTGTACCCCCACTTCCCCAACTTCTGCATTGTGTGAAATGATTTTAGATACAACAACAACTACTACTATTGCTACTATCACTCCTACAATAAATGTACCTATCACACACTTAGACCTACGGTTCGAACTTCCAGACTCCATCTTCAACTTGTCGGTTCAGCTCAATAAGAGGATACACAAAGTCTCTTCTTTCCACTTCAGATTGCTGCTCAAACAGTTCGAACACAGTTCATTGAAGTGTTCGAAAATCATTCACAGTTCAGTTCCACTAATTTTATTCACACGGTCCAAAGATTTCCCTAGCCCTCTTTCTTCTTCTACAGGAAAAACACTAAATGTATTCTTCTTCCACTCGGACCTAGGTTATCTTCTTGAAACATTTATTTACAGTTCACAGTTCATTCACAGTCTCTTATAAGCTCAGATCCAATTTCAATTAACACACGCTGCAATATCTCATGACGGACAACTGCGATCTCCTGAGCTGGTGGCTGATAGGCAAAAGTCAGAAAGGACAATTCCTGTAGGATCAGAATCTGCACTTTGCCCAATAGTGGAGGTCTCTGAACTGTTATTGTCAGCACTCCCTCTATTTCTAGTCCATGGACTATCAATTCCACCTCGATTTCAGCTTGGGTGTTCTGCTGATTACTCTTGAAGACCTCAGTCTTCCGGTCCCCACCACTCCCGGCATCTGTTACCATATAAGTCCACTCCGGGGCAGCGTACTTCTGACAAAGTATTCTTGTTCTCCTCGACCTTCTTAATCCCTCTTGAGTTTGCTCCACTTCACTGAGTTCAGATTCAGAGGTCTCCGACACAAGAGCAAGGTCTCTTTCAGGAGCTAGTCTCAAATTTAGCCTTCGTTGTCTCCCAGGCCATGACTCCTCTGCAGTGTCTGCTTTTCTCCTCTACCCCGACCACCTTGCACACCAGTTACTTCAGCTGAGTCTGACTGTATACCATTCGCAACGTTACCTTTTCCCTCAGAGTCAATATCTGGGTCTTGTGTAGTGTAACCCTCCTCAGATTGTTCTGGTAGACCAGCTTCATCAGCAACCCCCACAGCTTGGCTTACCCTCTCAAGTGGCTTCTCTGCCACCACTGGGTTTTCTTCTATGAGAGGAGCTGTTTCTTCCAGGGGTTCTGAAACTCTGCGAGTATGGGAGGCCTGGGTCCAGTTTGGCAAGCCTCCGCACTTCACCGCTGTATTCCTCACCAGAATCACCTGGTAAGGACCTCTCCAACGGGCATCAAGGCAGCTTTTCCTCATGTGCTTGCGAACTAGCACCCAATCACCCGGACACAGGTCATGGCAGAGGTCCCTCGAGGTCAGGGCAGTTGCAGCTTCCACCTGGTAAGACACAGAACGGACCACATCAGCCAGTCCTTTGCAATAGTCAAGGATCAAATCATCTGTGATGTTTATCAAGGCTGTGGATGGCACTGCTGGTAACCGCATCACCCTCCCCATCAGGATCTCGTGTGGTGAAAGACCCGCCTTCTATCAGGTGTGCCGCAAACACTCATCAATACAAAGGGCAATGCATCCGGCCATTTTAGAGACGTGGACGAACAAGTCTTTGCCATCCTCATTTTCAAAGTCCCATTAATCTGTTCCACAATACCAGAAGCCTCTGGTAGATAGCTACAATGCAGCGTCTGGTCAACATTCAAAGCAGCACTAAGTAGCTTCATGATTTCACTGTGGAAATGTGTTCCTCTATCCGACTCCAATGAAGTTGGAAACCCGAACCGCGGTATCAGCTCCCTAAGCAACAACTTTGCTACTGAAAGGCTACTGCACCTTCTCGTCGGATAAGCTTCCACCCATTGTGAGAAAACACACACCACAGCCAAGACGTGTCTCAGACCATTGCACCTAGGCATCTCGATAAAATCAAGCTGTATCCTGTTGAAAGGTCCTCCAGACCTCCTAATATGACTCAAAGCAACCACAGTCTTCTTTCCAGCATTCATCTGCTGACACATTGACACACCTATGACACACTGCTTCAGCAAACGCACGGAAGTGTGGATTATACCATGTCTGTCTAAACACTCGCACCATAGCATACCTTCCAAGTTGCACTGCTCCCTGGATCTGCCTTGCCATAGGACTTAATCAATCATCTGGCAACACTGCTCGACCATCATTTGAAATCCAAATCCCTTCATCTCCTATCTCACACCCTGCTCTGGTCCACACAGCTTTTTCCTCTCCCTGCAGACGCTTGAGCTGATCCCAGGTGTCTGCCATCTCTAACATCATGCTGAGCTCGGTTCTATCTGGGCTCTCTCCTGTATAGTCTCCAGTGAAAATGCATCCCTGTTCAGCGCAAAAACTTGCAACTTCATCGGCATACCTATTTGCCAGAGAGACAAAGTAATTTCCCCCGTTCCTCATTGGAGATCCTGATGACTTTAGGAAACCTCTCTGTGACCAAAGCTGTCCGAAATCATGAACCACACCGAACCCATACTGACTATCGGTGTAAATAGTGATTCGGATTTGATCAGCAGCCAAACAGGCACGAGTCAGAGCAATGATTTCAGCTACCTGTGCGGAGTATACCCCCTGTAAACAAGCAGCTTCCACAACTTCAGTAATGGTACACACTGCAAATGCTGCTCTCAAATGACCTATATTGTCTCTTAAGCATGAGCCATCTACAAAGAAAATTTCATCAGACTCAGGTAGCGGTTCATCCACAGTGTCAAGCCTCGGTTTGGTGCATAATTCAGTCACATCAAGACAGTCATGGTCCTCACAATCTTCATCATCAACATTTGGCAAAGGCATTAAATTAGCAGGATTCAGTACAGAACAATGTTTCAAAGTCACATTTTCTGAAGCAAGTATAACCTGCTCATAACGGGTAAATCTATTTTTTGTCATTTGCTGTGTTTTAGTCCTCGTCATCAGGAGCTCAACTGAATGTGGAACAAAAACAGTAAGTGGATGACCCATAACAATACTGTCACATCTCGCAATGCTGACACCTGTTGCAGCAACAGATTTGAGACATCCGGGCAACGCTGAAGCTACTGGATTGAAAGTAGCTGAGAAGTAAGCAACTGGTCTACGGACTCCTCTGTGGCTTTGAGTTAGGACTGACAAACCACAACCTTCTCGCTCATAACAGAACAATGAAAAGGACTTGTTATAATCTGGCATACCCAGAGCTGGAGCACGACATAGACTCTTTCAACTCCAAAAACGCGACCCAACAGTCATGATCCCACGGTACTGGATCACTCACATCCTTGTGCGTCAGCCTCTGTAAAGACTTTGCCTTCAAGGAAAAATTGGGGATCCATTGGCGACAGTATCCGACCATCCCCAAAAACATCCTAACCTCCTTTTGAGTGGTAGACACAGTCATGTTCATGATTGCCTCAATTCGATCTGGTGACATCTTCCTCTTGCCTTTCTCGATCCGATGCCCCAAATACTGAACTTCGGCCAAACAGTACTGCAGCTTATTTGGTGACACCTTGTGTCCATTCTCTGCTAGATGATTCAGTAAGGCAACAGTATCGATCCTGCAAGCATCTTCCGTCTCGGATGCGATCAAAAGATCATCAATATACTGCACAAGAACCAAATTCTGTGGCAGTATGAGACTCTCAAGATTCTTTTTCAAAATCTGATTAAATATCGATGGACTCTCTGTATACCCTTGAGAGATACGACACCATGTTAACACACGGTCTTCCTGCTGGAAAGCAAACAAAAATTGGCTTTCCTCATGCAAAGGTATCAAAGAATGCTTGGCACAAATCAATCACTCTGAACCACTCAGCTTCACATGGGATCTGAAACAGAATCACAGATGGATTCGGTACCACAGGACAACATGGAGCCACAATCGTGTTAGTCTTTTGTAGGTCCTGCACAATCCTATACTTCCCACTCGGTTTCTGCAATCCCATGATTGGTGAGTTGCATGGATTCCCCATTATTTCCTTCAGAATTCCCTGTTCAATTATAGACTGAATCACAGGCTTGATTCCTGCAATCATCTCCCGTGACAGATTATACTGACGTGTTCTTGGGAACTCGGCATTGGGTTTAACCTAGATCCTAACTGGCTCAACTCCCTTGATCAGTCCTATCTCTTCCCTGTGAAATCCCATACGTCCAGAGAGACAGTCCCTCAGGTCAAGTGGGAGTTCCTCAACTGTCAACATAGGAAATTCTTCTATGCACAGGTTCTGATTTGCCACTGTAAATGCAGCATCATCATCACTAGTCTGCAGCTCTACTCCCTTGGGTGTGCAATAGATGGTGCAATTCATCTTACATAGAAGATCCTTACCCAACAAACAGACTGGACTTGAATCGCATACCACAAATTGATGTCGCTCATGAAAGGTTCCTATTCTCACAGAGATTGGTTCAGTCAATGGATTAGTCATTTTCTTATTGGCCACTCCTACGACTTGAATGGATTGTCCTGAATGGGGCAGATTGAGGACTACTGCTGATCTTACAGTAAAATGGGTAGCACCCGTATCCACCAAAAAGGTATGTGGGTGACCATCAACATCCACCTCTACATACGGCCCTCTGATCTACCTCCGAGACTGCTCCAAGAGTACAGTCCCCCCTCCCCCGTCAGGCACTGGGTTGCAATGGATCTGGATCGAGTTCATCGAAGGTCTCAATAAAGGGCATCTGTTGATATGTCTGATTTCCCTGTGAGTTTCTCGATGGCTGGGGAACTTGTACCTGTGGACCTATTGTCCCCCCTTGCACAGATATGGGTCTCCTCACTGTGTTGACGACCTCCGGTATATGCACCACTTCCTCCTGCTGAGTCTGATTAGCTGAATTCGACCTACACTTGCGCTTCCAATGCCGGATCTTGTGACAGTTATTCCTGTCTTAGGATCTATGGGTTTCCCTTTTCCCTGGCCTGATGCATTTTTAGTCCCTCCTTGATTATTTACCTGTCTTCTTCCTAACGTTCCTCCGTTTGACTGTGTCTGATCTTTCTTTTCTGCATTTGGACCAGCATCAGCTTATCTTTAAGCTTCTTATGCTTCGAGTCCAGTTGGTCACTGCAGTATCTGGCAGACCCCAGAATCTCATCCACCGATTTATTCTGCCAGCAAATCAAATGCTGCTGGATCATAAGGCTAACTTCTGGTCTCAATCCTAACACAAATTTGGAGACAAACTGTTCCATATCTTTTGGGTCAAGGGTATCCAACCCACTAGGCTTGCAAGAGCCTCTCATAATAGGCATGTACAGTCTCCTTCGGCTCCTGAACAGTCCGGTCTATCTTAACCCCATCAATATCTTGTGGTGATATTTTAGATTGCAACCATGTGATTACCTGTTCATACTTTTTCATAACAGGTGAAGGACCATGTGTAACAGAATCTCGCTCAGGCTCTGAAGACGGCCAATCAATATCAATTTTACAAGCAGACCACAAATCACTTGGCACTACAATATCAAATAATGTATTCAAATCAATCCACAATACTTTTAAAATTTTGATAAATCAATCAACTTGATTGTACCACTCAACAGGTTTTTCCCTCAGCCGCGGAAAATCATTGGTAAACACTGATAAGTCACCTCTACTCCAAGGCACACGCACATACCCTCGCAACGGAAAAGCCTCTACTCTCATTGTTCCTCCTCCTGGATGTGGTGTCTCTCCTATGCTCTTCATGGCACTCTTTTTCTTTGATCATCTTTCCTCCCACTTATCAAGCATGCTCTACGCACGTACTCCTATGGTCAGTTCTCGAATGTGCGTTTTCAGACCTATGACTCTTTTCTCCTCTAATTTCTGATCACTGTAATTTAACCAGTGATTTCCCTGTAACATTTTCGTTTTAGACAAATCCACATCGTACCTCTGTGCCAACTCGGTTAATTTCTCATGTGCTTTCCATTGCCTTGCGAGTTACATCCTTTGCCACAAACAACAATTCATGTGGCTCATAGAGTTCGATCCTTGCCAAAGGCAAATTCCCACTGATTATCTCCTCCACTTCAGCCTTCAATCTCACCACATCCAGCATCTTAACCCTCAGGTCAGCTTTAATTGTTCCTCAACTTGACGCACTACTTGACTCTCCACTCTCACTACTCTGATCTTCCTGCTGATTCCCTTCCATTAAGTTCCGTGAGACAGATTGACTCCCCGAAACTCCCTGACTATTACCACTTCCCGTCATCCTTCCACTAGGGCCTCTCACTGGGGGTTCCCACATCCTCAAGTCAGAGCGCGAATCGCCCAATGACCCTGTACTCGGTGCTCTCTGTTCCACCTGTCCCCTAGAGGAGTCTGCTGTAGCTGGCAACAGCCTACTTGATTCTATGGGCCTCGAAGGATTACCACTTGCTATCCCATTCCCTCCGGAACCAGTACCCTCTCCCATTACTGACCGTACTAGACTTCCACTTCCTGCCTGATCTGGATTGTATACTGATACTATGGGACCAATGGTGACGGGCACCGTAAGAGCTTCCGGTAGTCTGGTAGCTGTGTTAGTTTCATTTGTCTCCATTCCTCTCAGTGGTTGTGTCCCCATTCTCTCTGTTCCCTCTGAAATCCTTCCTCTTACTCCTACAATAGAATTTGTCTGCGGGTCCCCTGTTTCCCTTGTAGAAGCTTCCATTCCTCCTTCCAGACTGGGTTATATGGAGGTGGACGCTCGGCCAACAGCTTCTCCAAAAGACTGTCATCTGTGTTGCTATCCTCTTCCTCCTCCCTTCTCTTTTGGGCATTTACCTTCACTAACAAAGGAAATAACCTATCTCCCTCAATGGTATCTACCCTCCATCTTTTCGTTACTGCGTCCCACCATGCATCTTGAAATGCCCTGATTGACTGCTTCACTCTTTCCTGACTTCGATCTCTTTTCCTTGCATGCGCAGCTCTTATCGACGCGTCCAGCACCATAAACTGAGTTGGTCTAGGCAGGGGTCGTAATGTTGCCATCACTGACTTCAAATGATACAACACTTCAAATCTGAATGAACCATAACGTGGGAAAGCCAAATCTCCCTCCTTTTCAGTAATCTTTTGCAAATTCCGAAGCCAAAGTATAGTATGGAGCCCTACATTCGTAGCCATGAGCTGGGGTATCCTCAGGTGGTGCGTCTTTCCCCCACTCGAGTTACTACTCCTCTATCTCCCCTACAAAGATTTCGTAATACCTTAAAACATTTCATGTGTTTTCATTTTACTTCCTGATGTCAATCCACTAATACCACAAGCAACGAAACATATTGTCCATGCTGAGAATCACTAAACAAAAAACCTTTTTAAAAAACTCCTATCATGAGAGGTAAAACGTGAAAGGAGGGCTTTAAGAATTGCCTTTTACTCAGAAAAACATTTATTGTTTATTTATCATTTTTCTCATTTGTGCGCTTAACAATTATTAATTGCGCCTTTACATTTTACAAAATACATCGAAAAATACACAAATATAATAAACAACACAAAACAATAGTTTTGATCACCTATATGGAGGTTTTAAACTACATTTATTCATCAAGCATTCATGGCCAATTCATTCACACATACAATCAACATACACTAGACAAAACGGTCCTAATGACACCTCTCCTTATGAGATAAATTGATTTACAAACTCTATATATGTCCTAACATTTTCACTTTTTCCGAAAAAAACAATGAAAGAACAAAAAGCACGTTTTTGAAAAGAGCCTCTCAAATGGGTGCAAAAAGGACCGGTCTGGTCGACGCGTTTCGAACCTCTATCTTTTTGAGGTTCTCTTCAGGACCAAACAATTTCTGTAACAAAAACAAAAACCCTCTTTAGATAATTGGAACACCTTAGGAACTCTAGCAAGCCACCAGCGGCTGACCAAACCCACCTTAGAAAAGTATGTCAATGTGGAACCTTAATTTCCCGTACCTCATCCAGCTTACCCTGGGGCTGTAAAAAACAAGCACATAGAACCCACTCGTAACATCATTCTTTCTGTCAAAAACACTTAAAATGACAAACATAGAAACAACTGTAAATCTCCATTTATCTCACCCTTCGGAGTAAATCTGTTGTCTTAATGGGACAGCCGGGTCCTATAAAAGATTGTAGAATTGCATCAACCGAAATGTAAATCGGTTCTACACACTAACTATATAAATGTATACAATGTTGGCTTACCCACTTAGGAGACGGCTGTCTCCTTAGCCGGCTCCCTCAATGGACAAAACCTCTTTTCTTCCTACGAACGAAAAGGAAAACTTTTTGGTATCCTCTATTGGTCTGATCATACAGCGGGTGCATGAAGCCGTTGCATCTCGGAAGCGGCCGCTTACCTATGTCAGTTTACCAGATGGATGGGCGTGCCTCGTTGGAGTCCCGTGTCGATATCTAAAACGAGAGGCGTAGAACATCGCCATTAGTTATATTCGGCTTATATTATCCATGGCGTTTGCGGAGGTGTACAAAGGAAGTGTTGCCCGCTCACCGAGATTTCTCCACTGGTACAGCGTTCCGCGGCTTCGTTAGTCTGTAGGTGATGCTTCAACAATGCACTGGATGGTATGACGGTTGATTACTCCCGGGTCATGAAACTCCCAATGGCTCATGGGAATTGTGGTTTAGTATGCCGATGGTGCAGAGTGAGATGGGAGATGTAGTTCCTTGTTAAAAGGCTGATTCATTGACATTCTTTGACAGTACCTATATAGCAACCCACCATCATTGGTTCAACAAAGGGCACGCAAAGTGGAGAAGAGCCTGTTGAGCTTCTGTGGTCTAGTCGGACAGATCTTCACGTGGCATATAAGGAGGACCACACAAACGGGCGTCATCATGTTATAGTTGACACAGTTTATATCAATGGTCTAAAGATCTCTGCTATCTCATTAAGGCCATTGGTTGTCGTGTTGAATTTCATAATAAGAAATGCTTCACGCTGACTCAAGTGCCCCTCCAAATCCCCCCCACGGGGGTCTCTCTCAATTTTGGACAGCACTGTCCATATGAAATCTTCCTCGCTGTGTGTTTTTGTGACCCAGTGGCTAACTAGTGGGGCATTTTCCACTCGCCGTCGAATCCTCGACTTGTGCTGAGTGATACGCTGCCGAATCTCTTGGGTGGTCTTCCCGATGTAAAGCTTTGGGCATGGGCAGGTTACTGCATAAACAACATTCCTAGTTCGGCAGTTTGTAAACGCATTATGCTTCCAATGCATGTTGTTAAACAAAAAGACATCTCCTTCAATAGTTTGCTCACAGCCTAAACATGTACCACATTTGTGGTGCCCAACAATTGGTGGTAGGGCTAGCATACTTCTCAGAGTCGGGGACTGCTGTTTCAGTAAAGCCGCTCTAACGATATAGTTGGCTATGCTTTTTCTTTTTTGTACGCAAACAGAGGAGGGGTGGAAAATTCCTCATGGAGATCTTTGATCAAGTGCCAGTTAGTGAGGATCAGTTTTCGAAGTTGATGTGTGTTAGGGCAAAATGTGGTAACGCAAACTGGTCTATTGACCATTTTCTTAGTTTTTTGCTCCAGCAGTGTTTCCCTTGGTGTCCACCATGCTCTCTTGAGGGAATGTTTGAGTAACTTTTTCGGATACCCCCTCTCAATTAAGCGATCTTTTAGTTTGTTCGCTTGGGCAAAGTATTCCTCTTTATTTGAACAGTTCCTGCGGATCCGCAGGAACTGGCCATACGGCAGATTCTGTCTCAAACTTCGAGGGTGGTTGCTGGTATAATGGAGCGCCTTGTTCCTATCAGTTGATTTCCTAAAAAGTGTGGTCTCTAGCTGCCCATGCGAAACCTCCACTTTAACATCCAAGAATGTGATAGATTGATATGATGCCGAACAACTGAACTTGATATCATTAGACCGTCCATTAAGCCATCCTACAAACTCATCCAATAGTTGTTGTGTGCCTGACCAAATTAAAAAGATGTCATCGATGTATCGCATATAGCTAGAGATGTTTGCCGAGTACGGGTTGTTATTATATATGAACTTATTTTCATATAGGCCCATGAATAACACCGCTAATTCTGGGGCGAAGGGACACCCCATCGCCACGCCTTTGGTTTGGAAGAAGAACTGTGAGTCAAATGTGAAATAGTTCTTAGACAATGAAAATTTGGCAAGTGCCAGTATGAATTCCATAGGCACTTGAACCGGCTGTTCTCTTTTACCCAAGAACCACGCTAAGGTCTCTAATGCTTGATCCTGGGGTATTTGGGTATAAAGCGATACCACGTCCAGTGTGACCATCAGTTGTTTTGTGTTGTCAAACCGGACTGGTGCTATTCTATTTAGGAAGGCCGTGGTATCTTTGAGGTGGGCCGGAATTTCACCAATGAAAGGTTTCAGGAAGAAGTCAATGTATTGAGCCACTGGCTCAATAAGTGATTCACACCCTGACACTATTGGTCGGCCAGGGGGATCAAGGTCGCTCTTATGTAACTTGGGCAGAACATAGAACACCAGTGTTCTAGGGTTCTTGTTCTGTAGAAAAATTTGTTCTTTTGGACCAACAAAACCTTGTGTGAACCCTTCTTCAATGATTTGGAATAGTTGATTTTGTAATTCCTTTGTTGGATCCTTGGAAATTTTACGATAACAGTCAACATCTTCTAACTGACGTAACACCTCTTTCTTATATTTATTCACATCCCAAATAACAACTGCGCCCCCTTTATCCGCCTGTTTGACCACTACCGATCTATCATTCTTGAGGTCCATCAAAGCATCTTTCTCTTGTTTCGCTAAGTTGTACTTAATGTAACCTCTTTTACCTTCCATTGCCTGTATCCCAGCTAGAATGGTTCTTTCAAAGGTACTTATTTCTTTAGGGATTTTAGGGCCCGATGGGCAGAAAGAAGATTTTCTCCTCAGTCCTGTTATCTCTGTTGTAGCAACTTCAGTGGAATCCGAAAAGAACGTTTTGAGGCGGATTTTACGGCAAAACTCCATTGTTTCCAGCTTCATTTTCACAAAGTCTGTTGGTCTAGATGGTACAAAACTTAGTCCTTTCTCTAGTATCGACATTTCGGCTTCTGTTAGAATTTTTTCAGACAGGTTGAATACCGGCGAGGGAGCTAACTCCTGTAATATTGTCGGCGCGTCCTCATTTCCCATGGTTGGGAGTATCGTAAGCGACCTCTGCCTTGCCGTTGGCCTCGCGCTAAGAAATGTGCCCCTTGGTTTGATATTTGCTGATCCTGATTTTGGTGATTTAACCTTGGGTTTTGATTTGTTCTGGTGTTGGTGTCCGTTTCGTCACCCGAGGACGATGATGATTCCGAGAAGGTGATGAATTTGTTTCGCGACCGGCCTCGATAATTTTGAAGATAATTTCTTGAGTCGTTTTTAGTATAAAACTCTTTGTTTAAATAAGGATGGACAGATTCCAACGAAAAATTATTTTTGTCCGACTCAAACTTGTTACTTTTTTGAATAACTGTATAGTCTTTAAACTCGGATATCTCCTTTTCAACCTTTTCCAATAAAGCTTTTGCGTCAGTTAGATGTGGATTATTTTTAATTTCTGCCTCCAAGTCCGCAATCTCTTGTAATTGTATCAGTGATAACCTGTGTGCTGTCTCAACCGTCAGCACCATTAAATCGCGGCTGCATTTCGTCTCAATGCAGCTGTATCCTTTCTTGTATACCGGATCGTCAATGAACACAGCCGGGATATTACGTATCTGTAGTCCCGATGGGATTGTCCCTTCCCTCAAATGTTGTAATAAGAAATGCCCATGAAGGTCCGTCCTAATTTGTTTTTTGCGTAGTCTGGTTAGTTTGTCCGATTCGTTCTGAGTTTTTGCAGTGACACTTAAGGTGGCTGATGCAAAAACTGGTGGTTCTCGCATTAAATTCTGAATATGTTCCTCACTATATGCGAAGGCATCTTTTTCTGCCATCGCAAACTAACACTGGGGATAACAATGACTAAAACATATAATGACGTGTTTAGACAAATAACGACAAATCAAACAAATTAATACAACTGTCCGACACACACACAGCACATATCTCTAACAACAGAAGTTGCTCAAACCTCGTGGTCCCTTTTTAACCACTAGCACAACCTCGCGGGCCTCTGCCCGCTCTCAAAGCTATAAACCAAAACTGGGTTCTGACTCAAAAAAACTCAGCTGGACTGAGCCAAATTAACACAAGCAACGAAACATATTGTCCATAGCGGTGTTATTCATGGGCCTATATGAAAATAAGTTCATATATAATAACAACCCGTACTCTGCAAACATCTCTAGCTATATGCGATACATCGATGACATCTTTTTAATTTGGTCAGGCACACAACAACTATTGGATGAGTTTGTAGGATGGCTTAATGGACGGTCTAATGATATCAAGTTCAGTTGTTCGGCATAAAATCAATCTATCACATTCTTGGATGTTAAAGTGGAGGTTTCGGATGGGCAGCTAGAGACCACACTTTTTAGGAAATCAACTGATAGGAACAAAGCGCTCCATTATACCAGCAACCACCCTCGAAGTTTGAGACAGAATCTGCCGTATGGCCAGTTCCTGCGGATCCGCAGGAACTGTTCAAATAAAGAGGAATACTTTGCCCATGCGAACAAACTAAAAGATCGCTTAATTGAGAGGGGGTATCCGAAAAAGTTACTCAAACATTCCCTCAAGAGAGCATGGTGGACACCAAGGGAAACACTGCTGGAGCAAAAAACAAAGAAAATGGTCAATAGACCAGTTTGCGTTACCACATTTTGCCCTAACACAAATCAACTTCGAAAACTGATCCTCACTAACTGGCACTTGATCAAAGATCTCCATGAGGAATTTTCCACCCCTCCTCTGTTTGCGTACAAAAAAGAAAAAAGCATAGCCAACTATATCGTTAGAGCGGCTTTACCGAAACAGCAGTCCCCGACTCTGAGAAGTATGCTAGCCCTACCACCAATTGTTGGGCACCACAAATGTGGTACATGTTTATGCTGTGAGCAAACCATTGAAGGAGATGTCTTTTTGTTTAACAACATGCATTGGAAGCATAATGCGTTTACAAACTGCCGAACTAGGAATGTTGTTTATGCAGTAACCTGCCCATGCCCAAAGCTTTACATCGGGAAGACCACCCAAGAGATTCGGCAGCGTATCACTCAGCACAAGTCGAGGATTCGACGGCGAGTGGAAATTGCCCCACTAGTTAGCCACTGGGTCACAAAAAACACACAGCGAGGAAGATTTCAAATGGACAGTGCTGTCCAAAATTGAGAGAGACCCCCGTGGGGGGGATTTGGAGGGGCACTTGAGTCAGCGTGAAGCATTTCTTATTATGAAATTCAACACGACAACCAATGGCCTTAATGAGATAGCAGAGATCTTTAGACCATTGATATAAACTGTGTCAACTATAACATGATGACGCCCATTTGGTCCTCCTTATATGCCACGTGAAGATCTGTCCGACTAGACCACAGAAGCTCAACAGGCTCTTCTCCACTTTGCGTGCCCTTTGTTGAACCAATGATGGTAGGCTGCTATATAGGTACTGTCAAAGAATGTCAATGAATCAGCCTTTTAACAAGGAACTACATCTCCCATCTCACTCTGCACCATCGGCATACTAAACCACAATTCCCATGAGCCATTGGGAGTTTCGTGACCCGGGAGTAATCAACCGTCATACCATCCAGTGCATTGTTGAAGCATCACCTACAGACTAAGGAAGCCGCGGAACGCTGTACCAGTGGAGAAATCTCGGTGAGCGGGCAACACTTCCTTTGTACACCAAACTCTATACCCATTTTAAAACGATGCAACACCAGACAGATTCCATCAACTGGTTGGTGCTAGAAGCACACCCTGAGATATCCCAAAATGCATTGTTTAAACTTGAGCAAAGATGGGTCCTTAGAATATCTTCACACCTGACTGGTCTTAACGACGACATCCCTTGGTCCACACTCATTAGATAAGCATGTTCCCAGGCAGGACCTGTGACCCTTCCAGAATTTTTTAAGTGTCCTGGTCACGCCTACGACCACCCTGGCCATACCTGTTGACTTGGATGCGGACCCTGAACCCTTAGCAGTGATATTCCCTGTAAATACACCTCTTTAACAGATCACGAACCATCTAGATCTTGTTCCACTGCTTTAGAAATAGATACACTATACTGGTATCCTATTTCTTTTTATGTGCGTCCCTCTGTGTGTCTTTATGTGTTGGTCCCCGATGCGGTTGGCTGCCGCCCTGTTTTTAGACCCCCATGTACGGGTTACATCCCCGAAAAAATGTGTGGGACTTTGATACTTTATCACGGCCCCCGCGTACCCCATCACCACCGTTTAGATTATTATTTTCTCACATTCTCATGTTTTACCCGTGGTATTGAGTCTGGCCACCTATCCGTTGTCTGTTTTTAATATTATCGCCATGGCAACCAACTCTGTGAGTAATTCCACTCACGAAGAATCATTTCCTGCTTCAGACCGGTTTCGGATAGGTTCCCTACACCACCTGCACCAACATGGCTGCCCCTCTATCCCTAACCAATGGGATCGATACAACCGCTCTGGCGTACTATCCCCGTGATCACACTATCCCAGGGATTTTTACTTCCCGAGTCATACCGGACATGGTTGGTTGCTCTCTTCACCTGCTCCAACATGGCCGACCCGTAATTCACTCCTCGACCAATGGGCTTGTGACTACCCTAGTCATGTGATACATCCCAGACCTCCCGATATCCTTATCTGGCGAACACCGACTCCGTTCGGAACCCATCCCAGGTCCGGCGGTAGGGGTAGGTCTTCCATCCTACGCGTCGCCTGACGCAGGTGAGTGCATCAGGGCTCATCCACGCCGTCTTCCAACAGGTGAGTTTGGGTATTTCTAAAGGGGGATTCGTGACGCCTCCATGACTGCATTAGCAGCTTGAGCGAGTACGTCCTGCTCTGATCCATCCGCTACCAGGGGCGGTGGCGTTCGCCCCCGACTTTTGCTCTTGAGTCTCCCGTGGCAACCCGTTGCTGACCTCGCTGACCACTTTTGGGCGGCGATACGCCCTGGCCCCTGAGCATGATGGTCACCATGGCTGCACACTTAATCGCTCATGTCAGCATCTTTTGACACTCAAGGCTGTCACTACCCTCCAAACACTGCCCTTACCACAAGGATTGCCGAGCGGACCGCCTCACTTTACATTTTAATTTCGTCCCCACCTGGTTTCTTATTTGCTCCTCCCGGTTTTTACTCCAGGACCCACGTTAGGAGTCCTTTTTACCCGCCGGAGACTGCTGCAAGATTGCCTTGCTCACGCAAGAGGTGAGTTTACTAACCTCCGCTCTGTCTCAGCCCCTTAGTCCTGTCTTTTTATAGGTTTTTATTTAATTTGTCCTTATAGACCCTCCTATATTCACCCTGAGAGCTTCACCTCATAAGACTCTTGATGATTTCAGCTGAAGTTGTTTTGTATGTATTGTTTATCCTTACAGTTTTGTCATGTGTTTTTTGTTTCCAATCTTTCCATAGGTGACTCCTGAGCACCTTTCGGGTATGTAGAACACACATATCTTGTTGTAGATAGTTTATGATTTCCTGATCCTGATGAATTGCCGTGACCAATCACTGGCTTAAAGGGCAAGAAACATGTTGATCCTCCTGAGAGTAGGGCATACACAACTAGCATCATAATCACTAGTAGCTATCCCCACCTCACTTTCCTTTTAACTAGGCTGTTTACCACTCTATTAAACACAATTTTTGTGGACTAACAGTACCTATTTTATCCGTACACCACATCTACACATCCTAGGGCCCCTTACCCCCACAGCACCCTTCGGCAGGAACAGAAGATCCCCGCCAAAGAGCCCCAGTATTGGGAGCCCGTCAGGAATTGCAGCGCCGACCTGACGAGGGGCAGGCTCAAATGATGAAGCATGACACCTAGCTTGCTGGGTGTGTGAGGGCCCTAGTTCCAACTAAAGGGTTCCCCCCTTTTTTCATGGCAGACGACACTTTTTGCTGAAATCACTACTTTTTCCTAACTGACTTGAGGAACTTTGTACCCTTTTTGTCTTACTAGTTGCTTGGGTATGTACACTGGACCTCGTTAAACCTACCCATCTATCCCTCCTTTTGTTAACATAACACCTCCGCAAACGCCATGGATAATATAAGCCGAATATAACTAATGGCGATGTTCTACGCCTCTCGTTTTAGATATCGACACAGAACTCCAACGAGGCACGCCCATCCATCTGGTAAACTGACATAGGTAAGCGGCCGCTTCCGAGATGCAACGGCTTCATGCACCTGCTGTATGATTAGACCAATAGAGGATACCAAAAAGTTTTCCTTTTCGTTCGTAGGAAGAAAAGAGGTTTTGTCCATTGAGGGAGCCGGCTAAGGAGACAGCCGTCTCCTAAGTGGGTAAGCCAACATTGTATACATTTATAAAGTTAGTGTGTAGAACCGATTTACATTTCGGTTGATGCAATTCTACAATCTTTTATAGGACCCGGCTGTCCCATTAAGACAACAGATTTACTCCGAAGGGTGAGATAAATGGAGATTTACAGTTGTTTTATGTTTGTCATTTTAAGTGTTTTTGACAGAAAGAATGATGTTACGAGTGGGTTCTATGTGCTTGTTTTTTACAGCCCCAGGGTAAGCTGGATGAGGTACGGGAAATTAAGGTTCCACATTGACATACTTTTCTAAGGTGGGTTTGGTCAGCCGCTGGTGGCTTGCTAGAGTTCCTAAGGTGTTCCAATTATCTAAAGAGGGTTTTTGTTTTTGTTACAGAAATTGGTTGGTCCTGAAGAGAACCTCAAAAAGATAGAGGTTCGAAACGCGTCGACCAGACCGGTCCTTTTTGCACCCATTTGAGAGGCTCTTTTCAAAAACGTGCTTTTTGATCTTTCATTGTTTTTTTCAGAAAAAGTGAAAATGTTAGGACATATATAGAGTTTGTAAATCAATTTATCTCATAAGGAGAGGTGTCATTAGGACCGTTTTGTCTAGTGTATGTTGATTGTATGTGTGAATGAATTGGCCATGAATGCTTGATGAATGAATGTAGTTTAAAACCTCCATATAGGAGATCAAAACTATCGTTTTGTGTTGTTTATTATATTTGTGTATTTTTCGATGTATTTTGTAAAATGTAAAGGCGCAATTAATAATTGTTAAGCGCACAAATGAGAAAAATGATAAATAAACAATAAATGTTTTTCTGAGTAAAAGGCAATTCTTAAAGCCCTCCTTTCACGTTTTACCTCTCATGATAGGAGTTTTTTAAAAAGGTTTTGTGTTTAGTGATTCTCAGCATGGACAATATGTTTCGTTGCTTGTGTTAATTTGGCTCAGTCCAGCTGAGTTTTTTCGAGTCAGAACCCAGTTTTGGTTTATAATCCACTAATACCAGCACAGCTTTACACTAACCGACCTATAACAGCGCAGCACACTTCAATGTCACTCTTCCTCCTCACTCAGCAGTTCCACTCCTTCACAATTCGGCTCGAACACTCTCGCACGTCTCACTCATACAGCAAGTAACTGTCTGTCCACCAAACGATCGGACAATCACTTGATCGACTGTCTGCCCACCACACGACTGGACAGTCACTCATAATTGTCTACCTCAGTCTGACAATTGTCTGTCCGTGAAACGACCGGACAACTGCCCTCGACCATCTGCCCACGAACGGCCGGATGGTCACATAAATAATTGATAGGATCCAATCACTCGATTATATATACACACAGTAACCCACGACCTGCGTGGGTCACTCTCTCGTTCCCTATCTCGAGTGGGTTTGTCGATGACGTCTCACGACTCCCACAATCAATGGTCGACAATTACGGCTCTGGGTATCTTCTACTCCACAATCTATCTATCCCGGGATCTTAGGCCTGACATAAAAAAAAAATCACATGGACCGCGTGCGCTCACAGTCTGAAACCACAATCGCACAACTCTCATTCCAACTCCGCAAGACATCACAGTCAAATCATCACCGCAATCTAACCACATCCCTGTTCATACTCACTCCTCCGCGAACTGCTGCTTCCGCTGCACCATCATTCTCCGTCGGTCTCTGCCAAACACTGTCGTTCTCTTCTCTCGCTCTCCTGGACAACCATCTCTTGGGCTCTATGGGGTTTTCCTAACCTTTCCCTAACTTCTCCCCTTACTACAGAGGTAACCGTCCTCTGCTACCAAATGATAAGGCTGGGTTCCACTACGGAAATCTTAACAAGGAACACTAGGTCGATGTCTCTTTTGACCTGCTGAGAAGTGTAAAGGAGACAAACAACGCATCACAAAATTAACTTTCCAAAAGTAATCCGGACTCAAGGACCACAGACTCAAACTTCAGTTTAGGGGTTTTATTACACAGCCACAAACAACTGGATATACAAGCATCTCAAAACCAGATTGTAGAAATACATGGGAACTAATACAACACCAAACCTACGGATTAGTCTACTCTGGTGGATCATGAAGAGAATAAACATTTCTAAAAATAAAACACAAGCGAAGACTGCTCCAACATTTAAGTCAGACTTCATCTTTAGCTAGGAAATAAAACATTAGACTATCCCTACTCTGTCTCTAAGGTGACATCCCTATTTAGCATTTCCCAGGCAAAGTCAGTAAAAAGGTGTCAGCTTGTGAAGACTTTCTAAGAAGTGCATTTACAATAAAAATCAGAAGACTCAAGCTAAAGAGTTTATTCTAAGATACTCTTCTCAAACAAACCTCTATTCTTCTCCTAACTCCTCCTGTCTCCTTCTACCTCTCTAACACTCCTTCTTCAGACTCTCCTCCCGCGGGGCACGATCCCTAATACAAAATGCAAAAATGTAAAACACGCCCACAGTTCACCTCATACTAACAGACACCTCTCCTAGGTAGTTTTCCATCGTCTTCTCCATATGTATTCCGTTGAACTTGGTTCCCAGGGCTCCTCAGTAAGAAGGAACACCGACTCCCAATTATCTATTCCTTGTTTATATTGTTGCACATCTCCTCCATGCCTAACTCCTAAAACAAAAGGCGTTAGTTCTAACTAACAAAGACAGCTTCTTCCACCTGCATCTGAAACGTGAGAACAGAAGATTTCTACATGCACATGAAATTCGCTGACTGTTTCTAAAACCCCGGAGCTTACCAGGGAAATTACATTTGTGGGCCTACACAATTTGGCCAACGTAAGAATAAATGAATAGCCCTTTCATATCACAACGTGAACATTTAATTCAGACCTTTACACATCAAATTATACATTCGAGTTAATAAGGCTTTGCACTACAGCATCTACAATTATTACACATTAAGCATCTCTCATTATTTATTCGTGCAATCTTCATCTTGGTGCACATTTAAACCTAAACGCATTTAACTACATATAGTTTCTCATTAAGCATCTGCAATAGCTCAAAGGTTACAAATTCAAACATAAATGTTGTTTGGTTTCTCCTTGCATGACACAATACTTCTCTATCATTTAACATCACATCATTATTACACCACATTTCTAATGACCGCATGTTAATACAATGTACGAATATATGTGGGTGCGGACTATCCGTGATTATGATGCACCCCTACAATTTTAGAGCACCTTTACGCTCTATCAAATACTTGCCCCATGTCTCCTAAGAGAGGAGTGAGCACTATGCCTTTTATTGAGGCCATTAACCCGTTCTGTGCCCATGACGAGCTGGACTCGTCATGGAGCACAGTCGCGCTGTGCCCATGACGAGTCCAGCTCGTCATGGCACCCACCCACGGGGGAAGCGCTGGCGCTCCCTCCGTGAGTGGTCGATCCTTTTTTTTTTTTTTTTTTTTTACTGGGAAGGCAGGGGAAGACCTTTTTGCATCAGTGGGGTTGGTTAGGGTGGGGGCACTATGGGGGTTAGGGTGGGGGCACTATGGAAGGCCAAAGCCATGCCACGAGGCTCGGCTTCGTTCGTGTGTGTCTGTAGTTGCTTCCCTGTGAAATGGATTCAAAAATGAAAAACGCTCGTGTTTCTAGTTGCTTCCCTGTGAAATGGATCCAAAAATGCCGAGAAATGCCCTTCTTTTGAAAATTTCTAATCCAAAGTGCAGCAGGATGGAGAGAAATAGAATGTATTATATACCTAACTAAATGAAGCAAGACAGAGGGGTTGCAAAGTGGCCAGATTGTTTTTTTTTACATCCAAATACACCAGCATCACTTTACAGAGTTTGCCAGTGAAGTGCTACTTTCGTTTTCTCGTCTTTCTTTTAACAGCATTGTTTCCAGGTTGGGAGAGTGTACCATTCCTGGAGGTACTGCAATACCTGGTTGATGGGTGAATTGGAAAACACAATGTGCACCATGGCTCTGTGTTTATGGATGTGGTCTTTTTTATACCATACTGCTTACGTTTTGTAAGGATGTAAGCAATGGACAGTGAAACGGTTCCCTTCAGGGCCCTCTAGTCATGTCCATAACTTTTCAGGTGAAACCACTCGCTGATTTCTGAATAGTTAGTGAGAGATCGTTTAGGTAACCATGTTGTTTCTGCTTACATTTCACATGCTTTGGATTCCCTATGAGTGGTTGCTTTTCTTTTTTTTTTAGGCAGTGTATTACTCTTATCAAGTGCATAATTTGAATTGAGCCACATCCAAGTGTTTATAGCGGGCACAATTAGTTTATAGCTGAAGGCAGTGCAAGTTTCTCTCAGTGGGCAAGTATGGTGTTCAGTGGGGATGTGGCACTATGGCCAGAGCTGTCGAATTTGGAACTGGGGAACCGGGTTCAGCATTCATGACCAGTCCACCACACCACTGTACTGAGGGAGCACACTCCCATGCTAGACCGTAGAAGGCCCCACTAGACCTTAGAAGGCTTGATGTCTTAGCACAAGCAGGTGTACCGTAGTGGTGTCAATTGTGGGTTAACCTTGAAGACCTGTCCACCACAATCCATACTGAAGTTCATCTCCAGTCTTGCGGGCAGGCCTACGAAGCAGCACACCCTAGAGCAACAGGGATCCAGTCGCTGTGACTGTCACTGAGGTCACATGAACCTTGAGCAGGTTAGGGCGATGCGAACGGTGTGACCTCACTGGGTACCTATTTCGGGTGGGTGCGTAGTGTTTGCAAGTATATTATGGTTTGAAAAAAAACTTGCTGCCTCCTTCCTGGCCTCCAGCAATTTTCAGAAACAATTAAAAGGTCATGATAACTTTGGTGATTAATGTTCTTCCTAGAGAGAGATGGAGTTTTGTGTAGTGGAAGGGTTGACTCCTGGAAAGGTAGCACAGAGGGTTAATGTGCCTGCTGCAAAGAACATGTACCATGCAGATCACAAAGTGCACTGCTTTAATGGGGGGGACCATGATGAATGGTCATTTAATGTCAGCTGTAGATGATAGATCCCTGAACAGTGTCATGTATGTGCACAGGAACACACTGGGAAGGCACTTCTACGGGCATGGAGAACAGAATTTCCTATAATGTAAAGACTTCCTTCAGACAATAGAGAGGGTGTGAATTAAGTTTGGAAGTGTCTTTGCAGGAGGAGAACTTTGAGGTCAGTTTTGAAGGACTGGGAAGAGGGAGGGGGTGGTCCGGAGCTGAGGCTGAGTTCCAGATTCTCGCCGCGTTGCTTGTAAAGGATTGGGCCATCGATCTTTCCTTCTTGAAAGTGGGAGGTTCAAGTAATAAATTTTGCGCAGTACGTGATGGTCTAGAGCATTATATGCATATGTGACAACAAAGTTTTTTTCTCCTTTCTATTCTAGTCTAAAGCTTTTGATTCCTGTTTCCGGTTTCGACAGTGGTTGTTCTGCAGTTTTGTGTAGTTGCATTGTTTTGGTAAGAATTTTTTTTTTTTTTGTATTTCCTCCAAATGAGTAATATTGTAATGTCTGAATGAATTTTTTTGTAAGTGATGTCATAATGGCGGCATATTTAGTTAGTGGTTTGAGCATGAAATTCTTTGCGATGTGTTTTGCATAGTCTTATGTGTAATTGCTTTTCTCTTTCTTTTTTAGTGGGATATTGTTGATCCATACTGTGTCTGTACAGAGTAGGTGGTGGTGAGTAGTTTAGCTGCCTCTGGCAAGTGAGTGGTATTGTTTTGGAGTATATATGAGTTTTTGATAAAGGTGCTTTTTGTTTATTACTTATTTTACAAAGTGTTTGTTGTTGACTTGTTTGACAAGTTACCTTTATTAGTAAGCAATATGGCTAGCCGTAGAATGACTGCTCAACAGGTGGTTGGTATGCTTCTTGAATCTTCCTCTGAGCATGATTATGAGACTGACAGTGCGTCTGAGGGAGAGGAGGGAGGGGAAGATTCTGGCAGTGAGTTTTCTCTCAACATGGAATCATCGGATAATGAAGGTACTCTCAGTGCAGATGAAGGTACTCTTGGTGTGGATGAAGCAACTCTCAGTGCGGATGAAGTGCCTGTCTTAGAGGAGGAAACTGCTGTGCCGATGGTGCAAGAGGCATCTGGATTGCAGTCGGAGGCTGCTAGGCTTCCTACTGGAAGTGCTGGACTTTGGGTTGATCCAAACATGGTGCAGCCGGTGTTGCCTGCGTTTAGCGGTGATGCAGTGTGTACAGTGGATTGTGAACACTTTTTGCCTATACAGTTTTTTCAGTTGTTTATGGATGATGTATTTTTGGGTGAGATTGTTGAGCAGACGAATTTGTATGCTGAACAGTTTTGGAGGGACAACAGCGACAAACTTAGGCCCCAGTCTAGAGCTACCCGGTGGACTCCCACATATCTGGAAGAGATTAAGAAGTTTTTGGGTTTGACTTTATTGATGGGTGTGGTAAGGAAGCCAACCTTGGCTTCATATTGGTCTACTAGCCCCTTGTTGACAACTGCCATATTTCCTGCAGTTATGACTCGTAATCGGTATTTACTTTTGCTACGTATGCTGCATTTTGTTGATAATTCTATGGCGTTGCCACAATATCACCCTGACTGTGACCGTCTTTTTAAGATTCGGCCTTTTCTTGATCACTTTGTAGATCGATTTTTTTCTGAGATCTATACTCCAGGGAAAGAAATATCTATTGATGAGTCTTTGGTCTTGTTCAAGGGCCGTTTGATTTTTAGGCAGTACATCCCTAGCAAGAGGGCACGCTATGGAATTAAGCTGTATATGTTGTCTGAGAGTAGGACAGGATATGTTTTTAATTTTCGTGTGTACACTGGTAGAGATTCTACTATTGACCCCCCAGGTTGTCCGTCCACTTTTGTAGTTTCAGAGAAAATTGTGTGGGATCTTGCTAGAAGACTGTTTAACAGAGGCCACCATTTGTACCTTGATAACTTCTATACTGCTGTGCAATTATTTAAGGAATTGTATAAAGTGGACACTTTTGCATGTGGCACAATCCGCTCTAACCGTAAAGGTTATCTGAAAGAGCTTGTTTGCAAAAAACTTCAGAGGGGGCAGTGCAGTTCCTTGCGTAGTGATGAACTACTAGCTGTAGAATTTGTGGACAGGAGGGATGTGTACATGCTGACTACCATCCATGATGAGAGTACTTCACCTGTTGCTGTTTGGGGTCAGGTTGCTGAAGTGCGCAAACCTGTGTGCATTCTAGACTACAAAAAGCACATGGGTGGTGTTGACAGAGTAGATCAGAGGTTGGAACCTTACTCTGCTATTCGGAAGGCTTATGTTTGGTATAAGAAGTTGGCCATCCATTTCTTCGAATTAGCAAATTTCAATGCTGTTATTGTGTTCAAGGAGTGTTCTCCTGCGTCAAAGTTGACATTTCTTCAGTTTCAGCACTCTGTGATAGCTAGCCTTGTTGTTGTGGAACATGCAAGTGTTCCCAGATTTGGAGTGGTGGAGGATGTGGTTCAATTGAAAGATCGCCACTTTCCTGATTTCATCCCTCCCACACCGGCAAAAGATTTTCCCACTAGGAGATGCAGAGTCTGTTGGCGAAGAGGTACGCGGAAGGAGATTCGTATGTACTGCCCCGACTGTCCTTCTAAACCTGGGCTGTGTGTCCCTGCTTGTTTTAGAACGTACCACACGCAAAAGAATTTTTGGGAGCATTCATGAGTGGTAAAGTGAACTGCCTGGTCTGTATTCTTTGAAAAATTTGATTCTGTTACAAGGTTGGCGTTAGTGCCATGTATTTAGTTTCTGATTGTGTGTTTGTAGATTTGTATCTATTTGCGATTTGTTTGTGTTTTTATTTTAGTCTTAATAAAATCCTAAATGTGTTGGCGGTGTGTGTGGAATGGTGCTTGGCTGGCGGTGTGCGTGGAATAGTGCTTGGCTGGCGGTGTGCGTGGACTGGTACTTGGCTGCCGGTGTGCCTGGACTGGCGATTGGCTGGCGGTGTGCGTGGACTGGCGCTTGGCTAGGGGTGTGCGTGGACTGGTGTTTAGCTAGCGGTGTGCGTGGACTGGCGCTCGGCTAGCGGTGTGCATGGACTGGCGCTCGGCTGGCTGTGTGTGAGTAGTGACTTGCTGCTGGTCACTACACACACTGCTAGCTGAGTGCCACTCCACGCAATCCATCAGCTTGTGTAGTTGCTGTGTCAGGAATGTGGGCGTGTGAAAGTGATGGGCCCTTGAATGGCGCTGTGTGCTGGTGTGAGTTTTGTTATGTGATGGGCCCGCGGCTGGCGGTGTGAATGGTTTTGCATGTCTCACACGTATGAAAGGTGTATGAATGGCCTGTAAAGAGGTTGGTGCCTTGTCGTGGCTTTACAGCTCATGAGCTGTGAGTCAATGGTTCAGTTTCTCGCCCTTTCAATTATTAACAGTGCATTTCATTTTTGTGAAATCACTTGCTAATACAATTGTATATACTGAACCATCACTCACCCTCGTGCCAAATCCAACCAGTATGTGTGTGTGCTTGAGGATTGGATGGCTGTGCAGTAATATTTGCCTTTCTGAAGCAGGGTGTACCTTGTCCCTTTTGTGAATTTTGTAATGTGTTGTTTTTGTGCCTGGTGGTGCGAATGGTCTTGTGTGTATCACGTATGAAAGGTGTGTGAATGGCCTGTAAAGCGGTTGGTGCCTTGCCGTGGCTTTACAGCTCACGAGCTGCGAGTCATTGGTTCAGTTTTTTCTCCATTTAATTATTGACAGTGCATTTCATTTTTGTGAAATCTCTTGTTAATAAAATTTAATATACTGAACCATCACTCGCCCTCGTGCCAAATCCAACCAGTATGTGTGTGCGTTTAAGGAATAGATGGCTGTGCAGGAATCTTTGTCTTTGTAGTTTCTCTGCCAAGGTGTATGTTCCATGTAAGAATAACCCACCAACTGTAGATATTGTCGTAAACTCACGGGAGTTCATGGTGATGTCTCTCTTGTGAATTCCAAAAAGTGATTTTATCCACAATGTCCTGCAAACCTCAAAATGTCTGTCACATTTTCCTTGCAATATTGTGCCGAAGTACCCGCGACAGGCAAGGGCCCAAACAATTTTTGGGGATAGGAAATGTTAATGTCGCATTACTACGTTTTGGGCCCTTGCCTGTCGCGGGTACTTGGGCCTCCCACACAAGTGAGGCACCATTTTTACCGGGAGACCCAGGGAACGCTGGGAGGTGGGAAATTTGAGTGAGCCCGGTGATGCCACAACTTTCCCACACAAAAATGTGTGAAAAGTGATTTTTTTTCAGCTAAAATTGAGGTTTGCAGGGGATTCTGGGTAAGGAAACGTTGGGGGATCCACGCAAGCCATACCTCCCTGGAAGCCCCCGGGTGTCTAGTTTTCAGAAATGTATGGGTTTGGTAGGTTTCCCCAGATGGCCGCCGAGCACCGGGCCAAAAACCCAAGTGACCCCCCTAGCAAAACCAGGTGGTTTTGAGATAGGCAATTTTGATGTTACCTTCCTAGGTTTTGCGCCGTTTCCTGTCGCGGGCACTAGGCCGACCCACACAAGTGAGGTACCATTTTTCTCGTAAAACTTTGGGGAACGCGGGGTGGGTGGAAATTTGTGGATCCACGCAGATTCTGGAACTTTCCACGACAGAAATGTGGGGAAAATGTGGTTTTTTGGGACAATTTCTTAGGTTTGCAAGGGATTCTGGGTAACAGACCCTGGTGGGAGGCAGTCAAGTCACCCCATCCTGGATTCCCCTGGGTGTCTAGTTTTCAAAAATGTATAGGTTTGCTAGGTTTCCCAAGGTGCCCGCACAGCTAGGGTTCAAAAACTACAGCTAGACATTTTGCCAAAAAAGGGTCATTTTTTACTGCGAAATAGTGGTGTGACCACGTTGCGTTTTGTGCTGTTTCCTGTCGCGGGCACTAGGCCGACCCACACAAGTGAGGTACCGTTTTTCTCATAAGACTTTGGGGAACGCGGGGTGGGTGGAAATTTGTGGATCCATGCAGATTCCGGAACTTTCCACCACAGAAATGTGGGGACAAATGTGGTTTTTTTTACAATTTTTTAGGTTTGCAAGGGATTCTGGGTAACAGACCCTGGTGGGATGCAGTCAAGTGACCCCATTCTGGATTCCCCTGGGTGTCTAGTTTTCAAAAATGTATAGGTTTGCTAGGTTTCCAAAGGTGCCCGCAGAGCTAGGGTTCAAAAACTACAGCAAGACATTTTGCCAAAAAAGGGTCATTTGTCACTGCGAAATTGAGGTGTGACCACGTTGCGTTTTGCGCCGTTTCCTGTCGCGGGCACTATGCCTACCCACACAAGTGAGGTACCATTTTTATCGGGAGACTTAGGGTAATTCAGATTTGTAAAGGAACTGTTATTATCTATTGACTTTCGATGCATTTTTGCCTTCCAAATGAAAGATATTGTGTAAAAAATGTCATTCTAAAAAATGACTGATAATTCTCATGCTAGTATGAGTATTCCCAATTTCAGAAATGTGCAAATATCTACTGTTTCTAAACTCTATATTTTGTTCCCATTTCAGAAATACATAGGTGTCTTTCATACCGATTTTTCCATGTACACATTTTTACAGAATAATTACTATATACCCGGTACATAATAAAAAACTATTGCAAGTTGTTGCTCAGTTTTTGGCTCTGGGTTCGTCGGGTTCTTGGTGAACCTACAAGTCCTATATATCCCCACAACCAATAATGTCCAGCGGATGCAACGGTATATTGCTTTCAAAGAGCTGTCATAATTAGAAGAAGTTACAGGTGAAAACGTTGACACAAAAGGCTGTTTTTTTCAACTAATTTTCAATTTATCCTATATTTACTGTTTGTTTCTATAAAAAAACCTTGATGGATCTACACAAATTACCCCTTGCTGAATTCAGAATTTCGTCTTCTTCTCGAAAATGTATAGCTTTCCAGGATCCATTATTGCTTTTGTACCCATTTCTGCCATTAACTGGAAGGAGGTCAAAAGCACAAAAAATAGCAAAAATAGGCTATGTCCCAGAAAAATGCCAAAACTGTGTAAAAAATGTTGGGTTTCTGACAAAAGTCTGGTATCCCCGAAAAGCTGGGAAAATGGTGATTTCAACCCCATAAACCCTTTTTTGATAACATTTGCAGGGAAAAACCCAGATGCTTTTATTTGGAGCCCGTTTTTCCAATTTTTCCGAAAAAACCCAAAATGTTGCTGTATTTTGGCTAATTTCTGTGACCCCTCCAGGGGAATCCACAAACCCTGAGTACCTTTAGAATCCCCATGACGTTGGAAGAAAAGGACGCAAATTTGGCGTGGATACCTAATGTGGTCAAAAAGTTACAGGGGCCTAAGCGCGCACTACCCCAAATAGCCAAAAAAAGGCTTGGCACAGGAGGGGGAAAAGGCCTGGCAGCGAAGGGGTTAAGGCATACATAGTGGATTCCATCAGTGCATTTTAATGATGATTTTAATTATCTGTGTCCACTGAGTTTTGCGGTGTGTGCACTCCTGCTCTGATTCTGATGGTAAACTGACATGTGTAGGATGCTCGCTCACTGTTTTGTAATTTCAGTGCTCCCCTCTGGCTCCTCCTCCTTTTTTGCGACATCCTGTAAAGTAAAGACCTAATAAATTAACACCCCATGCAGGGAAAACACTCAGGGGCTTATTTATGAACCCCTGCAACACTTTACTCCAATGTTGTGGCACTTTTTGTGGTGCACCGGCAGCGTAAAAAATATGCCATGTTGTGCCCTATTTACAAAGTGATGCATCAAAGCAGATGCGTCACTTTGTAAAACCCTGCACCACTTTATACCTGCATCAGGTATAATGTTTTCAGCATGGACGTTCCTACGCAAAAGCCTTGAAGTAGCGCAGTGAAATCGATCAGTACTGACGTATCTGTCATGCCTTGCAAAATGATGAGTCATACTGTAAATATGATGCATCCATCAGTGAAAACTGTTGCATCGCTGTTTTCACGCAGCGATGCAACAGATTCATAAATGAGGCCCTCAACGTTTTCGAAGGGTGTGTTTTTGGTTGCCATGTGAGTCCTGTGCCCTTAAATCCTTGAGAACTATGGTCCTCATTTATGAGGCCCTACTGGCACAATTGTGCAGCCGGAACATTCCTTTTGTCATGGTCCGGTGGCGCATTGTGTCACTGGCATATTTAAAAGGCCATGCAAAGCCACGCTATGTGGCTTTTCATGGCCTTATAAATATGTGCCCTTTTCATGCAGAAAACAGTGTGAAAGGGGCATTCCGTGGGTGTTGCAGGGGTGCTCCCAGCAACATCCATGACTTTTCGACACTGCCCCAGATTTACGAGAAATCGTAAGTCTGAGGCAGCGCCAAAAACGTTCGCCTCACAAGAGGAAGCGTAAGAGAGGCAAAACGAGGAGAAATATCTTTATTTCTCTGAATTTTTCCTCTTTCTATGTGTGCTGCATTCTGCAGCACACAAAGAGTAAAAAGCCTCTTGTGATTGGTTTTGTGCAGGAAGGTTTCCCTTCCTGTAGAAAATGAATCATCCCCGCAACGCAGGCACATTTGCACCATGGTGCAAAGGTGCCTGTATTGGCACACGGCAGCCCATTGTGCACCGGAACAGGGGAAAAGGACAGGAATGAGCTGTATCTAATCCTGACCTTTACTTTTGCCGCAGGGCAGCGCAGCAGCAAGGCTTGCTGCGCTGCCCTATGGCAAAAATCACATAAATGAGGCCCTAACACCTCATGCACAAAGGTATTATTTAATTTGAACTTTAATAGTTTAATTTAGTGTATATTAATAAGAAGGATTTGTTCCCCACTGTGCTGCCCACTTCAACTGTTAGTCAACTTTAGTCTTCATGGCGACAGATGGGTTCAGGAGTATTCCCTCCAGCTTCACTATGTGGACATCCCCATTTTCCTGCTATAATCGTCTGTTTGACCCTTCATAGTGGGGTTTTGGTATATTGATTCCAAAATTGTCTTATCTCCTGTCCTGCTAACTGACATGTAAGTGCTAGTTGACCTCAGTTTCACCTGTTCATTTTGAGCCTTCCAATCTGAGGAGAAGGTTGATTTGCTTACATCCCTTCCATACCCCTATTTCCTCCCTCTTGGCTTCCAGTCTTTCAGCTACCTCTCATTCTTTTAATTGTTTTTTTCTGGTGAAGGCAATGAGTCTTCCTCAGGTGAACCTGGTCCATCCCAGACCAGGCTCTTTGCCCTGGATGGAAAACAGTGTTCAGTGTGCAATTTTCTTGAACGACAATCCTAACAGTGCCCCTGATGGCCCACTCTGGATCCACTCAGGCCTAGTAGTTGTCGTGCCTTCTCTATTCCAGGATCTGCTTTGTACTGTCCAAGTATTAGCACTTGCTGCAGGCTTTTGGGTTCTTTCTCCAACCATTCCCACACCTCATTGAGTACTGTGAAAATTGTTATTTTCCCTCCTGAATGACTTCAGGCTGGCTGGATAAAGTAGCATGTATTTATGTTCCATCACTGTCAACTTTTGGTTTGATTGTTTGAAGGATCTCCTTAGTCACTGCATTTTCTGCATGTGGTCTAGAAATATACAGTTGATGTGGTCTTTATCAGAGAATCCCATTCCTAGTGTGTTGGAGTATGGCATCTCTTTCTTTATAATTAAACAATGTTGCTATTATAGCTCTCAGTGTGGTGCCTGACAGAGGCAAGGGGGCATGCGCCCTGTAGGTCATCTTTGTAGAGATGACGGCCGAAATCTCCTTGTGCCTGAGGCAATCAGTTATCCATTGTTCCAGGAAACAGAGATTGCTTCTCAGCCCTTTCAAGGAAGCCCAGGAACTGAAGATTGTTTCTGCAGGACTGACCCTCTACATCTTCAACCCTATTCAGCCCTATTCTCCAGTACTTGAGACAGCTCAGACATGGCTCTTACAGTTGTTTGAGGTCCTACACCTGTCTTTCACTTTACCACTGTGTGTTCTATTTATCTGGACCTGTCATTTGTTTTCTAAGACCTGCATGCAAAAGGTTAATGTCATCTGTTACATTGTCTACCTTACTCTGCAGGGCAGGGCATGAGTTAACAATAGCTTGTAGAATCTGTGCTGAGGTGGGTTTCTGTGGGTCTTCTCCAAGGTGGGTTCCCTGTCACTGATGCATATCTACTGCCGTCAGGCACTGTGGTGTACCAGTCCATTTTGCTTTGTTGTGGGGGAGTTGTGTATCTTTCCCCATATTGGCAGTAGAGAAATTCCCTCTGTGTTTGAATCCTGTGTTGGCCCCCTTCACCCAAAAAAAGTCTGGTCACTGGAGGACATACCACTGTATGTTTTGGATTAAAGATAGAGCTGCGATTTGGGTGCTCAGTCCTCTGTACCGCTTGGAGATGGCTATCCCCCTTTTTTCACTGGAGTCACGACCAGGGACAGGCCTGTCCCATGTTCACCACTTTCCCCCAGGAATGTCCTTTATGAAGAGGTCGTTGTTGTCTTTGCTCACATTAATTTCAGAATCCAAAGGCTTGGTTCCTTGCCCCAAGGACTGCTTTTCTGTTATCCAGCAGCCCGGCCAGGAATGGACCTGGGGCATGCTTCTCTTGTTGCAGCTCCCCTCACCTTAGTTCAACAAGACACCCATCCCCATGTCCGACAGTTCACCGCTTCTGTCAGCAGGGCTGAGCCCAGCTAGCCCCATCCACTGCCAAGCCAAAGTGCTGAGCCTTAGAGAGCTCCTCCCTCAGGAGTCTGTGTCACTACCAACCACTCTCAGGGGCTTATGTGCAAGCCCCTTGCTCCATCCTTACGTCACTTTTCCCATGTTCAAAATGACGCAAAAGTGGTGCAAGGAGCTTGTAAATAAGCCCCTCAGTGTTCAAGAACCAACTCCTGCACCAGAGTCCAGTCACACCACTGATGGAGGTGCCCTCATGCCTCTGTTCCTCTCTTTGCTTATGCTTTCTTTCAGGTCTTCCACTTGGTGCGATCCACCGGGATGCCCCGGATCTTGTGTACACCACCGTGGGCAGGCCCTGCTGAGCCGATACCAGATCCCACACCAATTTAGAAAAATAGAGAACATTTTAATAAATAATTTGACACTAGAATGACAAAATTCCAATCAGTAGAATGGAATTATGAATTTTAAAAGTTTCTAGTAAAAAATAGCTCATAAAAGATCAAAGCACTGACCATGGGCATCTAGTCACCCGTGACCGGAGCAAAGACAAATGTAATGGCAAACCGCAATAGGGCGCAGTTTGGATACATGGAGTGGATTGGGCCCAGTCTCACCTTACTTTCAGACTTAGAAGAAATTTGAAGAAAAAGTTGCTGAGAAGGTAAAGTTCAGAGGGGCAAAGCAGCCAGCGGTGTCTGAGGAGTAGGTGTTGTGGTTGGAGAGCCGCTGAACAAAGTCGCTGTGAAGATTTCTGCGTTCAGACTTTGTCAGTTTTTTGGTAGTTGAAAATCTCCGGCAGGACGAAGCTGCAGGCTGTAGCTGACAAGGGTTCCATGAGGCTGGATATCCCTTCCAAGTTGAATTGTTGAACAGAATTTACTGCTGCTGAGAACATAGTGGGAGTGTAGGAAGCTGGCTCTGCATATACGATACCAAAGTAAGGTACAGTGTGCACAGAGTTCAGGGAGTCCCCAGAGGTATAGCAGAGGCTAAATTGGGTAAGTACTAACAGCTCTCTTTGTGGTAGTGTGGGCAAACAGATAGGCTTATCCAGATGGTGTGTATACCAGTTCTTGTAGTCACTCAATCAAAAATGATGGCACACACTCAGAGACAGAATCCAGTCCAATTGGGTAAGTATAAAAAAGGTAGACTTGTATTTTATTTCTAGAACCAAGCAGGACTTGGTACAGGCAGGTAAAATATACTTTCAATTGTAACCCTTTACACAGAAATGCAATTGGGAATGGATTTGCAAATATGATTTAAAAAATCAGCTTTAATTACACAGTAATTACTTTTAGAATACTTTTTGATTACTTTCAGATTACATTGACTACTTGGGGTGGTATGCCTAGATACCATACTGAGGGATCTCACAATACAAGGTAAGTAAGACTTTTTAGACTTTGAAGTTTAATTATCTTTTCTCCATACAAACATCAGTTTAACATTTGGAACATTTTAAGGTCAAAAACATAACATTGATCCCTATGGGAGAAAAATGGTTATCAGTTTCACAGGTAAGTAAACGTCTTCCGAGTGGGAGTTTTTGAGGTTAGGTTCAAGGTTCCCCAAGGTACAGATAGACACCCAAATGGTACCACCAGCGGCACTAGGGCGGCCGGGTGCAGAGTACAGGATGCCAATGTTAGCCAATGGGGCACCTCGATTGGAGGCTGCTCACAAGCAGGCTACTCGGTCTTGTGAGCCAAGCTCCTAGGGGTTAAGGTCAGGGCAAAAGAGGTCCCAGGTTGGCACCATATCCACACCACCAGCGGGGCAGGGTAGCCGGGTGTTTAGGAGGGGGCGCGAGCCAAATGCAATCCAATGAAGGTTGCCGGTTTTGGCTGCAGGTTTGGTCCAGGAAGTCTTCCTGTTAGGAACAGCAGGGCAGGTAAGATGGAGGGCACAGAGATGTAGGTGCACCTCAGGTCCTCTTCTCCAGGGCGCAGGATGGCCGGATACAGGGGTGCCCTTTGAGGTCAGATTTCACCTTACCTGGACACTCACAGTTGAAGGCTCTCTATGCAGAGGCTGAAGGAGACGTCGGGGAGTCCTGGAGGGGTCAAACCACGGTGGACTCGGACTCTGGAGCATGGGGGGACCTCACTGACACCGGTGGGCCACTTGGACTCGGGCAGTAGGCAACGGGTGCAGTGGTGGTTCCTGGCATTGAGTTTCTTCATCCTCAACAGGCTCAGAGTCTGTCTTGGGAGTTTTCTTTTGAACAGAGCTGCTGTTCGCAGGAGAGCTAGTCTTTGTTGAAGGCAGTTAGTCCTCCCAAGGTTTCTGGAGGTTGCTGGGTGCAGGACAAGTCAATGTTTGGCACAGGATCTCTGTAAACTGCAGCTAGGCTCTTTTGTGCAGTCTACTCTGCTGTGCGACTTCTTCCGTCCTTCTTCGTAGGTTGTAGGAATCTGTTTTCTGGGTTCAGGGCTGCCCCTAAATACTGGATTTAGGTGGTGTTTTTGGGGTCTTGAGGTAGTAGCCAATGGGTTACTGACCTTCGGGTGACTGCATCCTTGATGCGCTCACCCCACATGTGGGTGTGGGCACAATCCCTAATTCTGATATGAGAGTGCCTGCCATCTGCAAGATGGTGGGCACTGGAGAGTGGGCTTCACCTCGCCTCCCCCACCTGAGGGGTGGAGTTGGCAGATGTGGGCACACCTTCTGGGCTGTTCAAATTTTTCCGGACTGTCTTCCTGCCAAAACGGGGGTGAGACAGGAAGGGGGCATGTTCCTTATAGCAGGAGAGGCTGGGGGTTGTGTTGCAAAGGCGGCAAGGCCTTTGAAGTTCCCATTCCTGACCTGGAGGAGATGTGAACACGTTCACCCAGGAAAGGCTTTGTTTCTGGGCTTAAGGAGCAAAGGCTCCTATCCAAGGGTCCAGAAACCTGTCTCGTGGTGGCAGGCGGATGTTTACCAGTCAGGGAATCCAACAAACTTCCCAGAATTCAGCAAAGCCACTATGTTGCTTTGGAGTTTGTAATGACAAACTCCCAGACCATATACTCTTTATGGCTTTACTGTACTTACAATGTCTAAGAATGCACTTAGACACTGTAGGGGTTCTGTGCTCATGCAACTATAGCCTCACCAGTGGTATAGTGCACCAAGATAGAGGGGTGATTTACCTATATCATTGGCAGTGAGTTGCAGGCATGGCACACAGGTGTGTGCCATGTTGACTGCTCACTTTTCTCTGCAACAAAGCACATAGCCTGCAATAGCAATATGTACTGCAGCCCTTAGAAGTCTTCTCTGGTCACAGTGCCCCTGGTATCCATGGTACCTTCTACAAGGGACATACATGTGGCCAGAGAGGTGCCAATTGTGCGTACAAATGTATAGTTTTGGGAAAGAACATAGGCTCTGGGAACCTGCTTGGCAGGGACCCAGGGCACATCAATTCAAAGTGCATCAGAAATCTGGCAACAAGTGGGGGGTTACTGCAACATGAACCACATTTCCTACAAGGATCAACTGTGAAGTCGGGCCAACTAGCGATTCTCCTTGGGCGGATTGGCTAGCTGGTAAGTCTCGATCTCATTTAGTTTCTCAGACCCTTTTGGTGGAAAACATTCTAAGTCTCAAGTTTCAGGTTTTGTCTGTTTGGGCAACTTTAGCACCACTTCCAAGGGTCCAGGATGGATTGGGCACCTCTTGGAGGGCAGGACTCACTTTAGGAAGGGTCCATTTGCGGGTTCAACATTGGAGCTTGTAGTGTCCCTTAAGCTCAGAACAGGACGCCATCCAACTATCCCTTGGAGTCACTCTGGTTGTCCTGGGTTCAAGCAGAAAGGCAGGCCTCAAGCAGCAGGATAGTCTTCTCAGGGTTCAGGGCAGGCTTCAGGGAGTAGGGCAGTCCTCTGGTAGCAGAAGGGCAGTCTTCTGAAGTACAAAGCAGCCCTCAAGCAGCAGGTCAGTCATTCTGAGTGTCCTCTGCTCGTACAGAAGTGAACTGAAGAGTTGGTTTAGGGTCCAATATTTATACCTGTTGCCAACCTTTGAGTTGGGAGAAACTTCTCGGGCTTTTTACATCTGTTTCTGGAAATATCCTTCCTCTCCCTGCCCAGGTTTCAAGAAGTCTAGGGTGACAAAATGCTGGTATCCAGTTCTTTATGAGTGTGCTGGAGGCAGCCCCTTGAAATGTAAGTGAGGCTGTCAACAGCTCCGCCCCTCCCATCCTGGCAGGGTAGCCCATCCTGCCAACACCTAATTCCCCTTTGTCTCACTGTCTGGGAGGAATACACAAAAGGCAGCTACCACTCTAATCACAGTCATGTGACCCAGGACACAGGCAGCAGGCACCAAATGGTTAGGACAAGACAATGTCAACTTTCTAAAAGTGTCATTCAGTGGTGGTTAGAGCTATAAAAATAAGGTGAGGCATGACGGCGCCAAACTCACTATACATACTTCTCCCCTGGGTGCGGCACTTCTCTCCTCGATCAGCATCCTGGAGCAAGAATGAGAAGGACATCCTTCCTGCTGAGTGAAACACCAGCAACCAATCCTGGAGCTGCTCTCATGCTGTTTCAAGCATGAGAGGAGCTCCAGGATTGGTGGGAGCAGGCTACCCCAGCCCTCATTTTGGGGCTGGGGGCCTGCGTCACCAATCACACTGCTATTTTACAGCCAATGGGATTGCTGAGTCTACAGTGCACATGTCAGGGTGGCCATAGCAAACTAGCTGGCCAACCTGACATGCGCACTGCAGAAGTAGCTGTAATCCTGCAGTCGCAGGATTCAGCCCTGCCGCCTGCACTCACAATGCGGCTTATAAGTAAAATGGCATTGAAATGCCATTCTACTTATGTGTGTGTGCCTGCTGCACTTGCAGCAGGTGGGGCGATGCTCCTCCACTGTTGAGGAAGAGCCACCCCGTGTGGCATTTTCAGAATTGTGACTTGAAATTAGACATTACCATTAAACCTGATTTTCAATTACAATTCATTTGAAGCCAAAGATGACTTTACTACTGTTCCCAATCAAAGGATAGCACTTAACAAATGTAAAAAGTTAACCCAATGTTATATTAAGAGAGCGGTTTGCTTTGCAGTAGTGAAAAATGAATTTAAGAGTATTCCACTTTTAAAATACTCTGCACCCTGCCCTATGGGCTGTTTAGGCCTCCCTTAGGGGTGACTTATAAGTACTAAAAAGGAATGTTTAGGCTTGGCAAAAGGTTTAAAACTGCACACAGCTGCCATGGGAGGCCTGTGACATGTTTCATAGGCCTACTTAGGAGGGTGGCACAATAAGTGCTGCAAGTCCACTAGTAGCATTTACTTTCCATGCCCTGGGAGCATGTAGGGCCCCTTTATTAGAGACTTATAAGTAAATTAAATGTGCCAGTTGGGTGTAAGCCAATCTTACCATGTTTAAAGGAGTGAGCACAAGCACTTTGGCACTATTCAGCAGTCGTAAAGTGCAAAGAGTCCTACGGCCAGCAACAATGATTTTCAGAAAACGGGAGGGGAGAAGGCAAAAAGTCTGGGAAAAGAACACACCAAGGCTGTCAGGACTAACAGTCTGTATAGCCCCCTTGGCTGCTCTGATGATTAGATCCTATGGCTTTTCCTGCATGTCATATGCTGATGACACCCAGATTGTCATTTCCATCTCCGACAACCTGGGTGAAAATCGCGGCTACTTTTCTACATGTATGAGGGCAGTAGCACAATGGTTGAATGCCAGCTTTTTGATTCTGAATTCGGACAAAACAGAGATTTTACTATTCAGCTCGAATTGTCCAAAATGGTGTTCAAAATGGTGGCCTAATGATCTGGGAACCCTACCAATTCCTATGCTCTGTATTAGAAATGTGAGTATGTTTGACTCCAGTCTCTCTTTTACCCCGCAAATGATGATGGTATTGTCCACATGTTGTGCTTGGGTCCATCTGTAAAATTCTTCCCTATTTGCCAGGGTCCGCACACTAAGTAACTGTGCAAGCCTGATCTTTTCACGACTAAACGATGCTAACTCCCTCTTATCTGAGCATTCCAGCTTTTCTTCTGAAGTGATTGCATTTAGTCCACCACGCTCGTATAATGCTTTTTTTTTTTTTAAAGCTTTATTTTTCCATTTAGAGCTGCTGAACAGCCACATATTAAGAAGCATGTAATTAACAACAACATCAACCAATAATTGGGCATTACATGTGATCTCTGTAGCAAGCACTAATAGAAGTGCACTTTCAGGATAGAGGATCAACATTTGATAATTCAATTTCACTGAACAGTTGATGGCATCAATCCTGCATGGTGCATATATGAGAAGAGTCACATCCATCCCTCCTGTAGGGAGCTCGACTCCCGCTCCCTAACCCAGTCCGGCCCAGCCCATCCCAGCTGTCCACTTCCTGCCTTCTCCCAGCACTTTGTGGTCATTATTTTCGGGATCCTAGTCAGTTTGACTCTTCTTCCCTGTCTAACACTCCCTCTTCCGAGGCAGTGAGCCTGTCAATCGTTGCCATCCACCTCTTGATGTCTACCAGTGAATTACCGTCGAACCCAATCGCCTCCAATCGTCTTTCTGAAGCCTGTACCTATTCTGTAATATCTCTGAATCAAGTCTCAGGTGCACATGCTTTCGGTGAGACTCAGTGAATGGTGATGCGCTGCCTCCCTAGTACCAACCCCAGTGCGGCAAAGCTGTATGGCATTTTTGACTTCTTGGGCGTTGGGCTTGAAAGGAGCCCCAGAAGAAACTGTTTTACGTCCTGCACAGGAGGCGTTCGGGTGGCTCTACACGAGGTCTCCACTATCGCCCCCAGTAATCTTGCACAGACCTGCATTCCCAAAACATATGTCTGAGGGAGGCATTATCAACACGGCATTTAGGACATGCCAGAGATCTCCTTGGAAAGAATGTACACAGCCTCATCAGAGTCAAACCAGTCCGATGTCGTACATGGAAATGCGTCAGCTTAACCCCCCCCCCCCCCCCCCCCCCCCATTTGTGCGAGCAACTCATGGGCCCTCCCGCTGTTCCTTCTTTCCCATCAATTAAGTACACCAAAACCTTTTGTGGTGCTAGAACTGCCACAGTTTATTCACACCATAAGTTAGTACACACTTTGCTGTGATGGCATAGGTCATCAATATGCTCATTTCTGGCTTATCCTGTACTATAACATAAGGCACTTTCATAACAGGTTCCACAATGTACATCCTATACTTATTGTAAATTGATAGCCATAGTTCAGTGTTGTCATAAATCACTTTCCTAATGCTGTGACAGCTCCACTTCTGCCACTTATTTGGTGCAGCGGGTCGCGGCTGCGAGGCTTTAACTTGCTACCGACTGTCTGGCGCTCGTGGCCCCATGGCCATGCCTGAGCTGCAAGTGCCATGTCTACCTAGCACTGACAATTTTTTACCCTTTGTCTGCCCTCAAGAGTCCCTGCAGTAAGGCATCCCAAGGACACTGTTCGGGCAAGTTCTCTTTTCCCTCCTTATGTGAAGATATTTATTGTTAACCTTGTGACACCCAGCAACGCTGGAGGTGGTTTACCGTCCACCGACAGGTCCTGCATGACTAGTAGAACCTGCAACTCAAGTGTGCCAACTACATTCAGAAGAAACCTGTAACTCACTATAACTGGATAAATGATGCACCTACCAGGCCCGCACGCTATCTCAAGGACTGCTGCTATTTCAGGTCCGCTGGCCAGATGAACCCTGTTATCTTGTCTCATCACCACAGGAACAACCAGAGTCGAAGGCACCTGACTCTTGGTACACCCACATGCTGTTAAACTTGTGGCACACCCTCGGGGCCCCCCACCGATCGGTCCTTCAAAACCAAGCTGACCCATTCACCGCCCTGCACCCCTTCTGCAGGCATATGACTCTTGGGGAGGGAACCCCCATACCCCTTTAACCTTATGGCGCACCCAGGGGCCACTCACCGATCGGTCCTTCCAAACCAAGTTGACCCATTCACCGCCCTGCACCCCTTCTGCAGGCATATGACTCTTGGGGAGGGAATCCCCACGCCCCTTTAACCTTGTGGCGCACCCAGGGGCCACTCACCGATTGGTCATTCCAAACCAAGCTGACCCGATCTCCGCACTGCTTTCCCTTTGCAGGCCTTTAAAGGGGATAGGGGGCTCCCCCCCCCCCCCCAAGAGTCAAACTAGTGCTATCTAATGAATGGGACACGTTCTTTACATTACACAAAGACAAGTTTTACTTATTTTTGGTGGGCAGTGGGTCAAAAGAGAGAGAGAGGGAGAAACAAATCTTAAACCTGTGGCCTTCGGGCTCAACAACTCATATCATCAGTGAGCGATTAACTCACTGAGGCATTTGGCTGCCACGCTGAGTAATAACAGGTCAAGAAAGAGCCGGGAACTACGAGACTGCCCGCAATCTCCCTCTTGCTGCCCTTCTCCTAGGCACGCTCTTGCGCCCTGCTGCTGCCGTGCTCTTTGTCTGCCGCCCACCGAGGGGGTTAGCCACCCTCCCTCTAGGGTTGGCTGGCCCTCCCAGTCGGCAGTAAAAGACGAGGGTTGCCAGCTAGTGTCTTTACCAGTGCACACGCAGGCTGAGGCTCCCCCTTCTTATCAGGGCCGGACTGGGCACTGAAACCGGCCCTGGCAAACTGCTTGGCCGGGCCCCCTGGGGGTGGAGGGGGGTGCGGCCGAGCTGTTTGCTCAAGACGGTTTTGTCGATTTTGTTACAGGGGATATTGCAGGCTCCCTTTACCAAAAATGGCCCGTCAGAGGGCCAAAACCGGCCCCCACCCTAGCGGCCCACCGGGGAAACGCCCAGTGCCCGCTGCGGCAAGTCCGGCCCTGCTTCTTATCCAGGAGACGTTCACCCAGGTCTTCCTCCGGCTTCGTGTGGACCGCCGTGGGAGGCTTAATTCTGTCCTCCTTTAGCGATTTATAAATGCTGACGCCCACCGCCCTCTAACAATGCCTCCAATGAGGGTGACGCTGGGGGCATGGCCGGAAGCTCTCTCCAAACCTCTCGGGCTGTTCAGCTCAATTTCACAGATTGCAGCAACTAACCCCCTTTAACACCGAATGTCTCAAGTGCATCCGCGAATGTGATAAATGACTCTGATGGGCGTAACTCGCCCAAAGTGACACACCCCCTTACTGCCATCTCTATAATGACATAGTCCGACCTGTATCTAAGAATGGCTCGAGTCCGTCCAGTAGAAGTGTCTTCGAAAACGGTGGCCTGCGTGGCACTCTAGTAACCGGTTGTAGGAAGGTGGAATCTGACTGCATGGTTGCCCCCACTTTTTTCCTGGTGTTTGAATGGTTTTTGACTAGTCTGGCTGGGATCCTGCTATCCAGGACCCCAGCCTATCTGCTTACTCCCTTAAATGACTGGTGTGCATATTAGATGCACTAGTGATTGGATACTGTGGTACCTTATGAGCCCCTAGTATATGGTACCTTAGGTACCAAGGGCATAGGTACTGCACAGGCGTACCAGGGGCTGAAGCATGTATTATGCCACCCCTGAGTAGCAGACTAAATCTGACACCACAGGCCTGCTACTGCAGCCTGGGTGAGGTAGTGTTAGCACTCCTCACTGAGGTATAGGTCACCATACACACACATATAATCCTACCAGTCACCCCTAAGGCAGGCCCTATCAATCCTGAGGGCAGGGTGCTTGGTTTACAATGTGAGGGGGTGCCTCTGCCTGAGCAGGGCCCCTCTGCAGCTGGCAGAGTCTATTCTCTGTGGCTGTTTGTGGATGCGGTTAAACCATATACTCTTAAGTGCATTATAACCTAGCGGTAAATGCTAACTTTGGAATTACTGCATCAAAACATGTCGTGTTTGGTGTCAAACAACTTGGAATCATACCCCCACACCAGTAACTGGTGTGGGAGTATGATCCCACCCTTCTAGAGGGGACGACATGTACCTACTGTGGAAACACAGTAGAAATCTGAAAGAGCCCTGGCATCACAAAATGGATGCCACCAGCACAGACACTGGGCTGCCCTCCTGCTGCTGACTGAAACTCGCAGTGGAGGACGCCCAACAATAGGCATCCCTTCACAGGGAGGTGTCACCACCTTCCAGACAGGATTTTGTGTATTGGGGCTGGGTGGGTGCACTCTTAGAGTGCTTTGAAGTCATGCACTGGGGGAGCAGTAGGCTCCTCTGTGCATATGCCAGCTTAAACCGGTTCAGGGGCTACCTGCTCCTGCTCTGCGTGAAACTGGACAAAGGGAAGTGGGTGTAACCACCCACTCCCCTGACCCTCCCAGAGGAGTGGTCATAGAGCTAGTCCCTCCCTTTCCTTTAGTATAAGATAGGGAAACCTTGCCATTGCAAATCAGATATCCCTGGACGACGCTCTACAAGAAGAATCCTGGCCCTTCGACTTTCCACTACCTTTGGAAGACAGAAGAATCTCCCTTGGAGTCAAGGAGTGACTCCCCTGCTTGGCAGGCACCAAAAACTTGAATCAATGGTCGCAAATTTTCCCGCTCCCGCCGGAGTCCAAAGTCCCTGCAGCCCCGGAAGCAGATTTCCTGACTTCTCGATGGCCATTGTGAGTCCCCAGCAGAGCTGAGGCGAGTGGACCCCACGAGTGACGAGGAACAGCAATACCCGGGTACCGTGCACTATTGTCGAGTGCAACCCCTTCACGACGTTCTACGAACTTGTGCATTGGACCACGTGTGGTCCAAGCCTCCAGCAGGATTTCCCTCAAATCAGAGGCCTACCTAGTCTTCTGTGAAGCGAATCCTCACGAGGCGTCTTCACGATCCCTTGCCGGTTGGCTTGTGGGTCCCCTGAAGACTTTCTTATCGAACCAAAGGTCTCCCCTGGTTGCTCCAGGCCTGCCCTGACTTACCCTTGCTGGGTGAGTCCCTCAGACGTTGTTGGTCTGCACCGCTGACTTTCTTTGATTTCCACCAGACTTGCTGTTGCCAAGGCTTGTTGGCTCCAATCTGGTTGCCGACACCTCAGTAAGCTGCAGACTTTGCGGGATATTCCGAATCCCGCTCCTGGCCATCGTCGACGCCTCCTGGACCTCGTGGCCGAAGAGTCAAAACACCCTTGATCACCTGAAATCACCCGACGTCCGTGGGCATCCATCTTCCTGGCCCCGGGTCACTGGCAAGTGACTGTGAACACTGTCCCTTCTGCTTTCAGGTCTTCTTCATCTTGAATCCAGCCTTGGATTCCACTGGACACTTCTCCAGTCTTCGCAAGCAGCAAAACTTCTTTCGGCTTCCATAGAAAACGACGACGCGACCCGACACCAAAAGACACCTATGCACCCGGCTTCCCTGGGTGAGGTAACTCGTGCACTCCGGTGCTCCTGTGGGTATTGGCCCTCGAACTACTTACCTTTTAAGTGGCTTGCTTGTAGACTCTCTAGAAGTACCCTTAAACTTTAAAAATCCAAACGCGACTTGCTCCATTGAAATCAATAGGGAACCCGCGGCTGTGTTCTCACACTGCACGCGTCTCCCGTGGGTCTTTTACTTACCTGCCTTGGGTGGATTAGTGAAGCCCCAGCGATTCTACAGGCCCTAGGCCTTGTCCCCTTGCAAGTCGACTTTCCTAAACCTCTTTTTTAGTATATGGTCATATTTGTGCTTAACTTATTGTGAAACGTTGATATTTGCATATGTTCCTGACTTCTAATCTCATAAAGAGATTAGTAGAGTGTGTCTAGAAATAAATACATATATATTTGATATATGTACCTGTGTGGTGTCTTTTTTCATTTGGTAATTCAAGAGATTATAAGGTAAAACAAGCTGCTTTACATTCCTCTGAGACTTAGCCTGAAGGCTGCTCTCCACAGCTACCACTAGGATAGCTTTCTTTAAAAGGTTGTCTTAAACCTATCTACCATAAGAGTCGAATTGAACTGGTGCAAGGTGCCCACTATAACTAGTGACCAGCATATGCCAGGCCAACTTCTCACACCGGTGTATCCCACGCTGCTGTTGGTTGAGAGATATATCCATGGTACTTTCGGGGTCCCATTTAACTATTGAATGGTGGACATCTTTTCTCATGGTTGATTGATCCCTATTGGGATAAGCGTTTTTATGATGTTTTTAATGTTTCACATGTCTTTTGTCTCTCAAAATATTTTAATATATTGTTTATATTTGTTATATCATTTTGTGTAAACACGTTTGTGACATTGTATTGCACTGAAATTTTTAAGAAAAAAACTTTTTTATGAATATCAATAAAAATAATTTTCATAGAGAACAGCTATATGTGTGGTTGGATGGCTCGACAATTATTTTTCAGGGTTCATTGATTCATTTACATATATGTATGAGGAATGTGTAAGACTGACAGATACATATGGATGGTTTGAGTAGATGTTTTGCGTAGAAGGTTTCTTTAAAATAGTTGCTCCAAGAGAATTTCTGCTTTACTTCCCACGCCGCTGCCAGTCTGACCTGGCAGCGGCCTGGCTGGGATCCTGGGGAGAGACATTCTGATACGTCCCCTGCATCACCTATGTAGGCAACATGTTTGTCTCTACAGTGCCCCTGCAGTGAATTCCCAGTCGTCTCCCTCATCGCACCATCGCGCGGCATGCTGGAGCTGCGACACAAAGTCATATAACTCCAGGCACAGCAGACCCAACCCTTCCTCCCGTATGTCTCTTTTTATGTGCTCCAGACTCGCTTCACTGTATCTCCCAGCCCCTGCCAGGCAGAGCCGCAGTGTATCTAGCCGTGGGATTTGATGTATCGAGTTCTGCAGCCTGGTATTCAAACATCGAGGGAGGAAAACTATGGGAAGCCGTTCATGTCAAAATTAAAGATCCCCATATAAGACACCTCCTGAAATGCATAGAGTGCTCCAAAATAAATTTGACACACACCAGGATGAATGTAAAATATGTCTAAACAAATATGAAACCTGGCAGAGTGAATGTGCTACTTAGTGATTAATATCAATAACACACACTCAGAATTGAATAAGAGATATAATGAAATATATATCAGTCAAACTAAAATGAATATGGCCCTCACTGTAAATAATATAGCAATCACTGAAGCGAATGCAATAAGCATCAAGAAGAATTGGACATTTCTTGAATTGACGTACATATGCCAAGATGAATATGACGTACATTGAAATGTATATTACAGATTGAAATGGATATAAGTTACTGAAATGAATATGTTATATTCTGAAAATAATATTATGCACATTGAAAATAATATAACATACACTGAAATGAACATTACACATGTTGCAATGAATATGAATTGCTTTGAAATTAATGTTACCCAGATTGCAATGAATATGAGAGATACAGAAATTAATAGGAGATGATTTAAAATAAATATGGCTTGTGTTGTAATTAATATAAGCCCTATTGAATTGAAATTGGTAAGCCTTAAAATGAGTATGACCAAAGCTGAAATTCTCATGACATCCATCAAAATTAATATGGCATGCCTTGAAAATAATATGATATATATTCAAATGAATATAATATATATAAAAAAGGGTCAGTTGCATCTTAAAATGAACATGACAAATGTTAATATGAATATGACATCCATTGAAATAAATATAACATTGAAAGGAATAGGACACATTACAATGAATATGGCATGTGTTGATATAAATATAAGCTTTATTAAAACGAATTTGACATGATTTAAAATGAATATGAGTAATGTTGCAATAAACATGCCATTTATCACAATGAATATGGCTTGCACTGAAAAAAAGTATGATTCACATTAAATTGAATATGATATGTGTTGAAATGGATATGACTCATGTTAACATTAAAATAAGAAGTATTCATATGAATGTGACATCCAGTGAAAGGAATATGTCACATGCTAAGATGAATGTGACATGTGTTGAAATGAATATGAGTCTCATTTGAATAAATGCAACTTGCTTGAAAATGAATATGACCAATGCTGAAATTAAACTGGCCTCCGGCAAAATAAATATGACATGCTTTGAAATGTTTATGATAAGCATTGAAATGAATATCACATATTTTGAAATGGATATGACTCATGTTAAAATTAATATGACAAGTTGTATTATTAATTTTACATCCACTGAAATGAATATGACATGAGTTAAAAGGAATATAACGCATATTAAAATGAATATAATATATGTTGAAATGAATATAAACTTTATTGAAATGAATTTGACATGTTTTAAAATGAATATAAGTAAAGTTAAAATAAACATGACATTTATCAAAATGAATACGGCTTGCATTGAAAGTAATATGATACGCATCGACACGATCATAATATGTGTTGACATGGTTATAATTCATGTTAAAATTAATCTAAGATGTGTTAATATGAATGAAACATCCATTGAAAGGAATATGACACATGCTAAGATAAATATGACACGCATTGAAATTAATATGAGCCCCTTTGAAATTAATTCAGCATGCCTTAAAATGAATATGACACATGCTGAAATTATAATGAAACTTGCAAAATGAATATGGTATGCTTTAAAATGAATATGATACACATCAAAATTAATATTGCCTCTATTGAAATTAATATGGCCTATGTTGAAATGGATATGACACATGTTAAAATTATTATGGCAGATACTCCGGAGCTCTGCATCATCAACGAGACCTCCAGGAGTATACTGAGGGGCCCCGCTGGACAAAGCCACCGTCATTGACACCAAACATTGCCTGCTGACGAAACCCGCATGACATTGAGAGAAAAAGAACCAAAAAGTGACTACGTCCAAAGGTAAAGTTTTGACCGGCCCAAACCCCCAAGTGCATCTGATCCGCTCTCCATCATGGTGGGCCTGAATTTTGACTTGGTCCTGGTCTGGTGCATCCACATAGCTGCAGTTGGCACTTTTAACTTTTTGGCGCTAGAAAGCACAGTTTTACATTTAATCTTTGAAAATGTATGCCTCCAGTTCCTTACATTGGATCTTTGTCATTTTGGTGTCATTTTAATCATAAAAATATTTCCAATTTTAATAAATTGGTGTTGGACTTTTATTGTCTGTTGTGTCTTTCCTATTTAGTGTATTGGTGCTTTACACACCTGTCTCCTAAGACAACTTTGCCTGCTCGTAGCCAGCTACCAAAGACCTTGACTGGGCCTTATATTGTTATTGTGGTGTTGATACTAGCAGTAGATACCTACTTTCACCTACTACCAAACCACCATCCAACAATCGCACACCCCAATCCATTGGTGGCCTTGCTCGGCAGGCCCCACGCTGCAGCCAAGGAGGGAGAGAGTCTGTGGCATGCACACAGTTGGCATGGGAGAAAATCTGTAGAAGGCTGGGTTGCCCAATACTCTATTCCACTGAACAATCCTTGCATCACTTCACTTTAATACTGCTGACTAAAGACAAAGTTGTCCTGTAGAGGTTGACTAAATGGGGGATCCACTGACTAAGTAAGCTATTCCATACCATCCAATTTTTAGGTTGCCCAAAAGCTGATTTGCCCCTGATGGGCACATTCACCTACTTTTGCTTTCGTGCATTGAGTGGAGAGCACTATCATCTGTTTCCTGAGGAGCTGCTGAATCCAAGATATTAACCATGTTCTTAAATCAGGCGTGCAATGTCTGTAGGGCTAAAAGGGCTTTAGGTCCCTTCTTTCGTGTGTCTCAGCCCGGGCTGCTGCAGCTCCAGCTGCTGGGGCAGATAAGTGCTAGAAGTACTGGCTTTAGGTGATTCCACTTATTTCTGTACTGGTTGGGACATCAAAATACTGGTGCTGCCGGTAGAAATCCTGTCAGCTGGCAACCCAAATCAGGAGACTGAAAGTTTGTTGCAGGATCAGCACTTCATTTATTTACTCCACTCTCAATCCCTGATTGATGTCATAATAGCAATAGTTTAGCTTATATCTGAAACCCTATGGCAGCCGTCAATTCAATGGTGAGTTACTCCAGGTGCCTGGGATTACATCCTGCATTCAGACAACTCACTCCTCATTCTCACCTTTAATTTTTTCGATCACCCTGCACTCACAGCAGTCCCACAGCACTCACACTGCTCACCAGGTACTCAAACTCCTTCACCCTCCTCCTACCCTGCACTCACATTTGCACACCGCTCACCCTGCACATACATGACACTCCACTCACTTGTAACTTTCACTGCTCACCCTACACTCACAGTGATCACACTGCACTCATGCTGTTACCCTGCACTCATACCATTCACCCTGCTCCTAACCTGCACTCATACTTGCACACCGTTCACCCTGCACGCATATAACACTCCACTCACCTGCAACTTTCACTGCTCACCCTACAAGCAATCACACTGCACTCACGATGTTACCCTGCACTCATACTGTTCATCCTTCTCTTACCCTTCAATCACCCAAGCACACTGCTCACCCTGCACTCACAGCGACCGTACTGCACTCATTCTCCTTGCTTTGAACTCAAGCCGTCCTCCCTCCCCTTACCCTGCGGTCACATGAGCACACTGCTCACCCTGCACTCACAGTGAACACACTGCACTCATGCCACTCATCAAGTACTCACGCTTTTCAGCCTACACTTACACGATCACACTACTCACCTTGCACTCATTTGATACTTCACTCACCTGTCACTCTCATGGCTCACTCTGCAATCTTACTCAAACAAGCACTGCAATCACTATGCATTAATTCCTCTCACTCTGTTCTTTCACCTGCACCTAAACTCATCTGTCACATCACTCACCCTGCAGTCACTCCTCTCACCCTCTTCTCACACTGTCACATCGCTCACTGTGCACTGATAGGTACTCCTTTCATTCACGCAGCTCACCATTCACTCACATGGGCACAGCACTCACACTGCACTCACACCATGCAAATAAGCACAGCACTCACTCTGCACTCACACCACTCACCCTGCACTTTCTCTTCTCATCCTGCACTCACACAGACAAACCTCTCAGCCTGCATTCCATATAGGCAATCTGTTCATCCTGCCTGCACACACCACTCACTCTGCAGTAACTCCTCTCACCATGCACTCACCCGTCACTCTCACAGACCACCCTTCATTTTCACCGCTCACCCTGAACCACACACAGGTACACCACTCACCCTGCATTTAAACTGCTCATACTACCCTGCATTCACTCCTCTCACTCTGCACGCACTCCTCTCACCCGACACTCACATGGGCCCTCCTCTAACATTGCATTTAGCTCACCCAACGCTCACATTGGCACATTTCTTACCCTACACTCGCACCACTCACGCTGCACTCCCTCATACTATTCACCATCACCCAGCACTTAAATGAGCATACCTCTTATTCTGCACATATGAGAATGACACAACTCTCAAGAATATAAACATATTTCTACAAAGGCACCCACAGAATACCTGCTCTTTCCAAAGTCCTAAATGCCTACTAAATTCCATCTGCAACAACGGGGCTGGTGCAAGAAGGGAAAGCGGACTGAGAATGTGGGATGGCACAAGGTTTGGCACACAATCCTCAATCCAGCACCATATCCCAAAGCCTCAGCCCTACAATGGGAGGCTTTGAGGTGTGATTAAGGATTGTGAGACATCTTCAGCCATTCCTGGCTTTCCATTCACCACAATGCTTCATTCTGGGACATGTGGCGTTTCTTTACATTGTAAGTTGGGTCTCAAAAACCCAAAATGCAAAGTGTTACTGGAAAAAATTTATGGTTGCTGAAGAATTCAAGCATTTTATTAGATCAGTTGGATGCTGTGATATTACATGTTGTATGTAGATTAGTTATTTTCCAATACTGTAACTGTTTGATCCACATGTGAAACCAAATATAAGTCCCGTACAGCTATTTTAAGGAAGTGCACTTTTCATTCACATCATACTTGTACCAAAAATTGACAAGGCAATATATTATCATTTTTGGATAGCGTGTAAAGAATATGTTTTTATTAAGCTTCACTTAAAGGAAAGGCAGGTATATCAGAAGCAGCCGAGCAAGCTAATCTAACACAATAAAAGCAGATTGACTAATGGAAGTGTGAGTGGCAGTGTGTCTGTGTGTGAGTGTGACAGAGTACATATGTAGGAGAGAGTGCAAGACATATAATGAAAATGTGTGTGTGAGAGAGTCTGTGAGTGTATATGTGTTATGTGTGCAAGTGTGCTTCTAGAGATTATTCTTGCCTTATTGACAAGGGCACTAACAGCATATGGATGGGAGGTGTTACCTATGGCAAACTGCAGGCCCTGATATGCTTCTATTAAGACACCATCATTGGCTGAGGGGACTTGAACTGTCTAACTGAGAAAGCCAATTGCCCAGTCATACCCAGCGGCTGGGACACAGAAAACACGCCGCCACACCTGGCTGAAGACCTTGACATGATGCATGTGATTCTTAGCATATGGGGTACCCCTGACATGACATGAAATTCTGTCACTGTCATATTGAAAGTACTCCTTGGCATAAGGGGTTCACCCATGAAATAATGATGACCTTGGTATAATAGAAGTCATTTCTGCTGCTATGAGGAAAGGTCAGGTTTCCCTGGTGCACCATGAAAGTACTGGTATATTTCATGAATGCCCTATAAGGGTCTGTGGCGTTTTAGCAAATTTTATCCCAAACCTTTCAAAAACATTCTCAGACCAGAAATCTACTCTCCCTTAAATCATCTACAAGAAATCTGTTAACTTGTTTTTGCTTGCTGGAATTTGGGGGAAGTATCACACCTCACCAGTAACATAGATCTTTTTCCTCATATAATGGCTAAGAGGTTAGCTCTGACCCCATTTCTGGAAATGCTTGTCCTGCCCCATTTCTGGGGTCAGGACTGGTGTTAGGGCGAAGCGACTAGTGCAGCTGCACCTGGCGTTGACTCTGGTGGGGGCGCTGAATTTTTTGTCTAGTGGCTGTTTTGACTCTCTGCAAAGTAGCGCAGAGGGTTAATGTGCCTGCTGCAAAGAATGTGTACCATGCAGATCACACAACTGAGTGTGAGTGAACTGTGAGTAACACTATAAAAAATGAAATGTACATCAGAAAAGCCTAATGAAAGATGTAGTGCAGTATTGGAGAGTGGTAGTGAGGGAATACTTTGAAAAGGATGTTATAGGAGAGGAGAGCACCAAAAAAGCCTGTGGTAACGGGTGCCACCAGTGCTCGAGCTGGCCCTGGCTGGGAGTCTTAGCTCCCCCAAAGTTTGGGTCTAGTCGCGCTCCTGTCTTAAATGCACAGACGGCTAGACAACTGGTAACCAAGCTCTACTCCTCCATACAGGCCGAGCTCTCAACACTAAGGCCTAGTACCAAGGTGCTGTGGGATGTGGACCTGGCAGATCTAATTACAGATAAGGAGTGGCCTTACTGTTGTAGCAAAACTGAGGAGCTATCTCCGTCAGCATATTTACACTGGACATACCATACTCTCCTCAAACTGATTACTCACAAATTACAGGCCACTCCAGGTGTGTAAGGTGTAACGCGCTATAAGTGGGCTTCCTGCACCTGAACTGAGCATGCCCACTGCTTGCTAGCTACTGGGGCAAAGTATTTCATGTTCTAGGAGCTATACTAAGGTCACGCCGTGTGACGGTTCACATTGATGGCACTACTGTTGGCAAAGAGGTGTGTGTCATGTATGATGGGTAGGGATCACATACCTACTGTGAGGACCTGGTTGCATGATATGATATACTACAATGACCAACTGGAACTCTACTCTTCCTCTATTCTCCATTGTGTCCAACCCAACAACATGTGGGGCCCATTGCAAGCTTACTTGTTAACTCATGAAATCAACGTCATCGAAGCCCATTAAAAATGTGGCCCAACATGCAGAATGGGGAGGGATGGATGCGTGATGGGAATGTACATACACATTCATTCCTGGACAAAAGCTCTAAATGTAATAGTACCCGAAGCGCCATCTTGGCCCCATTACAGCTTTGATTAATGCCACTGTGCTTTGGAGGTGCCATCCTTATGTGTGAAAAAGATGTTCTGGGAAAAGAAGGATCCTGCTGGACTGTTAATGTATTAAATGACATGCTGTCCCATGTGTTAAGGTGCTGTCATTTACTACAGGAAAGTGTACTGTTTTGCATACAGTTGATATAACACAAAAGCTAATTTAAAAATGAATTAAAACATTTTCGTTACAAATGGTTTGAATATGACAAATCTTGAAATTGATATAACTAACAATGAAGGAAATAATACTGTTGTAAAAATTAATATGGGCATCACTGAAATAGGATATTAATCACATTGAGTTGCATAGATATAGAGTACTGAATGAACTGGATAAGGACGTGAATGAATTGGATATGGTGAGCTGTGTGTATAACATGTACTGAAAAGCACATGACACTGACAGCCAATCACAGTGGACTTCAATGCAAGTTGCAGAGCTCACTTTGGACACTGAACAGGGTGCTGAGCAAGAGGAGGGGTTTGGACAGGAGCACATTGAAAAATATGTGCAGAAACAGTAGCTCAAAGTCCAGTCACATCCTTCTCTCCTGTGCTGTTTGGATCACAGAGCAGTCAATCTCCTAGAGAGGAAAGACCTACCAATGATGGCCCTGTATGTGGTCCTGCCCCCCACCCTTGCACTCCTTCCCAAAATTCTTTGCATGCCTTCTCTGTGCATGCGGTACAAAAGAGGGTGGTGATGGACGGAGCATCAGAACCAATCAAACACTCACACCCAGTCAACGGATCTGGGTTTGATCCATCACCGTTATTTAGCCCACTCTGCCACCCCAGTTGAGACATGGCCATATGCAAATCAGTCTGACCCTGTGCCTCATGGGAACAGTCCAGCCCGAACTGCCAAGCCATGCCTTCCCTGGACCGGAAACCAGCTTCCTAGGACCGGTTTCTGGCATTTCAGCCGTCTTCAGCCAGGCTTGCTTGAATCCAGTGGCAAAGTGAGCAAGGGACTCACGTCTGAGCATACCCTGCCAACTTATGGCGAACAAAGCGGTACAAAAGGGGGTGGTGATGGACGGAGCATCAGAACCAATCAAACACTCACACCCAGTCAACGGATCTGGGTTTGATCCATCACCGTTCTTTAGCCCACTCTGCCACCCCAGTTGAGACATGGCCATATGCAAATCAGTCTGACCCTGTGCCTCATGGGAACAGTCCAGCCCGAACTGCCAAGCCATGCCTTCCCTGGACCGGAAACAAGCTTCCTAGGACCGGTTTCTGGCATTTCAGCCGTCTTCAGCCAGGCTTGCTTGAATCCAGTGGCAAAGTGAGCAAGGGACTCACGTCTGAGCATACCCTGCCAACTTATGAAGTTGGCAGGGTATGCTCAGACGTGAGTCCCTTGCTCACTTTGCCACTGGATTCAAGCAAGCCTGGCTGAAGACGGCTGAAATGCCAGAAACCGGTCCTAGGAAGCTTGTTTCCGGTCCAGGGAAGGCATGGCTTGGCAGTTCGGGCTGGACTGTTCCCATGAGGCACAGGGTCAGACTGATTTGCATATGGCCATGTCTCAACTGGGGTGGCAGAGTGGGCTAAATAACGGTGATGGATCAAACCTAGATCCGTTGACTGGGTGTGAGTGTTTGATTGGTTCTGATGCTCCGTCCATCACCACCCCCTTTTGTACCGCTTTGTTCGCCATAAGTTGGCAGGGTATGCTCAGACGTGAGTCCCTTGCTCACTTTGCCACTGGATTCAAGCAAGCCTGGCTGAAGACGGCTGAAATGCCAGAAACCGGTCCTAGGAAGCTTGTTTCCGGTCCAGGGAAGGCATGGCTTGGCAGTTCGGGCTGGACTGTTCCCATGAGGCACAGGGTCAGACTGATTTGCATATGGCCATGTCTGAACTGGGGTGGCAGAGTGGGCTAAAGAACGGTGATGGATCAAACCCAGATCTGTTGACTGGGTGTGAGTGTTTGATTGGTTCTGATGCTCCGTCCATCACCACCCCCTTTTGTACCGCTTTGTTCGCCATAAGTTGGCAGGGTATGCTCAGACGTGAGTCCCTTGCTCACTTTGCCACTGGATTCAAGCAAGCCTGGCTGGAGACGGCTGAAATGCCAGAAACCGGTCCTAGGAAGCTTGTTTCCGGTCCAGGGAAGGCATGGCTTGGCAGTTCGGGCTGGACTGTTCCCATGAGGCACAGGGTCAGACTGATTTGCATATGGCCATGTCTGAACTGGGGTGGCAGAGTGGGCTAAAGAACGGTGATGGATCAAACCCAGATCTGTTGACTGGGTGTGAGTGTTTGATTGGTTCTGATGCTCCGTCCATCACCACCCCCTTTTGTACCGCTTTGTTCGCCATAAGTTGGCAGGGTATGCTCAGACGTGAGTCCCTTGCTCACTTTGCCACTGGATTCAAGCAAGCCTGGCTGGAGACGGCTGAAATGCCAGAAACCGGTCCTAGGAAGCTTGTTTCCGGTCCAGGGAAGGCATGGCTTGGCAGTTCGGGCTGGACTGTTCCCATGAGGCACAGGGTCAGACTGATTTGCATATGGCCATGTCTAAACTGGGGTGGCAGAGTGGGCTAAAGAACGGTGATGGATCAAACCCAGATCTGTTGACTGGGTGTGAGTGTTTGATTGGTTCTGATGCTCCGTCCATCACCACCCCCTTTTGTACCGCTTTGTTCGCCATAAGTTGGCAGGGTATGCTCAGTCGTGAGTCCCTTGCTCACTTTGCCACTGGATTCAAGCAAGCCTGGCTGAAGACGGCTGAAATGCCAGAAACCGGTCCTAGGAAGCTTGTTTCCGGTCCAGGGAAGGCATGGCTTGGCAGTTCGGGCTGGACTGTTCCCATGAGGCACAGGGTCAGACTGATTTGCATATGGCCATGTCTCAACTGGGGTGGCAGAGTGGGCTAAATAACGGTGATGGATCAAACCTAGATCCGTTGACTGGGTGTGAGTGTTTGATTGGTTCTGATGCTCCGTCCATCACCACCCCCTTTTGTACCGCTTTGTTCGCCATAAGTTGGCAGGGTATGCTCAGACGTGAGTCCCTTGCTCACTTTGCCACTGGATTCAAGCAAGCCTGGCTGAAGACGGCTGAAATGCCAGAAACCGGTCCTAGGAAGCTTGTTTCCGGTCCAGGGAAGGCATGGCTTGGCAGTTCGGGCTGGACTGTTCCCATGAGGCACAGGGTCAGACTGATTTGCATATGGCCATGTCTGAACTGGGGTGGCAGAGTGGGCTAAAGAACGGTGATGGATCAAACCCAGATCTGTTGACTGGGTGTGAGTGTTTGATTGGTTCTGATGCTCCGTCCATCACCACCCCCTTTTGTACCGCTTTGTTCGCCATAAGTTGGCAGGGTATGCTCAGACGTGAGTCCCTTGCTCACTTTGCCACTGGATTCAAGCAAGCCTGGCTGGAGACGGCTGAAATGCCAGAAACCGGTCCTAGGAAGCTTGTTTCCGGTCCAGGGAAGGCATGGCTTGGCAGTTCGGGCTGGACTGTTCCCATGAGGCACAGGGTCAGACTGATTTGCATATGGCCATGTCTGAACTGGGGTGGCAGAGTGGGCTAAAGAACGGTGATGGATCAAACCCAGATCTGTTGACTGGGTGTGAGTGTTTGATTGGTTCTGATGCTCCGTCCATCACCACCCCCTTTTGTACCGCTTTGTTCGCCATAAGTTGGCAGGGTATGCTCAGACGTGAGTCCCTTGCTCACTTTGCCACTGGATTCAAGCAAGCCTGGCTGGAGACGGCTGAAATGCCAGAAACCGGTCCTAGGAAGCTTGTTTCCGGTCCAGGGAAGGCATGGCTTGGCAGTTCGGGCTGGACTGTTCCCATGAGGCACAGGGTCAGACTGATTTGCATATGGCCATGTCTAAACTGGGGTGGCAGAGTGGGCTAAAGAACGGTGATGGATCAAACCCAGATCTGTTGACTGGGTGTGAGTGTTTGATTGGTTCTGATGCTCCGTCCATCACCACCCCCTTTTGTACCGCTTTGTTCGCCATAAGTTGGCAGGGTATGCTCAGTCGTGAGTCCCTTGCTCACTTTGCCACTGGATTCAAGCAAGCCTGGCTGAAGACGGCTGAAATGCCAGAAACCGGTCCTAGGAAGCTTGTTTCCGGTCCAGGGAAGGCATGGCTTGGCAGTTCGGGCTGGACTGTTCCCATGAGGCACAGGGTCAGACTGATTTGCATATGGCCATGTCTGAACTGGGGTGGCAGAGTGGGCTAAAGAACGGTGATGGATCAAACCCAGATCTGTTGACTGGGTGTGAGTGTTTGATTGGTTCTGATGCTCCGTCCATCACCACCCCCTTTTGTACCGCTTTGTTCGCCATAAGTTGGCAGGGTATGCTCAGACGTGAGTCCCTTGCTCACTTTGCCACTGGATTCAAGCAAGCCTGGCTGAAGACGGCTGAAATGCCAGAAACCGGTCCTAGGAAGCTTGTTTCCGGTCCAGGGAAGGCATGGCTTGGCAGTTCGGGCTGGACTGTTCCCATGAGGCACAGGGTCAGACTGATTTGCATATGGCCATGTCTGAACTGGGGTGGCAGAGTGGGCTAAAGAACGGTGATGGATCAAACCCAGATCTGTTGACTGGGTGTGAGTGTTTGATTGGTTCTGATGCTCCGTCCATCACCACCCCCTTTTGTACCGCTTCTCTGTGCATGCAGCACGTGTTTCGTTTCGTAGGCCTCGCTAACTGTGCAGAGGCTTTTGGTCGAATTTGGCACTGGCACTGATCAACTGCGTGCCAGTGCCCAACAGCCACTCCAGTCAACAAACCCAGCCCCACCCTGACTTCTGAGCCCTGCAGCCCCGGTGCTCCATCACAGCAGCAAGAACAGAAATTCAGACTGCAAGCAACGGGTATGTAGACACAGAGCATAATTTGGCCGGGTCTACATGCATCTGCTCAGCACGTCACATATTGTATTTATGTATTTTTTAATTTACCTTACTTCTGTACTCAGCGTGTTTTTCACGTCTCCCGAGTCAAGGCAGTTAATTAAATATCATTTGTTGATGGCGGCCGCGGCCCTTAGTTCAGTCAGTGTTGTCACGTGCCGGTGGGCGGGCCGTGGGACACTGATTTGAGCTGGATTTTGGTTCGACTGCACTGCGCCGAAAGCGCCATCCTGCTCCCGGCCGCCCCCGACCTTCTGTTGCAGGGCCCTCCAGGGGCTCTCGAAGAAGAGGACCCGGTGCCGGAGTAGGTGAGTCTGTGGGCGGGTGAGGCAGAGAGGCAGGGGAGGGCCGGCGATATATTTAAGGCCCTCGCAATAAAGTGAGTTATCATAACTCACTTCATCGCGAGGCAGTCAGCAATGTAGTTGTTCTGGGTCACAGACACGCCTGCTCCTTATGCGCTTTATTTGTTGTCTCAAACATCTGAATTCAAGTGGGCGGCCGTGCCATGGTTGAGTTCCTGCAGTCGGAGCTCCGTTTGTCCCTTCCAGTATGGATGGACGGACGCTGCACCTGCTGAGTGATGAGGATGTCGCGCGCCCTTTGAACATGAAGGATAGGCCTCCGGCGCCTTTCAAGGCTGGAAGTCTTGGCAGAGGGTTGATGGAATGTGCTGACTGTGGTATGCCTCTGCTGTCAGCACCTTGTAAAGTGCAAACACCATTGTCACAAAACGTGGAAGTCCTCAGACAGGCAGAGCAGGAGCCGACAGCATTCTGCACTTTATTTATTTTTGTTGGTAGTTTTGTATAGCACGAACTGTCCCCGAAGGTATTGGAGCCTTTACAGGAACACCAGTGACATCACACAAGGCCACATTTTTACATTAAGTAATTTGCCCAGGATCACCGGACACCGACGCCGAGACTCGAACCTGATTCTCAAGCTCCAAAGTCAGCAGCGCTTGTCGTAATGCCAAATTTTCACTAATCGGTTGCTACAATTTGTAAACGTTTAATTTGTACTCCTGTCAAATAAACTTATATGTGTTGTTGTTTCACTTGCACATGTCAGCCGGTGCAAATATCAGTAGAAAACTCACTGCACCAGTGGAATGTTTACAGTGTTCAACTTACTTTTAAGCACCCAGAATGTTTTTGGATAAGGCACCTAAGGCAATGGATGACAAACCAATATGGCCAAGGTCACACAGTGGATTCAGGTGTCTTGGAGAAAAATAAGACGAGTTGTACTAGGTGGTTCATAACCAAGAAGGTAGGCTCTAGATCCACTCTGCCTTCCCCTAGGAATGAAATGTTTGATCAGTGACTTGTATGAGCCTTTGGGCCACTCTTCCTCCCCCAGGAAGATCCTGTAAACATTTCTCTAATGCAGTGGCAGAGAAAACTACTCAGGACTCTGTGCTAACCCTCTCACGCAGGTACCACTACGTGGCCAGGCAAGCGGCATACAGCCTGGGGGTGATTTAAGTTGCAAAGTGATTAAAGTGCACTGCGCAACTAGTCTTTGTTTTACGATTGTGCTTTTGAAAAACTGGTATATGGCCACTCTGAAAGAATCCTATTCCCAGTTTCATCTTCAGACCAAGATTCACTGCTTGCCAATGACAGATGAGATTAATACTCTAAAAGAAACTGTATTTCATCAACAAACAGTTAGGTACCGCAGAAGAAGCTTAAAAAGAATAGAGCAAAAACTGAGGGTGGACAGTTGTATCAATTAAAAGACCCCCCACCCCCATCCCCCGGAGTCTATTTTGCAGGGCTAGATCTGGCCATCTGTCCAAAACTGGCCTCAATTGTCCTGAATCTGGGGATCATGTGAACAAAATACTCGCCCTAGAGGCTCACATTTCCAGACTTTTTAGAGAAGGAAATTTTAAATGTTGGTCTGTGAAGAGATAGCTTCACTTCATGGCTTGTGCAGAACAGTGACCATGATTGTGGCACTCTTGCTGTCCTGCATCGACTTCTAAAATGGATTCTGTTTGGATCTTGACAGACCATCATTTGGGTCTGTCTCCAGACATTACAAAAACTCGGATGTCTGTCGTTTTTGTTGAGCTTGAATTACAAAGACCATATGGCACCTGTGCTGAAATCTCTTCCCTGGCTGCCTGTCTCACAGCAAATGTAGTCCAACATTCTCTACAAGATCCACCCAAGTGTTTCACAAGAGTGGCATCCAACAGAAGGACGTTCACAACAGGTCGCAGGGTTTGTTGGGGTCTGTGGATGCTTTGCTGGCGAAGGCATGTAAAAAAGAACAATTGATGGACAGAATGATGAACAAAGTTATACATTCACCCCAGTACAGAGATCTGGGCCTTAAACCATCGTGTTTTTGCTCACCATGCCATTCCAGTTTAAACATAGCCATAGGCAAATCAGTCTTCACCCTGCGCCCAATGGGAACAGTCCAGCCAGAACTGCCAGGCCAGGTCCTCCCTGGACCAGAAACAAGCATCCTGTGACCGTTTTTGTTGCATCAACCCTCTTCCGCCAGGATAGCTTGACTCCAGTGGCATGGAGAGCACGGGATCCACGTCTGGGCATACACTTCCCACTCGGGTGACAAATGCAAAAAGAATCATTGATGGACCGAATGTTGAACAAGTCTCAAACAATCACCCCAGCGATCTGGGCCTAAATCCATCGTTTTTTGCTCCCCATTCCATTCCAGTTTAATCCCAGATGGCGAAGGCGCCAGCTTACAGTAAATCCCAAACAGGCCATAGAGCCTTCTTGGTTTTGGCTAATCAGAGCTCCAATAGGAACGTATTAAAAACTTGTGTGTTCCAAAGTAGATTTTGGGAAACAAATTGAAGAGCTAGCTTGCATTTATGGCTTCATGGCAAAGCTGAGGTGTATTTCAAGTACCACCTCTGCCATAAAGGTGTATGTTGCACTATGTAAGTAAAATATATCTAAATCATAGTGCCAAGGTAAGTGCAAGACAAACCAATTTGCTTTTCAGCGGCTCTGGCCGGGGGAGCTGCCTGGGTTTGTTTAGTGCGATCCGACCGCCGCTGCCTCGTTTATGAGGATTTATGAGGCAAAGAAAAGAGGCAATTCACAGTCAGCGCTTCCCCAGCAGCTCGAGTTTGAACCACGCTGGGGTTCCTGGCACTGGAGAGAGATAACATGCACATCCATGCCAACATTTCAGAAGAGCAAAGTGGGAGATTTTTTAAAGAAAATCGGGAGAATGGGGCCTTGAATCGGGTTACTGTCATGTGTGGGCTTTGGAAGTGTGCTGCTGCAGGATCGGACATTTGAAATGCAAATGCACGTTTTTTTCTTACCTTTCAGAAGCATGGAGCGCAATGGCAGGCAGAGAGAGGGTGATGTAAGTGTTCCTCACTCACTGGCCTGGCAGGTTGCTGGCTGTGCATATACCACCACCCCCCCCCCCCCACCCGTGTGGCAGCCCAGGCACACACACAGCCGCCCCCGAGTACTTCACAGGTCTTTAAAAGACCATTCGCTTGTTAATGGGGCTTTGTTGGTTTTTCACCCCTTTAGAGCCCCTGCATCGCCACACTGACTATTGCTGAAAGAGTTAGCACGTTACACAATACCAAGCCCTGTCAGCTGAAACCCCCGAGGAATCGGGTTTTTGCTTGCAGGAATCGGGAGGCGGGAGACTAGCCTTGAAATCGGTAGTCTCCCGCCTGAATCGGGAGGGTTGGCATGTCTGGTTGTGCACTGGCCTGGCAGGTTGCTGGCAGTGCATACACCCCCCCCCTGTGTGGCAGCCTGGGCTGAAACTGCTTCCGGGACACAGCCGCCCCCAAGTACTTCACAGGTCTTTAAAAGACCATTCGCTTGTTAATGGGGCTTTGTTGGTTTTTCACTCCTTTAGAGCCCCTGCATCGCCACTCTGACTATTGCTGAAAGAATTAGCACGTTACACAATACCAAGCCCTGTCAGCTGAAACCCCCGAGGAATCGGGTTTTTGCTTGCAGGAATCGGGAGGCGGGAGACTAGCCTTGAAATCGGGAGGGTTGGCATGTATGGTTATGGCCCTCTTGATCTAAAGGTTATTACAGCGGTAAGGGCAGCCATAAAGCTGCGTTCCTCGCATGCTTTTCCTGCGGAGTTTATCATTATGGCTTTATTGATGCTCAATGATTGGGAATGACACACTCGTAATAAATAGGAACCTCGACTTGTGGCATTGAAATATTTGATGACCGGGAGCCAGGAGATTTTCCCTTCCTCTTGTGGGAGGAAGCATCAGACCACGGAGCCCTCTCAGGGAACAAACCCTTCCTCTCGCCAGTTTTTATCAAAATATGCATTTGGTGGCAGTCCACCTCGGGCGGAGGTGTGAATCGGTTTCTTTTAAATGTTTTAACGTGAGACTACTGGGGTGAAACAGGTCGGTGAGAAAGAAAGCCCTGGGCGCCATCTGTGTTTGAATAAACGCCGATTATTCGTAAAGGGAGAGTATTTCGGTACCTGGAACTAGAGAGTGCAAGACAACTTACATTTTGAAATAACATAACACGTATACTTGCATTAAAAGCTGTGTTTTCTTTATGCACTATTACCTGAACCACGATTATATATTTCGAAGTCACTGTATCGTACACTGGATATACAGATTTCCAAACAAACGGGCACCCGGGCTTGACAAAGAACTTTGTTCAAGCAAATATTACCTCCTGCAACTCAGCACAAAGGCCAAGAGCGTGGTTTCTGTGTTGTGTGGGGGATGGGGTCGAAGAAAAAAAGATGATTTAGCACCGCAGCCCAAACTAAGAGAAATACTATTTTACAAAGAAATATTAACACTTAGGCAGTGAATGCTGGTGAGCGATTTTCTTTACCCCCTCTGATTTCATGTTCTGTTACTTGGGAAAATGTGTGTATTAGATGTAAAGATGACCCCCAGGGAAGTGACCATTTCTTATCACCTTGAATACCTACCTGTGTTGGGGAAATTATGTAATAATTGCGACCCACTCAGCTCATGATACGTCCTTAAGACAAAGGCATCTACAACTTCAATATTAATTACTGACACATTTATTAAAAAACTTAAATTGCCATTTACAAATGTGAATCTTTAACTGCATGTGTGCGCAACACATATACATCCTATATGCTCCTCAGTAAAATTAATGGGGTTTGAAAATAAGGTTAAGGAACTTGTACAATTGCAATGCATTTTAAATGTGTAAGGATCTATTAAGTTTCCAGCTCAAACTCCAATGTTATGTTTTGAAGGAGGGGGGGGCGGCAAAAAGTCCAGTAAGTACTGGATCCACGTGTGATGCTCACTCTGCCCGGTAGCGTGATGACGTGGGCGTTGGTCCCTAACATAAGCAATGCCATTTGGAAATTCAAGAAACAATGGTAGGAATAAGCTGTTGCACCTGGGTGGCCAAGCTCATATCGCTCTCTCTACTGTACAGTGTATGGGACTGAGAAGTCCCTATTTAGCTCTCTGATTGATTAGAACAACCCAGGGCTGTTTGGGAGTGCGAAACTCCTTGTTATAGCCATCTCTATGCCGGCCAAACTGAAAAGCTCTTCACTTGCCCCTGAACTAATCTAAGAGGACTGGACCTAGGCCGGATTCTAACACGGGCGGATGACACTGAAAACGAAAGAGCCCCAGCGGTTCAATAAATCGTATACATCATGGGTCTTCTCAATGCAGAGAAATTCCAAACTCGGACTATAAATTATCCGCTGGAGCCCGCACCTCCCTTATGTCATTGGTTAAATAACCCCAGGGAACCCAAACTCAGCGCAGGCCGGGCGCTCCCCTGCGGGTGCCCAGGGATACTTAGGTTTGGCAGCTGAACCGACTTTCATGCGTGTAGCAGGTCACCGGCGTCGTTAGGTAGCCCACCCTGTGGGTGTTGGGATCAAGACCGTCACAAGTCGGTATTACTTGCTCCCATAACTGATGACGCATGTACACCTCATGGCTGTATGTGACATGGGCTACCAAGCGGTGTGGGCCGGGTCTGAGCACCGGCAGTTACTTTCAGGGGGCCTCGAAACGGGTCTCTATGGGGCTCTATTTTCAGGCATCGCAAAGGTAGTCTGGTTTCTTTTTTTTTTAAATTGGAGTGCAGTGAGAGCTTGCACATCGCTCACTGCTGAGAAGTGGAGACGTCATGCCAGGTGAGCCGCGTTGTAGGGGAAGGGAAATCCTTTAAAGAGAGCCATTTTCTCTCAGGATTTCCCTTCCCTTCTCTTTTTGCAGCGCAGGAGCAACATCATCGTGGGGTGCTTAGGAGAGAGACGACCAGGCGCGCAACGCCCAGTGCCCCGGGCTGAGACAGCTTCCCGGGCACACACACAGCCTCACGGGAGTACTTCACAGGTCTTTAAAAGACCATTTGCTTGTAAATGAGGCCCTGTTGTTTTTCACCCCTTTTTAGAGCCCCTGCATCCCCACTCTGCCTATTGCTGAGAGAATTAGCCTCCCCCGAAATTTGGCTCTAGTTGCGCCTCTGGAGACGACCACAGGCAGCCGACCCTGCTCTGACCTTTCACAGTGTCTTGTTTTAGTGCTATGAAAACACACGCTTTGCCTGGCTCACTTAGTTCTCACACCCCTCTTTAATATGAAGATAGTAGTGTTGGAATTACCTTTATATTCCTATACTGCGCTTCATATGGAAATATAGAAGGGCAGGTTCTCACCACCCCAAATTAGCTGTTAGGTATACTCTCTAAAATGTAAGAACTACAGGTATGCAGTATCTGTCAGTTACGGCCAATTTAAAGCAGTGTTCCTATATAGAAATGGACAAAAGTTTTTGTTTCTGAATTAGCGTCATACACTGAAAAGCTGGTTTACATTTCTTTCGCTGGATCAACCTTTGTTTAAAACAAAACCAGAGAAGGGGGGTGTACTATGATCCACAAAGAGCAACTGAAAGCTTTCTTGTTCTTTATCAGAAACATCTGCCTGTCAATGGTTATCACCAGCCTTTCGGGCCATTAAGAGGCTGAGTGGATGAGGATAATACGGGGTGTTTAGGACCGGGGGAGGAGGGTGCACGGAAAGAAGGACAGATAGGTGAATAAAGGACGAGTGGATGGATGGCCAGATGGATGAATGGATAGCTAGATGGATGGAAGGATGAATGGATGCATGGACCAGTACTTAGGATAGGAGGGTGGGCTGATAGATGCTTAGGATAGGTCCAGGGACACATGTATGGATGGATGGCTGGCTGGATGGATGGATGAATGAATGAATGGATGGCTTGCTCGATGAATGAATGGATGGAAGGATGAATGGACCAGTACTTAGGATAGGCGGGTGGGCTGATTGATGCTTACGACAGTTGCAGGGACAGATGTATGTAGGTAGGAATGTATAGATGGATTGAAAGATGGTTGGATGGCACAGTGCTTAGGATGGATGTATGCAGGGCTTTAAGTGGTATGAGCACCGGCAGTTATTTTCAGGGGGCCTCGAAACAGGTCTCTATCGGGCTCTATTTTTGAGCCTCGCAAAGGTAGTCCTTTTTCTTTTTTTTTTTTATTGGACTGCAGCTAGAGCATGCTCATTTTGTGGAGACCTCATGCTAGGTGAGCCACATTGTAGGAGGAAGGTAAATCCTTTAACCCCTTCGACGCCGATGACGGAACGGTTCCGTCATGCACGTCGGTTGGGCTGTGCTTATGACGGAACCGTTCCGTCATGGCCCCGCCCGCGCTCAGAACCTTCAGCGTGGCGCGGAAATCCGCGCCGCGCTGAAGGGGTTAAAGAGAGTGTTTTCCGAAGGTAGGATAATTGGAGGGGATTTTCTTAAGCACACAATTCTAGTTATCTTGATTTAGACCACACCCTACTTGGATAGGCCACACCCCTTTAAGAGGTTTGCCCCGCCCCTTTTAGAGCACCCCCAGTTTTTTCCCTACTTAAAGCCCTGGGTATGGGGCTATAGACGCGTTGGTCCCCCTTTAGAAGGGGTCAGTAATTAAATATATTGACAAAAAAGAGAGACAGATAGATAGACAGATAGATAGATAGACAGATAGATAGATAGATAACTGACTTGTGAGGAGTCTGTAGAATGCTGCCCTGGGCCGCTCTCTGGATTCCTCACACTTCCAGTGTTCCTATGCGGAGCTGTTCATAACATCACATTGCTGATAGCCCGTTGGTGTGAGAACTCAAATGACGTTAATGGGATAATAATTGTGAAAAGAATATTTAAGTTGTAAAGGAACCGCACATTTCTCTAAATAAATGATAATCAAAATACCAAACCTGAAGAAAGAAACAGTTTTTAGATGGGTTACACATCTTGTAAAGTTTGCTTGGCTGAAAGTAAGTAAGTTTTGGTCCAGACGCAGGGACAGGTCGTTGTCTGTGCTGAGGGGTGATGGTGATTTGCTATATCTGTGGTATGTTTTTTAGTGTTTATTAGTCGTAGCATACCTACGTATGAAATGGTACCTGCCATACTGGCCAAGGGGCAGCCCCTTACCCGAAGCTACAGCAGAAAGCAGCGTTTCTCCTGCAAAGCTCGGCATCAGTTTTACTTAATTCTGGAACAATAACACCTCATGTAAAGTGCTGAGAGATCACTCAGTTTGTGTTGGGGAACTGGGGATGGTATGAACGTTCACCATTATCATTCCGTGGATGGCACAGCTGGCCGGTGTGCTGCACATCTGTGCTGGCGGTGCACCACTCCTTGTCCGGGCCTTAGACGCCCACCTTTGAAGCTGCGTCATGCCTGAGCCCCCACCAGGCAGGGGGGGGTTCAGAAGTGCATCGACACTCCAAGCTGAGGGCAGCCCCTCTATTCATCGTGTGGGGGTGCTGTCCGGGGAGACAGGGCCTGTCAGCGCCTAGAAGAGAAAGTGCTTGTGCATGTTAGAAATGAGGTGTCGGTGAGATTCATGAGGGGGCCAGGAAGGGATGGAGGAGGGAGAGGGCAGGGCGGTCAGTCTTCTGCACCCACACGGCGGGAGTGGCCTGCTGCTAAAATAATTCACACTTGAGATTGCTTATTCGGTGCTGGTGCGGGTGAGTTGCATCCTTGGTACTATTTTGGTGGATGTTGTTTCCCTGTGTTGCCTTCATAGTGATTTCATGTTTTCTTTGTCGCCTTGGTGCTGCCTTGGGTGGGTTGCTTAGTTGGTGCTGCCCTGTGTGGGTTATTTCCTTGGTTCTGCCCTGGGTGGGGTTGCATTATTGGTGTTGCTGTGGGTGGGTTGCTTCCTTGGTGCTTCCCTGGGTGTGTTGCTTCCTTGGTTCTGCTCTGGGTGGGTTGCTTCCTTGGTGCTACCCTGGGTGGGTTGCATCCTTGGTTCTGCCCTGTGTGGGTTGCTTCTTTGGTTCTTTCCTGGGTGGTTGTCGGCCGTGGTTCTGCCCTGGGTGGGTTGCTTCCTTGGTGCTGCCCTGGGTGGGTTGCTTCCTTGGTGCTCCACATGGTGGGTTGCTTCCTTGGTTCTGCCCTGAGTGGATTGTGGCCTTCGTTCTGCCCTGGGTGGGTTGCTTCCATGGTTCTGCCCTGGGTGCCTTGCTTTAATGCTTCTGCCCTGGGTGTGTTGCTTCCTTGGTTCTGCCCTGGGTGGGTTGCAGTGCTTAATTTGAGCCGGTGTTTTCCGGTGCTCGGCACCTGCACTTAATTGTGAGCCCCGCTGCTTGTGACAGCCTGCCACAAGGTGGCGCTGTCTAGCTAATTTAGAGATAACCATAACAACTGTTAATTATCAATGCTATATTCATTCAAAATGACTACTACCTGCCACCCAAGCCGTTCTTCTAGCTTTGGGGGCATCAAATAGTCCGAATTGTCACACTTGTAGGAGTGTGACTGTTAGTAGTTTTGTTGTTACTATCATTTGCAGCATAGCAGGACAATGTGTGGTGGAAGCTGCGGTCCCCTCCTGACGAGAGCCTCTTATTTTACAAATTAAGCACTGTGTATTTGGGATACAGCCCTTGCACAGGGGCCGCAGTGCTAAGTGTGTGTGTGGGGTTGGGGGGGTCCCCTAACAAATAAATGTAATAACTGTCTTTGTGGTCAGACAATTTGTTTATATCCAATGATCTGTCCTTAGGCCGTGCAGGCCTGCCCGCCCGGTCAGCCGCAGGCAGAGGAGCGATGCTGGCTCCTCTCTCTATCCTCCACGCACGACCCCCCCTTTCCGCATCAGGCCCTGAGGGCTACAGAAGCGATGCTGCGGGGGGCAGCAAGCAGCGCAGTTGGCCCAATCGCTAGGGGTAGACCCGCAACTGGAGGTTGGTCTCAGCTGCCATGCGGTGAGCCGGCACGGCTTTACCCGGGTGGCGTGGCTCCCTGCTCTCCGCGATGTGCGCGAGTGGGCTAGCCATTGGTGCGCCGGCTTCCTTGCCGGAGTCCCTGGGTTCTTGCTTGTGAGTGCACATGATCACTGATCGTGATCCCAGTGGCGCCAGGGTTACGGTTCCTCCAACCGCAAGGGACACAGTTCGGCGGATCAGCTGTTTGCCAGGGGCCTCGCGGTGCAGTCCTGTGGGGTGGCCAGTTGGAGGGCCGCGGGCCTGCTGCCTAAGAGCCCTTACCCCTGTCGCTCGGGGAAGGTCGGTTGCGTAGCCCTCCCCGGGTGGACTGCTGTGCTCCTCGTTCGGGCGGGCAACACTGGGGGGGTGTGCACCACCGCTCAGGATTCGACGGTGAGTTGCTGGGGTGACTCCATGTGCAGATCCCCTCCCCACCTCGGCCTTCTACATCCCGGGAGGCCCCATCATTCAACTAAGGGGCAATGCAGCCTGGTTCTTTCGTGGGGGTGGAGCGGTACCACATGCGGCAGGGTGTGTGGTGCGCAAGTGTCCGAAACCCTTGGGTGAGTTATTGGGACATGGCGGGGAGCTATTGGTGGGCCTTTGAACTCTTGTGTAGTCTGCACGGGGACTCGGGTGAGTTGTGAGCATTGGGACATGTCGGGCAGGGGCCAGCCGGGCCGCATTGCTGAGATGAGTGCTGCCTCCCGGCCAGAGATGTGGCCACGGCACGTGCTCCCTGCCTCCCCCACGCAGGGCGGACATCGTGAGCCCCTGTCACCCCCTCCTCCCTCGCGGTAAGTTACGGCATTGTGCTAGTGCCTTGCGGTGTTCGCGGCATCCCTGGACACGTGGTGAAGGGAGGCCGGCTTCCATGGGCACATCTAGAGGGAGGCCCCGGTTCCGGCCTGTCACTGTGGTGTCCAGGGGCTGCATAGCTGCCAAAGTTTCAGATTGCTCTGTGTGACCTTTTCATAATTTCCGTGTTATTATAAGTGACATTTCAATGACTATGAGTGAGACTTTCTCGCTAGGAAAATCCAGCAATGAAGATGAGGGAAACATATAAATATCAGGAATGACACCGATTTGAGCAACAAGAAACTCTAAGAAGATCTTAAAGCTGCAGGGCATTAGAGTGACACTGTGGACTCCGGGGCCTCTCTGTCCCACGTGGGACCTAGCCCAAACAGGATGTGAGGCCCCAACAACATTCTCTTCTCAGCCTCCTGGTAGTGTCACTGGGCGGGCCGGCTGAAAAACAATTAAATTAATTCCTGCCTTAGCTAGCCTTTGCCCACTAGGCCCCTGGATCCTTCCAGTCATACACTAACTTCAAAACCTTACTTGATAACTCGCACAATATGTCCAGGCCACACAGAAATGAAAGAAACTGCCATTCAGCAAGACCCTCTTGGCCCTCAATCTGTGTAGAAGTACTTGTTTGCTGCTGAAAGGTGCCAGTACTCACCCATTAAAAGCATTGTAGCAGTGATGAGAAGTGCCGGTGCAATCTCTTCCAAATGTAAGAATGAAAGAAGTGCAGGTATACTTAGTACCAGCTATGCCTGTCTATTTAAAGCGATGCTCTCAATTGAATCCAGACTTGTGGGAGAGTTAAAGGGGGATCCTGCTGTTGATAGTAGGTCTGTAGGCACTGCTTTTCACTGCTGTGCGAAATGTTTTTTATTCCGCCAAACCCTTGAATTTGAGCAGCCTAGACCGGTAATTCCAGGGGCTGTTGTAGGCAGGGGTGGGACAGATAACAGGTATTTTTTCAGGCCAATCGTAATAAAGGGCAGAATGTTTTGTGGCCTATTTAGGCTGCCATGGGTCCTACTACAAGCCAAGAAAATGCTGTCCCCATGAGCATTTATAGTCTCCAACCCATTCACATGGAGAGATGCTGCAGAGAGGACACGGCTGACAGACACTTTAATTTCTTTTGACATTCATTGACTTAGGATACAGACCCACCAGCAACCCCGTATCTACTCCCGTCCTACTCCAGCCATTCCCCACTATCCTTCAAAAGCTTGCTCCCTACTTGCCATTCTAGATTATGCCTAATCCTGCATTGTCCTTTCAAAAAGTTTCTTGTTTACAAAACCCAGTGTGCTGAGACCTCGTAAGGCTGAAAAGTAGAGTCCGCCACGCCCCCTCCACCCTCTCAGTTTACATGCATACACCATTGCTAGTGCAGAGCGCTCATGTTTCTCAGGTCCACATATGAGACGCTCATCTAGACCCGGTCTTGGTTCTGCATTCTGGAATCGTGGTTCCGATTTTATAGAGGATAAAACAGGGTTACAGATCTGGTGATGAAAACTCCTGGTCTCTGTGAGTTTCTCGTGAAACTTGAGAGCTGTGGAACTGGCACTTCTGTTGTCTTTTTTATCAGACAAGCCTTCAGCGGAGAGGCCAATAACTAAGGGAAGGAAGTCTCAGCGCCCCTTTAAGCAGCCTAGTCAAGTGTCATTCATGTCACAAATATTTTTGTACGTTTTTTGCACTATATAATGATTAGATGGCTCACTCTTTCTCTCTGGCCATCACATTTCCACATCGAAAGTTAAATCTGTTTCATTTTTGTACAAAATCTAAACCTAAATGCTTCTTTTATTAAAATAAGCACGATAACCTGTAGGTTCCTTTTACACTAACATAAGCATTGCTGTGAAATATAGATCTAAATCACGTTATACAAGCTGCATTACACACGTACACATGTATTGTTTAAACTGAGAGATTAAGTGATTTGCTTAGAGTTACAGGATGTTGAGCTGACGCCGAGACTCAAACCCGGGTCCCCCAGTGTCAAGAATTCCTGTCATGCGAGGGGAGGAAAACGGTAACCAGCGAAAACGGACTACATCTCCCAGGATGCTTAGCGGTTGAGAGGTTATGTAAACAGGAGAGCTGTTACATAACTCAAGGGAAACACGCCCTTATGTAAACTGGAGAGCTGTTACATAACTCAAGGGAAACACGCCCTTATGTAAACAGGAGAGCTGTTACATAACTCAAGGAAAACACACCCTATAAAGGGAGGAACCGGGAGGTACAAGGCTGTCGGATATTGTGTTTACACCGACGTACCTGCTTCGTGAAGAGCAGTGTTCCGGAGTGGTGCTCTAGTAAGGCAAGAACGGAGGTAGGTCGAGTCGTTACTCCCTGGGCCGTGTCTTGCCCCATCGTCACCTGTGAAGGACCCGGAAGCTCTACCGGTCAACCATTGAGCTTCGCTTTTTGACTCGGCTGAGTCCAAGCGCAGTGGCGCTTTTGCTGGTTGGAGTCGTAACTCCCAGCCCGACCAGAGACACAGGGACTGCCAGCTGTAACGCACACCAGGAGGTGTTTGCCGCGTTACAGACTCGGAAGTCCACAGGATCGATCGAGCGGCTGCTCTCGGTTCAGTCGTCTTGCTTGTGATTGGGGTATCGGTGACGCATCACCAGGAGGTGACTCCGCGTCCCGGTGCAGTCTGAGGAAGAGGTTGAGCGGCTGCTCCCTTCAGGTAGAGACCCCGGCTGGGTGTTTCCCTGACTCCTCGATTCTCCCCAACACTCTTCGTGCCCCTCACAGCCTACCGATTGGCATTGTCGGCCATTTCATTTCTGTCCTCTGTTGGCATACGCCGGGATCGGCGTATATGCAGAGGACGGTTAGGACCATCCGTGCTGTGGGCTGGTAACGTACTTAGCCTGGAGGATTCCAGTGACTATAGCTTTTGTTTGTTCTTTGTATGTTATTTGCCTTCATTAAAAGAACTAACCCTTCACAAGTGGTTGCGTCCTCATTGTCGTGTCTGTTAAACGATCCTGAGACGTTCAGGGCGTTACAAAATATCCGACCTTAATAACACTAACTGTCTCCCGGTCGATAACAGACATGGCAACACTTGATGATGTGCTGGCTGCTTTAGCGGCCATGCAAGTTGAAGTGGCTGCCTCTAGGCAAGAAACAGCCGATGTAAAAGACAGACTGGATGCTATCCAATTGGACCCGCTCACGCCCAGCACCTCCCTCACGAACCAGACCCCTGCGGTAGTAGTGGAAATGCCGGTAGCCATCCCCTTGGCAACACCAGAGAGGTACAGTGGGGATCCTAACACAGTGCAGGTATTCCTCACACAAGTGGCGCTACATTTATCGTGCAAACCAAAGGCGTTCCCCACGAGTCAGGCTCGTGTGGCTTTCCTTATATCCTATTTGGCTGGAAACGCGGCACAATGGGCCGTACCTCTGGTGAGCAGGGACGACCCCCTCTTATGTGATTGGGGTGCTTTTCGCGAGGAATTCCTGAAGGTATTCGACAGAAGGGCTGACTCGTACACGGCGGACCGTGAAATGCTTGAGTTGAGACAGGGATCCAACGACCTGGTGCAGTATCTCAACGCGTTCCGAAGGCTGGTTGCGGAAACCAAGTGGCCTGTTGCTAAACAGACGGCGCTCTTCCATCAAGGGTTGTGCGATGAGCTCAAGGACGCCGTGGCTCATATTGACCCTCAACCCAAGACATGTGAGGGCCTTATCAACCTGGTATTACGGCTGGAACATACGCTAAGTGAAAGAAAGGGGGATCATGGGAGAAAAGGAAAATCCCTTCCATCCTATGTGACGGTGGGAAGTCCTGAAACTTCCACCGCATCCAAGGGAGAACCCATGGACATCGGCGCAATACGAGCGAGCCTCACAGCCACGGAGAAAGAGTCACGCCGTAAACAAGGATTGTGCCTATATTGTGGCAAAAAAGGCCACTACGTACGTGAATGCCCTGCCAAACCGAAGACGTCACGTTATCGGGCCAACCGGTCGGTAACAGCCGTGGTGGACATACCGGCGGAAAACTAGAGGACTCCAAGACCAGAGAAGGGGCATCTCGGAGTCACTCATCCATCCCTTCACTTTCCAACTCGGTCACTAAGGGACAACGACACCTGTTTATCACGGTGCACGTGGGAGTGCATGACCAGTGGATACCCGTTGTGGCCATGGTGGATTCAGGGGCCACTGGCATGTTTATGGACCACAACGAGGCATGCAGGCTAGGGCTAGTGCTTCTTCCCAAAGCAGTACCCGAAGACGTCTATGCGGTAGACGGAAGGCGATTGGTGACGGGGCCCATCGGACAGCACACGGGGGTCCTTCCGATGAGATATGGGAGGAACCATTTGGAACAAATCGATTTTAACATCATCCGAGCGCCCCAATATGGCGTCATATTGGGATTGCCGTGGCTACAGAAACACAACCCCTTTGTGGATTGGCCAACACATCGCATCAAAATGACGTCACCGTATTGCATCCTGCATTGTGGAATAAGAATGGAATCCCTTGACGCAGATGAGAGCGGGAGTCAGACGGTGGCTACAGCGGCAGAAAAAGATGTGGCTCTCCCCCAGGCTTATCACAGTTTTGAGGATGTATTTGATGAGGTGAAGGCGGAAGTGCTACCACCACATAGACAGTTTGACTGCCAGATCGACCTGGTGCCAGGGGCCAGCGTTCCCAGCGGCAGGCTGTATGCCCTGACGGAGCCTGAAAACGTGCATCTCCGGGGGTACCTGGATAAACTCCTCAAGCTAGGATTCATCCGCCCGTCCAAGTCTCCGGCCGCCTCGCCACTCTTCTTCATCCCGAAGGCTAATGGGGAGCTGAGAGCCTGTGTGGACTTTAGGGCATTGAATGCGATAACCATAAAAAATCGGTACCCCTTGCCTCTCATCAGTGTACTTCTGAAACAGGTCAAGAAAGCTCGTATCTACACCAAGTTGGATTTGAAAGGGGCCTACCATCTGGTGCGCATGAGGGACGGAGACGAGTGGAAGACCGCCTTTAAGACCAGGTTCGGCCTTTTTGAGTACCTCGTCATGCCGTTCGGTCTGTGCAACGCCCCGGCAGCCTTTCAGTACTTTTTGAATGAGGTATTCAGAGAGGAGTTGGATATCTACGTGGTCGTATATATCGACGACATCCTCATCTATTCGTCCAGTGTGGAGGAGCACGTACACCACGTCAAAGCTGTGCTCCAAAAGCTGAGGGAAAACATGCTGTTTTGTAAACTCAGCAAGTGTGACTTCCACGTCACATCCGTGGAATTCCTCGGAGTGATGCTGAGTCCAGAGGGACAGGAGATGGCAGAACGAAAGATCAAGGCGGTGAAAGAATGGCCGGTGCCCCAAAGCGTGAAGGACGTCCAAAGTTTCATTGGCTTCGCCAACTTTTACAGGCGGTTTATAGATGGATTTTCAGGAGTGGTGGCCCCAATCACACAGCTACTGAGGAAGTCCAAGGAGTTTGTCTGGTCCCCTGAAGCGAACAAAGCCTTTGAGGCCCTGAAAAGCGCCTTTGGTAAGGCGCCGGTTTTGGCTCACCCCGATCCGGATCTCCCCTACGTGGTGGAAGCGGACGCGTCGGATGTGGCGCTGGGGGCTATCTTGTCCCAACGCAACCACGACACAGGGGTGCTTCATCCCGTTGCGTACATGTCCCGCAAACTCAACGACGCCGAACGCAACTACCATATTGCGGAGAAGGAGCTTCTCGCAATCAAGGACGCCTTCACCGAATGGAGGCATTGGTTGATGGGGGCAAGACATGTGGTATCGGTGTACACGGACCATCGGAACCTACAGTTCATGACGGCCACTAGACACCTTTCTCCCAGGCAGCTGCGGTGGATGATCTTCTTTGCGGGGTTCGACTTCCGCATCACATATCGGCCGGGGACGGAAAACCGGAAGGCGGACGCCCTGTCCCGTCAATCTGCAGTTAAGGAACCATTGCCTGCGACCGAGCGTTCCATCATTTCCCCGAGGATGGTATTGGGGGTTATCCAACCGGATACTTTCCTGAGGGGAATAAAGAGAGGGATCAGGTCATTCGCATGGCGGAGGTGGCTCCTCAGTCACAGAGAATGGCAGCTGAAGGACGGGATACCCCTGAAGGGCAGGTGCCTATTGATACCCACGCCTAGGCTAAGGAAACAAGCATTCATCTGGTGCCATGACTCTCCATGCGCAGGTCATTTGGGCTTTGAAAAAACGGTGGCTAGCATGGGACGGCATTTCTGGTGGCCAACCATGAGAGTGGATGTCAGGAGGTGGGGACAGGAGTGTCCTACGTGTGCTACCATGAAGGCCGACCATGGCCGAACCCAAGGGCTCTTACATCCACTTCCGACCCCGGATAGACCATGGGATAGCATATCACTGGACTTCGTGGTGGGCCTACCGGTAGACCAGGGGATGACGGCAATACTGGTGGTGGTGGATTACTTGACGAAAATGGGGCACTTCATCCCCTGCAAGAGAGTCCCTACGGCCGGGGAATTGGCGTCACTACTCCTAAAGAATGTGGTACGACTGCATGGATTACCTGGGGTGAAAGTGTCGGACCGGGGGTCGCAGTTTACTGCGCAATTCTGGAAGACTTGGTGCACTGCGCTGCATGTTAAGACCGCCCTGTCCACCAGCTACCACCCTCAAACGGACGGCCAAACCGAGCGCCTGAACCAAACGCTCAAACAGTATCTGCGATGTTTTGTGGACCAGGGCAGGGAAGAATGGGTCGACTTGCTATGGGTTGCAGAGATAGCCTATAACAACGCCACTCACAGCTCCACACAGTCATCTCCGTTCTATAGCAACTATGGCCAACATCCCAGGTTCTTGCCATTTCTACATCCGTTCAGAGAGGACAGGATTCCCGCCACAGCGGACAGGGTGGCACACATAAAAGACACGTTGATGCGCTCGAGGGCTGTCCTAATAGAGGCCAAGAGAAGATACAAGGCTGCGGCAGATAGGAAGAGAAGGCCCGGGCCACTGTACCGCACTGGAGACTACGTCTGGATATCCACAAGAAACATGAGGTTTCGAAAGAACAGTGTGTTCCATCCCAAGTACATGGGCCCCTATCGAATTACCAAGTGTATGGGTCCCGTGAACGTGAAGGTGTGCTTGCCCCAGTCATTGCGGATACACCCTGTCTTTCATGTATCATTGCTCAAACTAGCACCCTCCAAGCCGTCTGGGACACCTAGGCCGGTATGCGTGGAGTCGGAGGTGGAGTATGAAGTGTCGGGCATACGGGCGTCCAAATGGCGCAGGGGGAAGCTGTGGTACCTGGTTGCGTGGAAAGGCTATGGCCCGGAGGAGCATTCATGGGAACCGGCTGAAGGGGTTCATGCTCCGCGCTTGGTCTCCTTGTTCCATCGGCGTTTTCCTGCCAGCGCTGGACCCGTGGGGAGCCGCTGAGAGGGAGGATGTACTGTCAAGAATTCCTGTCATGCGAGGGGAGGAAAACGGTAACCAGCGAAAACGGACTACATCTCCCAGGATGCTTAGCGGTTGAGAGGTTATGTAAACAGGAGAGCTGTTACATAACTCAAGGGAAACACGCCCTTATGTAAACTGGAGAGCTGTTACATAACTCAAGGGAAACATGCCCTTATGTAAACAGGAGAGCTGTTACATAACTCAAGGGAAACACGCCCTTATGTAAACAGGAGAGCTGTTACATAACTCAAGGAAAACACACCCTATAAAGGGAGGAACCGGGAGGTACAAGGCTGTCGGATATTGTGTTTACACCGACGTACCTGCTTCGTGAAGAGCAGTGTTCCGGAGTGGTGCTCCAGTAAGGCAAGAACGGAGGTAGGTCGAGTCGTTACTCCCTGGGCCGTGTCTTGCCCCATCGTCACCTGTGAAGGACCCGGAAGCTCTACCGGTCAACCATTGAGCTTCGCTTTTTGACTCGGCTGAGTCCAAGCGCAGTGGCGCTTTTGCTGGTTGGAGTCGTAACTCCCAGCCCGACCAGAGACACAGGGACTGCCAGCTGTAACGCACACCAGGAGGTGTTTGCCGCGTTACAGACTCGGAAGTCCACAGGATCGATCGAGCGGCTGCTCTCGGTTCAGTCGTCTTGCTTGTGATTGGGGTATCGGTGACGCATCACCAGGAGGTGACTCCGCGTCCCGGTGCAGTCTGAGGAAGAGGTTGAGCGGCTGCTCCCTTCAGGTAGAGACCCCGGCTGGGTGTTTCCCTGACTCCTCGATTCTCCCCAACACTCTTCGTGCCCCTCACAGCCTACCGATTGGCATTGTCGGCCATTTCATTTCTGCCCTCTGTTGGCATACGCCGGGATCGGCGTATATGCAGAGGACGGTTAGGACCATCCGTGCTGTGGGCTGGTAACGTACTTAGCCTGGAGGATTCCAGTGACTATAGCTTTTGTTTGTTCTTTGTATGTTATTTGCCTTCATTAAAAGAACTAACCCTTCACAAGTGGTTGCGTCCTCATTGTCGTGTCTGTTAAACGATCCTGAGACGTTCAGGGCGTTACACCCAGCTTTGAAACAACGGATGTAGCTGTAATGCCATATCCTCTCTCCTTTGCTTAAAATATGAAGGAGGTGTTGTCTATATGCAAATAAAAGTAATTGTTCTCAAACGCAATTATGAAGGAAAAAAGAGTTTTAGTGAAATAAAATATTTGGCTAAGATCACAGAGTTTAAGCGTGGAATCCGCGGTTTATCCAGGTTTTCTGGATTTACTATATGCAAATCAGCCAGTAAATGGTAATCTATTTGTCGTTTGTTATTTCAAAGCTTTGTGTTTACCTCAGTGCATTTTTAGCATTTTTTTATATAGCGCAAACTTAGAGCTCTATTCATTAGTACCAGTTACAGTGCACACTTTTTATAGGCAAAGGGATGATTAAGTGATTTACCAAAAATCATAGCATTTTGAACAGATGCAGAGGGTTGACCATTGCTCCCCAGTTTCAAATTCAGGACCCTGTGGGACCCCCCCCACCATATCCGGGAGGTCAGGATATTCCTACCCTGCCCCCTTTTCATTATTTTTTACTTTTTTTGTGGGACCCAGCTTCAAGCCTGTCCCAAGATGGCTGCCAACATTTCCTGGTTGAAGGGTTGGTAGCCAATCAAATTTTAGTAGGCTCTGCGAGTCCACTGCATGGACTTGGGTCCCCAGATATCTATATTTTTTTAACTTAAATTTCTCTGGAACTATTGAACGGATTTAGACCAAATCAGAAAAAGCACACTTTGTGCACCAACATCTAGCTTTTTGCTAAATTTGGTGTAATTCCGTTCTGCGTTTTGGGCTGTAGTCGTGTTCATAAAATGAAAAATCCCCATCGACAGAACATTGGGAAAATGCATTTTGGACCCCTGTTTTTCTTGGCCCCCGCTTGACAGATCACCACGAAACTTTCAACACGCCAGCTGAACCAAAATGTGAATTTGTCTAAACATTTTGCGAAAATTTGTCAAGGTGCGCCAAAGTTATTGGTAAAACAAAATACGCTTTTCCTGTAGAAAGTTTGGTCCTAACTATACCTACCTACTGGCTATCGCCAGTAGATTATATATATATATGTATGTGTGTGTGTGTATTATATGTGCAAAATGAGAATTCTGGGTAATTCCAAAGTTTAGCTGGAGTGCAGCCCCTATATAGTGTACCTGACAATACCAGCGACACTGAATCTGATCACCTCAAATGTCAGTTTTTCTATTCATTTTTTTAGGCATAGGTTTAGTACAGTACCACACAGGCCAAGCTAGAAAGTGACAAAGTCTTTTGCCATTTTTACAGCAAAGTCTTTAAGCATAGGATTAGCTTTTGCCATCTGAGATCCAAAATCTTTTACCACTCCAGGTACAGTACTACAGATTTGGATTGGTAAAATACTTCCCAAGCCAACCTGGAATTAATAAAAGCAAACCCTGAAAACGTGTTTAGCTCTTACTATGAGCTCCTCAGAAAGGTATAGCTTTGTCCAGATTCAAGGGAACACCCAGTATAAGGCAAAAAAATAGCCTTTCAGGCTTAGAGTGCCAGATAATTTATGCCAAAAAAGGAAGCAAGGAACTCTGGGTAGTTCCCAAGCAACCCCACTCCAGGCTTCTATGAAATAGATGCTAACTTGATATGTTACTTTGTCATTATGTAAGCTCATTTAAATGTGTGTATATTACATATTAGATCAAATGCCAAACGTAAAACAACACATTGACAAAGACAATGCTTGCTTTCTGCCAGGGCCAAACCAATGAAAAAAGCTGATGACAGTTAAAGAATATGGTGGAGAGGGTAAATAGCCTTTATTTTGGAACCATGACACTTATGATACAGCCAATTGAAAAGCCAGTAGTTACAATTCTTCCCATTGTAATTCCTCTTTCTTATTTTTCAAAGCAAGTGATTGTCTACTACCTACATTTCCAGTAATATGCAGCGCACCTAAGTCCCAATAATATAAAAGAAAAAAATAAATGGAAGCAACTGCTTACTTAGACTTTTTTCAAATAACATCAAAAGTTGTTTGACAATTCAAAATGTGCAGTACAGCACAGTTCTCCACAGAGTATTGTTAGCAGACATCAGAGGTTCAATATTTATTTCAGGTTTATTTACAGCCATTCTGAATTGCTTTGCTAGGAAACAAGATGTGAACAAAGTGGATTCCTTAAAGGTGTCCCTACCATATTTTTTGACAGATGAAGGGCTGCATTTTCATTCTTGTATTACATGTATACATTTCAACTACACATGGAATTCTGAAGAATGCAGTGTTTATTTTATGAAGGGTGAAGTTTAACTGCATCTTTCTAAGTCCAACACCTCTGAATGGTGAATCAAGGAGGGCAATACCATTTGTTTTACCACATTACATGTTCAAACCTCGAAATATGTATACTTATCTCTTGCTCAAATTTTGCCAGGTTATTATACATGGCAAAAATCTTGCAGGGAAAATCCTTTTGGGTTGGGTAATTTCCATACCTTATCTAGCTTGTTATTTGTCAGATGATATGAGTTTTTTACAGTGTTATTACATACTGATATGTTCTTTTTTCCAGATCTCACTAAAAAGATGGCTGCAGAGTCAAAGGTAGTGTGTGACCTTGTTGATAACCTTTTAGCTCAGCCATCAATTTTGGAGGCAATAAGCCAAACTCTAGATGTACCAAGGAATCCTCAGACCCATGTTAGGTCCAATCAAACCTTTTCAGGAAGTAGTAATGCCAATACTAACAGTCTAAGCATATCTAGATCAAACTACAATACACGATACTGAAACAGAGGACAAGAGGTGGACGAAGAAGTAAGACACGTTTTTTCGAGAGGAAGGTGTTCTTCAAACCCAATGGAATCTGCTAAATCAGCCCAAGAACAGTCAGAAACACGTGTGCAAAGTTCTGTGACGCAATCGCCAATATTTCACTTTACACGCACTTTGGAAGACAGAATGGTGAAAGGATGCAACAGCCAAAATATACTCGGAGGTTAGATTACATATGATATACTATTTCATTGCCTTCATTGTCTCCCAAATAATTTTGTTCAAATAAATTTCACTATGAGTTTCACTTTAAATTGGGTGTGTGGCCTACAAACCACCGGGGTGGTGGATGTTCTCCTTCCGCAGACCCAGAATCTCTCACTTGCCAAATGTAGAGTTTCTTGTTGTGTCAGTGATAATTTACCAAAAGAGCTTACTTGAGAGGAGCACATTTGGCAAAAATGCAATGGGGTGCTATGCAATAGTTACCGTACAGCATTTATTTGTTTTATTTGAAATAAACACTTGAATTTGTGGATTTTTAATATTTTATTTTAAATATATATACTCATATGTACACACACACACATATAGTGTGTATATATATATATATATTATATATATATTAGTGTATATATCTATACATATATATATTCAGTGAAAAAACCATAGGTTTCACACACGTTATAGTTAGGAATTAGCATTTAAAAAACCTTAGAAATTCAGTGAAAAAAACCATAGGTTTCACACATGTTATAGTTAACTGGACATTTTACTCGTAAAAAACCATTGAAATTGCCCCGTTATAGTTAGTTCAGCTAACTATAACTCGCGCGCCCGCAATGCACTGCTGATGACGTCACATATTACATCACTCATGACATGGTCAGTGACATCACTCATGACATCACTGATGACATCTCAAATGACATCACTGATGACATCACTGATGACATCATCCAGTGAATGTGTGTTTTTCTGAAAATTAAATATGTTTTATATATGTATATCTCAAGGTCGATGGAAGAATAAATGGGTATATAAGTGTCTAAATGGATGAATTGTTTTTGAAAAATTGATTGTATTACTGACTGATTAAGTGTATCTTAGTGAATACATGGCTTAGTGAGTAATGTTTAAATATGTAAATATCTGTATCAGTCTCTCACTTTGTGTATAAGTGGCTGCATGGGTTGGTGTGTAGCTACATGAGTGTCTAAATAGGTTATTAGTTGGTTTTTTGAGTATCAGTATGAGTGTGAGTGTCTGGTTCGGTGAGGGGTATTACGTAGTGCATGGGTGCATGAATGAGTGACTCATTGTTTGTATGTGTTGAAGACAGCATGTGTGCAGGACTGTATGGGTGGATGAGTGTATGTATGGGTGTGTTAGTGAGTGAATGACTGTCTCAATAGTGTCTTTATGTGTAACTACATATGTTTTAAACTAGTATATGTGACTATTGGTGTATATATGTGAGTATATGTGAGAGTGAGAGATTGAAAGAGTTCCTGTATGAATAAGTATGTGTTTCTATAAGTGATTGTTTAAAAGACTAAGTATATGTAAGTTTCCGTAGAAGTAAGTGTGGTGGTGTGTGTATAACTGTATATGCAAGTAAATGTATGTTTGATTCTTTATTAGCATGACTAACTATGTGTGTGAGTACCTCTATGGATGAGTGGCATTGTGTAACAGGATGTATACGTGTATGAGTACATTTGATGAGTGAGTACATGTATGAGTGACTGTATAGGACTGTTGGTGAATGAGTGGATGTGTATTTGGATCTTAGAATTACTGTATAGGTTGTTGTAACTGGTATTGGTATGTCCATTGTTTTTAAAATTTTAATTTCTATTTTTGATTGTGTGTATCAAAGGTTATATTAGGGGAAGAGGAGGTCTGCCACTCTATCACAAGGATGATGTCATCAGTGATGTCATCAGTGATGTCATTTGAGATGTCATCAGTGATGTCATGAGTGATGTCACTGACCATGTCATGAGTGATGTAATATGTGACGTCATCAGCAGTGCATTGCGGGCGCGCGAGTTATAGTTAGCTGAACTAACTATAACGGGGCAATTTCAATGGTTTTTTACGAGTAAAATGTCCAGTTAACTATAACATGTGTGAAACCTATGGTTTTTTTCACTGAATTTCTAAGGTTTTTTAAATGCTAATTCCTAACTATAACGTGTGTGAAACCTATGGTTTTTTCACTGAATATATATAATTACCTACTGGCGGTCGCCAGTAGGTAGTTATAGTTAGGACCACGTTTCCATAGGAAAACCTCAACATTCTATTTTGAATAACTTTGGCGCCGGTTGACGAATCCTCGCGAATTTCTCAAAATAGGTGGGGCGCTACGCTCCGCTCCTACCCTGAAAGTCTCGGGGGGATCCGTCAAGCGGGGGCTGAGATAAAAGGGGGGTCCCAAAACGCGTTTTTCCCATGCATTTTTCCATAGGACCTTTAGAACGAGCTACAGCCCGAACGGCTGAACAGAATTACTCAAAATTTGGCAGAGAGGTAGTCCCTAGGTCAAGGAAGTGCCTTTTGTAGGTTTGGTGTAAATCTGTTCAGTAGATTCTGAGAAAATAGCCTTTAAATCAATATATATATCTGAGCCCGCTTACGGTACGCTTACCGTACGCTTACGGTAAGCGTACGGTGGCGTGCGCGAGCGCGATTCTGATTGGCTCTTAGATCTTAGTAAACATTCGAATCGGTCCAAACCAGGAAGCGGCGGCCGCCATTTTGTGTATTTCACTCTGAAAAAAAAGAGTGAAAACAAGGAAAGGGGGCAATGAGGAGAGTTACAGACCCCCAAACATTTGTAAGGGGGTCAAAGAAGGACAGAAAAGTACAAAAAAAACATTTATTGATTTTAAAAAAAATCACGGGGTACGCGTACGGTAAGCTTACGGTAAGCGTACGGTAAAAAAAAAATAAAAAAAAATAAATGAAAAGCAGATTTAAGAGTTTAGATATTAGGGAGCTCTAAAAAGAGCTGTTGTGTTTATGAAGTCATTTTTTAAGTGGTACCTACAAGTAAGTACCGATGCAGAGTCTAAGGTTCAAGAGGAAGACTCTGTTCCCTTCATCATTGAAGTGCACACCATCTCCTCTATAAATGTCTTGCATGTCATAACGCAAGTTGTTGTGGAAAATGGCACCCATACCATAGTCACGGAGGAAAGCAGAAACAGATTTGTTGACGTGCTTTCTTGCTTTGTCAATCTGTGGACAGAAATGATTGGACCAGTTCCATTTTTGCCTTTGGCATATGTTGGAAAACACAAAGGCAGTTTTAGGGAAAAGTGTAAACAGTTGTGCAAAGGTGTCCTTCATAAGCATTTCCAGACCTACCCCAGTCAAAGTGCCTAGGTCATTGCCACCACAGTGCACTATTATGAGGTCAGGGTGTTGGATTTGAATGAAGGATTTCACCAATGGCATCAATTGGTGCCACTTTAACCCTCTCTGACCAATCCATTTAATGTCTACATTTGGCAAAGCAAGGTCTCTCACCATACCTGTTTTCTCTGCAAACTTTTCACTCCAGAAGACATAGCTGTGCCCTACAATCCACACTGTGAACATCTTCAAAGGAGAACTGGATGCACTCAGGAGGTGTCTTTCAGTAGAATGGCAATATGAAAAGAAAGACAGTTTGGAAATGGAGGCATACATATTTTTTTCAAAACAAAAAGAACTGATTGGCTGTTTCATACCATTCTAGAATAAAAACTAGGCTGTATGTGTAAATTAATAGAAGCATGTTTTGTATTGGTAAAACAAAATGTGTAACCAAAGAACAGTACTATGGATTTGCTGTTAGGTTTGAAAAGTCAAGCACTCTTGCTCTGTGGAATTGAAACATTGTTTGGCGAACTTCTGACCTAACTCAACACAGCAGTGTTCCATGAGCTGTTGCTATGGTAGCAGGCAGAAGTCAAGTTGGGGGAAGGGTACTAGGCAGAAGTCAAGTTGGGGGAAGGGTACTTTTGGAAAAGGGTTGGTTTTCAACCAATAGAAATGTGTGATTTCATTTGAAAAAAAAGGGGGAAGCACTGAGATTTGAAACTTACAAGTATATGTGTGAAAAAATAGAGGGAAAGTTTGCCATTATCTGGTTCTGCTGAGAGGAGAGAGGTGAACACAACAGAGATCCTGGCTCTGATAATCTGCTGTTTGAGTGTCACATTTCTTTCACAACTAACTAATTTTAAAGGTGAGTTTACAGTTTGAGAGGGGATGTATGTGGTAACTTAAGAAAAGAATAATAGAAATGGAAATTGTTTTTGTTGTAGTTACACATGGTGGTTTCATAATGTGTCAGTCTGTAAAAGTGATTTTCACTTGCCCCGAAAAAAAAAAGAGCAGTAAGTGTGCTTTCAAATTGGCAAAGAAATTTCGTTTTGGGACTAATGTGAAAACATGACTCTGTGTGCAGAGAGGAATTATAGGCAGAGATTTATTGCGTATTGCTCTGGTGATTTCACAGTTGCATTAGATGGAAAGGGGGAGCGAATTTTTGGGGGAAGAAGCAGAGTCTTAGCACACACCCATGTGCTTGCCATGTATAGTCATGCACAGTATTTACAAGCAATTGGGGTTTTCAGGTTTCAGTCTGTAATGCAAATACATTCAGCATCACTAAGGCTGGTTGCCCTTGCTGGAGTGTAGGCAGTCACCGAGAATACACATGGTGGTGGTCTGAAAAAACAGTTTGGACATGTGCATTTAAAAAAATGAAAAAAAGTGGTTTCATAATGTGTCAGTCTGTAAAAGTGATTTTCACTTGTAAAAAGTGATTTTCACTTGCCCCGAAAAAAAAAAGAGCAGTAAGTGTGCTTTCAAATTGGCAAAGAAATTTCGTTTTGGGACTAATGTGAAAACATTACTCTGTGTGCAGAGAGGAATTATAGGCAGAGATTTATTGCGTATTGCTCTGGTGATTTCACAGTTGCATTAGATGGAAAGGGGGAGCCATTTTTTGGTGCAGAAGCAGACTCTTAGCACACACCCAGCTGCTTACCATGTGGAATCATGGACAGTATTCACAAGCGAGTGGGGTTTGAGGTTTCAGTCAGTAATGCAAATACATTCAGCATCACTAAGGCTGGTTGCCCTTGCTGGAGTGTAGGCAGTCACCCAGGTTACAAATGGTGCTGGTCTGAAAAATGTAAATATGTGTACTGTATTATAAAATGTTTTAAAAATATTAATACTTTTTTCTTTTTTTCCAGATAGATATAGAAAATTTTCGAAAACTACAAACATTTTTAAAACTATTTTTAAAAAAAACAAATGAATAAATATTTTTTCAGTAAGTATGGTAAGTCAATAATAATAATTGTAGTCTCTCAAGGACAATGTAATGTGATAAATGATTGTTAGTGTTTTTTTAAAAAAAAAAAAAAAAGTACGCGCACCGTACGCGTACGGTAAAAAATAAATTAAAAAAAGTTTTTAAAAACATATGTAAAAAAAAGATGAAAGATAAGGTTGGCTCTTAAAAGAACCGTTGTGTTCATGCAGGGACAGAGGAAAGGAAGCATGGGAAAATTATTCAAAGCGACAAATGTGCTGATCTATTTTGTTGTTCACTAGGGAAACACTGGTCTCCCTATGGCAAATTAGATCTTTACAAAATGTGCAATGAATATCAACCTTCCGAAATCGTGGGTTCATTTCCAGAGGGCCAGCAAAAGGAGATTCTCCCCCCACAGATGAAGGGCTCACCTGACCTGCAGAAGAAGGAGTCAGCCCTGCAGATGATGGTTCAGGCTGAGCTACTGTGGATGTACTGGCTCGTCTTTCTGAAGAGTTACCTCCAAAAAGATGACCATGTGTCCTTCTGTGTACATCCTGGAGGTGTCTCTTCATGGTGTGATTCCCAAAGGAATACTTCCTGTTAGGATTACCTCTAGAAAGTACACGCTTACACAGCTTACAAGTCACTAAGGGTGCATTTACCTTTTGCTGGCCTTCAGGAAAAGTAAAATAATCCCATACATAAGAGGGCTTTTGTTTCCTCGATCTCTGCCTCAAGACAGTGCTGCTAGTGCTAGCCTCACTCTCAGAAGAGCTCTGCTGTTCTGCCATCGTATCCCAAAGACAAACCAGCTCCTTCTCCCAAGGGATCACAAGCAGAAATGAGGGGAATGGGTGTGGTGTAGGAGAGTTCTAGAACTGAAAGTAGTTTCAACCAATCAAAAGTTGTGTTTCATGATCACATGACCTACCGTACGCTTACGGTACGCTTACGGTACGCTTACGGCAAAAGTGCGCATGCGCGTAAAAAAGACACGCGCTTGCGCGCATGCGCATAACAGTCACTCCCGGCACTTCCGCGTAACGTGCGCGTGTAGCGTACACGCGTACGCGTCCCACGCGGAGTACGCGCGGCTACGCAAATTGCGTAACTATACGCAAGCAGCGTAGGAAAATTACGGACGTTGCGTAAACCGTACGCTTACCGTGAGCTTACGGTACGCGTACTAAAAAAAATTTAAAAAAAATAAAAAAAAAAATTAGCATTTAAAAAACCTTGCAAATTCACTGAAAAAACCATGGGTTTCACACACGTTATAGTTAGGAATTAGCATTTAAAAAACCTTAGAAATTCAGTGAAAAAACCATAGGTTTCACACATGTTATAGTTAGCTGGACATTTTACTCGTAAAAAACCAATGAAATTGCCCCGTTATAGTTAGTTCAGCTAACTATAACTCGCGCGCCCGCAATGCACTGCTGATGACGTCACATATTACATCACTCATGACATGGTCAGTGACATCACTCATGACATCACTGATGACATCTCAAATGACATCACTGATGACATCACTGATGACATCATCCTTGTGATAGAGTGGTAGACCTCCTCTCACCCTAATATAACCTTTGACACACACATTCAAAAATAGAGACTAAAATTTTCAAAACAATGGACATACCAATACCAGTTACAACAACCTCTTCAGTAATTCTAAGATCCACATACACATCCACTCATTCACCAACAGTCCAATACAGTCACTCATACATGTACTCACTCATCATATGTACTCATACACCTATACATCCTGTTACACAATGCCACTCATGCATAGAGTTACTCACACACATAGTCACTCGTGCTATTAAAGAATCAAACATACATTTACTTGCATATACAGTTATACACACACCACCATACTTACTTCTACGGAAACTTACACATACTTAGTCTTTTAAACAATCACTTATAGAAACACATACTTATTCATACAGGAACTCTTCCAATCTCTCACCCTTGCATATACTCACATATATACACCAATAGTCACATATACTAGTTTTAAACATATGTAGTTACTCATAAAGACACTATTGAGACAGTCATTCACTCACTAACACACCCATACACACACTCATCCACCCATGCAGTCCTGCACACATGCTGTCTTCAACACACACAAACAGTGAGTCACTCATTCATGCACCTATGCACTACGTAATACCCCCCACCGAACCATGCAGACACTCAGACTGATACTCAAAAAACCAACTAATAACCTATATAGTCACCCATGTAGCTACTCACCAACCCATGCAGCCACTTATACACAAAGTGAGAGACTGATACAGATATATACATATTTAAACATTACTCACTAAGCCATGTATTCACTAAGATACACTTAATCAGTCAGTTAAACAATCAATTTTTCAAAAACAAATCATCCATTTAGACACTTATATACCCATTTATTCTTCCATCGACCTTGAGATATACATATATAAAACATATTTAATTTTCAGAAAAACACACATTCACTGGATGATGTCATCAGTGATGTCATTTGAGATGTCATCAGTGATGTCATGAGTGATGTCACTGACCATGTCATGAGTGATGTAATATGTGACATCATCAGCAGTGCATTGCGGGCGCGCGAGTTATAGTTAGCTGAACTAACTATAACGGGGCAATTTCATTGGTTTTTTACGAGTAAAATGTCCAGCTAACTATAACATGTGTGAAACCTATGGTTTTTTCACTGAATTTCTAAGGTTTTTTAAATGCTAATTCCTAACTATAACGTGTGTGAAACCCATGGTTTTTTCAGTGAATATATATATATATATTCAGTGAAAAAAACCATAGGTTTCACACATGTTATAGTTAACTGGACATTTTACTCGTAAAAAACCATTGAAATTGCCCCGTTATAGTTAGTTCAGCTAACTATAACTCGCGCGCCCGCAATGCACTGCTGATGACGTCGCATATTACATCACTCATGACATGGTCAGTGACATCACTCATGACATCACTGATGACATCTCAAATGACATCACTGATGACATCACTGATGACATCATCCTTGTGATAGAGTGGCAGACCTCCTCTTCCCCTAATATAACCTTTGATACACACAATCAAAAATAGAAATTAAAATTTTAAAAACAATGGACATACCAATACCAGTTACAACAACCTATACAGTAATTCTAAGATCCAAATACACATCCACTCATTCACCAACAGTCCTATACAGTCACTCATACATGTACTCACTCATCATATGTACTCATACACGTATACATCCTGTTACACAATGCCACTCATCCATAGAGGTACTCACACACATAGTTAGTCATGCTAATAAAGAATCAAACATACATTTACTTGCATATACAGTTATACACACACCACCACACTTACTTCTACGGAAACTTACATATACTTAGTCTTTTAAACAATCACTTATAGAAACACATACTTATTCATACAGGAACTCTTTCAATCTCTCACTCTCACATATACTCACATATATACACCAATAGTCACATATACTAGTTTAAAACATATGTAGTTACACATAAAGACACTATTGAGACAGTCATTCACTCACTAACACACCCATACATACACTCATCCACCCATACAGTCCTGCACACATGCTGTCTTCAACACATACAAACAATGAGTCACTCATTCATGCACCCATGCACTACGTAATACCCCTCACCGAACCAGACACTCACACTCATACTGATACTCAAAAAACCAACTAATAACCTATTTAGACACTCATGTAGCTACACACCAACCCATGCAGCCACTTATACACAAAGTGAGAGACTGATACAGATATTTACATATTTAAACATTACTCACTAAGCCATGTATTCACTAAGATACACTTAATCAGTCAGTAATACAATCAATTTTTCAAAAACAATTCATCCATTTAGACACTTATATACCCATTTATTCTTCCATCGACCTTGAGATATACATATATAAAACATATTTAATTTTCAGAAAAACACACATTCACTGGATGATGTCATCAGTGATGTCATCAGTGATGTCATTTGAGATGTCATCAGTGATGTCATGAGTGATGTCACTGACCATGTCATGAGTGATGTAATATGTGACGTCATCAGCAGTGCATTGCGGGCGCGCGAGTTATAGTTAGCTGAACTAACTATAACGGGGCAATTTCAATGGTTTTTTACGAGTAAAATGTCCAGTTAACTATAACATGTGTGAAACCTATGGTTTTTTTCACTGAATTTCTAAGGTTTTTTAAATGCTAATTCCTAACTATAACGTGTGTGAAACCTATGGTTTTTTCACTGAATTTCTAAGGTTTTTTAAATGCTAAGTCCTAACTATAACGTGTGTGAAACCCATGTTTTTTTCAGTGAATTTGCAAGGTTTTTTAAATGCTAATTTTGTTTTTTTTCTTCTATTTTTTTAAACATATTTTTATTTTAATTTTCTATCCTTTCCTTGCCAATTTGAAAGCACACTTACTGCTCTTTTTTTTTGGGGCAAGTGAAAATCACTTTTACAGACTGTCACATTATGAAACCACTTTTTTCGATTTTCTTAAATGCACATGTCCAAACTTCTTTTTCAGACCACCTCCATGTGTAACCTGGGTGGCTGCCTACACTCCAGCAAGGGCAACCAGCCTTAGTGATGCTGAATGTATTTGCATTACAGACTGAAACCTGAAAACCCCACTCGCTTGTAAATACTGTGCATGATTATACATGGCAAGCACATGGGTGTGTGCTAAGAGTCTGCTTCTTCCCCCAAAAAATCGCTCCCCCTTTCCATCTAATGCAACTGTGAAATCACCAGAGCAATACGCAATAAATCTCTGCCTATAATTCCTCTCTGCACACAGAGTCATGTTTTCACATTAGTCCCAAAACAAAATTTCTTTGCCAATTTGAAAGCACACTTACTGCTCTTTTTTTTTTTGGGCAAGTGAAAATCACTTTTACAGACTGACACATTATGAAACCACTTTTTTCGATTTTCTTAAATGCACATGTCCAAACTTCTTTTTCAGACCACCTCCATGTGTAACCTGGGTGGCTGCCTACACTCCAGCAAGGGCAACCAGCCTTAGTGATGCTGAATGTATTTGCATTACAGACTGAAACCTGAAAACCCCACTCGCTTGTAAATACTGCGCATGATTATACATGGCAAGCACATGGGTGTGTGCTAAGAGTCTGCTTCTTCCCCCAAAAAATCGCTCCCCCTTTCCATCTAATGCAACTGTGAAATCACCAGAGCAATACGCAATAAATCTCTGCCTATAATTCCTCTCTGCACACAGAGTCATGTTTTCACATTAGTCCCAAAACGAAATTTCTTTGCCAATTTGAAAGCACACTTACTGCTCTTTTTTTTTGGGGCAAGTGAAAATCACTTTTACAGACTGTCACATTATGAAACCACTTTTTTCGATTTTCTTAAATGCACATGTCCAAACTTCTTTTTCAGACCACCTCCATGTGTAACCTGGGTGGCTGCCTACACTCCAGCAAGGGCAACCAGCCTTAGTGATGCTGAATGTATTTGCATTACAGACTGAAACCTGAAAACCCCACTCGCTTGTAAATACTGTGCATGATTATACATGGCAAGCACATGGGTGTGTGCTAAGAGTCTGCTTCTTCCCCCAAAAAATCGCTCCCCCTTTCCATCTAATGCAACTGTGAAATCACCAGAGCAATACGCAATAAATCTCTGCCTATAATTCCTCTCTGCACACAGAGTCATGTTTTCACATTAGTCCCAAAACGAAATTTCTTTGCCAATTTGAAAGCACACTTACTGCTCTTTTTTTTTTGGGCAAGTGAAAATCACTTTTACAGACTGACACATTATGAAACCACTTTTTTCGATTTTCTTAAATGTCCATGTCCAAACTTCTTTTTCAGACCACCTCCATGTGTAACCTGGGTGGCTGCCTACACTCCAGCAAGGGCAACCAGCCTTAGTGATGCTGAATGTATTTGCATTACTGAGTCCAACCTCAAACCCTTAAACTATTCTTTTTTTTTCCAGTACACCTTAATTTATTGTGAAAACATACTCCATATTATTTTACATGTTCCTCACATTTAAATTTCTCCCAAAACAGAAAATGATAAACGCAACTACAACAAAAAGAATTTCCATTTCTATTATTCATTTCTTAAGTTACCACATACATCCCCTCTCAAACTCTAAACTCACCTTTAAAATTAGTTAGTTGTGAAAGAAATGTGACACTCAAACAGCAGATTATCAGAGCCAGGATCTCTGTTGTTTTCTCCTCTCTCCTCTCAGCAGAACCAGATAATGGCAAACTTTCCCTCTATTTTTCCACACATATACATGTAAGTTTCAAATCTCAGTGCTTCCCCCTTTTTTTCAAATGTAATCACACATTTCTATTGGTTGAAAACCAACCCTTTTCCAAAAGTACCCTGCCCCCAACTTGACTTCTGCCTAGTACCCTTCCCCCAACTTGACTTCTGCCTGCTACCATAGCAACAGCTCATGGAACACTGCTGTGTGGAGTTAGGTCAGAAGTTCGCCACACAATGTTTCAATTCCACAGAGCAAGAGTGCTTGACTTTTCAAACCTAACAGCAAATCCATAGTACTGTTCTTTGGTAACACATTTTTTTGTACCAATACAAAACATGCTTCTATTAGTTTACACATACAGCCTAGTTTTTATTCTAGAATGGTATGAAACAGCCAATCAGTTTGTGGTAAATAATTTAATTACCGGAACTTAATTTGATGCGGAAAAATCTATAACAATAGCTCAGTAAAATAAGAGGCAGAATCCGTGGTATTAGAGGTTCGGAACGGGCTTTATTCCATAATCAATTTAAATCGATGAGCTCCAGATTCCATCACCACGAAGGTTCAGGAAGTGAAGACCGTACTTTATTGATAGGTAATCATTTTTATACAATAGGCATTACAGTGAAGCAAATGCAGGAGGCGTAACAATTGATAGTAAAGATAAAACATACATGCGTAGCAAAAGTGGGTGTAACTGGGCGTAAATAAAGAACGTCATCAGGTATGATGTCATAATAGGGTGGTTCCATGAAAGAATTTCGCAATGTCAGCAGAAATACTTGGCAGAAATGCGCGCGCAGCAGCATGACGTGTGATTGACGTGCAACTAGGGGGTGAAGGGGACTTGACATTTAGCTCTACATGTGGCGACAGAAGTCTGGAGGGTCAAGTCAACCTAATCCCAAATCATATCTAACATCCTATGTTTAAAGAACTATGTTATCCAAAAGAGAGGCCTTCTTGGAGTAGAATCTTATTCTATACTGACTATACTGACTGTTAGTGCGTGTACAAGCGTCTAAGTGTCTACACTAGATGCGAGGGCAGGAATCTTCCATAGTAACAGGGCTATGAATTACTTGCATAAAGACAGAGAAGCCGGGCCTTTGCTCGGTAGCTGGAAGAATGTTTACTTAGACTACTAGTCAGGAATGCATTGGGTAGGGAGCGGAGCAGATAATTTCGAAGGTGAAATACAGTTTTTGGCAGGCAACAGGCTGATGTCAGGCACCGTTAGCTGCGCAGAGAATGAGGACAAAGTTCATGGATACAGATGCGAGCTCAGACTGGAGCTTTCAGAGGCAGAAGGCAGGAAAAGCTTGATGGCAGAATCAGGGCCTACTTGCCTGGACTGTAAAATGGCATAAGTGAACCATATAAAGCCGGTGGCCTTTCATACTTAGGAATGGAATATCCGGCCCATTCATGGCGGATCTGAAAGAGGACATGTTGGCGGTGGACACACATGTGTTTGCGTCTTCATAACTGGAACTGGAGGGAACATACATATACTTGTGATTTATACATGAAACCGTTGGGGTCCAAGATAGGGGACATAACTGACCAGAAAAATCCATATTTCCACATTCCCTCCTTGTCCCCTACTTGCCCGTCAAGAGATATCAATCTTCATTAATCCATCGATCTGTTCATATTCTTCTTCCGTGATGAATGAAATCTTGGTGGTGGAATACATGATGTGGCACACAGACCACAGATCGCTGGTCCACATTGTAGGCATAGACAGCAACTGAATAATATGAGGAAGCCAATACCTAGGAAGGATAGGACCTTCCATCCAAAGGTAGATAATACACTCCAAAACCAACCGGACCAAGTCCAGGTGCCTGGATTCTGGTGTATCTGGCTTACAATCTTATGAAGGCGAGTTATGGCTTTATATACAGATGGCGAATTTTCTGGTATGAAAATGCAACAACTTGATCCGATGACCCTACAAGCTCCGCCCCTATCGGCCAGGATGACGTCAAGGACAAGACGATTTTGAAGCACAACAATCCGCATAGCAGACTGCTCTTCTGTTAAATTGCCTAAGGCGGAAATAGTTTCGTTCACTACTGCTTCAAGGGTTCTGGTTAATCTACGTATCAGCTTACTATTGGTAACTGTACCTATATAGGGAAAGAGACCTTTATTGAAATCTGTGTATTTTTCCCATGCTGTCTCAGTGTAATCGACTATTGGGAGATCTCTCCTTTCTCTATTGTGTACTAAATGAGTATTTCTGTGATAATCAGGAGGAGCTAGGAAAACAGGTGGCAAAAGGAATCCGATGTAGCAGGTACCATCCCACTCTAGTGGCAAACGTACGTATGCCGTCTGACCACATATGAAGTAGGAATGGCGGGAAGCTCTAAATGTAGACTTGCCTTGATCACTAAATTCTATTACAGTGGTGCATCTACTATGGCCCATATGTATGGAACCATTCTTTCTTACACATAATTCACCTTTAACTGGAAATACTGACATGGCGGGCAAAATTGGAGTAGCTTCGGATTCGACATTCAAGATCATGAGATTGAGCGTAAAATTACCTAATCCATATACTTCATTTTCTAGATCAGTTCCTGTTCTTTTGGGAAGTCCCTCCTTGTTAGGGTGGCAGACTTTGAGTAAAACTAAGTTCAGATTTCCCCATACCCAGTTATCCTGGTAAACTGCAGAATTCGAATCTAGGGAATTAATTAAACTAAACCATGCTCCACAGGAGCCGTTGTGTGTGAACGGGTATGGAAAAAGAGGTAGAATTCCTTTATAGTTCTGATAGGGAGGGAGTCGACCACATATCCAACAATTTGTAGCATTGCTAACCTGATGGGAATGATGTAACATACTAATAAAAGTGTTATTGCGCAGCGCAAATCTATAGGACAATTCATGCGGAGGTAATTCACTAAAAGAATGTTCAGCAGTAACATTGTAAACATGTCTAGAAATAGGATAATATGTGTGCAACAATATACTTGCAGTAATTACTAAAAGACTTAAGAAAAACAGAACTAATAACGTTACTGTGCAATGACTACGCAGTGATTTACAGTACGCATATCGTTTCAATTTTATCCTTCTGTTTCTTTCTCTATACAGGTCTAAGGGATACATGTCAGAGACAAATTCGACCGCTTCACCTTGGAGAGGACTTAAACAATCAAATTGCCTGACTGGTTAGACCTGAGTTTTAGTCTGTATAGTTCATGGCTATTCAGTTCAACCAAAGGAAGTTTAGAGTCAATCGGGGAAGACACGCAAGGTGTGTCGTTTACGTCTGACGGTAGTCCATGAAATTTCTTGATATGACTTGAATGTATCCAGCCTTTTCGTCCTTCGATCTTTACGGCTGTCCTCGTCGTTAGCAGTACGAGCTGAGGTGACATCCACCTAGGATCCAGCTGAGACTTCCGATCAAAGTTCCTCACTAGAACTAAATCCCCTGGAAGTACGTCATGGGGTTTCACCTCGGTGTTGTCGGGAAAGGCTGCAGCTACCTGTGAACGACAAGATTGTAGTGCAGACATCAAGGAAGCCAAGTAATCTGTCAGCATATTACAGTCAATATCAGTTATTTTGCGTGGTATAGGCGTCCCCCACATATTTGGTGGTCTACCGAAGATCACCTCATACGGGGATAGCCCTGTTCGAGAGTGTGCTACCATTCTCATGTAAAAGAGTGCAACGGGTAAGGCTACTACCCAGTCGACACCTTTCTCTCTACATATTTTGGACAATCTAATTTTCAGGGTCTGGTTATGTCTTTCCACGAGACCTGCTGCCTCGGGGTGTCGGACACAGTGAAACTTCCACTGATAGCCTAACAAAAGTGAAACGTGTTTCATTAGTTCGGATGAGAACGGCTGGCCGTTATCTGAGTAGACAACACGTGGTAAACCGTACCGTGGGAAGAATTCTCGAACTAACTGTTTGGCAGTAGTCGGGGCAGTGTAATCTGAAACCGGGTATGCCTCTGTCCAACGGGAAAGAGCACAGACAACTACGAGAACATATTTGAATCCTCGACATCGTTCCATCTGGATATAATCCATCTGGAGGACTTCAAAAGGGTGATCAGGAGGCTGAAATCCACCCTGTTCTACGGGAATGCTTTTACCTGGGTTAAACTGACAACAGATCATACAGGTACGGACTTTTTGTTTAGCTGCTGCTCGTAAATGTTTGTTGAACCAAATGTGTTGGATGCTGTCTAGCATAGCTTTTTCTCCTAGATGTGCTGGACTATGTACCGTGTTAATAACGACTTGGACCATTGAATCAGGAAGGAACCACACAGATTTTTCCTTCGTCATCCATCCTTGATCCGTTTGGATCCCTCCTAATTCAGTCCATTTCTTTATTTCGTCTGGTGTAGCATGTGTCTGTATGTCGATTACGTCAAGAGCGGGATCCTTAACCATCATGCAATGTGTTGGTGTCGGGACTATTGTCTTTGTCATGTCGGATGTTTGAGTTTGAGCAGTCTGTTTAGCTGTTCTGTCAGCTAGATCATTGCCTTGAGAAATGATATCAGTAACTTTCGTATGAGCTTTACATTTCATAATTGATATTGCAGTGGGTAGATGTATTGCATCTAATAAGGCATGAATAAGGGGTCCGTGCTGAATGTGGGCACCGTGAGAAGTTAAATAACCTCTCTCTCGCCACAGCACGCCGAAGTCATGTACAACTCCGAATGCATAACGTGAATCAGTGTATATGTTGACTTTTTTATTTGTGGCTTGAATACAGGCTTGTGTCAGAGCGATGAGCTCTGCTGCTTGAGCGGACAAGGTATTTATGCAATTTGTTTCAATGATTTCAGTGTCTGTTGTGACTGCGTAAGCGGCCACTAGCTCTCCTGTACCTGTTCTCATACATGAACCATCTACATACAACGTCAGGTCTGGGTCTGACAATGGGACATCTGTCAAATCTTGTCTCGGTTTCGTCGTGATAGTGATAACTTCGATACAATCATGTGCAAGTGGGTCTGTTCCATTTATAGGTAACAGTGTGGCAGGATTCAATGTACTACAACGTCTGATTTCTATATGTGGCTGAAACAACGTTAATTCGTAACCAGTAAGTCGTGCTATGGTCAAGTGTTGTGTTTGTGTGCGGTTCAAGAGAACCTCCACTGCATGTGGTACTTGTACTGTCAATGGATGTCCTAATACTATGGCATCGCTTTGTCTGATTGCTAAAGCTGTTGCTGCCACTGATTTCAGGCACGCAGGCAAAGCCTGAGCTACGGGATCTAATGTACTAGAGAAATAAGCACATGGTTTGTGTGATCCTGCTTGTTCCTGTGTGAGTACTGACAAGGCAGTACCTTCGCGTTCTGTAACGAAGAGTGTAAACTGTTTATTGTAACATGGTGTTGCTAAAACAGGTGCTTGGCATAAGGCTTTCTTTAGGCTTTCAAAAGCTTGTGTATGTTCCTGAGTCCAAGGGAGAACAGTCGATGTGGCTGCCTCCTGTGTTGTCAATTGAATGAGGGGTTTTGCTAGAAATGCATACTGAGGGATCCACTGCCTACAATATGAAGTGAGGCCTATGAAAGCCCGCACCTCCTTTTGTGTCTTGGGTATCGGCATATTAGCAATTAGCTGGATGCGATCTGGTGTAAGCTGCCTTCCCTCCTTGGACAGCGGGTGACCAAGGTAAACAACTCGCTGGACACAGAATTGCAGCTTAGAAGGGGACACCTTGTGCCCCTTTTCGGCCAAAAATTGTAATACCGTCAGTGAGGCTTTCTCACATTCAGGTTCGCTTCTAGCGGTGATCAGCAGATCATCGACATATTGAAGCAGGGCAGTGTTGACTGGCATGTGGATACTGTCGAGTTCTCGTTTCAGTGCTTGGCTATAAATGCTGGGGCTTTCTGTAAATCCTTGAGGTGCGCGTGTGAATTTAAAGCTTCGTCCATTTAAACTAAATCCGAACAAGTATTGGCTTTCCCGATCTATTGGGACGCTGAAAAAGGCATTCTTGAGATCAATTACAGTAAAGAATGTTGCTTCGGAATCAATGGCTGTCAGTAATGAAGAAATGTCTGGGACTACGGGGTATTGTGGTACTATGCATTTATTTAATTCGCGCAGATCAATAACCAATCGATATACTGGCGGGGCTGTTGGATCGGTTCGTTTAAGAATCGGAATTATCGGTGAATTACATACATTGGAGTCAGTTTCCACAACCACTCCTTGGGTAATAAGCTCGTCAATGATTTGTAGTAAAGCCACTACAGCATCTGGGGGTAACTTGTATTGTCGCATTCGTGGAAGTACCACTCCTGCCTTTAGTGTGACTTGATATGGTGTAATGTTCATGCAACCAACATCTGTAGGGCCTTGCGCCCATAAATGTGTCGGTAAGGTCTGTAGTCGGTGATCCATGTCTCGGGACACGTAGTGCCCTTTGAAATCACGTAAAAATAATCTTACTCCTTCCGGAGAACAACATATAATAGCTCCTAGAGCTTTCAAAGTTTTTATGCCTAACAAGTTTTCTGGACATGATTTAGTAAGCAATAAATCTGTAGTTCGTGTCAAGGGACCGATCGTAAGTGGAAGAGGCTGTGTTACTTCGTTAATGATAGGTTTTCCTGAAAAGCCAAGGGAAATATTCTGTGCGCCTGAGAGGGGTGCCCCTGGAACTTCACTACGTTTTATTGTTGTTCGGCTTGCCCCTGTATCAAGTAAGAATTTTCTATCTTGACCTAACAGTTCACTGTGTACATAAGGTCCTTCTTGATCCACAGGGACCTCAATAAGGGGTAAGCCAACTTCCCTCTCTAGGCTGTTTCATGAGTATCGTTGATAATCAGGATAGTCATACTGTGCGGTCTGATACATCTGTCGTGTCGTTGTTTGTGTGGCAGCAATAGGCTGCGGTGGTGGAGCTGGCATAGACTGTTGCAGAGCTGGCATGGACTGTGCATGCTGTGGGGCTCCTTGTGTGTTCTGATCCTGTCTAATTGGTCGTGGTCTTTCTTTTGCGTTACCTATGGCAATATTATGTTTTAAAACTGGACAATCGTGTACATAATGACCTGGCTGTTTACAATAGTTGCACGTCCCTTTAACAGGACCTGTTGAAACACTGGACTGTGTTATACCCTTCTTATGACCGTCAGCTGGCACTGTCTGGGAAACTAGCATTTTCATTTTCGTGTCTTTCATGCGTCTATGTTCATGTTCTTGTTCTTCTCTAATTCTATTGTGATGGTACTGTAGCATTTGTAACATTTGTGACGGAGTGTTACCTTGCCAGGTACTCTCGAACTTCAATACTCTATTCTTAACTTGGGGCAAGGCATTTTCAACCAATTTTGTCACAAACAGATGTGGATACGACTCGCTACTTGCTTTTATTCCACTATTTATACCAAAACATTTCTCAAATCGGGAATAGAAATCACTAGTGTCTTCATCTGATTTTTGTTTACAGGCTGAGATTGCACCCCAGTCTTCCTTTTTCGTAGTTAATAAACGTGGCAGTACCTGTACTAGTAAACCTGGTAGTGCTTTGATCTTGTCCCCGAGCCCTGAACCTGGACCTCGAGCTTTTTCTTCGTTTTCTAATGCTGTCCAATCTATCTTCTGGTCTCCCACCTCCCAATCTTTTTCCTTGAGTTTTTCGTAAATGCCCGCAGGCATTAATACCTTCAATATTGTCATAATGTCTAGGTAGGTATATTCTCCCATGAGTAACATATCTTTAATTTCACGATGGAAACCTGCTGGGTCTTTATCATGACTGGGTACCACTTTCTTCATTTCTAATAGTTCTATTTTAGATATGGGTGTGTATACAAACACACGTTTAAACTCATTGTCATCACCCTTTATCGGGTGCACTTCGCGTAAGGGATTCTGTCTATCCATGTAATGCGTCGTTCTTTCCTTGATGGGCAGTGAGACATGTTCAGGACATACAAAAAGAATGTACTGCCTTCTAGATTCTAGTATTTCTCTAATTAACTTAGTACCGGACCCTCTCCATTTATTCGTGAGTAATTCAGTCAATATATCAGGTAAGGGGCCAGGATCGGAGTGTTGGCTTTTATATAATATAAGGAGTTGTTGAATCATGTAGATACCAGCTAAACGCTGTTCATCTGGGGCGAGGTTCAAAAACGTATGTGCTAGTGTATCATCACCATATTTTCCAGGACTATCAACCCAGTGAACGGCTGACCTGGCTAATTCTTGTTCGTCCATAGAATCGAGTATATGATAACTCCTTCGTTCTCGGAGTAATTTGTCAGCGGCTTGGAATGAATGTTCGGGGGACCTTATATTTATTATAGGAGTTTGGAATTTTCTGTTATTATCTGGACGTATCGGACATATCGGATCAGTAAAGCATCTAGTATTATTGCAAGATCTTCCTCTACCTACATATGCCATAGTTCCTAACTGTCCTGTGGGCAGTTCTAATTCTTCCTCGTCCTCGGTTTGTTCTGGTTCGTCTACTGCTAATCTTTCCTCGTGTATTCGTACTATTTCTTTGCGGATCTTTCGGCTCATAGCTACTATGCATGATCGTTTATCGTGTCTCCCCTCTGATATATTCTTACCCCACGTGGTAAGAATTTGCATTTCTTCCGTATTTACCCCTGGTTGATCTTGATTTCTGATCACACAGTTTATGAGGAAACGTAACAGTTCCCCCTGTATTTCCACCTTTTGATACTCCATGGCTCTGTTAATACTCTCAGGGTCTCGCCCTGATTGAACAAAATGATATATATTTTCTAAATGTGCAGTCATTCCTGGTAGCTTCCCTAAATATATTGCAGCTCGTCGGATACGTAATGATGCCAGCATCATTTCGTCCCCTTTTCCGGGCACAGGGTCATATCTACAATCTATTAGAAGTTCCTTGAGCGTGCTGGGAGTTACTAGTTTGGGCGTACGTTGGTGGGCTAATTCTTGAAAGGAAAGTTTATTTGTTCTGGGTGGCGTAGAAAAAATGCTTGATGTACCTCCGGTAGCACCACCTGGGGTGCTCGATGTGAAAGGATTCGTTGAACGTGATATAGCAACCATAGGTGTGGATGCGGATGTAGAAACAGATGTGCTTGCCGGAACTTGTGTCGGAGTTTGCTGTTGCAGAGGTACAGACGAAGGAGGGTCTCGGCGTTGAACCCCCTCGGCAGGCGGTCTATGTGGCGCAGCATTAGCATACTCGGGAGCTGCGTCGTCTAAATAAGAGGAAAGAAAAACATCTTCTGCGGTTCTGGGATGCCCTTTGGGATGTGCTTTTATCGGAAACAATGGGGGTGGCAAGTCTCTTGGTATCTCCGGGGTAGCCTTAGGTAGTCCTTCGGCCAGAAGAGGATACATACCATTCACAAGGGCATTTCTTTGTCTGTCTGTTTGTTCTGACTTTACTCGAGTACCTTCTTCAATTAATACATTTTCTCGAACTTTATTTGAATTCTCCTTACTCTTCTCTTCCTGTCTACGTGCTTTTTCTGTACGTCTATACGATTCTTTACGCCATAATTCAATGGCGTCTTTCTGTGACTGTCTAGCTTTCCTTTTCCATAATTCTTCCTCTACTTTCACGATGCAATCTGCATCCCAGGTCCCAGCTGCGGGCCACCTCTGACTTTCTGGTAATTCCTTGGTGTAGTCTACCCATAGATCAAGAAATAATATGGCGTCTAGGCCATGTTTATGATACATGAAGTACCCTGGAGTGTCCCTAGGAGGAATGGGAACAGCTTCTTCGAGTACCCCTTTTCTAGTTGTGATCTGTCTTAATTTCGAAAAGAGCGGCATATTTGAGAACTGATCTGATACCTAATTTTGAACACGTTTAATACCATAAAACACAATAATGAACAGTCATTCACACCACAATATACAGAACGTATTTAAAACATTTTAACATTTAACATTTAAACAAAATAGACAATGATGGCCAATTAGGGAACTAGTCCCTAAGCATAATACTCGATACTAACTAGGTAAATTCTGAATTATATACTAGACATACTTGATATACTGCTAAACAGTACAGATACACTGCTGAAACAGTGCAGACCGGATTTGTGTACCCAAACCCGTCTTGACCGGCACAACCTATGTGCACGTCAGAACGCCTCCCCGATAATGGTACTCACCGGGTAGCTCGGAACGGAAGGCCTCGGAACTGAACTGAACTTGAACCGGACTGGACTCGACTCGGAACTTCGGAAACTTCGGAAACTGGTGGGCCTCTGTATACCTCGGATCTTGCTCTCTCAGCTAGGCTCTGGTCGGGATACTTCGCACTCCTTAACCATCATGCAATGTGTTGGTGTCGGGACTATTGCTTGATGTACCTCCGGTAGCACCACCTGGGGTGCTCGATGTGAAAGGATTCGTTGAACGTGATATAGCAACCATAGGTGTGGATGCGGATGTAGAAACAGATGTGCTTGCCGGAACTTGTGTCGGAGTTTGCTGTTGCAGAGGTACAGACGAAGGAGGGTCTCGGCGTTGAACCCCCTCGGCAGGCGGTCTATGTGGCGCAGCATTAGCATACTCGGGAGCTGCGTCGTCTAAATAAGAGGAAAGAAAAACATCTTCTGCGGTTCTGGGATGCCCTTTGGGATGTGCTTTTATCGGAAACAATGGGGGTGGCAAGTCTCTTGGTATCTCCGGGGTAGCCTTAGGTAGTCCTTCGGCCAGAAGAGGATACATACCATTCACAAGGGCATTTCTTTGTCTGTCTGTTTGTTCTGACTTTACTCGAGTACCTTCTTCAATTAATACATTTTCTCGAACTTTATTTGAATTCTCCTTACTCTTCTCTTCCTGTCTACGTGCTTTTTCTGTACGTCTATACGATTCTTTACGCCATAATTCAATGGCGTCTTTCTGTGACTGTCTAGCTTTCCTTTTCCATAATTCTTCCTCTACTTTCACGATGCAATCTGCATCCCAGGTCCCAGCTGCGGGCCACCTCTGACTTTCTGGTAATTCCTTGGTGTAGTCTACCCATAGATCAAGAAATAATATGGCGTCTAGGCCATGTTTATGATACATGAAGTACCCTGGAGTGTCCCTAGGAGGAATGGGAACAGCTTCTTCGAGTACCCCTTTTCTAGTTGTGATCTGTCTTAATTTCGAAAAGAGCGGCATATTTGAGAACTGATCTGATACCTAATTTTGAACACGTTTAATACCATAAAACACAATAATGAACAGTCATTCACACCACAATATACAGAACGTATTTAAAACATTTTAACATTTAACATTTAAACAAAATAGACAATGATGGCCAATTAGGGAACTAGTCCCTAAGCATAATACTCGATACTAACTAGGTAAATTCTGAATTATATACTAGACATACTTGATATACTGCTAAACAGTACAGATACACTGCTGAAACAGTGCAGACCGGATTTGTGTACCCAAACCCGTCTTGACCGGCACAACCTATGTGCACGTCAGAACGCCTCCCCGATAATGGTACTCACCGGGTAGCTCGGAACGGAAGGCCTCGGAACTGAACTGAACTTGAACCGGACTGGACTCGACTCGGAACTTCGGAAACTTCGGAAACTGGTGGGCCTCTGTATACCTCGGATCTTGCTCTCTCAGCTAGGCTCTGGTCGGGATACTTCGCACTCCTTAACCATCATGCAATGTGTTGGTGTCGGGACTATTGCTTGATGTACCTCCGGTAGCACCACCTGGGGTGCTCGATGTGAAAGGATTCGTTGAACGTGATATAGCAACCATAGGTGTGGATGCGGATGTAGAAACAGATGTGCTTGCCGGAACTTGTGTCGGAGTTTGCTGTTGCAGAGGTACAGACGAAGGAGGGTCTCGGCGTTGAACCCCCTCGGCAGGCGGTCTATGTGGCGCAGCATTAGCATACTCGGGAGCTGCGTCGTCTAAATAAGAGGAAAGAAAAACATCTTCTGCGGTTCTGGGATGCCCTTTGGGATGTGCTTTTATCGGAAACAATGGGGGTGGCAAGTCTCTTGGTATCTCCGGGGTAGCCTTAGGTAGTCCTTCGGCCAGAAGAGGATACATACCATTCACAAGGGCATTTCTTTGTCTGTCTGTTTGTTCTGACTTTACTCGAGTACCTTCTTCAATTAATACATTTTCTCGAACTTTATTTGAATTCTCCTTACTCTTCTCTTCCTGTTTACGTGCTTTTTCTGTACGTCTATACGATTCTTTACGCCATAATTCAATGGCGTCTTTCTGTGACTGTCTAGCTTTCCTTTTCCATAATTCTTCCTCTACTTTCACGATGCAATCTGCATCCCAGGTCCCAGCTGCGGGCCACCTCTGACTTTCTGGTAATTCCTTGGTGTAGTCTACCCATAGATCAAGAAATAATATGGCGTCTAGGCCATGTTTATGATACATGAAGTACCCTGGAGTGTCCCTAGGAGGAATGGGAACAGCTTCTTCGAGTACCCCTTTTCTAGTTGTGATCTGTCTTAATTTCGAAAAGAGCGGCATATTTGAGAACTGATCTGATACCTAATTTTGAACACGTTTAATACCATAAAACACAATAATGAACAGTCATTCACACCACAATATACAGAACGTATTTAAAACATTTTAACATTTAACATTTAAACAAAATAGACAATGATGGCCAATTAGGGAACTAGTCCCTAAGCATAATACTCGATACTAACTAGGTAAATTCTGAATTATATACTAGACATACTTGATATACTGCTAAACAGTACAGATACACTGCTGAAACAGTGCAGACCGGATTTGTGTACCCAAACCCGTCTTGACCGGCACAACCTATGTGCACGTCAGAACGCCTCCCCGATAATGGTACTCACCGGGTAGCTCGGAACGGAAGGCCTCGGAACTGAACTGAACTTGAACCGGACTGGACTCGACTCGGAACTTCGGAAACTTCGGAAACTGGTGGGCCTCTGTATACCTCGGATCTTGCTCTCTCAGCTAGGCTCTGGTCGGGATACTTCGCACTTCTCACCGCCTCGTCTGGGTGTTGATCGCTGCCTCAGTTACCCCCGCTCGGCAGGAGGGAGATACAGGAAATCCTGTCGGTACGCGTTGTTGTCCATCCAGCTGTGACAGGAGACCGGGCCTGCAACGCACCGCCGGCGCGTGAGATGAGAAAGTGTCCCTGTTCGGGCGCCATTCATACAGGGGGAACTGTTACGTTTCCTCATAAACTGTGTGATCAGAAATCAAGATCAACCAGGGGTAAATACGGAAGAAATGCAAATTCTTACCACGTGGGGTAAGAATATATCAGAGGGGAGACACGATAAACGATCATGCATAGTAGCTATGAGCCGAAAGATCCGCAAAGAAGTAGAACGAATACACGAGGAAAGATTAGCAGTAGACGAACCAGAACAAACCGAGGACGAGGAAGAATTAGAACTGCCCACAGGACAGTTAGAAACAATGGCATATGTAGGTAGAGGAAGATCTTGCAATAATACTAGATGCTTTACTGATCCGATATGTCCGATACGTCCAGATAATAACAGAAAATTCCAAACTCCTATAATAAATATAAGGTCCCCCGAACATTCATTCCAAGCCGCTGACAAATTACTCCGAGAACGAAGGGGTTATCATATACTCGATTCTATGGACGAACAACAATTAGCCAGGTCAGCCGTTCACTGGGTTGATAGTCCTGGAAAATATGGTGATGATATACTAGTACATACGTTTTTGAACCTCGCCCCAGATGAACAGCGTTTAGCTGGTATCTATATGATTCAACAACTCCTTATATTATATAAAAGCCAACACTCCGATCCTGGCCCCTTACCTGATATATTGACTGAATTACTCACGAATAAATGGAGAGGGTCCGGTACTAAGTTAATTAGAGAAATACTAGAATCTAGAAGGCAGTACATTCTTTTTGTATGTCCTGAACATGTCTCACTGCCCATCAAGGAAAGAACGACGCATTACATGGATAGACAGAATCCCTTACGCGAAGTGCACCCGATAAAGGGTGATGACAATGAGTTTAAACGTGTGTTTGTATACACACCCATATCTAAAATAGAACTATTAGAAATGAAGAAAGTGGTACCCAGTCATGATAAAGACCCAGCAGGTTTCCATCGTGAAATTAAAGATATGTTACTCATGGGAGAATATACCTACCCCGACATTATGACAATATTGAAGGTATTAATGCCTGCGGGCATTTACGAAAAACTCAAGGAAAAAGATTGGGAGGTGGGAGACCAGAAGATAGATTGGACAGCATTAGAAAACGAAGAAAAAGCTCGAGGTCCAGGTTCAGGGCTCGGGGACAAGATCAAAGCACTACCAGGTTTACTAGTACAGGTACTGCCACGTTTATTATCTACGAAAAAGGAAGACTGGGGTGCAATCTCAGCCTGTAAACAAAAATCAGATGAAGACACTAGTGATTTCTATTCCCGATTTGAGAAATGTTTTGGTATAAATAGTGGAATAAAAGCAAGTAGCGAGTCGTATCCACATCTGTTTGTGACAAAGTTAGTTGAAAATGCCTTGCCCCAAGTTAAGAATAGAGTATTGAAGTTCGAGAGTACCTGGCAAGGTAACACTCCGTCACAAATGTTACAAATGCTACAGTACCATCACAATAGAATTAGAGAAGAACAAGAACATGAACATAGACGCATGAAAGACACGAAAATGAAAATGCTAGTTTCCCAGACAGTGCCAGTTGACGGTCATAAGAAGGGTATAACACAGTCCAGTGTTTCAACAGGTCCTGTTAAAGGGACGTGCAACTATTGTAAACAGCCAGGTCATTATGTACACGATTGTCCAGTTTTAAAACATAATATTGCCATAGGTAACGCAAAAGAAAGACCACGACCACTTAGACAGGATCAGAACCAACAAGGAGCTCCGCAGCATGCACAGTCCATGCCAGCTCCGCAACAGTCTATGCCAGCTCCACCACCGCAGCCTATTGCTGCCACACAAACAACGACCCGACAGATGTATCAGACCGCACAGTATGACTATCCTGATTATCAACGATACTCATGAAACAGCCTAGAGAGGGAAGTTGGCTTACCCCTTATCGAGGTCCCTGTAGATCAAGAAGGACCTTATGTACACAGTGAACTGTTAGGTCAAGATAGAAAATTCTTACTTGATACAGGGGCAAGTCGAACAACAATAAAACGTAGTGAAGTTCCAGGGGCACCCCTCTCAGGCACACAGAATATTTCCCTTGGTTTTTCAGGAAAACCTATCATTAACGAAGTAACACAGCCTCTTCCACTTACGATTGGTCCCTTGACACGAACTACAGATTTATTACTTACTAAATCATGTCCAGAAAACTTGTTGGGCATAAAAACTTTGAAAGCTCTAGGAGCTATTATATGTTGTTCTCCAGAAGGAGTAAGATTATTTTTACGTGATTTCAAAGGGCACTACGTGTCCCGAGACATGGATCACCGACTACAGACCTTACCGACACATTTATGGGCACAAGGTCCTACAGATGTTGGTTGCATGAACATTACACCATATCGAGTCACACTAAAGGCAGGAGTGGTACTTCCACGAATGCGACAATACAAGTTACCCCCAGATGCTGTAGTGGCTTTACTACAAATCATTGACGAGCTTATTACCCAAGGAGTGGTTGTGGAAACTGACTCCAATGTATGTAATTCACCGATAATTCCGATTCTTAAACGAACCGATCCAACAGCCCCGCCAGTATATCGATTGGTTATTGATCTGCGCGAATTAAATAAATGCATAGTACCACAATACCCCGTAGTCCCAGACATTTCTTCATTACTGACAGCCATTGATTCCGAAGCAACATTCTTTACTGTAATTGATCTCAAGAATGCCTTTTTCAGCGTCCCAATAGATCGGGAAAGCCAATACTTGTTCGGATTTAGTTTAAATGGACGAAGCTTTAAATTCACACGCGCACCTCAAGGATTTACAGAAAGCCCCAGCATTTATAGCCAAGCACTGAAACGAGAACTCGACAGTATCCACATGCCAGTCAACACTGCCCTGCTTCAATATGTCGATGATCTGCTGATCACCGCTAGAAGCGAACCTGAATGTGAGAAAGCCTCACTGACGGTATTACAATTTTTGGCCGAAAAGGGGCACAAGGTGTCCCCTTCTAAGCTGCAATTCTGTGTCCAGCGAGTTGTTTACCTTGGTCACTCGCTGTCCAAGGAGGGAAGGCAGCTTACACCAGATCGCATCCAGCTAATTGCTAATATGCCGATACCCAAGACACAAAAGGAGGTGCGGGCTTTCATAGGCCTCACTTCATATTGTAGGCAGTGGATCCCTCAGTATGCATTTCTAGCAAAACCACTCATTCAATTGACAACACAGGAGGCAGCCACATCGACTGTTCTCCCTTGGACTCAGGAACATACACAAGCTTTTGAAAGCCTAAAGAAAGCCTTATGCCAAGCACCTGTTTTAGCAACACCATGTTACAATAAACAGTTTACACTCTTCGTTACAGAACGCGAAGGTACTGCCTTGTCAGTACTCACACAGGAACAAGCAGGTTCACACAAACCATGTGCTTATTTTTCTAGTACATTAGATCCCGTAGCTCAGGCTTTGCCTGCGTGCCTGAAATCAGTGGCAGCAACAGCTTTAGCAATCAGACAAAGCGATGCCATAGTATTAGGACATCCATTGACAGTACAAGTACCACATGCAGTAGAGGTTCTCTTGAACCGCACACAAACACAACACTTGACTATAGCACGACTCACTGGTTACGAATTAACATTGTTTCAGCCACATATAGAAATCAGACGTTGTAGTACATTGAATCCTGCCACACTGTTACCTATAAATGGAACAGACCCACTTGCACATGATTGTATTGAAGTTATCACTATCACGACGAAACCCAGACAAGATTTGACAGACGTCCCATTGTCAGACCCAGACCTGACGTTGTATGTAGATGGTTCATGTATGAGAACAAGTACAGGAGAGCTAGTGGCCGCTTACGCAGTCACAACAGACACTGAAATCATTGAAACAAATTGCATAAATACCTTGTCCGCTCAAGCAGCAGAGCTCATCGCTCTGACACACGCCTGTATTCAAGCCACAAATAAAAAAGTCAACATATACACTGATTCACGTTATGCATTCGGAGTTGTACATGACTTCGGCGTGCTGTGGCGAGAGAGAGGTTATTTAACTTCTCACGGTGCCCACATTCAGCACGGACCCCTTATTCATGCCTTATTAGATGCAATACATCTACCCACTGCAATATCAATTATGAAATGTAAAGCTCATACGAAAGTTACTGATATCATTTCTCAAGGCAATGATCTAGCTGACAGAACAGCTAAACAGACTGCTCAAACTCAAACATCCGACATGACAAAGACAATAGTCCCGACACCAACACATTGCATGATGGTTAAGGATCCCGCTCTTGACGTAATCGACATACAGACACATGCTACACCAGACGAAATAAAGAAATGGACTGAATTAGGAGGGATCCAAACGGATCAAGGATGGATGACGAAGGAAAAATCTGTGTGGTTCCTTCCTGATTCAATGGTCCAAGTCGTTATTAACACTGTACATAGTCCAGCACATCTAGGAGAAAAAGCTATGCTAGACAGCATCCAACACATTTGGTTCAACAAACATTTACGAGCAGCAGCTAAACAAAAAGTCCGTACCTGTATGATCTGTTGTCAGTTTAACCCAGGTAAAAGCATTCCCGTAGAACAGGGTGGATTTCAGCCTCCTGATCACCCTTTTGAAGTCCTCCAGATGGATTATATCCAGATGGAACGATGTCGAGGATTCAAATATGTTCTCGTAGTTGTCTGTGCTCTTTCCCGTTGGACAGAGGCATACCCGGTTTCAGATTACACTGCCCCGACTACTGCCAAACAGTTAGTTCGAGAATTCTTCCCACGGTACGGTTTACCACGTGTTGTCTACTCAGATAACGGCCAGCCGTTCTCATCCGAACTAATGAAACACGTTTCACTTTTGTTAGGCTATCAGTGGAAGTTTCACTGTGTCCGACACCCCGAGGCAGCAGGTCTCGTGGAAAGACATAACCAGACCCTGAAAATTAGATTGTCCAAAATATGTAGAGAGAAAGGTGTCGACTGGGTAGTAGCCTTACCCGTTGCACTCTTTTACATGAGAATGGTAGCACACTCTCGAACAGGGCTATCCCCGTATGAGGTGATCTTCGGTAGACCACCAAATATGTGGGGGACGCCTATACCACGCAAAATAACTGATATTGACTGTAATATGCTGACAGATTACTTGGCTTCCTTGATGTCTGCACTACAATCTTGTCGTTCACAGGTAGCTGCAGCCTTTCCCGACAACACCGAGGTGAAACCCCATGACGTACTTCCAGGGGATTTAGTTCTAGTGAGGAACTTTGATCGGAAGTCTCAGCTGGATCCTAGGTGGAAGTCACCTCAGCTCGTACTGCTAACGACGAGGACAGCCGTAAAGATCGAAGGACGAAAAGGCTGGATACATTCAAGTCATATCAAGAAATTTCATGGACTACCGTCAGACGTAAACGACACACCTTGCGTGTCTTCCCCGATTGACTCTAAACTTCCTTTGGTTGAACTGAATAGCCATGAACTATACAGACTAAAACTCAGGTCTAACCAGTCAGGCAATTTGATTGTTTAAGTCCTCTCCAAGGTGAAGCGGTCGAATTTGTCTCTGACATGTATCCCTTAGACCTGTATAGAGAAAGAAACAGAAGGATAAAATTGAAACGATATGCGTACTGTAAATCACTGCGTAGTCATTGCACAGTGACGTTATTAATTCTGTTTTTCTTAAGTCTTTTAGTAATTACTGCAAGTATATTGTTGCACACATATTATCCTATTTCTAGACATGTTTACAATGTTACTGCTGAACATTCTTTTAGTGAATTACCTCCGCATGAATTGTCCTATAGATTTGCGCTGCGCAATAACACTTTTATTAGTATGTTACATCATTCCCATCAGGTTAGCAATGCTACAAATTGTTGGATATGTGGTCGACTCCCTCCCTATCAGAACTATAAAGGAATTCTACCTCTCTTTCCATACCCGTTCACACACAACGGCTCCTGTGGAGCATGGTTTAGTTTAATTAATTCCCTAGATTTGAATTCTGCAGTTTACCAGGATAACTGGGTATGGGGAAATCTGAACTTAGTTTTACTCAAAGTCTGCCACCCTAACAAGGAGGGACTTCCCAAAAGAACAGGAACTGATCTAGAAAATGAAGTATATGGATTAGGTAATTTTACGCTCAATCTCATGATCTTGAATGTCGAATCCGAAGCTACTCCAATTTTGCCCGCCATGTCAGTATTTCCAGTTAAAGGTGAATTATGTGTAAGAAAGAATGGTTCCATACATATGGGCCATAGTAGATGCACCACTGTAATAGAATTTAGTGATCAAGGCAAGTCTACATTTAGAGCTTCCCGCCATTCCTACTTCATATGTGGTCAGACGGCATACGTACGTTTGCCACTAGAGTGAGATGGTACCTGCTACATCGGATTCCTTTTGCCACCTGTTTTCCTAGCTCCTCCTGATTATCACAGAAATACTCATTTAGTACACAATAGAGAAAGGAGAGATCTCCCAATAGTCGATTACACTGAGACAGCATGGGAAAAATACACAGATTTCAATAAAGGTCTCTTTCCCTATATAGGTACAGTTACCAATAGTAAGCTGATACGTAGATTAACCAGAACCCTTGAAGCAGTAGTGAACGAAACTATTTCCGCCTTAGGCAATTTAACAGAAGAGCAGTCTGCTATGCGGATTGTTGTGCTTCAAAATCGTCTTGTCCTTGACGTCATCCTGGCCGATAGGGGCGGAGCTTGTAGGGTCATCGGATCAAGTTGTTGCATTTTCATACCAGAAAATTCGCCATCTGTATATAAAGCCATAACTCGCCTTCATAAGATTGTAAGCCAGATACACCAGAATCCAGGCACCTGGACTTGGTCCGGTTGGTTTTGGAGTGTATTATCTACCTTTGGATGGAAGGTCCTATCCTTCCTAGGTATTGGCTTCCTCATATTATTCAGTTGCTGTCTATGCCTACAATGTGGACCAGCGATCTGTGGTCTGTGTGCCACATCATGTATTCCACCACCAAGATTTCATTCATCACGGAAGAAGAATATGAACAGATCGATGGATTAATGAAGATTGATATCTCTTGACGGGCAAGTAGGGGACAAGGAGGGAATGTGGAAATATGGATTTTTCTGGTCAGTTATGTCCCCTATCTTGGACCCCAACGGTTTCATGTATAAATCACAAGTATATGTATGTTCCCTCCAGTTCCAGTTATGAAGACTGTGAGAAGTTGGCCTGGTATATGATGCTCACTAGTTAAAGTGATCACCTTGTACCATGCCAAGCAACCCTTATGGTGTGGTTGTAAGTCAACCTTTTCGGACCAGCTGCCCTAGTGGTAGCGTAGGCTAAGCAGTCTTTGAGGCTAAACTCGTGATGCGTGTTAAGCAAGCTGTTTTACCAATAGTAACCCCCTTTTATACCAATGAAAGGACACCACACAGATATATATTCAAAATATATATGTATTTATTTCTCAAAGTAACCCCTAGTCTCTTTATGAGCACAGGAGCACAAATCGTCAAACAAGATTATCACAGAATACACAGAAGTTGCACTTTATATGGATAGGCCCTGGTGGCCACTCGAACCATATACTAAAATAGTGGTATAAGTACCACGAACAGAAAAGGGAAAAGGCCTAGGGCCTCTAGAATCGCTGGGCCTACAAGGAGCTAACGTCAGTTAGTGACCAGGAGGTCCACGGGTGGCGTGTGCAGAGCAAATAGTCACACGCGTGCTCCCATAGGTTTCAATGGGTGCGTAAAAAGTACAAAGTTACTGCAAAAGGAATCTTCCGGATGACCTAGGAACTTAAGATTTGGAACACAGGCACTAGAGATGTAATACTACACTTGGGCACAGGTGTGCCAGCTTTACCTCACCCACAGGAAGCGGGTGCATAGGCCTCGAAGTGCGTCGGGTTTCTTCTATCTGTTCCGTGGGGCCTGTAGACAAAAGGGCTGCAGGCGGTCGGTCGGGAAGAGATGCAGTGGATCCAAGAGTGGATCGGAGATGTTGAAGACCTGAAAGCAGAGGGGACAGTGTTCACAGTCACTAGCCAGTGACCAGCGTGGCACCAGGTGGGTACCAGGCGATGTCGGGTGCAAACAGGAAGGAAGGTGTAGCTTGACTCTGCAGCCACGTGGTCCCTGAAGGTCGACGACGTCCAGGAGTCGAGTCACGAGCTGTCCCACGCAGGCTCTCGCTGTCGGCGGTGTCGGCGACTTGATCGAAGCAAACAAGCCTTGGCAAAAGCAATTGTTGTAGGCAAGGAGTTTAAGCTGATGGTTCTGACCAGCAAGGTCAGAGGAACTGCTCCTTTGGAGGGGAGCAAGGGCCAGTCTGGAGCAACCAGACCAGCGGTGTTTGTCGTAGATTTCGTCGCCAAGATGGCCACTAGCCAGCGGGCCAGCAACCGGTTAGGCGCGTCGAGTGGCAAAATGCAGAAGGGCCCCACGCAGATCGTGGAGATGCTGGAGGGCTCACCTTTGGTGCAGATGCTGCTCGAGGGTTGGGCTTCTCAGGACCCAAAGCACAACTTGGAGGGAGCCTCGGTTGTTGCACTGGTCAGCTTGTCGTAGTCGTTTCAAGATGGCTGGCTCCACGTGTCTCGGTGCCTCCACGGGTCTCCTCTTTGCAGGGACTGTGGATCGGGCGGTGAGAGGTCTGGAGGTCCAGGTCTTGTCAGTCTCTGGGCTCGGGCTCCAGCGGGAGGCGGCGGCAAAGCAGACGTTGATTCGCTGGATGGTGCTTGCGTTAGCAAGGTGGTCACTCCCTGACCACAGGGGAGATTGGCTTCAGTCCTCTGTGCAGCAGAGCGTCGAAGTTCCCGTCTTCTTCTTAGTTTTAAGTTGATTCCAGGATGTCTGAAGTCTTAGGACACAGCTCCTACCTTTATTCGGATTCTAGGGGCCGGACTACCTGCTAGGTCCCTCCCTATGGGTGGGACCAGGAAGGGGGGTGGTTACACCCCCAATCCTTTGTCCAGCTCGCCCCAGGCCCGGGACTGGTGTGCCCCAGGACCGGTTTGAACTGGCATATGCACCAAGGCTCCTTGTGAGCCACAGGCATGTCTGGTTTCTTTCAAGCCCTACCTGACCAATACACAAAATCCTGTCTGGGGTGGTGCACGCACCTCCCCTGGCAGGAAACCCTTTGTCCACACCTCCCAAGCTGGAAGGACTCCCAGCAGCAGGAGGGCAGACTTGTGTCTGTGGTGGCAGCATCCATTTTGTGGAGCTGAGGCTATGTCTGATTTTACCCGGGTTTCAGGTACTGTACATGTCGTGTCCCTCTAGAAGGGTGGAATGCTAACCCCGTCGCCAGAATTGGCGAGGGGTTAGTATTCCAATTCGTATGACACCTTACTCGACATGTTTTGATAAAGCCAAACCAAAGATAGCATTTAACCGCGAGGTTCATAATGCACTTAAGAGTATATGGTATGACGATATCTGGAAACAGTAGAAGGAAGTTGTTCCGACCACTGCAGACAGGCTCAGCTCATGCCAGAGCACCATCTCACATGGAACCAAGCACTCTGCCTTCAGGATTGTTAAGGCCTGCCATAGGAGTGACTTATAGGTTACCAGGTGTCCCATTTAAGGTTAGGTATAGGTATACTACACCTAAGTAAGAGGTGATTACACCAACTTACCCCAGCTGAGTGATCAGCCAGTTGTGTCAAATTGTTAGGCCAAGCCTGGGGTGGCATAATACATGCTGCAGCCCTTGGCAGGCCTTGGGTACACCAATGCCCTGGGTACCTAGTGTACACTGGTACAGGGGCTGACAGGGTGATCCACTTCCAATTGGTTATGCACCTAGGGTGCATAGTTTTAATTTAGTAGAGAGAACAGCAGGCTGGGGGTCTGATTGGCAGGCCCACAGCCTCAATATGTCAAAAACCAGTGAAGCAAAAAGCAAAAATTTGGGGTGACCATAGGATAGCAGACCCTACTCTCCTACACAACCCCCCCCCAAACGCTGGGACATTAAACTAGCCTTGACCAGTCTCGTCTTCATGTCCTAAGTGGAAGTACCTGGAGAGACCATCTGCATTCCCATGGTCAGTACCTGGCCGGTGCTCCACTGTAAAGTCCATCCCCTGTAGGGAAATGGACCACCTAAGCAGTTTGGGGTTTTCACCCTTCATCTGATTTAGCCACAAGAGGGGCTTATGGTCGGTCTGAATCTTGAAGTGAGTGCCAAACAAGTATGGCCTCAGCTTCTTCAGGGCCCACACCACAGCAAAGGCCTCCCTCTCAATAGCTGACCAATTCTTCTCTCTGGGGGTCAACCTTCTGCTAATAAAAGCAATGGGTTGGTCTTGACCATCTACATTAAGTTGTGACAGCACAGCTCCCACACCCAACTCAGAAGCATCTGTTTGGACAATAAACTCTTTGGAGTAGTCAGGACTTTTCAGGATAGGTGCAGAGCACATGGCCTCCTTCAGGTCATCAAATGCCTTTTGACAGCTTACTGTCCACTGAACCTTTTTGGGCATCTTCTTGGATGTCAGATCATTAAGAGGAGTCACAATGGACCCATAGTTCTTAACAAACTTCCTGTAGTACCCAGTCAAGCCCAAGAAAGCTCGAACTTGAGTCTGGGTGGTTGGAGGGGACCAGTCCTTGATGGATTGTATCTTACTCTCCAGTGGTTGAACTTGGCCTCCACCTACAAGGTGGCCCAAATATACAACCTTACTCTGCCCTATCTGGCACTTAGTAGCCTTGATAGTGAGGCCTGCCCTTTGCAGAGCCCCAAGAGCCTTCTTCAGGTGGATCAGGTGATCCTCCCAGGTGGAGCTAAAGACAGCAATGTCATCAAGATATGCTGCGCAAAAGTCATCCAACCCAGTAAGGACTTGGTTCACCAGCCTTTGGAAGGTGGCAGGTGCATTCTTCAGACCAAAGGGCATCACCACAAACTGGTAGTGCCCACCTGGGGTTGAGAATGCTGTTTTGGCCTTAGACTCCTCAGCTAATCTGATTTGCCAATAGCCAGCTGTTAAGTCAAATGTGCTCAAAAACTTTGCAGAAGCTAGTTTGTCTATGAGCTCATCTGCCCTTGGAATAGGGTGTGCATCTGTCCTGGTGACAGCATTGAGTCCTCTGTAATCCACACAGAACCTCATCTCTCTCTTGCCATCTTTGGTGTGAGGTTTGGGGACCAGAACCACTGGGCTAGCCCAGGGGCTCTCTGAGGGTTCAATGACACCTAATTCCAGCATTTTATGTACCTCAGCCTTTATACAGTCCCTGACGTGGTCAGGTTGTCTGTAAAGTTTGTTCTTTACAGGCAGACTGTCACCAGTGTCCACAACATGGGTACACCAGTCAGTTTGGCTAGGTATCAAGGAAAACATATGTGAAAATGATTGTAGAACCTGTCTACATTCAGTCTGCTGATGGGCAGTGAGGTTGCCTCCAAGGGTCACTCCTTCAACTGAGCCATCTTCAGGGTTCTGAGACAACAGGTCTGGGAGAGGGTCACTCTCTTCCTCCTGTCCCTCATCTGTAGCCATGAGCAAGCCCATGTCTGCCCTGTCAACATATGCTTTAAGCCTGTTAACATGGAGTACCCTGTGGGGACTCCTGGGAGTTCCTAGGTCGACCAAGTAGGTGACCTCTCCCTTCTTTTCCAGGATTGTATGGGGTCCAGACCATTTGTCTTGGAGTGCTGCTGGGGCCACTGGCTCCAACACCCATACCTTCTGTCCTGGCTGAAACTCAACCAAGACAGCCTTTTGGTCATGCCAAGCTTTCTGTAAGGCCTGGCTTGCCTCAAGGTTTTTGGATGCCTTCTCCATATACTCAGCCATCCTGGAGCGGAGACCAAGTACATAGTCCACTATGTCTAGCTTAGGCTTTTTGAGAGGTAACTCCCAGCCTTCCTTCACCAAACACAGTGGGCCTCTCACAGGGTGCCCAAACAACAATTCAAAGGGGCTGTAGCCAACTCCTTTTTGTGGGACCTCTCTGTAAGCAAACAGAAGGCAGGGTAGAAGGATGTCCCATCTTCGCCTGAGCTTTTCAGGTAATCCTTTGATCATACCCTTTAGGGTCTTGTTGAATCTCTCAACAAGCCCATTGCATTGTGGGTGATAAGGGGTGGTGAACTTGTAGTTGACACCACATTCCTTCCACATAGCTGTTAAGTATCCTGACATAAAGTTGGTACCTCTGTCAGATACTACCTCCTTAGGAAACCCCACTCTGGAGAATACTCCCAGCAGGGCCCTGGCCACAACAGGGGCTGTAGTGGTCCTAAGGGGAATTGCCTCTGGATACCTGGTGGCATGATCCACTACCACCAGTATAAATCTGTGCCCAGATGCAGTGGGAGGATCCATGGGACCCACTATGTCTATTCCCACTCTTTCAAAGGGAACCCCCACCACAGGTAGTGGTATCAGGGGGGCCTTTGTTGTGCCACCTGATTTGCCACTGGCTTGGCAGGTAACACAGGAGCGACAAAACTCCTTTGTATCTTCATTCATATGAGGCCAGTGAAAGTGAGGGACAAGTCTGTCCCAGGTCTTGTTCTGGCCTAGGTGTCCTGCTAAAGGAATATCATGGGCCAAGGTAAGAAGGAAGCCCCTAAATTGCAGAGGTATAACCAACCTCCTGGTTGCACCAGGCTTGGGGTCTCTAGCCTCTGAATAAAGGAGCCCTTCATCCCAATACACTTTATGGGTACCTTGAGCATTCCCAGCAGCCTCAGCAGCAGCCAGCTGTCTGAGGGGTTCAAGAGAGGGACAGGATAACTGAGCCTGCCTCAAGTCAGCCCTTGAAGGTCCCCCTGTCCCCAGAAACTCAACCTGGTCAGGTTCAAGCTCTTCAGGGACAGTTCCTTCAGGGTCTTCTAGATCAGCTTCCTGGGAAGGCTGATCATCACTCTGAGGCAGGGGGGAAGGCACAGCCTTGACCCTCCTGTTCTTCTTCTTGGTAGGTGCTTGGTCCATTGTTCCAGGATCCAAGACCTGTGGTTCAGTGAGGCACTTTTTGGCCTGTGACCTGGTCACAGCAAGGACATGTGATGATATACCTAACATCTCTGCATGAGTCCTGTACTCCACTTCTGACCATAGAGAACTCTCTAGGTCATTGCCCAACAAACATTCTACTGGGAGGTCTGCACTAACCACAACCCTTTTGAGGCCAGTTACCCCTCCCCATGAGAAGTTAACAACTGCCACACTATGTGAAGTAGTGGCATTGCTGGCATTGGTCACCAGGTAGTTCTCACCTGGTATGTACTGTCCAGGGTCCACAAAGCCTGGTGTCACCATAGTGACACTGGCACATGTGTCCCTGTAGGCTTGAGCCACTTTGTCATTAATTAAAGGAGTCTGTCTGTACTTGCCCAGGTTACTGGGGCTCACAGTCAGGGACAAATCAATGTCCCCATCACAGATCAAGACTGCCTGTGTCAGGGTTCTGTCTAAGTCAGAATCTCCTTCAGTTCCCATAGTGATTCCCACTACACCCTTTGTCTGGGGACCAACACTGCTAACAGTAGTACTGGGAGCAGGTGCCTTAGGGGCAACAGTGTTGGGGGCTCCACCCTTTTTGCAATCACTAGTCCAGTGAGTTGTATTCTTGCAATGATTGCACCAGGGTTTCTTTTGACCTTCTTTCTTCTTTTTGGACTGTTGGGACCCACCCTCCTTAGTAGTAGTTTGGGGCCCTGTTGAAGACTTCTGGTCTTTAGGTTTCTGATCTCCACCCTTTTGGTCTGTTTTCTTCTGATCACCCCCTTGGCCCTGGTTCTGGTTCTTTTGCTTAACCCTGGTTCTGACCCATTTGTCTGCCTTCTTTCCCAATTCTTGGGGAGAGGTCAGATCAGAGTCAACCAAGTGTTGATGCAGTTGCTGGTTTTGACAGTTATTTAAAATCTGTTCTCTCATCATCAAATTATACAATCCTGTAAAATCAGATACCTTACTTCCCAGCAACCAACCCTCCAAAGCCTTAGTGGCACATTCAATGTATTCAGACCAGTCCTGAGTCTGTGTCTTTTGGGTGTCTCTGAACATTAACCTGTACTGCTCAGTGGTTAAGCCTAACCCATCAACTAGAACACTCTTCAGGACTCTGTAGTTTCTGACATCCTCTTCTCTAACAGTGAGGAGTCTGTCTCTGCCTCTTCCCTCAAAGGAGAGCCAGAGGATTGCTGCCCACTGGTCTTCAGGAACCTGCTGTACTTTGCAGGCCCTCTCAAGAGCAGTTATCCACTTGTGGATGTCATCCCCACTTTTGTAGGGGGGCACAACCTTAGACAGGTTTCTATTATCGAAAACCCTATCTTTGTCCTTAGGGACAATGCTGCCACCAGTGGGTATAGACCCACTCTCTTTATGCTGTCTAGCCTTGCTAAGTTTCTCTTCCATCAGGGCTACTTCTAGCTCCTGCTTCCTGATCCTCAGCTGAGCTTCTTGCATCTTGGCCTCATGTTCCCTCCTCTGAGGGGTGGTCATCCTTCTCCTGGAGTGACCTTGAGAGCCTCTAGAGCCATGGGAAGCATTGGAGTCACCTGAGCGATTCCTTTGCCTTCCAAGCCCTGTGTTAAGTCCACTGGGGAGATCCAGTGGGGTGAACCCACTGTCAGTCCCCAATAGCCTTAGTTTAGCTGGGCCAAGTATAACACTTGGCACTGGGCTAGTTCTCCCTTCATCCTCACTACTGTCAGTATCCTTTTCACTCTCATCCTCTGTGGTAGGCATCCCATCTAAGGGGTGACTATTGGGAAGGGGTACTTCAGTGGCATCTTCAGAAGGGGGGCCTCCTGTTCCTGTCCCTAAGGGGGCTAACTGGGAAGCTTTCCTGAGCTCTTTTTGATTTTCATCTTCTTGCAAGAGCTCTCTGAGCAAAGCAGAGGTAGGGTTCTTGGGCTGTTTAAGGCCTCTAAGAGTTGCCAGCTGCCTGAGCTCATTTTGATTAAGGGTAGCATAGATGGATGGTGCCCTCGGGGGGTCACTCTCAACAGAGATGGGTACAGTGGACCCCTCTGCCCCAGCCATTGCTCTTAAGTGTGGGTGGATGTGTTGCAATCTACCTACACTTGGGTTTACCTACTAAACCTATCTAGTAGTTGTAGTCAGGGTGTGCTACTCCCTTTGCTCTACAACAACTAAGTTCAGTAGAACTTAAGTATATCTAATCTTGTTTTATATGTACCTACAGGTACCTATGTGATCTTTCAATTGGTAACCAAGAGATTACAATGGTAAAACACAGCAAGCTCAAATCCAACCGCTGCTCACCAATGTGAGAAGTTGGCCTGGTATATGATGCTCACTAGTTAAAGTGATCACCTTGTACCATGCCAAGCAACCCTTATGGTGTGGTTGTAAGTCAACCTTTTCGGACCAGCTGCCCTAGTGGTAGCGTAGGCTAAGCAGTCTTTGAGGCTAAACTCGTGATGCGTGTTAAGCAAGCTGTTTTACCAATAGTAACCCCCTTTTATACCAATGAAAGGACACCACACAGATATATATTCAAAATATATATGTATTTATTTCTCAAAGTAACCCCTAGTCTCTTTATGAGCACAGGAGCACAAATCGTCAAACAAGATTATCACAGAATACACAGAAGTTGCACTTTATATGGATAGGCCCTGGTGGCCACTCGAACCATATACTAAAATAGTGGTATAAGTACCACGAACAGAAAAGGGAAAAGGCCTAGGGCCTCTAGAATCGCTGGGCCTACAAGGAGCTAACGTCAGTTAGTGACCAGGAGGTCCACGGGTGGCGTGTGCAGAGCAAATAGTCACACGCGTGCTCCCATAGGTTTCAATGGGTGCGTAAAAAGTACAAAGTTACTGCAAAAGGAATCTTCCGGATGACCTAGGAACTTAAGATTTGGAACACAGGCACTAGAGATGTAATACTACACTTGGGCACAGGTGTGCCAGCTTTACCTCACCCACAGGAAGCGGGTGCATAGGCCTCGAAGTGCGTCGGGTTTCTTCTATCTGTTCCGTGGGGCCTGTAGACAAAAGGGCTGCAGGCGGTCGGTCGGGAAGAGATGCAGTGGATCCAAGAGTGGATCGGAGATGTTGAAGACCTGAAAGCAGAGGGGACAGTGTTCACAGTCACTAGCCAGTGACCAGCGTGGCACCAGGTGGGTACCAGGCGATGTCGGGTGCAAACAGGAAGGAAGGTGTAGCTTGACTCTGCAGCCACGTGGTCCCTGAAGGTCGACGACGTCCAGGAGTCGAGTCACGAGCTGTCCCACGCAGGCTCTCGCTGTCGGCGGTATCGGCGACTTGATCGAAGCAAACAAGCCTTGGCAAAAGCAATTGTTGTAGGCAAGGAGTTTAAGCTGATGGTTCTGACCAGCAAGGTCAGAGGAACTGCTCCTTTGGAGGGGAGCAAGGGCCAGTCTGGAGCAACCAGACCAGCGGTGTTTGTCGTAGATTTCGTCGCCAAGATGGCCACTAGCCAGCGGGCCAGCAACCGGTTAGGCGCGTCGAGTGGCAAAATGCAGAAGGGCCCCACGCAGATCGTGGAGATGCTGGAGGGCTCACCTTTGGTGCAGATGCTGCTCGAGGGTTGGGCTTCTCAGGACCCAAAGCACAACTTGGAGGGAGCCTCGGTTGTTGCACTGGTCAGCTTGTCGTAGTCGTTTCAAGATGGCTGGCTCCACGTGTCTCGGTGCCTCCACGGGTCTCCTCTTTGCAGGGACTGTGGATCGGGCGGTGAGAGGTCTGGAGGTCCAGGTCTTGTCAGTCTCTGGGCTCGGGCTCCGGCGGGAGGCGGCGGCAAAGCAGACGTTGATTCGCTGGATGGTGCTTGCGTTAGCAAGGTGGTCACTCCCTGACCACAGGGGAGATTGGCTTCAGTCCTCTGTGCAGCAGAGCGTCGAAGTTCCCGTCTTCTTCTTAGTTTTAAGTTGATTCCAGGATGTCTGAAGTCTTAGGACACAGCTCCTACCTTTATTCGGATTCTAGGGGCCGGACTACCTGCTAGGTCCCTCCCTATGGGTGGGACCAGGAAGGGGGGTGGTTACACCCCCAATCCTTTGTCCAGCTCGCCCCAGGCCCGGGACTGGTGTGCCCCAGGACCGGTTTGAACTGGCATATGCACCGAGGCTCCTTGTGAGCCACAGGCATGTCTGGTTTCTTTCAAGCCCTACCTGACCAATACACAAAATCCTGTCTGGGGTGGTGCACGCACCTCCCCTGGCAGGAAACCCTTTGTCCACACCTCCCAAGCTGGAAGGACTCCCAGCAGCAGGAGGGCAGACTTGTGTCTGTGGTGGCAGCATCCATTTTGTGGAGCTGAGGCTATGTCTGATTTTACCCGGGTTTCAGGTACTGTACATGTCGTGTCCCTCTAGAAGGGTGGAATGCTAACCCCGTCGCCAGAATTGGCGAGGGGTTAGTATTCCAATTCGTATGACACCTTACTCGACATGTTTTGATAAAGCCAAACCAAAGATAGCATTTAACCGCGAGGTTCATAATGCACTTAAGAGTATATGGTATGACGATATCTGGAAACAGTAGAAGGAAGTTGTTCCGACCACTGCAGACAGGCTCAGCTCATGCCAGAGCACCATCTCACATGGAACCAAGCACTCTGCCTTCAGGATTGTTAAGGCCTGCCATAGGAGTGACTTATAGGTTACCAGGTGTCCCATTTAAGGTTAGGTATAGGTATACTACACCTAAGTAAGAGGTGATTACACCAACTTACCCCAGCTGAGTGATCAGCCAGTTGTGTCAAATTGTTAGGCCAAGCCTGGGGTGGCATAATACATGCTGCAGCCCTTGGCAGGCCTTGGGTACACCAATGCCCTGGGTACCTAGTGTACACTGGTACAGGGGCTGACAGGGTGATCCACTTCCAATTGGTTATGCACCTAGGGTGCATAGTTTTAATTTAGTAGAGAGAACAGCAGGCTGGGGGTCTGATTGGCAGGCCCACAGCCTCAATATGTCAAAAACCAGTGAAGCAAAAAGCAAAAATTTGGGGTGACCATAGGATAGCAGACCCTACTCTCCTACACAACCCCCCCCCCAAACGCTGGGACATTAAACTAGCCTTGACCAGTCTCGTCTTCATGTCCTAAGTGGAAGTACCTGGAGAGACCATCTGCATTCCCATGGTCAGTACCTGGCCGGTGCTCCACTGTAAAGTCCATCCCCTGTAGGGAAATGGACCACCTAAGCAGTTTGGGGTTTTCACCCTTCATCTGATTTAGCCACAAGAGGGGCTTATGGTCGGTCTGAATCTTGAAGTGAGTGCCAAACAAGTATGGCCTCAGCTTCTTCAGGGCCCACACCACAGCAAAGGCCTCCCTCTCAATAGCTGACCAATTCTTCTCTCTGGGGGTCAACCTTCTGCTAATAAAAGCAATGGGTTGGTCTTGACCATCTACATTAAGTTGTGACAGCACAGCTCCCACACCCAACTCAGAAGCATCTGTTTGGACAATAAACTCTTTGGAGTAGTCAGGACTTTTCAGGATAGGTGCAGAGCACATGGCCTCCTTCAGGTCATCAAATGCCTTTTGACAGCTTACTGTCCACTGAACCTTTTTGGGCATCTTCTTGGATGTCAGATCATTAAGAGGAGTCACAATGGACCCATAGTTCTTAACAAACTTCCTGTAGTACCCAGTCAAGCCCAAGAAAGCTCGAACTTGAGTCTGGGTGGTTGGAGGGGACCAGTCCTTGATGGATTGTATCTTACTCTCCAGTGGTTGAACTTGGCCTCCACCTACAAGGTGGCCCAAATATACAACCTTACTCTGCCCTATCTGGCACTTAGTAGCCTTGATAGTGAGGCCTGCCCTTTGCAGAGCCCCAAGAGCCTTCTTCAGGTGGATCAGGTGATCCTCCAAGGTGGAGCTAAAGACAGCAATGTCATCAAGATATGCTGCGCAAAAGTCATCCAACCCAGTAAGGACTTGGTTCACCAGCCTTTGGAAGGTGGCAGGTGCATTCTTCAGACCAAAGGGCATCACCACAAACTGGTAGTGCCCACCTGGGGTTGAGAATGCTGTTTTGGCCTTAGACTCCTCAGCTAATCTGATTTGCCAATAGCCAGCTGTTAAGTCAAATGTGCTCAAAAACTTTGCAGAAGTTAGTTTGTCTATGAGCTCATCTGCCCTTGGAATAGGGTGTGCATCTGTCCTGGTGACAGCATTGAGTCCTCTGTAATCCACACAGAACCTCATCTCTCTCTTGCCATCTTTGGTGTGAGGTTTGGGGACCAGAACCACTGGGCTAGCCCAGGGGCTCTCTGAGGGTTCAATGACACCTAATTCCAGCATTTTATGTACCTCAGCCTTTATACAGTCCCTGACGTGGTCAGGTTGTCTGTAAAGTTTGTTCTTTACAGGCAGACTGTCACCAGTGTCCACAACATGGGTACACCAGTCAGTTTGGCTAGGTATCAAGGAAAACATATGTGAAAATGATTGTAGAACCTGTCTACATTCAGTCTGCTGATGGGCAGTGAGGTTGCCTCCAAGGGTCACTCCTTCAACTGAGCCATCTTCAGGGTTCTGAGACAACAGGTCTGGGAGAGGGTCACTCTCTTCCTCCTGTCCCTCATCTGTAGCCATGAGCAAGCCCATGTCTGCCCTGTCAACATATGCTTTAAGCCTGTTAACATGGAGTACCCTGTGGGGACTCCTGGGAGTTCCTAGGTCGACCAAGTAGGTGACCTCTCCCTTCTTTTCCAGGATTGTATGGGGTCCAGACCATTTGTCTTGGAGTGCTGCTGGGGCCACTGGCTCCAACACCCATACCTTCTGTCCTGGCTGAAACTCAACCAAGACAGCCTTTTGGTCATGCCAAGCTTTCTGTAAGGCCTGGCTTGCCTCAAGGTTTTTGGATGCCTTCTCCATATACTCAGCCATCCTGGAGCGGAGACCAAGTACATAGTCCACTATGTCTAGCTTAGGCTTTTTGAGAGGTAACTCCCAGCCTTCCTTCACCAAACACAGTGGGCCTCTCACAGGGTGCCCAAACAACAATTCAAAGGGGCTGTAGCCAACTCCTTTTTGTGGGACCTCTCTGTAAGCAAACAGAAGGCAGGGTAGAAGGATGTCCCATCTTCGCCTGAGCTTTTCAGGTAATCCTTTGATCATACCCTTTAGGGTCTTGTTGAATCTCTCAACAAGCCCATTGCATTGTGGGTGATAAGGGGTGGTGAACTTGTAGTTGACACCACATTCCTTCCACATAGCTGTTAAGTATCCTGACATAAAGTTGGTACCTCTGTCAGATACTACCTCCTTAGGAAACCCCACTCTGGAGAATACTCCCAGCAGGGCCCTGGCCACAACAGGGGCTGTAGTGGTCCTAAGGGGAATTGCCTCTGGATACCTGGTGGCATGATCCACTACCACCAGTATAAATCTGTGCCCAGATGCAGTGGGAGGATCCATGGGACCCACTATGTCTATTCCCACTCTTTCAAAGGGAACCCCCACCACAGGTAGTGGTATCAGGGGGGCCTTTGTTGTGCCACCTGATTTGCCACTGGCTTGGCAGGTAACACAGGAGCGACAAAACTCCTTTGTATCTTCATTCATATGAGGCCAGTGAAAGTGAGGGACAAGTCTGTCCCAGGTCTTGTTCTGGCCTAGGTGTCCTGCTAAAGGAATATCATGGGCCAAGGTAAGAAGGAAGCCCCTAAATTGCAGAGGTATAACCAACCTCCTGGTTGCACCAGGCTTGGGGTCTCTAGCCTCTGAATAAAGGAGCCCTTCATCCCAATACACTTTATGGGTACCTTGAGCATTCCCAGCAGCCTCAGCAGCAGCCAGCTGTCTGAGGGGTTCAAGAGAGGGACAGGATAACTGAGCCTGCCTCAAGTCAGCCCTTGAAGGTCCCCCTGTCCCCAGAAACTCAACCTGATCAGGTTCAAGTTCTTCAGGGACAGTTCCTTCAGGGTCTTCTAGATCAGCTTCCTGGGAAGGCTGATCATCACTCTGAGGCAGGGGGGAAGGCACAGCCTTGACCCTCCTGTTCTTCTTCTTGGTAGGTGCTTGGTCCATTGTTCCAGGATCCAAGACCTGTGGTTCAGTGAGGCACTTTTTGGCCTGTGACCTGGTCACAGCAAGGACATGTGATGATATACCTAACATCTCTGCATGAGTCCTGTACTCCACTTCTGACCATAGAGAACTCTCTAGGTCATTGCCCAACAAACATTCTACTGGGAGGTCTGCACTAACCACAACCCTTTTGAGGCCAGTTACCCCTCCCCATGAGAAGTTAACAACTGCCACACTATGTGAAGTAGTGGCATTGCTGGCATTGGTCACCAGGTAGTTCTCACCTGGTATGTACTGTCCAGGGTCCACAAAGCCTGGTGTCACCATAGTGACACTGGCACATGTGTCCCTGTAGGCTTGAGCCACTTTGTCATTAATTAAAGGAGTCTGTCTGTACTTGCCCAGGTTACTGGGGCTCACAGTCAGGGACAAATCAATGTCCCCATCACAGATCAAGACTGCCTGTGTCAGGGTTCTGTCTAAGTCAGAATCTCCTTCAGTTCCCATAGTGATTCCCACTACACCCTTTGTCTGGGGACCAACACTGCTAACAGTAGTACTGGGAGCAGGTGCCTTAGGGGCAACAGTGTTGGGGGCTCCACCCTTTTTGCAATCACTAGTCCAGTGAGTTGTATTCTTGCAATGATTGCACCAGGGTTTCTTTTGACCTTCTTTCTTCTTTTTGGACTGTTGGGACCCACCCTCCTTAGTAGTAGTTTGGGGCCCTGTTGAAGACTTCTGGTCTTTAGGTTTCTGATCTCCACCCTTTTGGTCTGTTTTCTTCTGATCACCCCCTTGGCCCTGGTTCTGGTTCTTTTGCTTAACCCTGGTTCTGACCCATTTGTCTGCCTTCTTTCCCAATTCTTGGGGAGAGGTCAGATCAGAGTCAACCAAGTGTTGATGCAGTTGCTGGTTTTGACAGTTATTTAAAATCTGTTCTCTCATCATCAAATTATACAATCCTGTAAAATCAGATACCTTACTTCCCAGCAACCAACCCTCCAAAGCCTTAGTGGCACATTCAATGTATTCAGACCAGTCCTGAGTCTGTGTCTTTTGGGTGTCTCTGAACATTAACCTGTACTGCTCAGTGGTTAAGCCTAACCCATCAACTAGAACACTCTTCAGGACTCTGTAGTTTCTGACATCCTCTTCTCTAACAGTGAGGAGTCTGTCTCTGCCTCTTCCCTCAAAGGAGAGCCAGTGTTCTACTGCAGCTTCCCAGAGTGTTCTAAAGAACAACTAGAGCGCTAACAGTCTTACTTATGACAAAATTATGGCACACCTGATGCCATCTTGATTGGAATAAACTGGTAACACTTAAAACATTTAATTTAAAAAGGAAGAAAATGATGGGGTTTATTTTGTCATAGAAATTAGGGTTAGTGCTGTAGAAAAAAAAATTAGGACATGTTTCAAATGTGATCTCAAATTTCTTCCCGTTATATTTCAACAGGATCAGCATGTCAGTTGACGCATTTGTGTTCTACTGCAGCTTCCCAGAGTGATCTAAAGAACAACTAGAGTGCTAACAGCCTTACTTATGACAAAATTATGGCACACCTGAAGCCATCTTGATTGGAATAAACTTGTAACTCTTAAACCATTTAATTTAAAAAAAGGAACAAAATGATGGGGCTTATTTTGTCATAGAAATTATGGTTAGTGCTGTAGAAAGAAAAATTAGGACATGTTTTAAGTGAGATCTCAAATATCTTCCTGTTATATTTCAACAGGAGCAGCCTGTCAGTTGATGTCTTTGTGTTCTACTGCAGCTTCCCAGAGTGTTCTAAAGAACAACTAGAGCGCTAACAGTCTTACTTATGACAAAATTATGGCACACCTGATGCCATCTTGATTGGAATAAACTGGTAACACTTAAAACATTTAATTTAAAAAGGAAGAAAATGATGGGGTTTATTTTGTCATAGAAATTAGGGTTAGTGCTGTAGAAAGAAAAATTAGGACATGTTTCAAGTGTGATCTCAAATATCTTCCTGTTATATTTCAACAGGAGCAGCCTGTCAGTTGATGCCTTTGTGTTCTACTGCAGCTTCCCAGAGTGTTCTAAAGAACAACTAGAGCGCTAACAGTCTTACTTATGACAAAAGTATGGCACACCTGATGCCATCTTGATTGGAATAAACTGGTAACACTTAAAACATTTATTTAAAAAGGAACAAAATGATGGGGTTCATTTTGTCACAGAAGTTATGGTTAGTGCTTTAGAAAGAACAATTTGGACATGTTTCAAGTGTGATCTCAAATATCCTGCTGTTATATTTCAACAGGAGCAGCCTGTCAGTTGATGCCTTTGTGTTCTACTGCAGCTTCCCAGAGTGTTCTAAAGAACAACTAGAGCGCAAACAGTCTTACTTATGACAAAATTATGGCACACCTGAAGCCATCTTGATTGCCATAAACTGGTAACTCTTAAAACATTTAATTTAAAAAGGAAGAAAATGATGGGGTTTATTTTGTCATAGAAATTAGGGTTAGTGCTGTAGAAAAAAAAATTAGGACATGTTTCAAGTGTGATCTCAAATTTCTTCCTGTTATATTTCAACAGGATCAGCATGTCAGTTGATGCATTTGTGTTCTACTGCAGCATCCCAGAGTGATCTAAAGAACAACTAGAGTGCTAACAGCCTTACTTTTGACAAAATTATGGCACCCCTGAAGCCATCTTGATTGGAATAAACTGTTAACTCTTAAAACATTTAATTTTAAAAAAGGAACAAAATGATGGGGCTCATTTTGTCATAGAAATTATGGTTAGTGCTGTAGAAAGAAAAATTAGGACATGTTCCAAGTGTGATCTCATATATCTCTCTGTTATATTTCAACAGGAGCAGCCTGTCAGTTGATGCCTTTGTGTTCTACTGCAGCTTCCGAGAGTGTTCTAAAGAACAACTAGAGCGCTAACAGCCTTACTTTTGACAAAATTATGGCACACCTGAAGCCATCTTGATTGGAATAAACTGGTAACACTTAAAACATTTAATTTTAAAAAAGGAACAAAATGATGGGGCTCATTTTATTATAGAAATTATGGTTAGTGCTGTAGAAAGAAAAATTAGGACATGTTTCAAGTGTGATCTCAAATGTCTTCCTGTTATATTTCAACAGGAGCAGCCTGTCAGTTGATGCCTTTGTGTTCTACTGCAGCTTCCCAGAGTGTTCTAAAGAACAACTAGAGCGCTAACAGTCTTACTTATGACAAAATTATGGCACACCTGAAGACATCTTGATTGGAATAAACTGGTAACTCTTTAAACATTTAATTTAAAAAGGAACATAATGACAGATAATGGCAAAAAGGAACATAATGAGGGGGTTCATTTTGTCATAAATTATGGTTAGTGCTGTAGAAAGAAAAATTAGCACACGTTTCAAGGGTAATCTCAAATATCTTCCTGTAATATTTCAACAGGAGCAGCATGTCAGTTGATGCCTTTGTGTTCTACTGCAGCTTCCCAGAGTGTTCTAAAGAACAACTAGAGCGCTAAAAGTCTTACTTATGACAAAATTATGGCACACCTAAAGCCATCTTGATTGGAATAAACTGGTAACACTTAAAACATTTATTTAAAAAGGAACAACATGATGGGGTTCATTTTGTCACAGAAGTTATGGTTAGTGCTTTAGAAAGAACAATTTGGACATGTTTCAAGTGTGATCTCAAATATCTTGCTGTTATATTTCAACAGGAGCAGCCTGTCAGTTGATGCCTTTGTGTTCTACTGCAGCTTCCCAGAGTGTTCTAAAGAACAACTAGAGCGCTAACTGTCTTACTTATGACAAAATTATGGCACACCTGAAGCCATCTTGATTGCCATAAACTGGTAACTCTTAAAATATTTTATTCAAAAAGGAACAAAATGAGGGGGGTCATTTTGTCATAGAAATTATGGTCAGTGCTGTAGAAAGAAAAATTAGGACATGTTTTAAGTGAGATCTCAAATATCTTCCTGTTATATTTCAACAGGAGCAGCCTGTCAGTTGATGCCTTTGTGTTCTACTGCAGCTTCCCAGAGTGTTCTAAAGAACAACTAGATCGCAAACAGTCTTACTTATGACAAAATTATGGCACACCTGAAGCCATCTTGATTGGAATAAACTGGTAACTCTTAAAACATTTAATTTAAAAAGGAACAAAGAGGGGGTTCATTTTGTCATAAATTATGGTTAGTGCTGTAGAAAGAAAAATTAGCACATGTTTCAAGGGTAACCTCAAATATCTTCCTGTAATATTTCAACAGGAGCAGCCTGTCAGTTGATGCCTTTGTGTTCTACTGCAGCTTCCCAGAGTGTTCTAAAGAACAACTAGAGCGCTAACAGTCTTACTTATGACAAAATTATGGCACACCTGAAGCCATCTTGATTGGAATAAACTGGTAACACTTAAAACATTTATTTAAAAAGGAACAACATGATGGGGTTCATTTTGTCACAGAAGTTATGGTTAGTGCTTTAGAAAGAACAATTTGGACATGTTTCAAGTGTGATCTCAAATATCTTGCTGTTATATTTCAACAGGAGCAGCCTGTCAGTTGATGCCTTTGTGTTCTACTGCAGCTTCCCAGAGTGTTCTAAAGAACAACTAGAGCGCTAACAGTCTTACTTATGAGACAATTATGGCACACCTGAAGCCATCTTGATTGCCATAAACTGGTAACTCTTAAAACATTTTATTCAAAAAGGAACAAAATGAGGGGGGTCATTTTGTCATAGAAATTATGGTTAGTGCTGTAGAAAGAAAAATTAGGACATGTTTTAAGTGAGATCTCAAATATCTTCCTGTTATATTTCAACAGGAGCAGCCTGTCAGTTGATGCCTTTGTGTTCTTCTGCAGCTTACCAGAGATTTCTAAAGAACAACTAGAGCGCTAACAGCCTTACTTATGATAAAAGTATGGCACACCTGAAGCCATCTTAATTGGAATAAACTGGTAAAACTTAAAACATTTAATTTAAAAAGGTACAAAATGATGGGGTTCATTTTGTCATAGAAATTATGGTTAGTGCTGTAGAAAAAAAAATTAGGACATGTTTCAAGTGTGATCTCAAATATCTTCCTGTTATATTTCAACAGGAGCAGCCTGTCAGTTGATGCCTTTGTGTTCTACTGCAGCTTCCCAGAGTGTTCTAAAGAACAACTAGAGTACTAACAGTCTTACTTATGACAAAATTATGGCACACCTGAAGCCATCTTGATTGGAATAAACTTGTAACTCTTAAACCACTTAATTTAAAAAAGGAACAACATGATGGGGCTCATTTTGTCATAGAAATTATAGTTAGTGCTGTAGAAAGAAAAATTAGGACATGTTTTAAGTGAGATCTCAAATATCTTCCTGTTATATTTCAACAGGAGCAGCCTGTCAGTTGATGCCTTTGTGTTCTACTGCAGCTTCCCAGAGTGTTCTAAAGAACAACTAGAGCGCTAACAGTCTTACTTATGACAAAATTATGGCACACCTGATGCCATCTTGATTGGAATAAACTGGTAACTCTTAAAACATTTAATTTAAAAAGGAAGAAAATGATGGGGTTTATTTTGTCATAGAAATTAGGGTTAGTGCTGTAGAAAAAAAAATTAGGACATGTTTCAAGTGTGATCTCAAATTTCTTCCTGTTATATTTCAACATCATCAGCATGTCAGTTGATGCATTTTTGTTCAACTGCAGCTTCGCAGAGTGATCTAAAGAACAACTAGAGTGCTAACAATCTTACTTTTGACAAAATTATGGCACCCCTGAAGCCATCTTGATTGGAATAAACTGTTAACTCTTAAAACATTTAATTTAAAAAGGAACAACATGAGGGGGTTCATTTTGTCATAGAAATTATGGTTAGTGCTCTAGAAAGAAAAATTAGGGCATGTTTTAAGTGAGATCTCAAATATCTTTCTGTTATATTTCAACAGGAGTAGGCTGTCAGTTGATGCCTTTGTGTTCTACTGCAGCTTCCCAGAGTGTTCTTAAGAACAACTAGAGCACTAACAGCCGACTTATGACAAAAGAATGGCACACCTGAAGCCATCTTGATTGGAATAAACTGGTAACACTTAAAACATTTAATGTAAAAAGAAACAAAATTATGGGGTTCATTTTGCCATAGAAATTATGGTTAGTGCAGTAGAAAGAAAAATTAGGACATGTTCCAAGTGTGATCTCAAATGTCTTCCTGTTATATTTCAACAGGAGCAGCCTGTCAGTTGATGCCTTTGTGTTCTACTGCAGCTTCCCAGTGTGTTCTAAAGAACAACTAGAGTGCTAACAGTCTTACTTATGACAAAATTATGGCACACCTGAAGCCATCTTGATTGGAATAAACTGGTATCTCTTAAAACATTTAATTTAAAATGGAACAAAATGAAGGGGTTTATTTTGTCATAGAAATTATGGTTAGTGCTGTAGAAAGAAAAAGTAGGACATGTTTTAAGTGAGATCTCAAATATCTTCCTGTTATATTTCAACAGGAGCAGCCTGCCAGTTGATGCCTTTTTGTTCTACTGCAGCTTCCCAGAGTGATCTAAAGAACAACTAGAGCGCTAACAGCTTTACTTATGACAAAAGTTTGGCACACCTGAAGCCATCTTGATTGGAATAAACTGGTAACACTTAAAACATTTAATTTAAAAAGGAACAAAATTATGGGGTTCATTTTGTCATAGAAATTATAGTTAGTGCAGTAGAAAGAAAAATTAGGACATGTTCCAAGTGTGATCTCATATATCTCTCTGTTATATTTCAACAGGATCAGCCAGTCAGTTGATGCCTTTGTGTTCTACTGCCGCTTCCCAGAGTGTTCTAAAGAACAACTAGAGCGCTAACAGCCTTACTTTTGACAAAATTATGGCACACCTGAAGCCATCTTGATTGAAATAAACTGGTAACACTTAAAACATTTAATTTTAAAAAAGGAACAAAATGATGGGGCTCATTTTGTCATAGAAATTATGGTTAGTGCTGTAGAAAGAAAAATTAGGACATGTTTCAAGTGTGATCTCAAATGTCTTCCTGTTATATTTCAACAGGAGCAGCCTGTCAGTTGATGCCTTTGTGTTCTACTGCAGCTTCCCAGAGTGATCTAAAGAACAACTAGAGCGCTAACAGCTTTACTTATGACAAAAGTTTGGCACACCTGAAGCCATCTTGATTGGAATAAACTGGTAACACTTAAAACATTTAATTTAAAAAGGAACAAAATTATGGGGTTCATTTTGTCATAGAAATTATAGTTAGTGCAGTAGAAAGAAAAATTAGGACATGTTCCAAGTGTGATCTCATATATCTCTCTGTTATATTTCAACAGGAGCAGCCAGTCAGTTGATGCCTTTGTGTTCTACTGCCACTTCCCAGAGTGTTCTAAAGAACAACTAGAGTGCTAACAGCCTTACTTTTGACAAAATTATGGCACACCTGAAGCCATCTTGATTGGAATAAACTGGTAACACTTAAAACATTTAATTTTAAAAAAGGAACAAAATGATGGGGCTCATTTTGTCATAGAAATTATGGTTAGTGCTGTAGAAAGAAAAATTAGGACATGTTTCAAGTGTGATCTCAAATGTCTTCCTGTTATATTTCAACAGGAGCAGCCTGTCAGTTGATGCCTTTGTGTTCTACTGCACCTTCCCAGAGTGTTCTAAAGAACAACTAGAGCGCTAACAGTCTTACTTATGACAAAATTATGGCACACCTGAAGCCATCTTGATTGGAATAAACTGGTAACTCTTTAAACATTTAATTTAAAAAGGAACAAAATGAGGGGGTTCATTTTGTCATAAATTATGGTTAGTGCTGTAGAAAGAAAAATTAGCACACGTTTCAAGGGTAATCTCAAATATCTTCCTGTAATATTTCAACAGGAGCAGCCTGTCAGTTGATGCCTTTGTGTTCTACTGCAGCTTCCCAGAGTGTTCTAAAGAACAACTAGAGCGCTAACAGTCTTACTTATGACAAAATTATGGCACACCTGAAGCCATCTTGATTGGAATAAACTGGTAACACTTACAACATTTATTTAAAAAGGAAAAAAATGATGGGGTTCATTTTGTCACAGAAATTATGGTTAGTGCTTTAGAAAGAATAATTTGGACATGTTTCAAGTGTGATCTCAAATATCTTCCTGTTATATTTCAACAGGAGCAGCCTGTCAGTTAATGCCTTTGTGTTCTACTGCAGCTTCCCAGAGTGTTCTAAAGAACAACTAGAGCGCTAACAGTCTTACTTATGACAAAATTATGGCACACCTGAAGCCATCTTGATTGCCATAAACTGGTAACTCTTAAAACATTTTATTCAAAAAGGAACAACATGAGGGGGGTCATTTTGTCATAGAAATTATGGTTAGTGCTGTAGAAAGAAAAATTAGGACATGTTTTAAGTGAGATCTCAAATATCTTCCTGTTATATTTCAACAGGAGCAGCCTGTCAATTGATGCCTTTGTGTTCTTCTGCAGCTTACCAGAGATTTCTAAAGAACAACTAGAGCGCTAACAGCCTTACTTATGATAAAAGTATGGCACACCTGAAGCCATCTTAATTGGAATAAACTGGTAACACTTAAAACATTTAATTTTAAAAAAGGAACAAAATGATGGGGCTCATTTTGTCATAGAAATTATGGTTAGTGCTGTAGAAAGAAAAATTAGGACATGTTTCAAGTGTGATCTCAAATGTCTTCCTGTAATATTTCAACAGGAGCAGCCTTTCAGTTGATGCCTTTGTGTTCTACTGCAGCTACCCAGAGTGTTCTAAAGAACAACTAGAGCGCTAACAGTCTTACTTATGACAAAAGTATGGCACACCTGAAGCCATCTTGATTGGAATAAACTGGTAACACTTACAACATTTATTTAAAAAGGAAAAAAATGATGGGGTTCATTTTGTCACAGAAATTATGGTTAGTGCTTTAGAAAGAACAATTTGGACATGTTTCAAGTGTGATCTCAAATATCTTGCTGTTATATTTCAACAGGAGCAGCCTGTCAGTTGATGCCTTTGTGTTCTACTGCAGCTTCCCAGAGTGTTCTAAAGAACAACTAGAGCGCAAACAGTCTTACTTATGACAAAATTATGGCACACCTGAAGCCATCTTGATTGCCATAAACTGGTAACTCTTAAAACATTTAATTTAAAAAGGAAGAAAATGATGGGGTTTATTTTGTCATAGAAATTAGGGTTAGTGCTTTAGAAAAAAAAATTAGGACATGTTTCAAGTGTGATCTCAAATTTCTTCCTGTTATATTTCAACATGATCAGCATGTCAGTTGATGCATTTGTGTTCTACTGCAGCTTCCCAGAGTGATCTAAAGAACAACTAGAGTGCTAACAATCTTACTTTTGACAAAATTATGGCACCCCTGAAGCCATCTTGATTGGAATAAACTGTTAACTCTTAAAACATTTAATTTAAAAAGGAACAACATGAGGGGGTTCATTTTGTCATAGAAATTATGGTTAGTGCTCTAGAAAGAAAAATTAGGGCATGTTTTAAGTGAGATCTCAAATATCTTTCTGTTATATTTCAACAGGAGTAGGCTGTCAGTTGATGCCTTTGTGTTCTACTGCAGCTTCCCAGAGTGTTCTTAAGAACAACTAGAGCACTAACAGCCGACTTATGACAAAAGAATGGCACACCTGAAGCCATCTTGATTGGAATAAACTGGTAACACTTAAAACATTTAATGTAAAAAGAAACAAAATTATGGGGTTCATTTTGCCATAGAAATTATGGTTAGTGCAGTAGAAAGAAAAATTAGGACATGTTCCAAGTGTGATCTCAAATGTCTTCCTGTTATATTTCAACAGGAGCAGCCTGTCAGTTGATGCCTTTGTGTTCTACTGCAGCTTCCCAGAGTGTTCTAAAGAGCAACTAGAGTGCTAACAGTCTTACTTATGACAAAATTATGGCACACCTGAAGCCATCTTGATTGGAATAAACTGGTATCTCTTAAAACATTTAATTTAAAATGGAACAAAATGAAGGGGTTTATTTTGTCATAGAAATTATGGTTAGTGCTGTAGAAAGAAAAAGTAGGACATGTTTTAAGTGAGATCTCAAATATCTTCCTGTTATATTTCAACAGGAGCAGCCTGCCAGTTGATGCCTTTGTGTTCTACTGCAGCTTCCCAGAGTGATCTAAAGAACAACTAGAGCGCTAACAGCTTTACTTATGACAAAAGTTTGGCACACCTGAAGCCATCTTGATTGGAATAAACTGGTAACACTTAAAACATTTAATTTAAAAAGGAACAAAATTATGGGGTTCATTTTGTCATAGAAATTATAGTTAGTGCAGTAGAAAGAAAAATTAGGACATGTTCCAAGTGTGATCTCATATATCTCTCTGTTATATTTCAACAGGAGCAGCCAGTCAGTTGATGCCTTTGTGTTCTACTGCCGCTTCCCAGAGTGTTCTAAAGAACAACTAGAGCGCTAACAGCCTTACTTTTTTCGAAAATTATGGCACACCTGAAGCCATCTTGATTGGAATAAACTGGTAACACTTAAAACATTTAATTTTAAAAAAGGAACAAAATGATGGGGCTCATTTTGTCATAGAAATTATGGTTAGTGCTGTAGAAAGAAAAATTAGGACATGTTTCAAGTGTGATCTCAAATGTCTTCCTGTTATATTTCAACAGGAGCAGCCTGTCAGTTGATGCCTTTGTGTTCTACTGCAGCTTCCCAGAGTGATCTAAAGAACAACTAGAGCGCTAACAGCTTTACTTATGACAAAAGTTTGGCACACCTGAAGCCATCTTGATTGGAATAAACTGGTAACACTTAAAACATTTAATTTAAAAAGGAACAAAATTATGGGGTTCATTTTGTCATAGAAATTATAGTTAGTGCAGTAGAAAGAAAAATTAGGACATGTTCCAAGTGTGATCTCATATATCTCTCTGTTATATTTCAACAGGAGCAGCCAGTCAGTTGATGCCTTTGTGTTCTACTGCCGCTTCCCAGAGTGTTCTAAAGAACAACTAGAGCGCTAACAGCCTTACTTTTGACAAAATTATGGCACACCTGAAGCCATCTTGATTGGAATAAACTGGTATCTCTTAAAACATTTAATTTAAAATGGAACAAAATGAAGGGGTTTATTTTGTCATAGAAATTATGGTTAGTGCTGTAGAAAGAAAAAGTAGGACATGTTTTAAGTGAGATCTCAAATATCTTCCTGTTATATTTCAACAGGAGCAGCCTGCCAGTTGATGCCTTTGTGTTCTACTGCAGCTTCCCAGAGTGATCTAAAGAACAACTAGAGCGCTAACAGCTTTACTTATGACAAAAGTTTGGCACACCTGAAGCCATCTTGATTGGAATAAACTGGTAACACTTAAAACATTTAATTTAAAAAGGAACAAAATTATGGGGTTCATTTTGTCATAGAAATTATAGTTAGTGCAGTAGAAAGAAAAATTAGGACATGTTCCAAGTGTGATCTCATATATCTCTCTGTTATATTTCAACAGGAGCAGCCAGTCAGTTGATGCCTTTGTGTTCTACTGCCGCTTCCCAGAGTGTTCTAAAGAACAACTAGAGCGCTAACAGCCTTACTTTTGACAAAATTATGGCACACCTGAAGCCATCTTGATTGAAATAAACTGGTAACACTTAAAACATTTAATTTAAAAAAAGGAACAAAATGATGGGGCTCATTTTGTCATAGAAATTATGGTTAGTGCTGTAGAAAGAAAAATTAGGACATGTTTCAAGTGTGATCTCAAATGTCTTCCTGTTATATTTCAACAGGAGCAGCCTGTCAGTTGATGCCTTTGTGTTCTACTGCAGCTTCCCAGAGTGATCTAAAGAACAACTAGAGCGCTAACAGCTTTACTTATGACAAAAGTTTGGCACACCTGAAGCCATCTTGATTGGAATAAACTGGTAACACTTAAAACATTTAATTTAAAAAGGAACAAAATTATGGGGTTCATTTTGTCATAGAAATTATAGTTAGTGCAGTAGAAAGAAAAATTAGGACATGTTCCAAGTGTGATCTCATATATCTCTCTGTTATATTTCAATAGGAGCAGCCAGTCAGTTGATGCCTTTGTGTTCTACTGCCACTTCCCAGAGTGTTCTAAAGAACAACTAGAGCGCTAACAGCCTTACTTTTGACAAAATTATGGCACACCTGAAGCCATCTTGATTGGAATAAACTGGTAACACTTAAAACATTTAATTTTAAAAAAGGAACAAAATGATGGGGCTCATTTTGTCATAGAAATTATGGTTAGTGCTGTAGAAAGAAAAATTAGGACATGTTTCAAGTGTGATCTCAAATGTCTTCCTGTTATATTTCAACAGGAGCAGCCTGTCAGTTGATGCCTTTGTGTTCTACTGCACCTTCCCAGAGTGTTCTAAAGAACAACTAGAGCGCTAACAGTCTTACTTATGACAAAATTATGGCACACCTGAAGCCATCTTGATTGGAATAAACTGGTAACTCTTTAAACATTTAATTTAAAAAGGAACAAAATGAGGGGGTTCATTTTGTCATAAATTATGGTTAGTGCTGTAGAAAGAAAAATTAGCACACGTTTCAAGGGTAATCTCAAATATCTTCCTGTAATATTTCAACAGGAGCAGCCTGTCAGTTGATGCCTTTGTGTTCTACTGCAGCTTCCCAGAGTGTTCTAAAGAACAACTAGAGCGCTAACAGTCTTACTTATGACAAAATTATGGCACACCTGAAGCCATCTTGATTGCCATAAACTGGTAACTCTTAAAACATTTTATTCAAAAAGGAACAACATGAGGGGGGTCATTTTGTCATAGAAATTATGGTTAGTGCTGTAGAAAGAAAAATTAGGACATGTTTTAAGTGAGATCTCAAATATCTTCCTGTTATATTTCAACAGGAGCAGCCTGTCAATTGATGCCTTTGTGTTCTTCTGCAGCTTACCAGAGATTTCTAAAGAACAACTAGAGCGCTAACAGCCTTACTTATGATAAAAGTATGGCACACCTGAAGCCATCTTAATTGGAATAAACTAGTAACACTTAAAACATTTAATTTTAAAAAAGGAACAAAATGATGGGGCTCATTTTGTCATAGAAATTATGGTTAGTGCTGTAGAAAGAAAAATTAGGACATGTTTCAAGTGTGATCTCAAATGTCTTCCTGTTATATTTCAACAGGAGCAGCCTGTCAGTTGATGCCTTTGTGTTCTACTGCAGCTTCCCAGAGTGGTCTAAAGAACAACTTGAGTGCTAATAGCCTTACTTATGACAAAAGTATGGCACACCTGATGCCATCTTGATTGGAATCAACTGGTAACACTTAAAACATTTAATTTAAAAAAGGAACAAAATGATGGGGCTCATTTTGTCATAGAAATTATAGTTAGTGCTGTAGAAAGAAAAATTAGCACATGTTTCAAGTGTGATCTCAAATGTCTTCCTGTAATATTTCAACAGGAGCAGCCTTTCAGTTGATGCCTTTGTGTTCTACTGCAGCTACCCAGAGTGTTCTAAAGAACAACTAGAGCGCTAACAGTCTTACTTATGACAAAAGTATGGCACACCTGAAGCCATCTTGATTGGAATAAACTGGTAACACTTACAACATTTATTTAAAAAGGAAAAAAATGATGGGGTTCATTTTGTCACAGAAATTATGGTTAGTGCTTTAGAAAGAACAATTTGGACATGTTTCAAGTGTGATCTCAAATATCTTGCTGTTATATTTCAACAGGAGCAGCCTGTCAGTTGATGCCTTTGTGTTCTACTGCAGCTTCCCAGAGTGTTCTAAAGAACAACTAGAGCGCAAACAGTCTTACTTATGACAAAATTATGGCACACCTGAAGCCATCTTGATTGCCATAAACTGGTAACTCTTAAAACATTTAATTTAAAAAGGAAGAAAATGATGGGGTTTATTTTGTCATAGAAATTAGGGTTAGTGCTGTAGAAAAAAAAATTAGGACATGTTTCAAGTGTGATCTCAAATTTCTTCCTGTTATATTTCAACATGATCAGCATGTCAGTTGATGCATTTGTGTTCTACTGCAGCTTCCCAGAGTGATCTAAAGAACAACTAGAGTGCTAACAATCTTACTTTTGACAAAATTATGGCACCCCTGAAGCCATCTTGATTGGAATAAACTGTTAACTCTTAAAACATTTAATTTAAAAAGGAACAACATGAGGGGGTTCATTTTGTCATAGAAATTATGGTTAGTGCTCTAGAAAGAAAAATTAGGGCATGTTTTAAGTGAGATCTCAAATATCTTTCTGTTATATTTCAACAGGAGTAGGCTGTCAGTTGATGCCTTTGTGTTCTACTGCAGCTTCCCAGAGTGTTCTTAAGAACAACTAGAGCACTAACAGCCGACTTATGACAAAAGAATGGCACACCTGAAGCCATCTTGATTGGAATAAACTGGTATCTCTTAAAACATTTAATTTAAAATGGAACAAAATGAAGGGGTTTATTTTGTCATAGAAATTATGGTTAGTGCTGTAGAAAGAAAAAGTAGGACATGTTTTAAGTGAGATCTCAAATATCTTCCTGTTATATTTCAACAGGAGCAGCCTGCCAGTTGATGCCTTTGTGTTCTACTGCAGCTTCCCAGAGTGATCTAAAGAACAACTAGAGCGCTAACAGCTTTACTTATGACAAAAGTTTGGCACACCTGAAGCCATCTTGATTGGAATAAACTGGTAACACTTAAAACATTTAATTTAAAAAGGAACAAAATTATGGGGTTCATTTTGTCATAGAAATTATAGTTAGTGCAGTAGAAAGAAAAATTAGGACATGTTCCAAGTGTGATCTCATATATCTCTCTGATATATTTCAACAGGAGCAGCCAGTCAGTTGATGCCTTTGTGTTCTACTGCCGCTTCCCAGAGTGTTCTAAAGAACAACTAGAGCGCTAACAGCCTTACTTTTTTCGAAAATTATGGCACACCTGAAGCCATCTTGATTGGAATAAACTGGTAACACTTAAAACATTTAATTTTAAAAAAGGAACAAAATGATGGGGCTCATTTTGTCATAGAAATTATGGTTAGTGCTGTAGAAAGAAAAATTAAGGCATGTTTCAAGTGTGATCTCAAATGTCTTCCTGTTATATTTCAACAGGAGCAGCCTGTCAGTTGATGCCTTTGTGTTCTACTGCAGCTTCCCAGAGTGATCTAAAGAACAACTAGAGCGCTAACAGCTTTACTTATGACAAAAGTTTGGCACACCTGAAGCCATCTTGATTGGAATAAACTGGTAACACTTAAAACATTTAATTTAAAAAGGAACAAAATTATGGGGTTCATTTTGTCATAGAAATTATAGTTAGTGCAGTAGAAAGAAAAATTAGGACATGTTCCAAGTGTGATCTCATATATCTCTCTGTTATATTTCAACAGGAGCAGCCAGTCAGTTGATGCCTTTGTGTTCTACTGCCGCTTCCCAGAGTGTTCTAAAGAACAACTAGAGCGCTAACAGCCTTACTTTTTTCGAAAATTATGGCACACCTGAAGCCATCTTGATTGGAATAAACTGGTAACACTTAAAACATTTAATTTTAAAAAAGGAACAAAATGATGGGGCTCATTTTGTCATAGAAATTATGGTTAGTGCTGTAGAAAGAAAAATTAGGACATGTTTCAAGTGTGATCTCAAATGTCTTCCTGTTATATTTCAACAGGAGCAGCCTGTCAGTTGATGCCTTTGTGTTCTACTGCAGCTTCCCAGAGTGATCTAAAGAACAACTAGAGCGCTAACAGCTTTACTTATGACAAAAGTTTGGCACACCTGAAGCCATCTTGATTGGAATAAACTGGTAACACTTAAAACATTTAATTTAAAAAGGAACAAAATTATGGGGTTCATTTTGTCATAGAAATTATAGTTAGTGCAGTAGAAAGAAAAATTAGGACATGTTCCAAGTGTGATCTCATATATCTCTCTGTTATATTTCAACAGGAGCAGCCAGTCAGTTGATGCCTTTGTGTTCTACTGCCACTTCCTAGAGTGTTCTAAAGAACAACTAGAGCGCTAACAGCCTTACTTTTGACAACATTATGGCACACCTGAAGCCATCTTGATTGGAATAAACTGGTAACACTTAAAACATTTAATTTTAAAAAAGGAACAAAATGATGGGGCTCATTTTGTCATAGAAATTATGGTTAGTGCTGTAGAAAGAAAAACTTAGGACATGTTTCAAGTGTGATCTCAAATGTCTTCCTGTTATATTTCAACAGGAGCAGCCTGTCAGTTGATGCCTTTGTGTTCTACTGCACCTTCCCAGAGTGTTCTAAAGAACAACTAGAGCGCTAACAGTCTTACTTATGACAAAATTATGGCACACCTGAAGCCATCTTGATTGGAATAAACTGGTAACTCTTTAAACATTTAATTTAAAAAGGAACAAAATGAGGGGGTTCATTTTGTCATAAATTATGGTTAGTGCTGTAGAAAGAAAAATTAGCACACGTTTCAAGGGTAATCTCAAATGTCTTCCTGTTATATTTCAACAGGAGCAGCCTGTCAGTTGATGCCTTGTGTTCTACTGCAGCTTCCCAGAGTGTTCTAAAGAACAACTTGAGTGCTAATAGCCTTACTTATGACAAAAGTATGGCACACCTGAAGCCATCTTGATTGGAATAAACTGGTAACACTTACAACATTTATTTAAAAAGGAAAAAAATGATGGGGTTCATTTTGTCACAGAAATTATGGTTAGTGCTTTAGAAAGAATAATTTGGAAATGTTTCAAGTGTGATCTCAAATATCTTCCTGTCATATTTCACCAGGAGCAGCCTGTCAGTTAATGCCTTTGTGTTCTACTGCAGCTTCCCAGAGTGTTCTAAAGAACAACTAGAGCGCTAACAGTCTTACTTATGACAAAATTATGGCACACCTGAAGCCATCTTGATTGGAATAAACTGGTAACTCTTTAAACATTTAATTTAAAAAGGAACAAAATGAGGGGGTTCATTTTGTCATAAATTATGGTTAGTGCTGTAGAAAGAAAAATTAGCACACGTTTCAAGGGTAATCTCAAATGTCTTCCTGTTATATTTCAACAGGAGCAGCCTGTCAGTTGATGCCTTTGTGTTCTACTGCAGCTTCCCAGAGTGTTCTAAAGAACAACTTGAGTGCTAATAGCCTTACTTATGACAAAAGTATGGCACACCTGATGCCATCTTGATTGGAATCAACTGGTAACACTTAAAACATTTAATTTAAAAAAGGAACAAAATGATGGGGCTCATTTTGTCATAGAAATTATAGTTAGTGCTGTAGAAAGAAAAATTAGCACATGTTTCAAGTGTGATCTCAAATGTCTTCCTGTAATATTTCAACAGGAGCAGCCTTTCAGTTGATGCCTTTGTGTTCTACTGCAGCTACCCAGAGTGTTCTAAAGAACAACTAGAGCGCTAACAGTCTTACTTATGACAAAAGTATGGCACACCTAGCCATCTTGATTGGAATAAACTGGTAACACTTTCAACATTTATTTAAAAAGGAAAAAAATGATGGGGTTCATTTTGTCACAGAAATTATGGTTAGTGCTTTAGAAAGAATAATTTGGAAATGTTTCAAGTGTGATCTCAAATATCTTCCTGTTATATTTCACCAGGAGCAGCCTGTCAGTTAATGCCTTTGTGTTCTACTGCAGCTTCCCAGAGTGTTCTAAAGAACAACTAGAGCGCTAACAGTCTTACTTATGACAAAATTATGGCACACCTGAAGCCATCTTGATTGCCATAAACTTGTAATTCTTAAAACATTTTATTTAAAAAGGAACAAAATGAGGAGGGTCATTTTGTCATAGAAATTATGGTTAGTGCTGTAGAAAGAAAAATTAGGACTTGTTTTAAGTGAGATTTCAAATATCTTCCTGCTATTTTTCAACAGGAGCAGCCTGTCAGTTGATGCCTTTGTGTTCTCCTGCAGCTTCCCAGAGTGTTCTAAAAAACAACTAGAGCGCTAACAGTCTTACTTATGACAAAAATATGGCACACTTAAAGCCATCTTGATTGGAATAAACTGGTAAAACTTAAAACATTTAATTTAAAAAGGAACAAAATGATGGGGTTCATTTTGTCATAGAAATTATGGTTAGTGCTGTAGAAAAAAAAACTTAGGACATGTTTCAAGTGTGATCTCAAATATCTTCCTGTTATATTTCAACAGGATCAGCATGTCAGTTGATGCATTTGTGTTCTACTGCAGCTTCCCAGAGTGATCTAAAGAACAACTAGAGTGCTAACAGTCTTACTTATGACAAAATTATGGCACACCTGAAGCCATCTTGATTGGAATAAACTGGAAACACTTAAAACATTTAATTTAAAAAGGAACAAAATGATGGGGTTCATTTTGTCATAGAAATTATGGTTAGTGCTGTAGAAAGAAAAATTAGGACATGTTTCAAGTGTGATCTCAAATATCTTCCTGTTATATTTCAACAGGAGCAGCCTGTCAGTTGATTCCTTTGTGTTCTACTGCAGCTTCCCAGAGTGTTCTAAAGAACAACTAGAGCGCTAACAGCCTTACTTATGACAAAATTATGGCACACCTGAAGCCATCTTGATTGGAATAAACTTGTAACTCTTAAACCATTTAATTTAAAAAAAGGAACAAAATGAGGATGTTCATTTTGTCATCAATTATGGTTAGTGCTGTAGAAAGAAAAATTAGGACATGTTTTAAGTGAGATCTCAAATGTCTTCCTGTTATATTTCAACAGGAGCAGCCTGTCAGTTGATGCCTTTGTGTTCTACTGCAGCTTCCCAGAGTGTTCTAAAGAACAACTAGAGCGCTAACAGTCTTACTTATGACAAAATTATGGCACACCTGATGCCATCTTGATTGGAATAAACTGGTAACACTTAAAACATTTAATTTAAAAAGGAAGAAAATGATGGGGTTTATTTTGTCACAGAAGTTATGGTTAGTGCTTTAGAAAGAACAATTTGGACATGTTTCAAGTGTGATCTCAAATATCTTGCTGGTATATTTCAACAGGAGCAGCCTGTCAGTTGATGCCTTTGTGTTCTACTGCAGCTTCCCAGAGTGTTCTAAAGAACACCTAGAGCGCAAACAGTCTTACTTATGACAAAATTATGGCACACCTGAAGCCATCTTGATTGCCATAAACTGGTAACTCTTAAAACGTTTAATTTAAAAAGGAAGAAAATGATGGGGTTCATTTTGTCATAGAAATTATGGTTAGTGCTGTAGAAAAAAAAAATTAGGACATGTTTCAAGTGAGATCTCAAATATCTTTCTGTTATATTTCAACAGGATCAGCATGTCAGTTGATGCATTTGTGTTCTACTGCTGCTTCCCAGAGTGATCTAAAGAACAACTAGAGTGCTAACAATCTTACTTTTGACAAAATTATGGCACCCCTGAAGCCATCTTGATTGGAATAAACTGTTAACTCTTAAAACATTTAATTTAAAAAGGAACAACATGAGGGGGTTCATTTTGTCATAGAAATTATGGTTAGTGCTCTGGAAAGAAAAATTAGGACATGTTTTAAGTGTAATCTCATATATCTCTCTGTTATATTTCAACAGGAGTAGGCTGTCAGTGTTTGCCTTTGTGTTCTACTGCAGCTTCCCAGAGTGTTCTTAAGAACAACTAGAGCACTAACAGCCGACTTATGACAAAAAAATGGCACACCTGAAGCCATCTTGATTGGAATAAACTGGTAACTCTTAAAACATTTAATTTAAAATGGAACAAAATGAAGGGGTTTATTTTGTCATAGAAATTATGGTTAGTGCTGTAGAAAGAAAAAGTAGGACATGTTTCAAGTGTGATCTCAAATGTCTTCCTGTTATATTTCAACAGGAGCAGCATGTCAGTTGATGCCTTTGTGTTCTACTGCAGCTTCCCAGAGTGTTCTAAAGAACAACTAGAGCGCTAACAGTCTTACTTATGACAAAATTATGGCACACCTGAAGCCATCTTGATTGGAATAAACTGTTAACTCTTAAAACATTTAATTTAAAAAGGAACAAAATGAGGGGGTTCATTTTGTCATAAATTATGGTTAGTGCTGTAGAATGAAAAATTAGCACACGTTTCAAGGGTAATCTCAAATATCTTCCTGTAATATTTCAACAGGAGCAGCCTGTCAGTCGATGCCTTTGTGTTCTACTGCAGCTTCCCAGAGTGTTCTAAAGAACAACTAGAGCGCTAACAGTCTTACTTATGACAAAATTATGGCACACCTGAAGCCATCTTGATTGGAATAAACTGTTAACTCTTAAAACATTTATTTAAAAAGGAACAAAATTATGGGGTTCATTTTGTCATAGAAATTATAGTTAGTGCAGTAGAAAGAAAAATTAGGACATGTTCCAAGTGTGATCTCATATATCTCTCTGTTATATTTCAACAGGAGCAGCCAGTCAGTTGATGCCTTTGTGTTCTACTGCAGCTTCCCAGAGTGTTCTAAAGAACAACTAGAGCGCTAACAGCCTTACTTTTGACAAAATTATGGCACACCTGAAGCCATCTTGATTGGAATAAACTGGTAACACTTAAAACATTTAATTTTTAAAAAGGAACACAATGATGGGGCTCATTTTGTCATAGAAATTATGGTTAGTGCTGTAGAAAGAAAAATTAGGACATGTTTCAAGTGTGATCTCAAATGTCTTCCTGTTATATTTCAACAGGAGCAGCATGTCAGTTGATGCCTTTGTGTTCTACTGCAGCTTCCCAGAGTGTTCTAAAGAACAACTAGAGCGCTAACAGTCTTACTTATGACAAAATTATGGCACACCTGAAGCCATCTTGATTGGAATAAACTGTTAACTCTTAAAACATTTAATTTAAAAAGGAACAAAATGAGGGGGTTCATTTTGTCATAAATTATGGTTAGTGCTGTAGAAAGAAAAATTAGCACACGTTTCAAGGGTAATCTCAAATATCTTCCTGTAATATTTCAACAGGAGCAGCCTGTCAGTCGATGCCTTTGTGTTCTACTGCAGCTTCCCAGAGTGTTCTAAAGAACAACTAGAGCGCTAACAGTCTTACTTATGACAAAATTATGGCACACCTGAAGCCATCTTGATTGGAATAAACTGGTAACACTTAAAATATTTTTTTAAAAAGGAACAACATGATGGGGTTCATTTTGTCACAGAAGTTATGGTTAGTGCTTTAGAAAGAACAATTTGGACATGTTTCAAGTGTGATCTCAAATATCTTGCTGTTATATTTCAACAGGAGCAGCCTGTCAGTTGATGCCTTTGTCTTGTACTGCAGCTTCCCAGAGTGTTCTAAAGAACAACTAGAGCGCTAACAGCCTTACTTATGATAAAATTATGGCACACCTGAAGCCATCTTAATTGGAATAAACTGGTAAAACTTAAAACATTTAATTTAAAAAGGTACAAAATGATGGGGTTCATTTTGTCATAGAAATATGGTTAGTGCTGTAAAAAAAAAAAAATTAGGACATGTTTCAAGTGTGATCTCAAATATCTTCCTGTTATATTTCAACAGGAGCAGCCTGTCTGTTGATGCCTTTGTGTTCTACTGCAGCTTCCCAGAGTGTTCTAAAGAACAACTAGAGCGCTAACAGTCTTACTTATGACAAAATTATGGCACACCTGAAGCCATCTTGATTGGAATAAACTGTTAACTCTTAAAACATTTAATTTAAAAAGGAACAAAATGAGGGGGTTCCTTTTGTCATAAATTATGGTTAGTGCTGTAGAAAGAAAAATTAGCACACGTTTCAAGGGTAATCTCAAATATCTTCCTGTAATATTTCAACAGGAGCAGCCTGTCAGTCGATGCCTTTGTGTTCTACTGCAGCTTCCCAGAGTGTTCTAAAGAACAACTAGAGCGCTAACAGTCTTACTTATGACAAAATTATGGCACACCTGAAGCCATCTTGATTGGAATAAACTGGTAACACTTAAAACATTTATTTAAAAAGGAACAACATGATGGGGTTCATTTTGTCACAGAAGTTATGGTTAGTGCTTTAGAAAGAACAATTTGGACATGTTTCAAGTGTGATCTCAAATATCTTGCTGTTATATTTCAACAGGAGCAGCCTGTCAGTTGATGCCTTTGTCTTCTACTGCAGCTTCCCAGAGTGTTCTAAAGAACAACTAGAGCGCTAACAGTCTTACTTATGACAAAATTATGGCACACCTGAAGCCATCTTGATTGCCATAAACTGGTAACTCTTAAAACATTTTATTCAAAAAGGAACAAAATGAGGGGGGTCATTTTGTCATAGAAATTATGGTTAGTGCTGTAGAAAGAAAAATTAGGACAAGTTTTAAGTGAGATCTCAAATATCTTCCTGTTATATTTCAACAGGAGCAGCCTGTCAGTTGATGCCTTTGTGTTCTTCTGCAGCTTACCAGAGATTTCTAAAGAACAACTAGAGTGCTAACAGCCTTACTTATGATAAAATTATGGCACACCTGAAGCCATCTTAATTGGAATAAACTGGTAAAACTTAAAACATTTAATTTAAAAAGGTACAAAATGATGGGGTTCATTTTGTCATAGAAATATGGTTAGTGCTGTAGAAAAAAAAATTAGGACATGTTTCAAGTGTGATCTCAAATATCTTCCTGTTATATTTCAACAGGATCAGCATGTCAGTTGATGCATTTGTGTTCTACTGCAGCTTCCCAGAGTGATCTAAAAAACAACTAGAGTGCTAACAATCTTACTTTTGACAAAATTATGGCACCCCGAAGCCATCTTGATTGGAATAAACTGTTAACTATTAAAACATTTAATTTAAAAAGGAACTAAATGAGGGGGTTTATTTTGTCATAGAAATCATGGTTAGTGCTCTAGAAAGAAAAATTAGGACATGTTTTAAGTGAGATCTCAAATATCTTTCTGTTATATTTCAACAGGAGTAGGCTGTCAGTTGATGCCTTTGTGTTCTACTGCAGCTTCCCAGAGTGTTCTTAAGAACAACTAGAGCACTAACAGCCTACTTATGACAAAAGAATGGTACACCTGAAGCCATCTTGATTGGAATAAACTGGTAACACTTAAAACATTTAATTTAAAAAGGAACAAAAAGATGGGGTTCATTTTGTCATAGAAATTATGGTCAGTGCTGCAGAAAGAAAAATTAGGACATGTTTCAAGTGTGATCTCAAATATCTTTCTGTTATATTTCAACAGGAGCAGCCTGTCAGTTGATGCCTTTGTGTTCTACTGCAGCTTCCCAGAGTGATCTAAAAAACAACTAGAGCGCTAACAGCCTTACTTATGACAAAAGTATGGCACACCTGAAGCCATCTTGATTGGAATAAACTGGTAACACTTAAAACATTTAATTTAAAAAGGAACAAAATGATGGGGTTCATTTTGTCATAGAAATTAAGGTTAGTGCTGCAGAAAGCAAAATTAGGACATGTTTCAAGAGTAATCTCAAATATCTTCCTGTTATATTTCAACAGGGGCAGCCTGTCAGTTGATGCCTTTGTGTTCTACTGCAGCTTCCCAGAGTGTTCTAAAGAGCAACTAGAGCGCTAACAGCCTTAATTATGACAAACGTATGGCACACCTGAAGCCATCTTGATTGGAATAAACTGGTAACACTTAAAACATTTATTTAAAGAGGAACAAAATGATGGGGCTCATTTTGTCACAGAAATTATGGTTAGTGCTGTAGAAAGAATAATTTGGATATGTTTCAAGTGTGATCTCAAAGATCTTCCTTTTATATTTCAACAGGAGCAGCCTGTCAGTTGATGCCTTTGTGTTCTACTGCAGCTTCCCAGAGTGTTCTAAAGAACAACTAGAGTGCTAACAGTCTTACTTATGACAAAATTATGGCACACCTGAAGCCATCTTGATTGCCATAAACTGGTAACTCTTAAAACATTTTATTCAAAAAGGAACAACATGAGGGGGGTCATTTTGTCATAGAAATTATGGTTAGTGCTGTAGAAAGAAAAATTAGGACATGTTTTAAGTGAGATCTCAAATATCTTCCTGTTATATTTCAACAGGAGCAGCCTGTCAGTTGATGCCTTTGTGTTCTTCTGCAGCTTACCAGAGATTTCTAAAGAACAACTAGAGCGCTAACAGCCTTACTTTTGACAAAATTATGGCACACCTGAAGCCATCTTGATTGGAATAAACTGGTAACACTTAAAACATTTAATTTTAAAAAAGGAACAAAATGATGGGGCTCATTTTGTCATAGAAATTATGGTTAGTGCTGTAGAAAGAAAAATTAGGACATGTTTCAAGTGTGATCTCAAATGTCTTCCTGTTATATTTCAACAGGAGCAGCCTGTCAGTTGATGCCTTTGTGTTCTACTGCACCTTCCCAGAGTGTTCTAAAGAACAACTAGAGCGCTAACAGTCTTACTTATGACAAAATTATGGCACACCTGAAGCCATCTTGATTGGAATAAACTGGTAACTCTTTAAACATTTAATTTAAAAAGGAACAAAATGAGGGGGTTCATTTTGTCATAAATTATGGTTAGTGCTGTAGAAAGAAAAATTAGCACACGTTTCAAGGGTAATCTCAAATGTCTTCCTGTTATATTTCAACAGGAGCAGCCTGTCAGTTGATGCCTTTGTGTTCTACTGCAGCTTCCCAGAGTGTTCTAAAGAACAACTTGAGTGCTAATAGCCTTACTTATGACAAAAGTATGGCACACCTGATGCCATCTTGATTGGAATCAACTGGTAACACTTAAAACATTTATTTTAAAAAAGGAACAAAATGATGGGGCTCATTTTGTCATAGAAATTATAGTTAGTGCTGTAGAAAGAAAAATTAGCACATGTTTCAAGTGTGATCTCAAATGTCTTCCTGTAATATTTCAACAGGAGCAGCCTTTCAGTTGATGCCTTTGTGTTCTACTGCAGCTACCCAGAGTGTTCTAAAGAACAACTAGAGCGCTAACAGTCTTACTTATGTCAAAAGTATGGCACACCTGAAGCCATCTTGATTGGAATAAACTGGTAACACTTACAACATTTATTTAAAAAGGAAAAAAATGATGGGGTTCATTTTGTCACAGAAATTATGGTTAGTGCTTTAGAAAGAATAATTTGGAAATGTTTCAAGTGTGATCTCAAATATCTTCCTGTTATATTTCACCAGGAGCAGCCTGTCAGTTAATGCCTTTGTGTTCTACTGCAGCTTCCCAGAGTGTTCTAAAGAACAACTAGAGCGCTAACAGTCTTACTTATGACAAAATTATGGCACACCTGAAGCCATCTTGATTGCCATAAACTTGTAATTCTTAAAACATTTTATTTAAAAAGGAACAAAATGAGGAGGGTCATTTTGTCATAGAAATTATGGTTAGTGCTGTAGAAAGAAAAATTAGGACTTGATTTAAGTGAGATTTCAAATATCTTCCTGCTATTTTTCAACAGGAGCAGCCTGTCAGTTGATGCCTTTGTGTTCTCCTGCAGCTTCCCAGAGTGTTCTAAAAAACAACTAGAGCGCTAACAGTCTTACTTATGACAAAAATATGGCACACTTAAAGCCATCTTGATTGGAATAAACTGGTAAAACTTAAAACATTTAATTTAAAAAGGAACAAAATGATGGGGTTCATTTTGTCATAGAAATTATGGTTAGTGCTGTAGAAAAAAAAACTTAGGACATGTTTCAAGTGTGATCTCAAATATCTTCCTGTTATATTTCAACAGGATCAGCATGTCAGTTGATGCATTTGTGTTCTACTGCAGCTTCCCAGAGTGATCTAAAGAACAACTAGAGTGCTAACAGTCTTACTTATGACAAAATTATGGCACACCTGAAGCCATCTTGATTGGAATAAACTGGAAACACTTAAAACATTTAATTTAAAAAGGAACAAAATGATGGGGTTCATTTTGTCATAGAAATTATGGTTAGTGCTGTAGAAAGAAAAATTAGGACATGTTTCAAGTGTGATCTCAAATATCTTCCTGTTATATTTCAACAGGAGCAGCCTGTCAGTTGATTCCTTTGTGTTCTACTGCAGCTTCCCAGAGTGTTCTAAAGAACAACTAGAGCGCTAACAGCCTTACTTATGACAAAATTATGGCACACCTGAAGCCATCTTGATTGGAATAAACTTGTAACTCTTAAACCATTTAATTTAAATAAAGGAACAAAATGAGGATGTTCATTTTGTCATCAATTATGGTTAGTGCTGTAGAAAGAAAAATTAGGACATGTTTTAAGTGAGATCTCAAATGTCTTCCTGTTATATTTCAACAGGAGCAGCCTGTCAGTTGATGCCTTTGTGTTCTACTGCAGCTTCCCAGAGTGTTCTAAAGAACAACTAGAGCGCTAACAGTCTTACTTATGACAAAATTATGGCACACCTGATGCCATCTTGATTGGAATAAACTGGTAACACTTAAAACATTTAATTTAAAAAGGAAGAAAATGATGGGGTTTATTTTGTCACAGAAGTTATGGTTAGTGCTTTAGAAAGAACAATTTGGACATGTTTCAAGTGTGATCTCAAATATCTTGCTGTTATATTTCAACAGGAGCAGCCTGTCAGTTGATGCCTTTGTGTTCTACTGCAGCTTCCCAGAGTGTTCTAAAGAACAACTAGAGCGCAAACAGTCTTACTTATGACAAAATTATGGCACACCTGAAGCCATCTTGATTGCCATAAACTGGTAACTCTTAAAACGTTTAATTTAAAAAGGAAGAAAATGATGGGGTTCATTTTGTCATAGAAATTATGGTTAGTGCTGTAGAAAAAAAAAATTAGGATATGTTTCAAGTGAGATCTCAAATATCTTTCTGTTATATTTCAACAGGATCAGCATGTCAGTTGATGCATTTGTGTTCTACTGCTGCTTCCCAGAGTGATCTAAAGAACAACTAGAGTGCTAACAATCTTACTTTTGACAAAATTATGGCACCCCTGAAGCCATCTTGATTGGAATAAACTGTTAACTCTTAAAACATTTAATTTAAAAAGGAACAACATGAGGGGGTTCATTTTGTCATAGAAATTATGGTTAGTGCTCTGGAAAGAAAAATTAGGACATGTTTTAAGTGTGATCTCATATATCTCTCTGTTATATTTCAACAGGAGTAGGCTGTCAGTTTTTGCCTTTGTGTTCTACTGCAGCTTCCCAGAGTGTTCTTAAGAACAACTAGAGCACTAACAGCCGACTTATGACAAAAAAATGGCACACCTGAAGCCATCTTGATTGGAATAAACTGGTAACTCTTAAAACATTTAATTTAAAATGGAACAAAATGAAGGGGTTTATTTTGTCATAGAAATTATGGTTAGTGCTGTAGAAAGAAAAAGTAGGACATGTTTTAAGTGAGATCTCAAATATCTTCCTGTTATATTTCAACAGGAGCAGCCTGCCAGTTGATGACTTTGTGTTCTAGTGCAGCTTCCCAGAGTGATCTAAAGAACAACTAGAGCGCTAACAGCTTTACTTATGACAAAAGTTCGGCACACCTGAAGCCATCTTGATTGGAATAAACTGGTAACACTTAAAACATTTAATTTAAAAAGGAACAAAATTATGGGGTTCATTTTGTCATAGAAATTATAGTTAGTGCAGTAGAAAGAAAAATTAGGACATGTTCCAAGTGTGATCTCATATATCTCTCTGTTATATTTCAACAGGAGTAGGCTGTCAGTTTTTGCCTTTGTGTTCTACTGCAGCTTCCCAGAGTGTTCTTAAGAACAACTATAGCACTAACAGTCTTACTTATGACAAAATTATGGCACACCTGAAGCCATCTTGATTGGAATAAACTGTTAACTCTTAAAACATTTAATTTAAAAAGGAACAAAATGAGGGGGTTCATTTTGTCATAAATTATGGTTAGTGCTGTAGAAAGAAAAATTAGCACACGTTTCAAGGGTAATCTCAAATATCTTCCTGTAATATTTCAACAGGAGCAGCCTGTCAGTCGATGCCTTTGTGTTCTACTGCAGCTTCCCAGAGTGTTCTAAAGAACAACTAGAGCGCTAACAGTCTTACTTATGACAAAATTATGGCACACCTGAAGCCATCTTGATTGGAATAAACTGGTAACACTTAAAATATTTATTTAAAAAGGAACAACATGATGGGGTTCATTTTGTCACAGAAGTTATGGTTAGTGCTTTAGAAAGAACAATTTGGACATGTTTCAAGTGTGATCTCAAATATCTTGCTGTTATATTTCAACAGGAGCAGCCTGTCAGTTGATGCCTTTGTCTTCTACTGCAGCTTCCCAGAGTGTTCTAAAGAACAACTAGAGCGCTAACAGTCTTACTTATGACAAAATTATGGCACACCTGAAGCCATCTTGATTGCCATAAACTGGTAACTCTTAAAACATTTTATTCAAAAAGGAACAAAATGAGGGGGGTCATTTTGTCATAGAAATTATGGTTAGTGCTGTAGAAAGAAAAATTAGGACAAGTTTTAAGTGAGATCTCAAATATTTTCCTGTTATATTTCAACAGGAGCAGCCTGTCAGTTGATGCCTTTGTGTTCTTCTGCAGCTTACCAGAGATTTCTAAAGAACAACTAGAGCGCTAACAGCCTTACTTATGATAAAATTATGGCACACCTGAAGCCATCTTAATTGGAATAAACTGGTAAAACTTAAAACATTTAATTTAAAAAGGTACAAAATGATGGGGTTCATTTTGTCATAGAAATATGGTTAGTGCTGTCGAAAAAAAAATTAGGACATGTTTCATGTGTGATCTCAAATATCTTCCTGTTATATTTCAACAGGATCAGCATGTCAGTTGATGCATTTGTGTTCTACTGCAGCTTCCCAGAGTGATCTAAAAAACAACTAGAGTGCTAACAATCTTACTTTTGACAAAATTATGGCACCCCGAAGCCATCTTGATTGGAATAAACTGTTAACTATTAAAACATTTAATTTAAAAAGGAACTAAATGAGGGGGTTTATTTTGTCATAGAAATCATGGTTAGTGCTCTAGAAAGAAAAATTAGGACATGTTTTAAGTGAGATCTCAAATATCTTTCTGTTATATTTCAACAGGAGTAGGCTGTCAGTTGATGCCTTTGTGTTCTACTGCAGCTTCCCAGAGTGTTCTTAAGAACAACTAGAGCACTAACAGCCTACTTATGACAAAAGAATGGTACACCTGAAGCCATCTTGATTGGAATAAACTGGTAACACTTAAAACATTTAATTTAAAAAGGAACAAAAAGATGGGGTTCATTTTGTCATAGAAATTATGGTCAGTGCTGCAGAAAGAAAAATTAGGACATGTTTCAAGTGTGATCTCAAATATCTTTCTGTTATATTTCAACAGGAGCAGCCTGTCAGTTGATGCCTTTGTGTTCTACTGCAGCTTCTCAGAGTGATCTAAAAAACAACTAGAGCGCTAACAGCCTTACTTATGACAAAAGTATGGCACACCTGAAGCCATCTTGATTGGAATAAACTGGTAACACTTAAAACATTTAATTTAAAAAGGAACAAAATGATGGGGTTCATTTTGTCATAGAAATTAAGGTTAGTGCTGCAGAAAGCAAAATTAGGACATGTTTCAAGAGTAATCTCAAATATCTTCCTGTTATATTTCAACAGGGGCAGCCTGTCAGTTGATGCCTTTGTGTTCTACTGCAGCTTCCCAGAGTGTTCTAAAGAGCAACTAGAGCGCTAACAGCCTTAATTATGACAAACGTATGGCACACCTGAAGCCATCTTGATTGGAATAAACTGGTAACACTTAAAACATTTATTTAAAAAGGAACAAAATGATGGGGCTCATTTTGTCACAGAAATTATGGTTAGTGCTTTAGAAAGAATAATTTGGAAATGTTTCAAGTGTGATCTCAAATATCTTCCTTTTATATTTCAACAGGAGCAGCCTGTCAGTTGATGCCTTTGTGTTCTACTGCAGCTTCCCAAAGTGTTCTAAAGAACAACTAGAGTGCTAACAGTCTTACTTATGACAAAATTATGGCACACCTGAAGCCATCTTGATTGGAATAAACTGGTAACTCTTTAAACATTTAATTCAAAAAGGAACAAAATGAGGGGGTTCATTTTGTCATAAATTATGGTTAGTGCTGTAGAAAGAAAAATTAGCACACGTTTCAAGGGTAATCTCAAATATCTTCCTGTAATATTTCAACAGGAGGAGCCTGTCAGTTGATGCCTTTGTGTTCAACTGCAGCTTCCCAGAGTGTTCTAAAGAACAACTAGAGCGCTAACAGTCTTACTTATGACAAAATTATGGCACACCTGAAGCCATCTTGATTGGAATAAACTGGTAACACTTAAAACATTTATTTAAAAAGGAACAATATGATGGGGTTCATTTTGTCACAGAAGTTATGGTTAGTGCTTTAGAAAGAACAATTTGGACATGTTTCAAGTGTGATCTCAAATATCTTGCTGTTATATTTCAACAGGAGCAGCCTGTCAGTTGATGCCTTTGTGTTCTACTGCAGCTTCCCAGAGTATTCTAAAGAACAACTAGAGCGCTAACAGTCTTACTTATGACAAAATTATGGCACACCTGAAGCCATCTTGATTGCCATAAACTGGTAACTCTTAAAACATTTTATTCAAAAAGGAACAACATGAGGGGGGTCATTTTGTCATAGAAATTATGGTTAGTGCTGTAGAAAGAAAAATTAGGACATGTTTTAAGTGAGATCTCAAATATCTTCCTGTTATATTTCAACAGGAGCAGCCTGTCAGTTGATGCCTTTGTGTTCTTCTGCAGCTTACCAGAGATTTCTAAAGAACAACTAGAGTGCTAACAGCCTTACTTTTGACAAAATTATGGCACACCTGAAGCCATCTTGATTGGAATAAACTGGTAACACTTAAAACATTTAATTTTAAAAAAGGAACAAAATGATGGGGCTCATTTTGTCATAGAAATTATGGTTAGTGCTGTAGAAAGAAAAATTAGGACATGTTTCAAGTGTGATCTCAAATGTCTTCCTGTTATATTTCAGCAGGAGCAGCCTGTCAGTTGATGCCTTTGTGTTCTACTGCACCTTCCCAGAGTGTTCTAAAGAACAACTAGAGCGCTAACAGTCTTACTTATGACAAAATTATGGCACACCTGAAGCCATCTTGATTGGAATAAACTGGTAACTCTTTAAACATTTAATTTAAAAAGGAACAAAATGAGGGGGTTCATTTTGTCATAAATTATGGTTAGTGCTGTAGAAAGAAAAATTAGCACACGTTTCAAGGGTAATCTCAAATGTCTTCCTGTTATATTTCAACAGGAGCAGCCTGTCAGTTGATGCCTTTGTGTTCTACTGCAGCTTCCCAGAGTGTTCTAAAGAACAACTTGAGTGCTAATAGCCTTACTTATGACAAAAGTATGGCACACCTGATGCCATCTTGATTGGAATCAACTGGTAACACTTAAAACATTTAATTTAAAAAAGGAACAAAATGATGGGGCTCATTTTGTCATAGAAATTATAGTTAGTGCTGTAGAAAGAAAAATTAGCACATGTTTCAAGTGTGATCTCAAATGTCTTCCTGTAATATTTCAACAGGAGCAGCCTTTCAGTTGATGCCTTTGTGTTCTACTGCAGCTACCCAGAGTGTTCTAAAGAACAACTAGAGCGCTAACAGTCTTACTTATGACAAAAGTATGGCACACCTGAAGCCATCTTGATTGGAATAAACTGGTAACACTTACAACATTTATTTAAAAAGGAAAAAAATGATGGGGTTCATTTTGTCACAGAAATTATGGTTAGTGCTTTAGAAAGAATAATTTGGAAATGTTTCAAGTGTGATCTCAAATATCTTCCTGTTATATTTCACCAGGAGCAGCCTGTCAGTTAATGCCTTTGTGTTCTACTGCAGCTTCCCAGAGTGTTCTAAAGAACAACTAGAGCGCTAACAGTCTTACTTATGACAAAATTATGGCACACCTGAAGCCATCTTGATTGCCATAAACTTGTAATTCTTAAAACATTTTATTTAAAAAGGAACAAAATGAGGAGGGTCATTTTGTCATAGAAATTATGGTTAGTGCTGTAGAAAGAAAAATTAGGACTTGTTTTAAGTGAGATTTCAAATATCTTCCTGCTATTTTTCAACAGGAGCAGCCTGTCAGTTGATGCCTTTGTGTTCTCCTGCAGCTTCCCAGAGTGTTCTAAAAAACAACTAGAGCGCTAACAGTCTTACTTATGACAAAAATATGGCACACTTAAAGCCATCTTGATTGGAATAAACTGGTAAAACTTAAAACATTTAATTTAAAAAGGAACAAAATGATGGGGTTCATTTTGTCATAGAAATTATGGTTAGTGCTGTAGAAAAAAAAACTTAGGACATGTTTCAAGTGTGATCTCAAATATCTTCCTGTTATATTTCAACAGGATCAGCATGTCAGTTGATGCATTTGTGTTCTACTGCAGCTTCCCAGAGTGATCTAAAGAACAACTAGAGTGCTAACAGTCTTACTTATGACAAAATTATGGCACACCTGAAGCCATCTTGATTGGAATAAACTGGAAACACTTAAAACATTTAATTTAAAAAGGAACAAAATGATGGGGTTCATTTTGTCATAGAAATTATGGTTAGTGCTTTAGAAAGAACAATTTGGACATGTTTCAAGTGTGATCTCAAATATCTTGCTGTTATATTTCAACAGGAGCAGCCTGTCAGTTGATGCCTTTGTGTTCTACTGCAGCTTCCCAGAGTGTTCTAAAGAACAACTAGAGCGCAAACAGTCTTACTTATGACAAAATTATGGCACACCTGAAGCCATCTTGATTGCCATAAACTGGTAACTCTTAAAACATTTAATTTAAAAAGGAAGAAAATGATGGGGTTCATTTTGTCATAGAAATTATGGTTAGTGCTGTAGAAAAAAAAAATTAGGACATGTTTCAAGTGAGATCTCAAATATCTTTCTGTTATATTTCAACAGGATCAGCATGTCAGTTGATGCATTTGTGTTCTACTGCTGCTTCCCAGAGTGAGCTAAAGAACAACTAGAGTGCTAACAATCTTACTTTTGACAAAATTATGGCACCCCTGAAGCCATCTTGATTGGAATAAACTGTTAACTCTTAAAACATTTAATTTAAAAAGGAACAACATGAGGGGGTTCATTTTGTCATAGAAATTATGGTTAGTGCTCTGGAAAGAAAAATTAGGACATGTTTTAAGTGTGATCTCATATATCTCTCTGTTATATTTCAACAGGAGTAGGCTGTCAGTTTTTGCCTTTGTGTTCTACTGCAGCTTCCCAGAGTGTTCTTAAGAACAACTAGAGCACTAACAGCCGACTTATGACAAAAAAATGGCACACCTGAAGCCATCTTGATTGGAATAAACTGGTAACTCTTAAAACATTAAATTTAAAATGGAACAAAATGAAGGGGTTTATTTTGTCATAGAAATTATGGTTAGTGCTGTAGAAAGAAAAAGTAGGACATGTTTTAAGTGAGATCTCAAATATCTTCCTGTTATATTTCAACAGGAGCAGCCTGCCAGTTGATGACTTTGTGTTCTAGTGCAGCTTCCCAGAGTGATCTAAAGAACAACTAGAGCGCTAACAGCTTTACTTATGACAAAAGTTCGGCACACCTGAAGCCATCTTGATTGGAATAAACTGGTAACACTTAAAACATTTAATTTAAAAAGGAACAAAATTATGGGGTTCATTTTGTCATAGAAATTATAGTTAGTGCAGTAGAAAGAAAAATTAGGACATGTTCCAAGTGTGATCTCATATATCTCTCTGTTATATTTCAACAGGAGCAGCCAGTCAGTTGATGCCTTTGTGTTCTACTGCAGCTTCCCAGAGTGTTCTAAAGAACAACTATAGTGCTAACAGTCTTACTTATGACAAAATTATGGCACACCTGAAGCCATCTTGATTGGAATAAACTGTTAACTCTTAAAACATTTAATTTAAAAAGGAACAAAATGAGGGGGGTTCATTTTGTCATAAATTATGGTTAGTGCTGTAGAAAGAAAAATTAGCACACGTTTCAAGGGTAATCTCAAATATCTTCCTGTAATATTTCAACAGGAGCAGCCTGTCAGTCGATGCCTTTGTGTTCTACTGCAGCTTCCCAGAGTGTTCTAAAGAACAACTAGAGCGCTAACAGTCTTACTTATGACAAAATTATGGCACACCTGAAGCCATCTTGATTGGAATAAACTGGTAACACTTAAAATATTTATTTAAAAAGGAACAACATGATGGGGTTCATTTTGTCACAGAAGTTATGGTTAGTGCTTTAGAAAGAACAATTTGGACATGTTTCAAGTGTGATCTCAAATATCTTGCTGTTATATTTCAACAGGAGCAGCCTGTCAGTTGATGCCTTTGTCTTCTACTGCAGCTTCCCAGAGTGTTCTAAAGAACAACTAGAGCGCAAACAGCCTTTCTTATGATAAAATTATGGCACACCTGAAGCCATCTTAATTGGAATAAACTGGTAAAACTTAAAACATTTAATTTAAAAAGGTACAAAATGATGGGGTTCATTTTGTCATAGAAATATGGTTAGTGCTGTAAAAAACAAAAAATTAGGACGTTTCAAGTGTGATCTCAAATATCTTCCTGTTATATTTCAACAGGAGCAGCCTGTCTGTTGATGCCTTTGTGTTCTACTGCAGCTTCCCAGAGTGTTCTAAAGAACAACTAGAGCGCTAACAGTCTTACTTATGACAAAATTATGGCACACCTGAAGCCATCTTGATTGGAATACACTGTTAACTCTTAAAACATTTAATTTAAAAAGGAACAAAATGAGGGGGTTCCTTTTGTCATAAATTATGGTTAGTGCTGTAGAAAGAAAAATTAGCACACGTTTCAAGGGTAATCTCAAATATCTTCCTGTAATATTTCAACAGGAGCAGCCTGTCAGTCGATGCCTTTGTGTTCTACTGCAGCTTCCCAGAGTGTTCTAAAGAACAACTAGAGCGCTAACAGTCTTACTTATGACAAAATATGGCACACCTGAAGCCATCTTGATTGGAATAAACTGGTAACACTTAAAACATTTATTTAAAAAGGAACAACATGATGGGGTTCATTTTGTCACAGAAGTTATGGTTAGTGCTTTAGAAAGAACAATTTGGACATGTTTCAAGTGTGATCTCAAATATCTTGCTGTTATATTTCAACAGGAGCAGCCTGTCAGTTGATGCCTTTGTCTTCTACTGCAGCTTCCCAGAGTGTTCTAAAGAACAACTATAGCGCTAACAGTCTTACTTATGACAAAATTATGGCACACCTGAAGCCATCTTGATTGCCATAAACTGGTAACTCTTAAAACATTTTATTCAAAAAGGAACAAAATGAGGGGGGTCATTTTGTCATAGAAATTATGGTTAGTGCTGTAGAAAGAAAAATTAGGACAAGTTTTAAGTGAGATCTCAAATATCTTCCTGTTATATTTCAACAGGAGCAGCCTGTCAGTTGATGCCTTTGTGTTCTTCTGCAGCTTACCAGAGATTTCTAAAGAACAACTAGAGCGCTAACAGCCTTACTTATGATAAAATTATGGCACACCTGAAGCCATCTTAATTGGAATAAACTGGTAAAACATAAAACATTTAATTTAAAAAGGTACAAAATGATGGGGTTCATTTTGTCATAGAAATATGGTTAGTGCTGTAGAAAAAAAAATTAGGACATGTTTCAAGTGTGATCTCAAATATCTTCCTGTTATATTTCAACAGGATCAGCATGTCAGTTGATGCATTTGTGTTCTACTGCAGCTTCCCAGAGTGATCTAAAAAACAACTAGAGTGCTAACAATCTTACTTTTGACAAAATTATGGCACCCCGAAGCCATCTTGATTGGAATAAACTGTTAACTATTAAAACATTTAATTTAAAAAGGAACAAAATGAGGGGGTTTATTTTGTCATAGAAATCATGGTTAGTGCTCTAGAAAGAAAAATTAGGACATGTTTTAAGTGAGATCTCAAATATCTTTCTGTTATATTTCAACAGGAGTAGGCTGTCAGTTAATGCCTTTGTGTTCTACTGCAGCTTCCCAGAGTGTTCTTAAGAACAACTAGAGCACTAACAGCCTACTTATGACAAAAGAATGGTACACCTGAAGCCATCTTGTTTGGAATAAACTGGTAACACTTAAAACATTTAATTTAAAAAGGAACAAAAAGATGGGGTTCATTTTGTCATAGAAATTATGGTCAGTGCTGCAGAAAGAAAAATTAGGACATGTTTCAAGAGTAATCTCAAATATCTTCCTGTTATATTTCAACAGGGGCAGCCTGTCAGTTGATGCCTTTGTGTTCTACTGCAGCTTCCCAGAGTGTTCTAAAGAGCAACTAGAGCGCTAACAGCCTTAATTATGACAAACGTATGGCACACCTGAAGCCATCTTGATTGGAATAAACTGGTAACACTTAAAACATTTATTTAAAAAGGAACAAAATGATGGGGCTCATTTTGTCACAGAAATTATGGTTAGTGCTGTAGAAAGAATAATTTGGATATGTTTCAAGTGTGATCTCAAATATCTTCCTTTTATATTTCAACAGGAGCAGCCTGTCAGTTGATGCCTTTGTGTTCTACTGCAGCTTCCCAGAGTGTTCTAAAGAACAACTAGAGTGCTAACAGTCTTACTTATGACAAAATTATGGCACACCTGAAGCCATCTTGATTGGAATAAACTGGTAACTCTTTAAACATTTAATTCAAAAAGGAACAAAATGAGGGGGTTCATTTTGTCATAAATTATGGTTAGTGCTGTAGAAAGAAAAATTAGCACACGTTTCAAGGGTAATCTCAAATATCTTCCTGTAATATTTCAACAGGAGGAGCCTGTCAGTTGATGCCTTTGTGTTCAACTGCAGCTTCCCAGAGTGTTCTAAAGAACAACTAGAGCGCTAACAGTCTTACTTATGACAAAATTATGGCACACCTGATGCCATCTTGATTGGAATAAACTGGTAACTCTTAAAACATTTAATTTAAAAAGGAAGAAAATGATGGGGTTTATTTTGTCATAGAAATTAGGGTTAGTGCTGTAGAAAAAAAAATTAGGACATGTTTCAAGTGTGATCTCAAATTTCTTCCTGTTATATTTCAACATGATCAGCATGTCAGTTGATGCATTTGTGTTCTACTGCAGCTTCCCAGAGTGATCTAAAGAACAACTAGAGTGCTAACAATCTTACTTTTGACAAAATTATGGCACCCCTGAAGCCATCTTGATTGGAATAAACTGTTAACTCTTAAAACATTTAATTTAAAAAGGAACAACATGAGGGGGTTCATTTTGTCATAGAAATTATGGTTAGTGCTCTAGAAAGAAAAAATAGGGCATGTTTTAAGTGAGATCTCAAATATCTTTCTGTTATATTTCAACAGGAGTAGGCTGTCAGTTGATGCCTTTGTGTTCTACTGCAGCTTCCCAGAGTGTTCTTAAGAACAACTAGAGCACTAACAGCCGACTTATGACAAAAGAATGGCACACCTGAAGCCATCTTGATTGGAATAAACTGGTAACACTTAAAACATTTAATGTAAAAAGAAACAAAATTATGGGGTTCATTTTGCCATAGAAATTATGGTTAGTGCTGTAGAAAGAAAAAGTAGGACATGTTTTAAGTGAGATCTCAAATATTTTCCTGTTATATTTCAACAGGAGCAGCCTGCCAGTTGATGCCTTTGTGTTCTACTGCAGCTTCCCAGAGTTATCTAAAGAACAACTAGAGCGCTAACAGCTTTACTTATGACAAAAGTTTGGCACACCTGAAGCCATCTTGATTGGAATAAACTGGTAACACTTAAAACATTTAATTTAAAAAGGAACAAAATTATGGGGTTCATTTTGTCATAGAAATTATAGTTAGTGCAGTAGAAAGAAAAATTAGGACATGTTCCAAGTGTGATCTCATATATCTCTCTGTTATATTTCAACAGGAGCAGCCAGTCAGTTGATGCCTTTGTGTTCTACTGCCGCTTCCCAGAGTGTTCTAAAGAACAACTAGAGCGCTAACAGCCTTACTTTTGACAAAATTATGGCACACCTGAAGCCATCTTGATTTAAATAAACTGTTAAAACTTAAAACATTTAATTTTAAAAAAGGAACAAAATGATGGGGCTCATTTTGTCATAGAAATTATGGTTAGTGCTGTAGAAAGAAAAATTAGGACATGTTTCAAGTGTGATCTCAAATGTCTTCCTGTTATATTTCAACAGGAGCAGCCTGTCAGTTGATGCCTTTGTGTTCTACTGCAGCTTCCCAGAGTGATCTAAAGAACAACTAGAGCGCTAACAGCTTTACTGATGACAAAAGTTTGGCACACCTGAAGCCATCTTGATTGGAATAAACTGGTAACACTTAAAACATTTAATTTAAAAAGGAACAAAATTATGGGGTTCATTTTGTCATAGAAATTATAGTTAGTGCAGTAGAAAGAAAAATTAGGACATGTTCCAAGTGTGATCTCATATATCTCTCTGTTATATTTCAACAGGAGCAGCCAGTCAGTTGATGCCTTTGTGTTCTACTGCCACTTCCCAGAGTGTTCTAAAGAACAACTAGAGCGCTAACAGCCTTACTTTTGACAAAATTATGGCACACCTGAAGCCATCTTGATTGGAATAAACTGGTAACACTTAACACATTTAATTTTAAAAAAGGAACAAAATGATGGGGCTCATTTTGTCATAGAAATTATGGTTAGTGCTGTAGAAAGAAAAATTAGGACATGTTTCAAGTGTGATCTCAAATGTCTTCCTGTTATATTTCAACAGGAGCAGCCTGTCAGTTGATGCCTTTGTGTTCTACTGCACCTTTCCAGAGTGTTCTAAAGAACAACTAGAGCGCTAACAGTCTTACTTATGACAAAATTATGGCACACCTGAAGCCATCTTGATTGGAATAAACTGGTAACTCTTTAAACATTTAATTTAAAAAGGAACAAAATGAGGGGGTTCATTTTGTCATAAATTATGGTTAGTGCTGTAGAAAGAAAAATTAGCACACGTTTCAAGGGTAATCTCAAATATCTTCCTGTAATATTTCAACAGGAGCAGCCTGTCAGTTGATGCCTTTGTGTTCTACTGCAGCTTCCCAGAGTGTTCTAAAGAACAACTAGAGCGCTAACAGTCTTACTTATGACAAAAGTATGGCACACCTGAAGCTATCTTGATTGGAATAAACTGGTAACACTTACAACATTTATTTAAAAAGGAAAAAAATGATGGGGTTCATTTTGTCACAGAAATTATGGTTAGTGCTTTAGAAAGAATAATTTGGACATGTTTCAAGTGTGATCTCAAATATCTTCCTGTTATATTTCAACAGGAGCAGCCTGTCAGTTAATGCCTTTGTGTTCTACTGCAGCTTCCCAGAGTGTTCTAAAGAACAACTAGAGCGCTAACAGTCTTACTTATGACAAAATTATGGCACACCTGAAGCCATCTTGATTGCCATAAACTGGTAACTCTTAAAACACTTTATTCAAAAAGGAACAAAATGAGGGGGGTCATTTTGTCATAGAAATTATGGTTAGTGCTGTAGAAAGAAAAATTAGGACATGTTTTAAGTGAGATCTCAAATATCTTCCTGTTATATTTCAACAGGAGCAGCCTGTCAATTGATGCCTTTGTGTTCTTCTGCAGCTTACCAGAGATTTCTAAAGAACAACTAGAGCGCTAACAGCCTTACTTATGAAAAAGGTATGGCACACCTGAAGCCATCTTGATTGGAATAAACTGGTAACACTTAACACATTTAATTTTAAAAAAGGAACAAAATGATGGGGCTCATTTTGTCATAGAAATTATGGTTAGTGCTGTAGAAAGAAAAATTAGGACATGTTTCAAGTGTGATCTCAAATGTCTTCCTGTTATATTTCAACAGGAGCAGCCTGTCAGTTGATGCCTTTGTGTTCTACTGCACCTTTCCAGAGTGTTCTAAAGAACAACTAGAGCGCTAACAGTCTTACTTATGACAAAATTATGGCACACCTGAAGCCATCTTGATTGGAATAAACTGGTAACTCTTTAAACATTTAATTTAAAAAGTAACAAAATGAGGGGGTTCATTTTGTCATAAATTATGGTTAGTGCTGTAGAAAGAAAAATTAGCACACGTTTCAAGGGTAATCTCAAATATCTTCCTGTAATATTTCAACAGGAGCAGCCTGTCAGTTGATGCCTTTGTGTTCTACTGCAGCTTCCCAGAGTGTTCTAAAGAACAACTAGAGCGCTAACAGTCTTACTTATGACAAAAGTATGGCACACCTGAAGCCATCTTGATTGGAATAAACTGGTAACACTTACAACATTTATTTAAAAAGGAAAAAAATGATGGGGTTCATTTTGTCACAGAAATTATGGTTAGTGCTTTAGAAAGAATAATTTGGACATGTTTCAAGTGTGATCTCAAATATCTTCCTGTTATATTTCAACAGGAGCAGCCTGTCAGTTAATGCCTTTGTGTTCTACTGCAGCTTCCCAGAGTGTTCTAAAGAACAACTAGAGCGCTAACAGTCTTACTTATGACAAAATTATGGCACACCTGAAGCCATCTTGATTGCCATAAACTGGTAACTCTTAAAATATTTTATTCAAAAAGGAACAAAATGAGGGGGGTCATTTTGTCATAGAAATTATGGTTAGTGCTGTAGAAAGAAAAATTAGGACATGTTTTAAGTGAGATCTCAAATATCTTCCTGTTATATTTCAACAGGAGCAGCCTGTCAATTGATGCCTTTGTGTTCTTCTGCAGCTTACCAGAGATTTCTAAAGAACAACTAGAGCGCTAACAGCCTTACTTATGATAAAAGTATGGCACACCTGAAGCCATCTTAATTGGAATAAACTGGTAACACTTCAAACATTTAATTTTAAAAAAGGAACAAAATGATGGGGCTCATTTTGTCATAGAAATTATGGTTAGTGCTGTAGAAAGAAAAATTAGGACATGTTTCAAGTGTGATCTCAAATGTCTTCCTGTTATATTTCAACAGGAGCAGCCTGTCAGTTGATGCCTTTGTGTTCTACTGCAGCTTCCCAGAGTGTTCTAAAGAACAACTTGAGTGCTAATAGCCTTACTTATGACAAAAGTATGGCACACCTGATGCCATCTTGAGTGGAATCAACTGGTAACACTTAAAACATTTAATTTAAAAAAGGAACAAAATGATGGGGCTCATTTTGTCATAGAAATTATAGTTAGTGCTGTAGAAAGAAAAATTAGCACATGTTTCAAGTGTGATCTCAAATGTCTTCCTGTAATATTTCAACAGGAGCAGCCTTTCAGTTGATGCCTTTGTGTTCTACTGCAGCTACCCAGAGTGTTCTAAAGAACAACTAGAGCGCTAACAGTCTTACTTATGACAAAAGTATGGCACACCTGAAGCCATCTTGATTGGAATAAACTGGTAACACTTACAACATTTATTTAAAAAGGAAAAAAATGATGGCGTTCATTTTGTCACAGAAATTATGGTTAGTGCTTTAGAAAGAACAATTTGGACATGTTTCAAGTGTGATCTCAAATATCTTGCTGTTATATTTCAACAGGAGCAGCCTGTCAGTTGATGCCTTTGTGTTCTACTGCAGCTTCCCAGAGTGTTCTAAAGAACAACTAGAGCGCAAACAGTCTTACTTATGACAAAATTATGGCACACCTGAAGCCATCTTGATTGCCATAAACTGGTAACTCTTAAAACGTTTAATTTAAAAAGGAAGAAAATGATGGGGTTCATTTTGTCATAGAAATTATGGTTAGTGCTGTAGAAAAAAAAAATTAGGACATGTTTCAAGTGAGTTCTCAAATATCTTTCTGTTATATTTCAACAGGATCAGCATGTCAGTTGATGCATTTGTGTTCTACTGCAGCTTCCCAGAGTGATCTAAAGAACAACTAGAGTGCTAACAATCTTACTTTTGACAAAATTATGGCACCCCTGAAGCCATCTTGATTGGAATAAACTGTTAACTCTTAAAACATTTAATTTAAAAAGGAACAAAATGAGGGGGTTCATTTTGTCATAGAAATTATGGTTAGTGCTCTAGAAAGAAAAATTAGGACATGTTTTAAGTGAGATCTCAAATATCAATCTCATCCTCTATTAGCTCCACACCCCCAGAGATGCCAACCCCCAAACCAGCTGAGAACATCCAACCTTCCTCTTATTTATTAGAAATGGAGTAGGGGGAAGAACTCTGGGAAAGGAAACAAGACAAGACGGGGGGGGGTAGGAGATGGCAGGAACAGCGCCAAAAACAAAACCATGATAAACGAAATCCCGGAAAGGACAACCAGATCAAGGAGGGGAGTAATCAGGAAATAAGGGAACTTGAGACCAATATGACTGACAAATTGAAAATAGTCAATCTATCCAAAAAAGAGCTCACTGTCAGTGAAATTTCTGTACTTAGTAAGGGCCTAGGGTTTTGCCCGACACAAATGGGTAAAGATGTTGACATTTTCGTTGATATGTATAAATTTGTACGTCAATTGAAATTAAAGGATCATTTTGCAAACGCCTTGCCTCCATGTGTTGACAAAAACTCTGACCAAACTCATGTTGAACAGACTGTCTCAGAATTTAACGCTCTCAAAGCCATGCTTTCAATTCAGTTTGAGACAGAAATAGATACGGACACCCTACGTATGGAACTGGACTTGACGGAGGATCTAAACGTGAACAGTGGCCTTAAAGACAAGTCCAAGTTCATACCAACAGGGACTCATCCCAACATTGACATTTTTCATGAGAGGGTGAGTCATGACTTATACAATCTGAAGGCCTCACACACCAAACACAATAACATGACATTCAACCTCTCCTTGGCCGAGAATCAGGCACTAAAGGAGTTAAGATCAAATCCTACACTAGTCATTCGGGAGGCTGACAAGGGGGGCAATGTTGTCATCATGGAAAAGATTGACTACATGGGTGAAATTGAGAGACAACTATCAGATAACACCTGTTACAAGAGATTGACCCTTAATCCCATCAAACAGTTATGCAATTACATCAATAGCAAACTCTTTGAATGGCGGGAAATTGGCCTGTTAGATGAAAAAGAACACAGATACTTGTCAGTCATGGAACCTACATTCCCATGTATTTATATCCTACCCAAGGTCCACAAAGGTGGTCCCTTTCCACCAGGGCGACCCATAATTTCTGGAATTAACTCACCTACAGAAAGATTATCCGAATACGTGGATGGCTTTCTGCAACCTTTGGTGCAGAAACTACCCGCGTATGTAAAAGACAGCAAGGATATTCTATCTAAATTTGAGGGATTGGAATGGCTAGACTCTATGGTTTTTGTCACCCTAGACGTAACCAGTCTCTACACCTGCATCAAAAAGGAGTTTGGTGTTAGAGCTCTAGAATTTTACCTGGGACAAAGGACGGCTGACCATTTGGCCCACAATGACATGTTAATGGAGATGACAGACATAATTCTGTCTAAAAATTACTTTCTTCACAATAACGAGTGGTTTCAACAGACACAGGGTACGGCCATGGGCTCGAGGTTTGCACCCGCTTATGCCGGCCTGTTCATGGGCTGGTATGAGCGGGTGCATGCCTGGGGCAGACATTCCACCACATGGACTGAGCATGTATTGTTCTGGGGCAGGTACATCGACGATGTGATTATCATCTGGAATGGGCCTGTCCCTGACCTCATGGATTATCACAACTATCTCAATGACAATCCATACAATGTGAAGTTTACCCTAAATTGGAATAAGGAGAAAATCGATTTCCTTGATATCCAATTTTTTGTGCATAATAATGTAATCCATAGCACGGTCCACCGAAAAGACACCACTTGTAACAGTGTTTTACACTATGAAAGCGCCCATCCCCGACACGTAGTGAAGAACATCCCTTTCGGTGAGATGGTGAGAATGAGAAGGATCTGCAGCACACATGAATCATTTGTTCATCATATAACAGAAACCAAGAAGAGATTCTTGGCTAGGGGCTATCCTGTCACCCTTATGAACAAAACTGAGAGGAGGGCATTGAACGTTAAACGAGAAAGCACACTTGGAGAACGAGTACCACGTAGGAATAAAGGGGAACATTCGCCCGCTGCCCTGGTAACAGGGTACAACAGGGACAGTAGCAAGATTTTTAACATCCTGCGTAAACACTGGAGACTACTAGAGGAAGTTCCAGGCCTTAAGGATGTAATAACAAAAAACCCCAGAGTTACCTACAGACGTGGCCAAAACTTGCGAAATATGCTCTGTCCTAGTCTGGTCATATCCCCCAAAAATTCTAACTGGATGAGGGAAGGCCAAGGGGGGTTCTACACATGCACCAAATGCTGTGTCTGTAAGATTGGAAAAAATAGAACGCGTACCTTTCAATTCAATACCGAAAGAGTGCATACGATCAGACACATCATCACATGCAGAACCACGTTTGTGACATACATCCTGGGATGCCCATGTAATAAAATATATGTGGGCAGTACCAAAAGAGAACTTAGGGTCAGGATACAAGAACACCTTAGGGCAGTAAACAACGGGGACCCTAGATACCCTTTAACATCTCATTTTCAGGAAGAACAACATAAGTCCAATGAATTATGTTTTTTTGGAATAGACCATACACCGGTTTCACCAAGAGGAGGAAACAGGGAACAGGCTTTAAGAAGGAATGAAGCTAGTTGGATATGTAGACTCCGTTGTGTGGAAATGGGTCACAATAGTGAATCAGAAATGCACTATTTTCTTTAGATCTATCAGGTTTTCATTTAAGCTTTACCTACTAGTGGCCACATTTTACACTACCTGGATTAGAACTTTAAGGATAAATGCAAGGGTAACATTGCGTTATGACCATTTCCTGTCCCCTTACATGCAATATGAGAATGATTTTCTGTGATTTCCACAATTGTGTTTCCGTTTAAAGACTTGATCTGTATCATGTTCTTGATGAGTACTCCTTTCAACATGTTATATGACTAGGGCTCATTTGGTAACATGGGATGAGCTGCCCATCTTCTCTCTCCTTTCCTTTCCCCCCCTTTTCTGTTAATGCATACCCTCCACTCACTTTCTGCCGTTTTTATCAATTGTTCGCTGCTGCTATTATTCACATAGTAGCTCCACACAACATTTGAACATTGACCCTCTAGTTCTGATAATCAGAGCTTGCCGGACCCACGTTGGTTTAATACCTACCACTCATATTTTTATTGATTTGACTGTTATATAGAGTATACTACCCTCCTAAGATGGCGGTTTGTCTGAGATTTGATATCATTGTCCGAACTCTTTTATTTTTTGGTTCAGAAACTTTTAGGTGATATTGATTTGACTTCCGTGAAACAGCTCTAATGTATCTCTAACGAGGGAAGACATTACTCCCATTTGTCGTGGTTCCGCCTGACTACGACAAATGTTCATTACCCGTTCAAGCTGGCGACCCTTCTGGTATCCCGTTCCTCCTGAGACCTTATATTGACAATCGAACTCTATTAACTTAGGCTTTAGGTGACATTTCTAGTTTACTTTTACTATATAGTTTGAATTTTATAAAGGAAAACATTACTCCCCTTTACTTTCGTGGTTCCGCCCGACCAACACAAATGGTGTACTACACCTTCTAAAGATGGCGCCCACACGCTCCCCTCTCTATGATGCCTTTTTCACTTGATGCTCGAAATACCTATGGCTTAGAAATCAGGAATCGAGGTGGGACGATTAATCTATTGTCTGATCATCATCATTTGACACCTATCAGGCACATTTCTTACCTTTTTTGAATGCCACATTGATGCACATTACCTTCTCAAAGATGGCGACCCCTTCGACACTTCATTCTGACATTGACGATATATCGACATCTTTACTTACTCCCCTGGTAATTTTAGAAACCCCAATTGGGACTTCCCCCCAATTAATCACAGTTTGTATCAATACTGATTTAGTGAGGGGTCATTTCACTCACCATTTCTCAGATTCACCCGACTTTTAAAAGAGTTTTTCACCATTCAATGATGGCGACTATTCCGCTTGCCCTGTGGATACTCTATTCTTACTATAATGATATACCGACATTTGCATTTAATCTATTGGCAATTTCAGAAACCTTAAATGGGACTTTGCCCTTACAAATGACAGATTAGATCAATACTTATTTAGTGAGGGGTTATTTTATCCACCACTCCTCTTATTTACCGGATTACCTCAAGGGTTCTTACACCATTCAATGATGGCGGCTATTGAGCTTATCCGTCTCAATGGGTCCTTCGCTTTTCGTTGGAAGTTCCCGCGCTTTGTAACCAGGTGTGATCAATTCAACCTGTTATACACACTATATAAACAGGACTTTTCCATCACAGGTCCTGTTGCCGCTCGACAGGACAGGTGTATTTTGACCTCACCTCCGAGATACAGACTCGGGTAAGTGCTAGCACAGGTTCCAAGTCCCTTCATTAGAGGTTGTGTGACTTTCGTGCTCTTGACTGAATTACACAAGGATACCTACCTTGGTTACTTATAGATGATATTTTCAATGTAGATACCACCGTGGTTGCATCCAGAACTTAGATAGTTATGTGTTGCTGCATCCAGAACTTAGACAGTATGGGTTGCTGCACTTGCGTTTTTGATCGCTATTATATATTTTTAACAAATCGTACCTGTAGTTACATTTTGGTTAACAGGCATGCAATCGCTGTTTTGATCGCTATAGCAGCACTCAAAACTCTTACCTGGTGTTATCTCTTGGTTAGAAGGTATGTGATCACCTTAAAGTAAGAGGTCATCTTACCCTGTCAACTTCCTCATTAAGAAGCATCAGTTGACTTTTTTCAGATCATTGTTGGTATACTTTTATTTATTTGTGTCCTTCATTATAGGTATCTCTGATCATGTTATAGCTGCCTTCACAATTTGGATGAATATTGATACTGACCACCACTATTTTGTCAAGCCTCATTTGGGCCAATCAACAGACAACTTCGCTACTCCGATTATTCAGTTTTTTATTCGACAATAAGTGAGTAAAACATTATTCTCTATAACCCTAGACTTGACCCTTCCTTCATTTAGGCCCTTGATATACCAGTGGACGATACACGTTACCTTTTTCTTTTTAGAAACATTGACTTCTATCTCCAACAATTCTGATAACTGAAATTATGAGGGAGCTGAAACAAGAAATTTAGAACCCGAAGACGGTGTTAATCCCTCACAAGTTTCCTTGGTGTGTATACATCCTCCTTTTCCCTTTTAGTCACTATGTCTCTATATGTTTTGTCTTTTTCTCCCCCCATTCCAGTTTGACCTAGACTTGGACTCACCAATATGGTCTATACTAGGTGATAATTCTTATACCTTACTGTCCCTTACAGGTCATATTTACTTTCCTTTTTTATTTAGTTGGTCTTCACTTTCCTTATTGTTAGAATTAGCCTTTTTATGCCGTTTTTGTGACATTTTGAGAGGAGTGTTCAAATATTCGGTTTATACACTCATTGACTTTAGTCATCATTCAATTTGTCACATTAATATTGTTACATTTAGCAATTGTGATTTTATGAACACATGCTTTTCCTTGCAATATCACAAATTGCTTTTTAATTGTTTTAGTTGACATGACACAATTGCATTTGAACTTGTTTCGTACTCTTTGGTATCAAATATGCGTCTATATATGTCCAGCATATTTTTTTTTTTATTATCATGTTATATGTGTTTTTGCCTAGTCCTTATGTTGTACACTTACAATGCGCTTTTGTATAAATCTGTTGCAGCCCTGAAGAAGTCCAGAGGTGGACGAAACGCGTCGGCTGCTTTGGCTGTGTTGGAAAATTGTTTTTTAATTGCAATATTCACTGCATAATAAAGAAGAGCTTTTTTGAAAAACGAAAAATACCTTAAGAACCTGGACTTATTTGAATTACATTGTTTAAGTGGTGCATTTGGTGTTGTTTTTGTACTATTTTCTCACCCGTCTGTCCTCCGTAGGTGACTTCGCCCAGTATAAAGTTTTACCAAGGGGCATATCAGACCACTCTCCAGTCTGGCTGGAATACACACACTGGGAACGACAACCACGCACTACCATCTCAACCCATGGCTCATACACGTACCGGATATAGGGGATGAACTCCGCAGGCAAACCGAGAACTACTTTATGGAAAACGTGGGGTCGGTGGACTCTGCACAAACACTCTGGGAAGCTTACAAGGTAGTACTCAAGGGTCAAGCTCTGTCCCTGAAAACTGGGTATATCGCCAAAAAGCGTGAACTACTGGTTCAGGCGGAGGCCGACCTCCTGGCACTGGAGCGGGACCACTCGCAAAATCCCTCCCCAGATGCGAGTCATCGGCTTTAAATGAAGCAAGAGGAATACAGGATGAAGACTAGGGAACAGATGGTGGCTAAACACCGTGCCACCCAGCACAGAATTTATGAACTTGGCGAAAGGGCCGGCAAAACACTAGCTTGGTTGGAAAGAAGAGAGCAGGGGTCTAGGTGGGTGCATAAACTGACGACGCCGGGGGGTGCCGCGGTGTTGCATCCACGAGAAATAGCGGAGCAATTCGCTGATCATTTTGAAAGGGTATACACCCCCTCTACACACTACACGGCTGAAGACTCGCACCAGCTACTTCGGGATAGTGATGTGCCGAGTCTCTCGGAAGGGGAGAGGGAGACCTTAGAGGCGGACCTCTCGAACGAGGAAATACGTAAAGCCCTGGGACAGATCAAATCGGGAAAGGCTATGGGTCCAAACGGCATTCTAGTTGAGTTTCTAAAAGCAACTGCCTCCCTGACTGTACCACACCTGAAAGCCATGTATGAAGAGAGCCTGGAAGTAGGTAGCTTACCGGAGGATCAGCGACTAGCCACCATAGTGGTCATCCACAAGCAAGGTAAACCGGTAGATCAATGCGGCTCTTACAGACCAATCTCGCTGATTAACGTGGAGACAAAGGTGCTAGCCAAAGTCTTGGTTAATAGATTGGTGACAGTTATCACATCGTTGGTCCACCCGGATCAATCTGGCTTTATGCCGGGAAGAAATACAGCCTTTAATATTCGGCGCCTACACAATGTGATGGCTCGTCGGAAATATATTGAAGAGGATGTGGCAGTGCTGTCTCTTGATGCCTCAATGGCATTTGACTCGATTGAATGGCCATACATGTTTGAGGTTCTTAAAAAGGTGGGACTGGGCCCTAAATTCGTAGCCTGGGTGAGGCTCCTATATACTAGAGTGCTGGGACAGGTGAGGGTCAACAACTATGCCTCCCGGAAGTTTGAGCTGCGACGGGGTACCAGGCAGGGATGCCCGCTTTCTCCGTTGATATTCTTGCTTATTCTGGAGCCTCTTGCTGCCTGGGTGCGAAGGGACGTGATGGTGCGAGGGCTGCGGTGGGCGGAAGGAGTAGAGGACCGCATATCCCTATATGCAGATGATATACTGCTGTATCTAGCATCCCCGCATAAATCGATCAGAGCGGTATTGGACATATTCACAAGTTTCGGTAAATATTCAGGATATGCTATTAACTGGCACAAATCTATATTATATATGTTGAGGGGCCCGACCCCCCGACTTCCGCCGAACTGTAGTATAGCGGTGGCGACGGAGGGGTTTCGATACCTGGGAGTCTTTGTCACACCAGACCCAGGCGGTTTCTATAGTTCCAACCTGGCTGCCCCTCTGCTTAGACTGCGAGCTGACGTGAAGCACTGGAGGTCGTTGCCTCTAACATTGTTGGGGAGGGCAGCGCTCTTCAAGATGCTGGCCCTTCCTCGTTTCCTCTATATGTTACATAACTGCCCGCATAAAGTCCCGGATTCGTACTTTAGAGCAGTTGAGGGTGAGATTCGAACGCTGCTGTGGGATGGAAAGTCCCCCAGGATCGCTTTTAGAAAACTGACGAAGGGTTGGTACGATGGAGGCATTGCACTCCCTGACCTGCAGCGCTAGTACTGGGCTGCGCAACTGGTAGCTGTCAACCACTGGATTTACCACCCCCCTGATGACCCGGCATATGCGCTTGACCGATATCAAACAGATCGGTCCGGATATCTCGGTGCTCTGTACACGGCCGATAGGAAAGGAAGGGGGAGGTTTTTTGGTCCTACTCAACATACTCTAGAGATCTGGCACCTAGTCAATTCCAAGTTGGGGTGGGCTGGAGTCCTCTCGCGGGCCACACCGTTGTGGTCTCCCAGAGGCTTGGCATGCTGTGCCATCAGCCCAGGTTCGACAAATGGGACCTTATTGGGATTTCGGCAGTAAAAGACCTGGTGCAGAAGGGAGCACTACTTACTTTTGAGGACCTCAGGAGGCGCTACCATATGGCGCAAGGAGAAGTATATAGATACCTGCAGATAAGACATGCGCTTACGGCGGCGTTCCCGTCCTTCACAGATATACCACAAATGTCGCCTCTAGAGGATCGTCTATTAGATGGACCTCTAACCTCAAAGGCGATATCCCTAACTTACAAAAAGCTGAGCAATAACTTGCTGGACACATTTTTAAAGCTTAGAGAGAAGTGGCAGGACGACCTAGGCCCTATGGATGATGAAGACTGGCAAACGGCTCTCATGTCCCCTCGAGAAGCGGCCATTACACAACGATTCAGGCTGATTCAGCTGCGCATATTACACCGATCATACATCACAGGGAAAATTCTGGCGCGAATGGGGGCCAGACCTGACGACTCCTGTATGAAGGGGTGCGGACAACAGGCCACATTTTATCACACGTTGTGGAGTTGCCCAGAGATACGTACACTTTGGGAAGGGGCCTCAGAGCATATGCAAACCTCCCTGGGGAAAGCTATAGTACTGACACCAAAACTGGGTCTTTTGAACATATGGGAGGAAACTGACCTCACGGAAACTGAACAGCACTTCATAACCCTGGGATATACATTGGTGAAGAGAGAATTGGCCAGAGGATGGGGGGGGAGTAAACCCACCACGCGTCACCCTGTGGGCTAATGAGATGGATAGATGCATGCTAGCGGAGACTGCAGTTTTTAAGGCTCGGGGAGGCCCCAAGAAGTGGGATAGAAAGTGGTCGCATTGGAATGCATACCGAGGGAATCCCTGTGTATTGCCTACTGTCGAAATGGAAATGAATAGGCAGCTGGGAAGTGAGGGGGAGGTATAATATGCACTGAGAAATAGTGGTTGTTCCTTATTATGTTTTCATATCCTGGTTCTGTCATCCATTCATGTATGCATGGCTGTAATTGAAAACCAATAAAAAATGTAAAAAAAAAAAAAAAAGTTAAGATATAAGATACCAAATTATATTCTGGACTGCTCAGTTCTGGTAAATAAGAGCAACAACAGTCTAAAGACTATGGGTCTTATTTAGAGTTTTAAAATGGATGGAGACATACAGGTTCCTGCTCTCCTTGAAGACTAGCTGTTCCACACAAAACCAAATGAGATGCTTATTAAATGTTTCAAATGTAAATGAGTTAGATGATTGGTATGAAAAGAGTCGAAAAGGAGAGCTTCCTTTCAAGTATGTTAGTGGCTCTAGGTATTGTGCTCACAGGGGGGCATATTTACAAAGAAGTAGCGGAGTGAGACATTAGCCGTCATGGCTTAACGCCTCACTCCACCATTTTAGAAACACAAGGCTGCACTATATATAGTGCAGCCTTGCGTTTCCCCCTGCACTGGCGCTACACTTAGCTGCCTGCCAATGCAGGCACCATCATACCATAGTGCAAGGGTGTCTGCCTGCAGGGGAAGATTGTTTATGTGTAGGAAGGGGTCCCTTCCTGCACATAAACAATCCACCACAAGGCAGCACACAAGGAAAAAGCGAAATCGAGGAGAAATAAAGCATTTTTCCTCATTTCGCCAAGTTAAGACCAGGTTTTCCCTGGTCTTAATTCTGGTGCTGCCTCCTGTTTAGGCCCCCCTTGTGAATAGGGGGCAAAATCAATGGGTGTTTTGCGCTGCAACGCCCACCTCAACACCCACTGCCCACCCCTTTCACGCTAAGCATAGCGTGAAAGGGGGCCTTGTTTACATGGCAGCGTTAAGCCACGTTAAGTGGCTTAATGCTGCCTTGTAAGTAAGGCAAAGCCCCTATCGCCACAGGAACGTCCGAAAAAGTGAAGTTCCCGTTACGATAGGGGCTTGCACATCTGCCACAGAGTTTTTCTAGTGAAGTGATTGACATTTAGCTATGAACTTGTGATGAGGGCCTTTAGAGTTTTCTAGCAAAGACTAGCTAATTTGTCCCTATTTTCACTCTCTGTCCTAAGTGTTTCTATGGGAAATCCCTGCTCCTGTCACACCTTTAGTGCCACTCCCCATGTGGGTAACAGAAGAGGCCCCCTGACCAGTGAAGCCCAGCTCTCCACAAAATGCGAGCAGAATAAGAGTTATAAAACCCTTTCATGCTGCACAAAGCTTTCTCATATTTCAGAATGGTGGGAGCTGGTGTGAACCTGGAGTTCCCATGTGCAGAGCCAAGGAGCTGGGTGATTTGTGTGAAAATAAATTTTCAAATGTAGTGATGCCGATTGCAATCCAGTTTGGTGGGCTAGTGCACCTGCAAAAGAAATCTGTGTATAATCAACAAATCATGAACTAGAATAATATCTGGAACTACTAAACCTTGTTTCGTGGTGTCTGAACTATGAGAAAGCATTTTCCAAGCCAATTAGTCTGGCTTACAACTGAAAGTACCTCTGCGCTTTCATCCATGCAGTCACTCATCCACTCTCACATGAAAGTAGTCACTCTATATCATACAGTCAAGCTTCTGGCCTCACCTTACCAACGTATGAGAACCTCAAGATAGGACAGTGCTCCACAGCATATTCATCACAAGCCCAGAAGACTGACAAATTAGGAAGATGCTTGATATGCATGAGGCCTCACTTTGGGAACAACCTGGACCCTTTTATTAGAAACCTGGTAAGGTGCCTTCGGTTCAGAAAACATCTTACAACATTCATTTTCATAGATGCATTCAATGTTCACCATTTAAAACATAGTCAATATAAAAACCAGACAAAAATGTTCTCCGAGATCCCTTCCTAGGATGACCATTGACATATCTCCTAATGTTTACCATATCCCTGTGAACCAATTCTTTTCATCGCCATATCATTTTGTTCCTTTCACCTTCTTTGCTTCCATAGTCCTCTAAAGTAGTCATAGGGCAACATCTAAGAGCTTTGTAAATCTATTAAATGCATAAATACATCTGCACTTTAGTTCCGCTTCCATACCTAAATAAAACTATATATGTCCTATTTGTCTTACTTGCAGTACTTTGCTTGATCGGCCAACAAATGTGGAACCTGCTTTGTCCAACCGCAATTCCTTGCTGCCAGCCTGGTTGGATAGAGCTCGAAGTGCGCTACCCACAGTCATCCATTTATTGTGGTCATGTGATGACTGCTGGTGTGGCTTATATAGGTGGGGCCAGTGCGGGAACAACGAAAATACAGGTATTCCTGCTGACTCTCCTCAAGCACTATATCATGTGTAGTGGCGGCTGGTGAAATTTGACAGTGGTAGGGCATAAAATTAATGGTGTACTGCACTGCGGTGAGCGAGCATAGCGAGCAAGCCCGACCAACCTACGGGGGGTTCGGACAGGCTTCTACCCCCGGGAAAAGTTTGAGAAAAGAGTGGACAAATGGTGCATTTTCAAGCAAAATTGAGGAAGCAGGAAGGTTAAAAAAGCAATACGATTGAATTATTACTTTTTATGAGCTATAGAGTACAATCTTTGCGTATGCTTATGTGTGCAGCTGTTTACATAGGTATGTCTGGGATTCAAAACCAAGGCGACCCGGAGAAGAAAAGGCGGAAAAATTGAACGAGTCACGGGCACCCCTGGAAAAAAGGGGATGCATTTCACTCGTGGAAAGGAGTGGTAGGGAAGATTGGGTGAGGGGTGACGAACATGATGTACCAGTATATGTGGGAATGGAGCCACAAGCGTGGCGGGGCATTTGGGCAACTATCCTCTGGTGCCAAGGGTCAAAGTCCAGGGGAAGCCCCACTATCCTGCATCTGCGCCTCCAGTAGTTCTTAAAGCAGGGTCCCCATCTGGCCCTCAAGAGAAACGGCAAGAGAAACACCTGAGCCCCAAATATCCCACTGACACGAGACCCACAGGATACCCTTAGACATCGTAAACACCCCAGAGCTGGGCCTATGTCATGGAACATCCAACCCACGCCATAGCACGACCTCAGCCCAAAGAATGCTTGATCTCTGACACCCGGGGTTGGATTGGAAAGGTGGGCACTGGGGCAATGGGCCGGCATCCGTGTACCAGATGTTGGCTGCTTTTTTGGCCAGCGGGGGGCCCATTTCGTCTGTGTCTGTGCAGTACAGATGATGCCACAGGCACAGTGTGGGCCTAAGCAACCATTCTGGAGGTAGATGGGTCTCTATTACTGCCCTTTTACCAACGGGGTGGAGGTGTAATTCCCGGTATCTTGCTTGCCAGCCCATTAATGTATGCAGATTCAGCAGGGGGCCTGAGCTCTTATATTCAGGTGTGATTCACCATTGTGAGCTAATCCGTGCACAAAGATTCCTGGCAACATTTGCATTTTTGTTTATTTTAGTGAAGTTAAGAAAGATGGCTCTTTTATAGAATCCCCCCCCCCCTTTTTAAAACACTTAAAACACTGAAGCTGTGCTCAGATATGTGCCAATTTTTTATCCCAATCCAACCCTGCACACCCAAAAGTCACTTAGAGAAAGACCGAGCCTACGAGATGTCCCCTCTAACCAGCTCACCCTTTGAGTAGGACCTCACCTCACAATATGCCCTCTGACTTCAACCACACCCCAGAGGAAGCCATAATAAACCCAGAGTGTCCTCTGACCCCACCCCAACCCTGTTGCAGAGCAGGATATAAACAGTCACACATGGTAAACTCTGCTGCCATCGCAGAGCACGCGCTGAGCACAGCGGGGTTCCTTAAATGGCAGCCTCAATCCATAGCAGGGCAAAAGCTCCAGAATGCCCATAGAGACACTGCCCTACCCCGCAGCTGGGTCTAAGATCACAAGATGCCCTGTCTTACACTTACGTCCCTCTGACAGAAGGGCGTGTACCCCTGCATGCATTTCATTTATAAAGAGTCATGCTTACTCGTGGAATTTAATAGAAAACGCACCATGGGAGAGAAACAAGAGTACGTTTTAAAACTTGTTGACGTGACCCACATCGAATTTCACCTTAGAGGGCTGCAGGTCATATTCGGTCACCACCCCAGCGACTGCAGCAAAGAGATGGGGTGATCCTCACAGCAAAGCAAATGCCCCTGCCCCGGGGCACTTCATGCCACAGCGGCGGAGTAGCCAGACTGTGAGAAACTCTGCACTACTTTACAAGGGGCCACCACAGCCTCCAGATAGTGCCTGGAGGGTCCCGGGGCCTCTGTCCTAGGCAACTGAGCTCCCCGGCAGTGACTAAGTGTGACTTGGTAGGAACAGATGTTATTCCAAGAATAGCAGAGGCAAACCAATTAGGTAAGTGTACTTGTGTAGCACTCTTTACTGCGAGGCATTGTCTAGGCCAGGGGTACTCACAAACTTTCTCTTGGGGGCCAAATTTACAGTGTGGTTTGTGGCCGAGGGCCGCACCTTGGGGGCGAGGTCATTGCGGAGGGGGCGGGGCTAGAGCAACAAAAAAAAACTGTGACCATGAGGTGGAACACAGGTCCCTGCAGCAGACGCCTTCGTCCACTGAGCCACCGGACCCGGCATACACATATCTCTCTCTCTCCCTCTCTCTATCTCCCTCCCTCCCTCCTCCGTCTCCCTCCCTCCTCCGTCTCCCTCCGTCCTCCATCTCACTCCCTCTCCCTCCGTCTCCCTCCCTCTCCCTCCGTCTCCCTCCCTCTCCCTCCGTCTCCCTCCCTCCTCCATCTCCCTCCCTCCTCCATCTCCCTCCCTCCTCCGTCTCCCTCCCTCTCTCCTTCTATCCATCTCTCTCCCTCTCCGTCTCTCTCCGTCTCCCCCTCTCTGTCTCCCTCTCTCTCTGTCTCCCTCCCTTTCTGTCTCCCTCCCCCTCTCTCCCTCTCCATCCCTCTCTCCCTCTCCTTCCCTCTCCGTCTCTCTCCGTCTCCCTCCGTCCTTCGTCTCCCTTTGTCCTCCATCTCCCTCCCTCTCCCTCCGTCCTCCGTCTCCCTCCCTCCTCCATCTCCCTCCCTCTTTCTGTCTCTCTCCCACCCTCTCTGTCTCTCTCCCTCCCTCTCTGTCTCTCTCCCTCCCTCTCCGTCTCTCTCCCTCTCCGTCTCCCTCTGTCTCCCCCTCTCTGTTTCCCCCTCTGTCTCCCTCCCCCCTCTGTCTCCCTCCCCCCTCTGTCTCCCTCCCTCCCTGTCTCCCTCCCTCTCTCTCCCCCTCTCTCTCTCCCTCTCTCCCTCCCTCTCTGTCTCCCTCTGTCTCCCCCCTCTCTGTCTCCCCCTCTCTGTCTCCCCCTCTCTGTCTCCCCCCTCTGTCTCACTCCCTCCCTGTCTCCCTCCCTCTCTTTCTCCCTCCCTCTCTCTCTCCCTCTCTCCACCTCTCTCTCTCTCCCTCTCCGTCTCCCTCCCTCCCCCTCTCCCCCTCTTTCCCTCTCTCCTTCCCTCTCCGTCTCCCTCCCTCTCCCCGTCTCCCTCCCTCTCAGTCTCCTTCCCTCTCAGTCTCCCTCCCTCTGTCTCCCTCCCTCTTTCTCCCTCCCTCTCAGTCTCCCTCCCTCTCCGTCTCCCTCCCTCTCTCTGTCTCCCTCCCTCTCTCCGTCTCCCTCCCTCTCCCCATCTCCCTCCCTCCCCGTCTCCCTCCCTCTCCCCGTCTCCCTCCCTCTCCCCGTCTCCCTCTCTCTCCCCGTCTCCCTCTCTCTCTCCGTCTCCCTCTCTCTCTGTCGCCCTCCCTCTCCGTCTCCCTCTCCGTCTCCCTCTCCGTCTGTCTCTTTGCCTCTCTGTCTGTCTCTGCCTCTGTCTGTCCCTGTCTCTGCCTATCTGTCTCTGTCTGTCCCTGTCTCTGTTAGTCTCTATCTCTATCTGTCTCTGTCTGTTTCTGTCTCTCCCTACTGCCCTCTGTCACCCTCTGTCCCCTTACCCGACTCTCACACCCTGCTGTTCTCTTGTCATTCTTTGTCACCTCTCCCCCTCCCTGCCCCCCCCTGCCCTTTGCTTGTGTGGCTGCTGAGGCAGCTTCCCTTCCAGGGCACACACACAGCCCCACCTGAGTACTTCACAGGTCTTTAAGAGACCATTTGCATGATAACGACAATTTAAAAAACCTCACATTCTCCCGGGTCACGCGCCGCCACCTCAGCTCCTGCTGCTCCTGGCCGGGTCTGTGTTTTCCACAGGCAGCCTCCCTCCCCTAAGCCAATCACAATGCTGCAATAGCAGCGTTGTGATTGGTGTGGACGCCTGTAGGGAGGCTATTTTCTCAGCATGCAGCCTACATAGAGAAAACGGGAGAGTGCGCATGACTGGATTGGCCTGCCCCAGGGGGCCAACCAAACAGGCAGGGTCCACAACAGTGGGCAAGCCACTCCCCCGCTGCGCTCGAGCAGAACCGCCCACCCCCAACCAGGCACTTCTGCTTTCTCGCAGTGCGAGAAGCAGAAAAATAAAATGGTAGTTTTACAATTTTATGTTTCTGCTTCTCACACTGCGAGAAAGCAGTGGGGCGATGCCTCTCCGCCCCAAAGGAGGAGCCACTGCTGAACATGTGACAACAATATGTGCTGCCTCGGCCATCCCAGAAGGCACAAATGACTTACAGTCTCTGACACTTGTCATCATTCCTAACGAGTGCCACCATCCATCAATTGTAACATTCACTCAGCAAATCAAGGCTAAGCCCTAGTGCATGACTGTGCAGGACCTGGCGAATGCCATGCCAGGTCTGTCGGTGTTGAGTGGATAGGAAGCAGGCTGGCATACAAGCACCTAATGATTGACAGCACGGCAGAGCAGTACAAAACTAACTTCATAATTTTAAATGGTGATGATGTTACTGCTGAACTGGTAAGCTGCATGGGCTGGGCCTCCTCGTGCACAGTGACAGTGCTTGGATAGGAAGAACAGTGGCATCCCAATGATCACCAGCCTCACCCTCAGCCATGGTGACCTGCAACCCCTGCTGAGGGTATAACTCTGGAGTGTCATTAGCGCAAGAGATCGTCATGGCACACCTGCAGCAAGTATTGCACCTGTTCATGGCAGATTGCATCAATCATAGTGGAGATGCAGATGCCCCTTCTAAATCATGCGAAATTACCCTCAGGAAGAATGGAGCCAGCATATTGTTTTTCCTTTCCAAATGTGTCTTCAGACATGTCCAGCTTCTACTACTGCTGTACTGTTCTGGTAAATAGCATCATTTGTTAGCATGATAATTTCCAGCGAGTGTCAATGTTAACCCATTAGCAGTGAGAAGCTTGTATTTGCCTTTGAAAGGCTATGTCTGTCTTCGCACCTACTTGGCTATAGATGGCCTACAAGAAAAAAGTCAGTCAGGGCGTAAATTTCCTTTTTGCACTTCATAAGCCTGCCAAGTAGCACTACGACATATGATGCTATCAGCCATTCCTGACTTTTAAGACCACAGCATTGCGGGTCTTGTAGTTTTGCTTTTTACACTTTCATTAAGTGCTGATAATCCTAGCAGTCAAAGTGCTTCTGGCTAAAATGCCACAATTGTCAGCTATGTTTAAAAAACAATTTAAACCAATCTAGATCAGTGTTTCTTAACCTGTGCTCCAAGGAATCCTGGGGGTCAGCGAGGGCAACTGAGGTGGTCCATGACTGTATAACAACATTAAATAATATTAAAATGAATACATTAAAAATAATAAAGTGTATGCAAATAAAGAAGCCACATTGAAAATGTTAAAAGTTTCTATTGATTGTGAATTAAACAAAATATTTCAATATTTGTGCATTTTTTGGTATATGTTTGTTTTTGTATTTTTGTGCATTGTTCTGAGGTTCAAATCATAAAAATTGCTTAGGCTGGGAGGACCTCATCTTTCATTAATGACTCAGTTGGGGCCACCACATCCCAGTAATGACTCAGTGGGAGTCCACAGAAGTCAAAAGGTTATGAACCGAAAGTAAATTCTCATTCACATCATGCATTAAAACAAGCATTCGTAATATAAATCGTTTTGTCCTTTGTGTAATGGAAAGTATAATACTAAGCCTCATAACACAATAAAGGAGACAAATAGACAGCAGCAGCTCAACCTTTCCAAAATCTCCTGGAAGAAACTTGCATTATATCACTTTATAGGGGGGGAGGGGTCTGTGTTTTGATGCTACTTTATAATTTCAACAAATTGTTGTAGTGACCATTTGGTGTAATGTATGCAGGGGTTTTTATGTCAGTGAACTCTCATGTTTTGTGTAGTCGCCGCTTTGCAGGGCAGTTCTGCTTTGTACATCTGTGTGGCGTACAATCCTATTGTGTAGTGCAGAGCAGGTGTCCTTGAGTCAGCCATGGATGAACAGTGTAATAGCAGCCTTGCTGACTGTATTCCAATTTCACTGGGAGATCTGTGCATGTGTACATGTGTTGTGGATTATAGATGCTTTGTCGGTTGGGCAGAAGCGTGTTTTGTGTGGTTGCGCAGTGAAATTTATCTTGGAGATCCGCTTCATTGCATGACCCTCCCTGTTCTCTTCCATCATGCCATCTGTTTGCTTCCTTGCTGCACACTGGTCCCACTTCTGCTTGCCCCTCCATCCACTTGCTTTCGTCTCTGTCATCTCTTTCTCTTCGCACCCAGTTTCTGCATCTCTTGATCTTTTCTGCCTCAGTTCCATCCCTGTGTCCCGTTCTTCCCCCTCAATTAACGTGTCTGCATTTCCTTTCTGCCCCATGACCCCAGAGGCAATAATTATGCTACGTTCACGGGGGTGTCGCCCACTCTTCCTGTTACCACTTAGCTCCCTGCTTCTTAACATGGGTGTCAGGGCCTCCTCCACACCTGGGAAGGGGGGGTTGAACCAGGATCAGACCGGAGGGAGGAAGGGGCTAATCAATTCAGGCACCATCTCACCCCCTCACCCTCCAGGGCACCCCCCTGCAACAGGCCCCAACTAATGGCCTCCCTGTCGGCCTCTCAATCAGCAAGTCTCCGGTCCCACCTATGCATAGCCATGGGTTCAGCCTCCCTTTGTGCTTCATATTATGTAGCGCAAGCTCGACCTGAGGGTGTTGGAGTGCTTCGCATGGGCACCATTTACATAGCACAGGGACACACTGGTTTTGTGAGCACAAGAAGATGGAGAGGTTTGCCCAGAGTCGCCGGATGTTGGGTCGATGCCGAGACTCGAGCCTTGTTCCCCGGCTCTGGATTCAGCAACTTTTGCTGCCTCTTTAACCATGAATAAAAGATGGCACCACACGGCAGACTGATTTTATTTTACAGTCTTATATAGCGCAAACTTGTTTCAGGGGCACTGGAGCACTTTAAATGAGCCTCACACCTTTTTTTGCAGTATCTAGAACTCTTAATGTTTGAATTATATTTATGCTTGCAATCACATGTTTAAGCTGTTTGCCCTGGATATAGAACACTATGTAGAATGTTACTCTCTACAGCTTGCATTCTCTGACTACTTGCTAACTCAGAAAGCCTCTCACACTAATCTCCTAAACACTGCATGAGAAAGTGGCATTGATTTACTCTCACTTGATTCCTCTCCGTTCTTTCTTTGGACTGACCCTCTTTTTGGCTTCCATCCTCTCCATATCTTCTATTCTTCTGAGAATAGTAGTTTAATTAAACAATAGTCTCCTCTGTCTCTTGCCTGTCTGCCCCAATCCTTCTTATTGTAATTCTGCAATTGGCTGATACCTCATTTCATAGATCACAACCTCTCCTCTTTAAATCCCTATCCCTGTAACAATAACTAATCTCTGCCAGCCTATCTATCCCACCAACCATTCACCTGAAACCACATAGCCCCCACTAATCATCACATTTACCTGGTATTAATATATAACAAAGTAACTTGAGTAAATGGATGCAATTTCTCTTGAGAGAACATTACTAATCACAATAATCAACAATAACCACTGGACTAACCACAAACCTTGGGTTCCAGAGTAGCGTACTACTCGCTGTAAAGTGCTTCAATGTCTTGTCAGGGGTAGTAAGAACTATAAAAATTAAATTGCAATTACAATTGAATGACAGACGTGGAGGATTTCTCATTCATCTTATTACAAAGTGCATTATAGCCTATGTTTGGTACTTGTAATATGGCAGAGGGGACATCCGTCACGGTTTGTGGAGGTTTCACATCTGAGAAACCCTAAATAAGATCCTGTGTGTCTCAGCTAAGAGAATGCCTGCTATTAATTTAGCATATTCTTAGTATACGCTTATTGCACGATTGTATTATGTTTATAATTTTCAGTAGTAAGGCACCACTGGAAATCCTCCACTGTGCACATGTGAGCAGCTCACAATTTATAAATTATAGATAAAGTTGAGAAATTAGGTTTCTGTTGAACTCAGATGTCGAAAAGAAGTTAGACATGCATTGACAGTAGGATGGTAAAGAAAAAGAATCAGGTAGGAAAGGAGACAAATGGTAAATAGATTTCCGGAAGGAAGAGAGATAGGCAGTGCTTAATTTGTAAAAGAATAAGTCCCAGGGCCAAAACTTTAGCTCAGATGCCCACGGCTGGCATTATTAAATGTTGGTGTGTGAAATTCAATATTGCATTGTCTTGCTTCCACCACACTCCCCACCTCTTTATCTCACTCTTACAGGTGCTTTTTTCCCCCTGTTTTGTCCCTGTGTCACTGTTTTTCCTCTTTTCTCTGTCTCCTTTCCTTCTTTTGGGGGTTTTCTCTCCCCTGCTCTAGATCAAAGCCTGTTGAGGAACAATAAATGCGCGTCCCCAAAAATAAGTGCATCCAAGCAGTGGGGAGACTCTATGTGATGACTGAACAGTAAGGACAGATAATCTCATAAACAGAAATTAAAGATGAATGGAAGAGAGTGCTGACAGAATTTGAAATATGCCTAGATTATATATATTGCACCACTGACATTACAAAACAGAATCAGAATTCATGGTAAGCGGTGCAAAATCTGATGCAGGATGTAGGAAGTGGAAGCAGAGGCAGGAGCTTTGAGGTTGGAGTTTGGGCGCGAAGTTAGTGAGGTTTGCGGCAGCTGAGGTGAGGCTAAGGAGAATGGTGCCATGAGAAGCAATGTCGTGTAGTTCCTACAAATCTATATAGTATCTGCGCATTTAGACGACATAAACTATGGGACTGGGGTCCAGACTGATTCCAGACACCCACGAAGGATATGTTAGTCTGTAGACCAGCTAGCTCACAGTGCCACCATAAGTTCCCCTGACCAAGGAGAAAATAGTTTCTGGCAACTATCGAACATGAGAACCCTGACCCCTCAGGTATTGTGGAAACAGTACAGTTGTTTGCTCTCGGTCACTTGTGCTCACTTTGTCTCCGATAGAGACACAGAATAAACGGTGGGGATGTTTTCAATAAGCATTTATTGAACCAGCGTCATTCTAGTGTATAATACGTGTGCTGCAATAACCATGAGACCGAAACAGATATATACGATTACTAGCACCAACAGAGTAAATAAAAGGTAGAATTCTACCATGGTGCTAAAGCAGGGAATATATGCAGGCATATAAATACATGACAGTAGTAATGCGTACTCCTATGATGCAACCCTAACTAGATGTGCCTAGCATGCATGTAGGTGTATAGCCAAGATTACCCTTGGAAAGAGCCAACCCCATTACCTGCACCAAGCACCACAACCAGTGGCCCCCGCAGGTCCAACGGCACATGTGCACTCTCAAGTTAGTGCACTTCCCCCATTCAGTGAACTAATCGATCCTGCCACCGCATCCCCCAGGTGGACAGTGTGGGTCGGCCGCCTAGACAACTACTTTATCACCACCAGTGAAACAGACGGGGTAGTCAAGAGGTTGCTGCTGTTACACTTCGCAAGAGATGAAATCTAAAAACTGTTCGCACATCTGCCTAACATGGAACCCCCCCACGGACTACGACGCGGCAGTCAGAGTGCTCAACGCTCACTTCGACTCCCAACTCACCCCAGATTACGAGCGTTTTAAGCTGCGTCAAGCCCGTCAGAGGGAGGGCGAATCCATGGATGCCTTCCATGCACGCCTGAGAGAGCTAGCAAGCACGTGCACTGAAGATGATCAAGCCAAAGAAGTACGGGCGCAACTCATCCAGGGGTGTCGAAACAAAACCCTGAGGCCACTCATCCTCAGACAACCCCGGATCACTTTATAAGACATGCTGGTGATAGCACGATCACACGACCTGTCCGAAGTCAGATCCACAGCCATGGAAGCAGCACTTACCACCACCACTGATCAAGCTGTGACAGCTAAGACGGTACGAGTAGACGCAGCCCGCACACCAGCTCACGGCAGCCGAGGGCGGTGGCCCACCAGAAGATCGCGACAGCCACAATGCGGATATTGTGGCAGAGAGGAACACACTCCAAACGACTGCCCAGCGAAAGGCAAGACCTGCTCGAAGTGTGGGTTCCCAATCACTTTTCGAGCATATGCCGCGGAGCAGAGGAATCCCGGGACGAAGGCCACCAGCTAGATCTGTGAGACACCTGTCGCTAGACGAGCCTGACACAGCTTGGATGCCGAAGACACCGTCCCAGTATAGATCATACCTCGAAGACCCTTCCACCAAGGACGAACAGGAATGCTTCCTTATATCATTCGCAAGCGGCCTCAAATGGAGACGGCGTCCGCAGCCGACGTGTGCCATTGAAATCGCGGGTCCCCCGTCACAGCCCTCATCGACACCGGGGCATCAGTAAATGTCATGGGAAGTCAACACTACAAAAAACTAAACCCTAAGCCAGCGCTCACGCCATCCAAAGTAAGAATCTTCACATATGGCAGCCAAACACCACTTCCCCTCAAAGGAAAGAAGACTGTCCAAGTAAAATCAGAAAGCCACAAAGTCACGACAACATTCCACGTAGTCGACAGGGAAGCAGATATCCTCGTGGGAAGCCACACCGTGGAGAACCTAAGCCTGGTGACGTTCGCAAACGCCTTGAAGACCCTACAGATGGAAGACAGTCTAGAATTATTCCCACAACTGTTCAAAGGCTTGGGGAGCATGAAGCGACCACCTGTACAGCTACACATCGACACGTCTGTAAAGCCCGTTGCTCTGCGACACCGGCGGATCCCGTTCCACTTGCGACACCTAGTAGAAAAAGAGCTCGTAAAATTAGAGCAACAAGGAGTAATAGAGAAAGTAACAAGTCTGACTCCATGGGTGTCCACCATGGTCATAGCAGAAAAGCCGAAACAACCCGGACAGATCAGACTCTGCATAGACATGCGAATGCCCAACCAGGAGATATGAAGAGAAAGGTACCTTACACCTACAATGGATGACATCCTGGCGGACCTTAATGGGTCCAGGTGGTTCTCCAAGCTGAACCTCAATGTGTGGTACCACCAGTTGAGGTTTGCTGAAGAAAGCAGATATATCACCACTGAGGCTGAACTTTGGAATATCGACAGCTGCCGAGATATTCCAAAACACAATGAGAGAGAGTTTTTCCAGACTTCAAGGAGTATTAAATGTCAGCGATGACATTCTAATACATTCAGCGACACTTGAGGACCATCACCGCCGGCTCCGCGCCACTCTACAATGCCTCACTGAACACGGAGTGACCCTCCACAAAGAGAAGTGCCAATTTTTCAAGAAATATATCACTTTTATCTGTATATCAGTGTGCACCCGTTCCGGGTGGTAACTGACCATCAACTGCTCCTCCCTCTATTTAAAGGAACTGCACCTCATCCGCCACCCAGAATCGAGAGATGGGCGATCCAACTCCAACACTACCTACTAGAACTGGTCTAACGGCCGGTCGCCAGAAACCCAGCTGACTTTTTGTCGCGCCATCCAGCCACTCTCGCAGAAGAAGCCTCTGATCAAGAGAAGCAGACTGAAGATTTCATCAATATGGTCACTCAGTGGGCATGCCCAAAAGCCCTCACTGTCGCAGAAATCGAAGAACACACACAAGGAGACACAGTTCTGGGAAAAGTGTTAGAAGCGCTACAGAAGGGCTTGTGGACTGGGTTTCTCCACGACATCAATGGATGGAACGAATCCGACCGGTCCCACCTAGGGAAAGTCTGGAGAGTCCATGAAGAGCTGAGCGCCACAGCAACTGGCTTAGTGTTGAGAGGCTCATGCATCGTCATACCCCTGAGCCTTCAAGAACGAGCAACAGCATTGGCTCATGAAGGTCACCAAGGCACTAGAAGAATGAAAGCCAGGATGATGGAAAAGGTGTGGTTCCCTGGTCTGTAAGAAACCGTAGATGACTTTGTGTGTGGGTGCCGAGCGTGTCAACTCACTGGCGGCTCGGAATCACCAGATCCTGTAATAACGGAGGACCTGGCCCCGTCGCCCTGGTCATGGGTGAGCCTTGACTTTGGGAGCTTTCCAGACGGACGAGTCACTGCCGTTCTAGTCGATGGCTACACAAAATACCTGGTCGTGGAAGTACTGCCCTCCACCGCATTCGGCCATCTCCTACCAATGCTGGAGAAGACATTTGCACTGTTTGGATTGCCACACGTAATTAAGACAGACAATGGACCACCGTTCCAGGGGAGCGATTTCAAGGAATTCCTATCCCGACTGGGAATAAGGCACCACCGCATCACTCCACAATGGCCCCAAGCCAACGGTGAGGCTGAACGATTCATGCAGACCCTGAACAAAATCTTACGTATAGCAGTAGCCGAGCAGTCAGACCCGGAGGTCGCACTTCAGCAATTTCTGCGGGAGTACCGAAGCACCCCTCACTGCACCACCCAGAGATCCCCGTGGTCACTGATGCTCTCCGGACACAGGCGGGACACCATCCTGGTAGCCGAGAGCTGGAAGCCAGAACCATACGACCCCGCGAGTGCTCAAGCCCGGAGGTCAGCGACCCATCAGAAGGCAAGTCGGCGTGGAGAGCACGGGTCCGGCCAGTGGTGCCAGGCTATGTCGGCCTGGTGAGAAGCCGTCGCAGCGGTGGGAAATTCCAAACGCCTTACAACCCAGGACTATGGCTCGTCAAGGCAGTTAGAGGGACTGCGGTCTGTGGAGAAGTTATCACTCAAAACGTCTCATGGTTTAAGAGAGTCCCCACCCCGGAAAGTGAAAGACCAAGTGAAAGTGAAAGACCAAGGCCCGGGGCAGCCTGCAGTGGGGAAGGCCTGATTGAAGACATGATCCTGAGTGCTGCTGATGACCTGGCTCCGAACCCAGCGGCGCCAGCGGCACCTTGTGACACCAGACCAAGAGAGTTGCCCAGCACAGCAGGGATCGCCAGCCCGAAGGGTGGCACCCGTCAACACCGGTATGACCTGAGGCCTAACCCAAAGCTGAATCAAAGACTTGCCGATTTTGTGTGTTAATCGTTATTTTATGTTGTTCCATTTTAAACCAATTTGGGATGGGATGTAGCGGTCTAGTTGTTCACCGCTAGCCATCCCGAGACCCCAGCCAGAACCAGACACACACTTTGTATCACCTTCTGGCCAGGCGTGGCCAGAGGGTATAATTAAACGGGCCGGGGTCGCTCAGGACTTCCGGCCCACACTAACCATCCATACGTGTGCGTGTCCAGTCATTCCAGTGCGCCATCAGCAATTACTTACCCCCTGACAGCGCTCTCAGTGGAAACCCTGACTGGTGGGCGCTCGCCCTCTGACTGGCAGCTTTTCATACCACTTTGGAGGAATTTATATTGCCTCTGTCACATTAAACATCTTTTTTATCTGCTCCTAAATCAGAGTTTTCTCGTCTTCAGGAGGGGGGGCTGGTTGATTAATTGTCAGATGTCAGCCACAACATTTGTGTTTAAAGAACGTTTTTACGAGCTCAGATAGTGAGCGGATAAGAGTTGGGAGTTAATTAAACGCATTTTGGGAGAGGGGCAAATATTGGAGGTGGGGGCGCAGAAGGATGTGTGGGAAGGACTGCAGAAGAGCTTCTGTGAGGGTGTGAAAAGAAAGTAAAACAAGCATTGGCATAGCCAATAGGTCTTGCCTTTGGGACCTTCTAAGTGTTTAGCATGCAACAGTTGATGTTGTTGCACCAAGGATATTGTGCTGTGTAGGAGAGTAGGGTCTGCTATCCTATGGTCACCCCAAATTTTTGCTTTTTGCTTCACTGGTTTTTGACGTATTGAGGCTGTGGGCCTGCTAATCAGACCCCCAGCCTGCTGTTCTCTCTGCTAAATTGACACTATGCACTTTAGGTGCATGACTCATTGGAACTGGATCACCCTGTGAGCCCCTGTACTAGTGTACCCTAGGTACTCAGGGCATTGGTGTATCTGAGGCCTACCAGGGGCTGAAGCATGTATTGTGCCACCCCTGGCCTGGCCTAGCAATTTGACACAACTGGCTGATCACTCAGCTGGGGTAAGTTGGTGTATCCACCTCTTACTTAGGTGTAGTATGCCTATACCTAACCTTAAATGGGACACATGTTAACCTATAAGTCACTCCTATGGCAGGCCTTAACAATCCTGAAGGCAGAGTGCTTGGTTTCATGTGAGATGGTGCTCTGGCATGAGCTGAGCCTGTCTGCAGTAGTCGGAACAACTTCCTTCTACCGTTTCCAGATATTGCCATACCATATACTCTTAAGTGCATTATGAACCTCGCGGTTAAATGCTATCTTTGGTTGGGCTTTATCAAAACATGTCGAGTAAGGTGTCATACGAATGGGAATACTAACCCCTCGCCAATTCTGGCGACGGGGTTAGCATTCCACCCTCCTAGAGGGACACGACATGTACAGAACCTGAAACCGGGTAAAATCAGACATAGCCTCAGCTCCACAAAATGGACGCTGCCACCACAGACACAAGTCTGCCCTCCTGCTGCTGGGAGTCCTTCCAGCTTGGGAGATGTGGACAAAGGGTTTCCTGCCAGGGGAGGTGCGAGCACCACCCCAGACAGGATTTTGTGTATTGGTCAGGTAGGGCTTGAAAGGAAACAGACATGCCTGAGGCTCACACAGTCCCTGCAAAGAAGGAACCCGTGGAGGCACCGAGACACGTGGAGCCAGCCATCTTGGAAGACACCCGACTAGCTGAAAGCGCGACAACAGAGGCTCCCTCCGAGTTGTTATTTGGGTCCTGAGAAGCCCAACATCCGAGCAGTATCTGCACCAAAGGTGAGCCCTCCAGCATCTCCACGATCTGCGTGGGGCCCCTCTGCACTTTGCGACTCGACGCGCCTAACCGGTTACTGGTCCGTTGACTAGTGGCCATCTTGGCAACCATCTTGAAAAACTACGATGCTGGTCTGGTTGCTCCAGACTGGCCCCTGCTTCTCTCCAAAGGAGCAGCCCCTCTGACCTTGCTGGTCAGAGCTAACAGCTTTCTTCACTTCCTGCGACTCCTGCTTTTGCCAAGGCTTGTTTGCTTCTTCTGAGTCGCCGACATCGCCGACAGCGAGAGCCTGCGTGGGACAGCTCGTGAACCGACTCCTGGACGTCGTCGACCTTCAGGGACCACGTGGCTGTAGAGACAAGCTACACCTCTTCACCTGTTTGCACCCGACATCGCCTGGTACCTACCTGGTGCCACGCCGGTCACTGGCTAGTGACTGTGAACACTGTCCCCTCTGCTTACAGGTCTTCTACACTTCCGATCCATCCTTGGATCCACCGCATCTCTTCTGGACCGACCGCCTGCAGCATCTTTGTCGTAAGGCTCCATTGAACAGATAGACGAAACCCGACGCACTTCGAGCCCTATGCACCCGCTTCCTGTGGGTGAGGTAAAGCTGGCACTCCGGTGCACAAGTGTAGAGTAACATCTCTAATGTCTAGGTTTGAAGTCTTGAATTCGTAGTCCAACCAGAAGACCCTTCTAGCAGTAACTTTTGAACAATTACGCACCCATTGAAAACCTATGGGCGCCCGCGTGTAACTTTCCTCACTGCACACGCGACCCGTGGACCTCCTGGTCACAAACTGAAGTTAGCTACTCGTAGGCCCAGCAATTCTAGAGGCCCTAGGCCTTCTCCCTTTCCTGTTCGTGGTACTTATACCACTATTTTAGTATATGGTTTGAGCGGCCACCAGGGCCTTTCCATATAAAGTGCAACTTTCGTATATTGTAATACTTTCTTGTTTAACGATTTGTGCTCCTGTGCTCATAAAGAGTCTAGGTGATACTTTGAGTAATAAATACATATATATTTTGAATATATATCTGTGTGGTGTCCTTTCATTGGTATAAAGGGGGGTTACATATGGTGAAACAGCTTGCTTAACATGCCTAAACGAGTTTAGCCTCAAAGACTGCTTAGCCTACGCTACCACTAGGGCAGCTGGTCCGAAAAGGTTGACTTACAACCACACCATAAGGGTTGCTTGGCATGGTACAAGGTGGTCACTTTAAGTAGTGAACATCATATACCAGGCCAACTTCTCACATTGGTGAGCAGCGGTTGGGATTTGAGCTTGCTGTTGTTTTACCTCTGTAATCTCTTTGTTACCAATTGAAAGATCATACAGGTACCTTTAGGTACATATAAAACAAGTTAGTTATATACTTAAGTTCTACTGAACTTAGTTGTTGTAGAGAAAAGGCAGTAGCACACCCTGACTACAACTACTAGATAGGTTTAGTAGGAAAACCCAAGTGTAGGTAGTTGCAACACTTCCACCCACACTTAAGAGCAATGGCTGGGGCAGAGGGGTCCAAGGTACCCATCACTGTCGAGAGTGACCCCCAGAGGGCACCATCCATCTTTGCTACCCTAAACCAGAACGAGCTCAGGCAGTTGGCTAATTCTAGGGGCCTTAACCAGCCCAAGAACCCTACCTCTGCTGAACTCAGAGAACTCTTGCAAACTGATGAAGATCAGAGAGCTCTCAAGAAAGCCTCCCAGTTAGGCCCCTCAGGGACTGGAACAGGAGGCCCTCCTTCTGAAGATGCTACTGAAGCACCCCTTCCTCACAGTCACCCCTTAGGTGAGAATCAGACTATGGAGGATGAGGATCAGCATAGGGACGAGAATGACAAAGGGGATGAGTCTGATAATAGTAGTGATTCTGATGGGAGAAATAGCCCAGTGCCAGGTATTATACTTGGCCCAGCTAACTTAAGACTATTTGGGAATGACAATGGGTTCCCCCCATCGAGTTTCCCCAGTGGACTTAACCAGGGGTTTGGGAGACAGAGGAATCACTCAGGTGACTCTAATGCCTCTCATGCCTCTAGAGGCTCTCAGGGTCAGTCCAGAAGAAGGATGACCAGCCCTCAGAGGAGGGAGCATGAGGCCAAAATGCAGGAAGCTCAGCTGAGGATCAGGAAACAGGAGCTAGAAGTAGCCCTCATGGAAGAGAAACTGAACAAGGCTAGGCAACCTAGAGAGAGTGGGTCTATACCCACTGGTGGCAGCATTGTCCCTAGGGACAAAGATAGGGTCTTTGATAATAGGAACCTGTCCAAGGTTGTGCCCCCCTACAAAAGTGGGGATGATATCCACAAATGGATGACTGCTCTTGAGAGAGCCTGCAAAGTACAGCAGGTTCTTGGGGACCAGTGGGCAGCAATCTTATGGCTCTCCTTTAAAGGTAGAGGCAGAGATAGACTCCTCACTGTTAGAGAGGAGGATGTCAGAAACTACAGAGCCCTGAAGAGTGTCCTGGTTGATGGGTTAGGCTTAACCACTGAGCAGTACAGGTTAATGTTCAGAGATACCCAGAAGGCACAGACTCAGGACTGGTCTGAATATGTTGAATGTGCCACTAAGGCTTTGGAGGGTTGGTTGCTGGGAAGTAAGGTTTCAGATTATACAGGATTGTACAATTTGATGATGAGAGAACAGATTTTAAATAACTGTCAATACCAGCAACTGCATCAACACTTGGTTGACTCGGATCTGACCTCTCCCCAAGAATTGGGAAAGAAGGCAGAGAAATGGGTCAGAACCAGGGTTAAGCAAAAGAACCAGAACCAGGGCCAAGGGGGTGATCAGAAGAAAACAGACCAAAAGGGTAATGACCAGAAATCCAAAGACCAGAAGTCTTCAACAGGTCCCCAAACTAGTACTAATGAGGGTGGGTCCCAACAATCTAAAGGAAAGAAGAAAGAAGGTCCAAAGAAACCATGGTGCAAATCTTGCAAGAATACAACTCACTGGACTAGTGATTGTAAGAAGGGTGGAGCCCCCAACACTGTTGCCCCTAAGGCACCTGCTCCCAGTAGTACTGTTAGCAGTGTTGGTCCCCAGACAAAGGGTGTAGTGGGAATCACTATGGGAACTGAAGGAGATTCTGACCTAGACAGAACCCTTACACAGGCAGTCTTGATCTGTGATGGGGACATGGATTTGTCCCTGACTGTGAGCCCCAGTAATCTGGGCAAGTACAGACAGACTCCATTGATTAATACAAAAGTGGCTCAAGCCTACAGGGACACATGTGCCAGTGTCACTATGGTGACACCAGGCTTTGTGGATCCTGGACAGTACATACCAGGTGAGAATTACCTGGTGACCAATGCCAGCAATACCACTACTTCCCATTGTGTGGCTATTGTTAACTTCTCGTGGGGAGGGGTAACTGGCCTCAAAAGGGTTGTGGTTAGTGCAGACCTCCCAGTAGAATGTTTGTTGGGCAATGACCTAGAGAGTTCTCTATGGTCAGAAGTGGAGTACAGGACACATGCAAAGATGTTAGGTATATCACCACATGTCCTTGCTGTGACCAGGTCACAGGCCAAAAAGTGCCTTACTGAACCTCAGGTCTTGGATCCTGGAACAATGGACCAAGCACCTTCCAAGAAGAAGAACAGGAGGGTTAAGGCTGTGCCTTCCCCCCTGCCTCCAAGTGATGATCAGTCTTCCCAGGAGGATGATCTCAAGAACCTTGAAGGAACTGTCCCTGAAGAGCTTGAACCTGACCAGGTTGAGTTTCTGGGGACAGGGGGACCTTCTAGGGCTGACTTGGGGCAGGCTCAGTTATCCTGTCCATCTCTTGAACCCCTCAGACAGCTGGCTGCTGCTGAGGCTGCTGGGAATGCTCAAGGTACCCATAAAGTATATTGGGATGATGGGCTCCTTTATTCAGAGGCTAGAGACCCAAAACCTGGTGCAACCAGGAGGTTGGTTATACCTCTGCAATTTAGGGGCTTCTTTCTTACCTTGGCCCATGATATTCCTCTAGCAGGACACCTAGGCCAGAACAAGACTTGGGACAGGCTTGTCCCTCACTTTCACTGGCCTCACATGAATGAAGATACCAAGGAGTTTTGTCGCTCCTGTGTGACCTGCCAAGCCAGTGGCAAATCAGGTGGCACAACAAAGGCCCCCTCAATACCACTACCTGTGGTGGGGGTTCCCTTTGAGAGAGTGGGGATTGATATTGTGGGTCCCATGGATCCCCCCACTGCATCTGAGCACAGATTTATACTGGTGGTAGTGGATCATGCCACCAGGTATCCAGAGGCAATTCCCCTTAGGACCACAACAGCTCCTGTTGTGGCCAGGGCTTTACTGGGAGTCTTCTCCAGAGTGGGGTTGCCTAAGGAGGTAGTTTCTGACAGAAGTGCCAACTTCATGTCAGGATACTTGACAGCTATGTGGAAGGAATGTGGTGTCAACTACAAGTTCACCACTCCTTATCACCCACAATGCAATGGGCTTGTTGAGAGATTCAATAAGACCCTAAAGGGTATGATCAAAGGATTTCCTGAAAAGCTCAGGCGAAGATGGGACATCCTTCTACCCTGCCTTCTGTTTGCTTACAGATAGGTCCCACAAAATGGAGTTGGCTACAGCCCCTTTGAATTGTTATTTGGGCACCCTGTAAGAGGACCCCTATGTCTGGTGAGGGAAGGATGGGAGTTACCTCTCAAAAAGCCTAAGCAAGACATAGTGGACTATGTACTTGGTCTCCGCTCCAGGATGGCTGAGTACATGGAGAAGGCATCCAAAAACCTTGAGGCAAGCCAGGCCTTACAGAAAGCTTGGCATGACCAAAAGGCTGTCTTGGTTGAGTTTCAGCCAGGACAGAAGGTATGAGTGTTGGAGCCAGTGGCCCCAGCAGCACTCCAAGACAAATGGTCTGGACCCCATACAATCCTGGAAAAGAAGGGAGAGGTTAACTACTTGGTGGACCTAGGCACTCCCAGGAGTCCCCGCAGGGTACTCCATGTTAACAGGTTAAAGGCATATGTTGACAGGGCAGACATGGGCTTGCTCATGGCTACAGATGAGGGACGGGAGGAGGAGAGTGACCCTCTCCCAGACCTGTTGTCTCAGAACCCTGAAGATGGCTCAGTTGAAGGAGTGACCCTGGGAGGCAACCTCACTGAGCATCAGCAATTTGAATGTAGACAAGTTCTACAATCATTTCAGCATATGTTCTCACTGATAACTAGTCAAACTGACTGGTGTACCCATGTGGTGGACACCGGTGACAGTCTTCCTGTGAAGAACAAACTTTACAGGCAACCTGACCATGTCAGGGACTGTATAAAGACTGAGGTACACAAGATGCTGGAGTTGGGTGTCATTGAGCCCTCAGAGAGCCCCTGGGCTAGCCCAGTGGTTCTGGTCCCCAAACCTCACACCAAAAATGGCAAGAGAGAGATGAGGTTCTGTGTGGATTACAGAGGACTCAATGCTGTCACTAGGACAGACGCACATCCTATTCCAAGGGCAGATGAGCTCATAGATAAACTAGCTTCTGCTAAGTTTTTGAGCACATTTGATTTGACAGCTGGCTATTGGCAAATCAGGTTAGCTGAGGAGTCTAAGGCCAAAACAGCATTTTCAACCCCAGGAGGGCACTACCAATTTGTGGTGATACCCTTTGGTCTGAAAAATGCACCTGCCACCTTCCAAAGGTTGGTGAATCAAGTCCTTACTGGGTTGGATGACTTTTGTGCAGCATATCTTGGTGACATTGCTGTCTTTAGCTCCACCTGGGAGGATCACCTGATCCACCTGAAGAAGGTACTTGAGGCTCTGCAAAAGGCAGGCCTCACTATCAAGGCTACTAAGTGCCAGATAGGGCAGAGTAAGGTTGTGTACTTGGGCCACCTTGTAGGTGGAGGCCAAGTTCAACCACTGGAGAGTAAGATACAATCCATCAAGGACTGGTCTCCTCCCACCACCCAGACTCAGGTCCGAGCTTTCTTGGGCTTGACTGGGTACTACAGGAAGTTTGTTAAGAACTATGGGTCCATTGTGACTCCTCTTAATGATCTGACATCCACAAAGATGCCCAAAAAGGTTCAGTGGACAGTAAGCTGTCAAAAGGCATTTAATGACCTGAAGGAGGCCATGTGCTCTGCACCTATCCTGAAAAGTCCTGACTACTCCAAAGAGTTTATTGTCCAAACAGATGCTTCTGAGTTGGGTGTGGGAGCTGTGCTGTCACAACTTAATGTAGATGGTCAAGACCAACCCATTGCTTTTATTAGCAGAAGGTTTACCCCCAGAGAGAAGAATTGGTCAGCTATTGAGAGGGAGGCCTTTGCTGTGGTGTGGGCCCTGAAGAAGCTGAGGCCATACTTGTTTGGCACTCACTTCAAGATTCAGACCGACCATAAGCCCCTCTTGTGGCTAAATCAGATGAAGGGTGAAAACCCCAAACTGCTTAGGTGGTCCATTTCCCTACAGGGGATGGACTTTACAGTGGAGCACCGGCCAGGTACAGACCATGGGAATGCAGATGGTCTCTCCAGGTACTTCCACTTAGGACATGAAGACACGACTGGTCCAGGCTAGTTTAATGTCCCTGCGTTTGGGGGGGGGGGTTGTATAGGAGAGTAGGGTCTGCTATCCTATGGTCACCCCAAATTTTTGCTTTTTGCTTCACTGGTTTTTGACGTATTGAGGCTGTGGGCCTGCTAATCAGACCCCCAGCCTGCTGTTCTCTCTGCTAAATTGACACTATGCACTTTAGGTGCATGACCCATTGGAACTGGATCACCCTGTGAGCCCCTGTACTAGTGTACCCTAGGTACTCAGGGCATTGGTGTATCTGAGGCCTACCAGGGGCTGAAGCATGTATTGTGCCACCCCTGGCCTGGCCTAGCAATTTGACACAACTGGCTGATCACTCAGCTGGGGTAAGTTGGTGTATCCACCTCTTACTTAGGTGTAGTATGCCTATACCTAACCTTAAATGGGACACATGTTAACCTATAAGTCACTCCTATGGCAGGCCTTAACAATCCTGAAGGCAGAGTGCTTGGTTTCATGTGAGATGGTGCTCTGGCATGAGCTGAGCCTGTCTGCAGTAGTCGGAACAACTTCCTTTACCGTTTCCAGATATCGCCATACCATATACTCTTAAGTGCATTATGAACCTCGCGGTTAAATGCTATCTTTGGTTTGGCTTTATCAAAACATGTCGAGTAAGGTGTCATACGAATGGGAATACTAACCCCTTGCCAATTCTGGTGACGGGGTTAGCATTCCACCCTCCTAGGGGGACACGACATGTACAGAACCTGAAACCCGGGTAAAATCAGACATAGCCTCAGCTCCACAAAATGGACGCTGCCACCACAGACACAAGTCTGCCCTCCTGCTGCTGGGAGTCCTTCCAGCTTGGGAGACGTGGACAAAGGGTTTCCTGCCAGGGGAGGTGCGAGCACCACCCCAGACAGGATTTTGTGTATTGGTCAGGTAGGGCTTGAAAGGAAACAGACATGCCTGAGGCTCACAAGGAGCCTCGGTGCATATGCCAGTTCAATCCGGTCCTGGGGCACACCAGCCCCAGACCTGGGGCGAGCTGGACAAAGGATTGGGGGTGTAACCACCCCCCTTCCTGGTCCCACCCTTAGGGATGGACTTAGCAGGTAGTTCGGCCCATAGAATCCGCTTAAAGGTAGGAGCTGTGTCCAAAGACTTCAGACATCCTGGAATCAACTTGAAACTAAGAAGAAGACGGGAACTTCGACGTTCTGCTGCACAGAAGACTGAAGGAAATCTCCCCTATGGTCAGGGAGTGACCATCTTGCTAACGCAAGCACCATCCAGCGAATCGACATCTGCTTTGCCGCCGCCTCCCGCCGGAGCCCGAGACTAGAGACTGACAAGAACTGGACCTCCAGACCTCACACCGCTCGATCCACAGTCCCTGCAAAGAAGGAACCCGTGGAGGCACCGAGACACGTGGAGCCAGCCATCTTGGAAGACACCCGACTAGCTGAAAGCGCGACAACAGAGGCTCCCTCCGAGTTGTGCTTTGAGTCCTGAGAAGCCCAACATCCAAGCAGCATCTGCACCAAAGGTGAGCCCTCCAGCATCTCCACGATCTGCGTGGGGCCCCTCTGCACTTCGCAACTAGACGCGCCTAACCGGTTACTGGTCCGTTGATTAGTGGCCATCTTGGCGACCATCTTGAAAAACTACGACACTGGTCTGGTTGCTCCAGACTGGCCCCTGCTTCCCTCCAAAGGAGCAGCCCCTCTGACCTTGCTGGTCAGAGCTAACAGCTTTCTTCACTTCCTGCAACTCCTGCTTTTGCCAAGGCTTGTTTGTTTCTTCTGAGTCGCCGACACCGCCGACAGCGAGAGCCTGCATGGGACAGCTCGTGAACCGACTCCTGGACGTCGTCGACCTTCAGGGACCACGTGGCTGTAGAGACAAGCTACACCTCTTCACCTGTTTGCACCCGACATCGCCTGGTACCTACATGGTGCCACGCCGGTCACTGGCTAGTGACTGTGAACACTGTCCCCTCTGCTTACAGGTCTTCTACACTTCCGATCCATCCTTGGATCCACCGCTTCTCTTCTGGACCGACCGCCTGCAGCATCTTTGTCGTCAGGCTCCATTGAACAGATAGACGAAACCCGACGCACTTCGAGCCCTATGCACCCGCTTCCTGTGGGTGAGGTAAAGCTGGCACTCCGGTGCACAAGTGTAGAGTAACATCTCTAATGTCTAGGTTTGAAGTCTTGAATTCGTAGTCCAACCAGAAGACCCTTCTAGCAGTAACTTTTGAACAATTACGCACCCATTGAAAACCTATGGGCGCCCGCGTGTAACTTTCCTCACTGCACACGCGACCCGTGGACCTCCTGGTCACTAACTGAAGTTAGCTCCTCGTAGGCCCAGCGATTCTAGAGGCCCTAGGCCTTCTCCCTTTCCTGTTCGTGGTACTTATACCACTATTTTAGTATATGGTTTGAGCGGCCACCAGGGCCTTTCCATATAAAGTGCAACTTTCGTATATTGTAACACTTTCTTGTTTAACGATTTGTGCTCCTGTGCTCATAAAGAGTCTAGGGGATACTTTGAGTAATAAATACATATATATTTTGAATATATATCTGTGTGGTGTCCTTTCATTGGTATAAAGGGGGGTTACATATGGTGAAAGAGCTTGCTTAACATGCCTAAACGAGTTTAGCCTCAAAGACTGCTTAGCCTACGCTACCACTAGGGCAGCTGTTCCGAAAAGGTTGACTTACAACCACACCATAAGGGTTGCTTGACATGGTACAAGGTGGTCACTTTAATTAGTGAACATCATATACCAGGCCAACTTCTCACATGCTCCATAACTAAAAACTTATAAGGTCCCAAAAGTGAGACCTATTGTCTATGCCAATGCTCTCTGCCCCCCAACACACTTTTTTTTTTTACTTTAATAAGCACAGCGCTGTCTTCACGGAACCGCGCTATGCAATGAAATAGGTGTTGCTTTTGGTATTGTAAATAACAATGCCTTTTAAGTTTTTTTAAAGGCATTGCCATTTTCAATGTCAATAGCTCAAAATAATGTCATTGCGAGACCTATTGCATTACAAATGCTTGTTTGTTTTAAACTAATTGAACAGCTCATTCTCTTATGTCTCAATACTTGGGCCCCGTTTCCCCTGTTTTCATTCTCTCTGTGCAACTTTTCACACTTCTCTCCCTTTCAGTTTTCTGTGCCCTTACCCCCACTTCTCAGCCTTTTGTACTACTGTGCCACCTTTTGTGCCTCTTTTAACTGTTTTTCTTAGACTCTTTCTTCTGCCTCCTCCTCACTCGCTCTTTCAGCCTTTTTTGTCGCTCCCACAGCCGTGCCAATTTCTGCTTCGCACTCGCCTCCTCCTCCTGCACCTTTTCCTGCCTTCCCCACTCCTTACTGGCTCTCCTGCTTGTCTCCTTCACGCCTCTTTTTCCTCTGCCTGCTAGTCCTACTCACCATCCCTGCACTCTCCCCCCCTCCCAGGACTTACTTAATGGCAGCTGTGATGCAACCTTGCATGGAGCATGTGCAGCGGGTGTGCGGCGCCAAAGCCAGGTCCATCTGCTCCCGTCCACACCTGGACCACACGCAGCACCACGTACCCAGGTCTGATCAGCCCCCACCACTACACCACTGTTATCCTTCTCTTGCTCAGCCCAGGCCTATAGCAGCACACCCACACACATCCCCATGCACCAACAACTTCACCACCCACACAAGCAAATGCCTCACAAAACACTAAACCAATACCTCAACAGCCACTTGTATGCAGGTTTCTCAACACCTACTCACTAAGCAAACACACCACCGAGGTCTGGGATCTCCTCAGCAACAGCACGCCGGATCTCCTCTTCCTCACGGAAACCTGGCTCAACCCAGCATCAGCATTCATGGACATCAATACCCTCTTCATAGAACACATGCACTTCAGTCTGCAAATGGACAGCAGATGCACCCTGAAAGGCACCCTACCAGGACCATGAACAAAGTCAAGGAACCTCATCACAGACTTCATCGCTCCCTTCACTATCAACTCCAAGGGCTTCATACTACTTGGCAACCTCAATTTCCACCTAGAAGCCCCAATGGACCCCTGCTCCACAGCCCTCCTCGAAAGCCTGAACAACATTGGACTAACCCAGCTCATCACAGACCCTACACACATCACAGGACATTCTCTGGTTCAAATCTTCACCATCAGGGACAAGATCACATATGACTCTGCCTCAGCACTCACATGGACCGACCACTCCATCATACACTACCACATCACCACTCCATGAGTCAACGTGCCCACCAGCATCAACCTACCTAGCTGGAACTGGTACAAAGTAACAGAGGCTGACTGGCTCAGCATTCTCAAAACAGACAAACCCAATACCATCAACAACCTAGACAAGGACATCACCAACTTCAATAAATGGATCAAAACCTATGCAGACTCCCTCTATTCCATCATAAACAACAGACAAAGAAGAACCAACAAACAAGACAGCTGGTATGCAAACGACTTCTGGGAATCCAAACGCCACTGCACGCAGCTAGAAAGAAAATGGAGGCCCAGCCACAATGCCGACACCAGAACCACCTACAAGGCTGCACTAAGGCACTACTACCAACTGCTGAGAGACACCAAAAGAAGGACACTAACCAAATGCATAGAGGGTAGCTCCAACAGCTGCAAGGAGATCTTGTTGATTGTCAAAGAATTCACCAAAACCCAGGCCACAGCCCACACCATCACAACATCACAGGGACACTGCAACAACTTTTCAAACTTCTTCCGCAGCAAAATAGAATAGATCTACAGCAACTTTGAACAACAATCAGACCCCAAAGATCTCATTGCCAACCTGACCACCACCAACACCTGACTGAATGGAAAACAGTGACTGAAGAAGACACCACAGCGAGCATAAACACGTTACTCTTAGGTGCCGCAATGGACCCATGACCCATCACATCTACAGCATGGGAGGACCTCCAATCATCAATACCTTCACCCACATCATCAACACCTCCATCAAATCGCCACCTTCCCAGAAGATTGGAAACATTCAGCAGTCAAGCCCACCTCAAAAAACAATCGTCTAGCCACCTCAAACTCCACAACCTACTGGACCACACCAATTCAGGATTCTTTAGCAACCACAGCATGGATATGCCACTCATTGGGGCTACAGGCCAAATCTGCACCATACAGCCCTCATCTTAAATCAACCTATCTGCTGCCTTTGATACAGTTTCCCACCATACCCTCATCACAAAATTGCGGCATAACTGACCGGCCCTCAACTGGATAAGCTCTTTCCTAACTGGAAGAATATAGTGAGTCAGACTACCACCCTACACATCGGAATCCAAGAAGGCGATCTGCTCCCCCAGGGCTCATCGCTTAGCCCAACCCTGTTCAACATCTACATGAAACTGCTCTCCAATATCAGATCAAAAGGCATTTCCATAATATCCTACACTGATGACACCCAACTCATCCTTTCTCTGACCGAAAAGCCCACCAGAACCAACTTCTCCGACTGCATGATCAATGTAGTACATTAGATGACATCTAACTGCCTGAAACTCAACTCCGACAAGACGGATGTGCCGAACTTCTGAAACAAGAACTCTCCTTGAGACTCCACCTGGTGGCCATCAGAGCTCAGACCCTCACCAACTTACCATGCCAGAAACATGGGAATTTATCTGTAGCACAAGATCAACATGACAGCATAAGTCAACACAGTCAGCTCCTCCAGCGTTCCATATTCTCAACATGCTCCACAAGATCTTCAAATGGCTACCCATGAACACCAGAGACACCGTTACGCAAGCCCTCATCACAAGCAGATTAGACTACAGCAATGCACTCTACGCCAGGCTCTCCAACCTTCTCCTCCACTGATTCCAGGCCATCCAGAACGCTGCAGCAAAACTCACTCTTGACCTCCCACGACACACCCACATTTCACCACACCTCAGATGGCCCCACTGGCTCCACGTCCACAAACGCAGTCAATTCAAACTCCTCATGTATGCATAAAAGGCGCTGTACAATACTGGACCAGCATACCTGAACAACTGCATTTATTTCCACCAACCAACCAGACACCTACGCTCAGGATGACTCTCACTTGCACATACACCCCACACCTACAAAAGCAGAATGGGAGCTCGAGCATTCTACTATATCACATACGAGATCTCCCTTAACACATCAGGGGTTCCTCCTCACTTCTTGAATTCCACAAGAAGCTGAAGGCATGGCTCATCGACTAATTCTGTGGGGCGAACACCGAACACTATTAGTCTTATGCCTACATGCCTACTCCAGCACCTGGAGACCCTCACAGGTGATTAGTTGCGTCATACAAATCCACATACCATAACAGATTTGCCATGCAAACCTCTGGAAATCATACAATTGTGCAACTTTATGAAGTGTTATCTCTCCCATAGGTTAACATTGGGATTACCTTATTACACTTTATAAGTGTAATTCTCAATTGGGAAAATATAGACTTTTTAAGTTCGGTGTCTCTGGACTCACAATTTAAATTCACAACTTATGATAAAGTTGGATTTTTAGTTTACAAGTCTGAAAATGGCACTTTTAGAAAATTGGCATTTTCTTATTTTAACAATTCTGTGCCTTCTGCCTGTCTGATGCGGGTGACAGCTGGGCTTTGTGCATTCCCTCTAGACAGCCACACACAATGGGAACTTAGGTGTGATGTGATGGGCCTTAATGGGCCATTAACTGGCTTGATGGGGGCAGAGCTAAGCACAGCTCCACATGCACCTAAATAGGCCGTGCCCTGTCTCCACACAATAGGCCTAACACCCTGTATTTTCATTCGAGCCAGCTTGGAGCCAGGGAAGGAGAGGAAGAGGATTCCCTGCACTTCATAGCTACTGTCTAGAAGCTTCTCCCACCTGCCAGAACCAGTATAAATAATGGATCGCAGACACCACCACTTCAGTACACTTCTAGTCCTGAGGACATTTTGCCAGGAAAGACTGCTGTGCTGCTAAAAGGACTGTTACTCTGCTGGACTCCTGTTCTGCTGTACCTGCTTTGCTGCCTGCTGCCCTCCTTGCCTGGGAGTGAGAGGGACTGGACCTGCATCTCTCCAGCCTCAAGAACTTAAGTGACTCCATGGGCTTGTTGGCTTGTCTCCTGTTTTCTGAAGTCTCTGGGACACAATAGACTTCCAAATCACATGCTACAGCACCTGGACTCTGCCATCTGTTATTCTACCCTGCCAAGGGGTGTCACTCCAGTCCTGGACCCTTGGAAGTTGGCCTAATGTGCTCTGCCTTCTGTGGTCCTTCTCGGAACCGACGAAGCGAAGTCTTACAAAGCAACTCTGCACAGACCACGAACCAGGATTTAAGGTACTGTGTTCTGCAGGTGCAGGTGGGTCCCTGTTTCCAGCTAATGCTCCATCCCAGTCAGCCTGAACTTGTGACGTTTTCCCGATCTGGCACGACCAGATAACCACAGTTGGTGCTTTGCGCTTTTATGCATTATTTTCACCTCAACTTGTAAAATTGCATATCTCAGGATCTACGTATTAGATTTTGGGGGTTTTGGTCTTGTTTTGTTCATTAAATGAAGCTCTGCTTTACTAACCAGGTGTGGTATCTTTTTGTGTGGTGTGTTCACTGTTTTACTATTTGACGTGTTGCACAAATAACAAATACTTTACACATTGCTTCTTAAAATAAGCCTGACTGTTCTGTGGCAAGCTACCAGAGGGTGAGCACAGCATAATATAGGGTGTGTATCTGACTTACCCTAACTAGGATTGTGATCCTGTTTGGACAGGGTGCATACCTCTGCCAACCAGAAACCCAATTTCTAACAATATGTTTATGGGGTTTACGGGATTTGGGCACTTGTTGATTGGGGTCATTGTGGGAGGAGGGATGGTAGGCAGTATAAAAAGACAGTTTAATCACTAGCAGAGTACATTTTCAGTTGGCACCAGGAAAGCTTGCAATATATTCAATATGTTACATGCAGTGGTACACCAGGTACAACACCTGTGCAATTGGAAGTATGATATGTGGAGTTAATGCAATGCATTCTGTAAGAATTGTTAAAATAATAAATTGGAATATTAGAGGGCTGAACATTCATAGGATCATTATAAAGTGGACATAACTATGATATAAGCAACATAATACAAGAAAAACACCTGAGCCCTGGTTCACAATCTGCTTTTGCCTTTAAGTGGGGAAAACACTAATATATATATATATTTTTAAGAGTTTTATATAGCGCGTACTAGACCCGAAGATATCGGGTATCAGAGGGCTTTACAGAGCACCAGTTTCATTACACAAGCACACCTTCATTTTTTGTTAGGCACGGGGAGATTAAGTGATTTGCCCAGAATCACAGGATGTTGAGCGTCGTTGCCAAGACTCGAACCTGGTGCCCTAGCTTCGACGTCGACCGCTCTAGCCGTAAGGCTACATCCTCTCCCCTAATGAGTCCCACTCTCCGTTCCAGGGGAGTTGTTACCCTAATCTTACAATCCCTCAACTTTCATCTATTGATAATCCCAGAACAGGATGAGTGATAAGGTATCATAGGAAGTGGCATAAATAATTTTTAAATACTATTGAAGGGACACTGGTAAATAAATACGGCCTTAACTTTGACGCTTTCCTAAATATAGGTATAGACAATGGAATTTGGAGAGAAGATGTCAATCAAATGCTGAATTTGAATTAACATAGACTCACTTGTACTACTAGACCTTCTGCGCTGTCTACAATGATAGCATAAATCATGAATGCTGGTGACTTTTTGGATGTCTGGTAAGCACAGCATCCAACCACAGTACAATTATTAGCCTACTGTGCACGATGCAATCTCAAGAATAGACTATTGTCTGGTGTCTATGGGCCTGACATCCTAGATTGGGCACAATGGCATTCTACGCAGATCCTTATCAGACCACTTCCCAATAGTTCTGGTACAGGACTGCAAGCAAGGTACCTGACATGCTGGAACATGGAGATCTAAACCAGAATTCTTATTAAATGTCTCTTTCAGGGATTAGATGCATAAAGCAAACACTGAATGCTCGGAACTCAACCTGGTCTCTGTGGCGCGGATGACTATGGTTTGGCAGGGCCTTAAAGTGTGTGTTGTGGCAAAGGGCATAGCAAAGAAAGCAGAGACATTGAAATTGCTGTGAGAGTTATTAACATGACTTAAAAATTCTCTTAGGTAGCTGGAAAAGATTATACACAGGATCATAATTATGAAAACTTTCCAGAATGAACTAACTATTAAGCAATTTCAGGGAGGTTGCAGAGCAGGAAGGAAGAATACTAGGAAAGCAAGCTGAGGAATTGAGTATTAATTAAAAAAATTGTGCAGTTTTAACAATCTGCAGAATCTTAATCTACACTCAAATTCACACATGTATACTGACCGGATGCTATTGCATTTGAAACAATTTTGATATGATCTGTTAAAGTGTGTTATCCTTGCTTATGCTACCTAGGCTTCAATTAGGTTTTAACACCATCTTGTCAAAATGTATGCCACATTCACTGTTTATTTCTGCTGCACATAGTCAAGCAAGTCATGTTTGTATATTTCTGAAGGACACTGTTCTTGAAAAAGGCTCTTTGGCGTGGACTTAGAATGTAACATTTTTCCAAGGTTCTTGCATGAGGTATTGCATTTATTCACAATGTTTCGCTGTTGTTTATGTTATTAGTTTCTTCTGACAACTCCGGATGACATTAGGTCAGGAGGTTGGGAGGTATTCATTATTCATGTCGTAGGTTAGTACTTAGGTAGTAAGGCTGTACGATGTTTTTAAAGTCTGTATTCTGATTTGTTTATAATGTATTTTCTTGCTCACACCACGATTCAGCAGATTTCATACTGTTCTATGGGTAGATTTCATACATAAATGTCCGATTTTGGGGGTGAGCCTGAAGTCCTTACCTACATCACTAGTGATGCTGTCTGAATTCTTACTGATTTTCCTGCATGTTTGGAACTTGGGGCCATATGCATCAAGCATTTTTTGCCAAAAACAAACTATTGATGCACACGCAATCCTTTAAATACAAGTATACAAAATCAGTAAACAGATGGCATTAATTAGAACTCTTGTTCTTCTTTATTCTTGAAAAGAAATCTTCCACTCCCAACGCGTTTCGTCGCAGTAGGGATTAACCCAAGCGACTTCCTCAGGGCTTAAGTATTCTTAATTCATAGAATTCCTAGTTATTCCTTAAATAATCGGTTTCTTTATGATCCAAAGATTCTTATTCAATTTATTTTCACATACTGCAGCATAATCCCTCTAAAACAAAGCTGTCATATCTTATGCCAGTAAATATTCAGAGACGCCAAAATAGAGCAATAATGAAATCCGAAGGTACCTCCAATTCCAGGACCTTACAGAATTCGTTTTTCAAAAGACACTTATAATCCAAACGTTTCTTGCATATTGTCAAGAAGTACCCTAGAGTACTGGGACCTTCAAAATAACATTGCTACCCGAATACAGGCTGCATCAGCTGAATAACTAGGAATTCTATGAATTAAGAATACTTAAGCCCTGAGGAAGTCGCTTGGGTTAATCCCTATTGCGACGAAACGTGTTGGGAGTGGAAGATTTCTTTTCAAGAATAAAGAAGAACAAGAGTTCTAATTAATGCCATCTGTTTACTGATTTTGTATACTTGTATTTAAAGGATTGCGTGTGCATCAATAGTTTGTTTTTAGTCTAATCAATCTTTGATTGAGTCATTTAGGGAATTGGGTGTTATTCCCTACTATGATAGCACCGCACTTATTTGGTTCAGATTCGTGAATATTAGTGTGGATTCCTGTTGGAGCGCTAGCTTCGTTTCCCCTTACACCCATTAAGTATATAAAGCATTTTTTGCCTTCGCAAATGGCCAATGCGCCAAAAAATGCCTTCCTGTTGCAGCAAACTCTATTTTGCAATTTGATAACCTGCTACCTAATCGCAAATTGGGTTTGCGATTAGCTATTAGGAAAAAGCGTGTTTAGGGCATCCCTTCCTAATACCTAATCGCATCGTTAGGTCTTAATGTTTTGCGACCGAAATGCGGTTGCAAAACATTCTCATTTTACCACCTACTTCAAGTAAGTGGTAACCAATTCGCAAATGGGAAGGGGTCCCAAGGGACCCCTTCCCCTTTGTGAATGTCTATAACTGCATTTTCTAAGAGCAGGCAGTGGCCCCACGGACCACTGCCTGCTCTTAGAAAATGATAGGAAATGTTTTCATTTTCTCTTTTGTAAAGCATCCTTTTACTTTTAAGGAAAATGTGCTGCTTTACAAAAAAAATTGCTTTATTTAAAAGCAATCACGATCATGGTGGTCTGCTGACCCCAGCAGGCCACCATCCCGCTGATTTTTGCAATTCCTAGGGGGTCACAAATTGTGACCTGCCTCATTAATACTCAAGAGGTAGGTCATTTGCGATCACCTAGGAATCGCAGAAAGTGTTAAACACACTTTCATGCATTCTATTTTGTGATTTTCAAATTGCGAATTAGGAAATCGCAAAATGGATTGTTAATGCATCTGACCCTTGGTCTTTTATGGATTTTGCCTATTACTCTGTATTGTTCAATTAAAGAGAGCCTTCCCTGCAAGGACTTTACGCATATAAATAACATTAGTTGCATTTGCACACCATTCCTAATCCACCCAACCAGTGGACCTGTTTTTGTAGTGTAACGTTTAGGAGTACAGCACATGCACAAAACTAAGGCCTGTAGACTGGAGGAAGGAAGAACACCCAGTTTAATGTTGTCCAGTACACTTAGAAATATTGCATGCATTCACACCACCGTGGGATCAGTCTAGAGACACTACTACAGTGCAGCAGATGTGCAGACTATCTTAATGATATCACACTTGCATGATTTGAAAGGTTCACATGTGTCTGCCTTGAGGATTTACTAGAGGTAATAATGTAGCTGCAAAGTGATGAGGTACCTGGGCCTCATGGGATTTCAATTAAATTTCATGAAGTTTATGCTGATTTAATAAGCCTCCACCTACTTAAGGAGTATGAAGAAGCCATTCTGAAGGAGAACTTCCCACAATGACATATAGGGACATGTGGATAGCACTTCTCAAACCAGACAGATCAGAAGAACTCTGTGCATCATGTACACTACTGTAATTGTTTTACATAACAATACGATATTTGCAAAAGTCCTAGTAAGTAGATTAAAACCACTTATGTCAGGTCTGGTACTTCCAGACCAGGCTGATTTTATACCCAGCCACCCAACATTGTTAAATGTAAGTACTCTCCCAGCAGTGGTACATCATTTAGACTCTCATTTACCAGCAGAGTCACTTTTTCTTGATGCTAAAAAAGTATTTGACTCTCTGGAATGGCCATATATGTTTCAGGTATTAACAAAAATTGGCCTGGATAGGTGCTTTATTAAAAGTATCTTGTTCCTTAGCAACCCCTTGGCCAGAGTGTTTTTCAATGGACAGTGGCACCAGATAGTGTTGCCCCCTGTCACCACTCATATTTGCCATTTCTGTGGAACCCTTGGCCTTTGTGCACAGGCAGCTGCATGCACATAGAGGAATTTATATAAGTGGTAGGCTATTGGTTGTATACCTGTACATGGAGGATGTTCTTCTGTATATACAGAACACAACTGGAAACATAAATCCAATGGTTCAAGAAACCGACTGATTCAGTGTAATCTCAGGACTAAAACTCAATTGTGCAAATTGAAGTGGCCAGAGGGGCAAGCTTTATTAATTTGGCATGGACATGCTCATACATAGCTAAGTTTTGGAGGTTGAGTGATGACTGCATTTTTCAAGATAAGATAAATCCTTACACTGTTGTTTCTATTGTTGACACTGTTAGGCTTGAGGATTTGTGGCTCTACTTTTGACAAAGTGTGAATTGCAGTGCGACGGATAAAAGTTCCAACACCTACACTGAAAAAATGGAAACAAGACTTAAGTTATTGAAGTGATTTGATGAACACTCATTCAGAACTGGTCCACCCAATGGCAAGATCATGGGACTTCAGGGACCCCCTGAGAACATAACTATTTTTCTTTTTCTTTTTTTAATGGTTTTAGCACAAGTAGAAAAAGAAACAAAAAAGCGTAACAGTGACAATTCTGATGTGCCACTCACAAACGATATCACATCAAACAGAATAATAAACGTGAACAGTAGAGTCAAAATAGTCTAGACATGTCGGTGCCTCAACCTCATGTGTGGCAGCATGTCATACTGAAGAAGGCCCCTGCATGGACATGGGTCACAGTATAGTGTATCGTGGCAATAGTCCCTGGGGGAACAACATGATTGAGAAGGGCACCCAGTAATGTGCGCGCACCAATGCAGCCTAATTCGCACATGGAGAGATAAGAAGATCCTGCAGGCCAGTGCGAGTGGTCGCTACAGGCCAGGGAACCAATTCTAGGGTGCCCATCAGGACCCCCGATGAGACCCACACTCCACAGTCATAAGGGGCAATGTGGCTGTATTACCGAAACTATCTATGGAGTTGGCAGAGGGGCATGGCTCCACTATCTCATGTGCTGTGATGGCTCATCGTATGAGTTGTAGGATGGGGCAGAAGGACCTAGGGTAGTGTTCAGGTAGGACGTGCATCATTTTTTGACACTAATATTCTGATGTAGGTATTCCAAGACCCAACTCCAGCATTTCCCCTCCATGTGTATGTGCTACTGCGAGGACGCCCAGCTCAGCTTTTGCCCATCTCAGCAATGTGGAGAGTCAACAGTGTGTATCTGGGGCTGTATGAGCCTTCCAGGACATTATAATCTGCTGTTTGAAGAGTATGATGGCTAGATCAAGGAATCTATGACAGTACTTATCTCCCTTAGTCTTGGGTCTAAGACCGAGTAGGCATGATTCCAGTGAGAGCAGGACCAAGTGCTCCACCAAAGAGCTTTAATTCTGTGACATCCCCCCCAGGTCCGCTGCATCACCGGGCACGCCCAGACCATGAAGTAAAAAAATGCCCTCATGTGATCTACTTCTGGGGCATGTAGAAGATGCTGTAGGCAACATGCGCTTGATGTGTTTCGGTGTGAGGTGTGCCTGATGAAAATAGTTAAATTGCGTGTAAAAGATGTGTGTATTATGTGAAACCTCCTTTACATGTTGTAACACCCGGGTCCAGAGACTGTCTGTGATTTACGTCTCGATGTCCCACATCCATCGGTCTTTAGCCCTGTCATCTGACTCGGAGTGGGAAGAGTGCCACGCAACATAAAAGGCCATAATAATTTTCCGTGTGCTTCTCTGTGACAGGATTGCGTGCAGTGGTGGTGTAGTGTAGTGATCGCATGCTGTACGGCGTGATACATCCGGAAATGGCCTGCCACAATGCCTTAAGTGTGGTAAATCTCTGTGGTAAAACTCTCCCTCTCGCCAATGCAACATGTCATGGTGTTGTTGTGTCACCTCCTGGAGTGACAGCAACTACCAAAAAGGGATCAGTGGGGAGTATGAAGGATGTGGCGCATTGCCTTGCTCGTATGTATGCCGGCAATGATGTACTATCTTCATTTGATGCATCTCATGCATTGGGCGAGCCCTGGGGTCTGACAGCCACATATGTGTTCACCTGAAGAGCCTGTGAATGGTTGCTCTCTCCGGTCGACCACTGCAGCTGAGCTGCTGCATAGTACAACTCATAATTGGGGGTGCCTAGACCACCCTCAAGAAGCAGACGCTAGAGTATGAAGAGCCCCACCTGCCTCCTCCCTGAGCCCCATATCAGCTCCAGCAGGAGACCATGGAGGTCCTGAAAGAAGCACTTGGTGAGGGAAAGAGGTAGGGCTGCAAAGAAGTACAGGAGTCGTGGCAGGCTAAGCATCTTGGAGATCACCACCCGGCCCAGCGAGGACAGCTGCAAGGACACTCAGAAAGTGAGGGACTTACAGATTGATTCCAGGGCCCCACCCATTTTAACGTTACCCTCCACTATGTCCTTGTTCGAGTGGTAGATCTGTACACCCAAGTCATTGAGCATGTCAAGGCGCCATTCCAGCCAAAACCGCGGCAGGGCCCTCCTGTTATGCTCAGGAAATGGAGAGAAAGGGAACAGGCAAGACTTAGACCAATTTACTCTGAGTCCTGACATGATTCCAAATTCCTCCAGTGTCTCCATCAGGGTTGTAAGTGTGGCAGTGGCATCACACAGATAAATAAGGACATCATATGTTTATAAAGAGATGATGTAGTGCTCGTCATGTACTAGGAGACTCCAAAGCTGCAATTGCTTTGCAAGTGCAGGCATTAGGCCAGGGGTTCCATGGCTAGGGTTCACATCAACAGGGACGGTGAGGTGACCCTCCCTGGAGCCCCTATGTATGTCAAAGCTGTCAGATATTAACTGTACCATCCTGACTCTTGCTGTCATGTTCTTATTGAGGGCGCATATCTAACTAAGGTACCCCGGCCCGATACCCATTTCCTCCAGCATCGCCAGTAGGCAATCCCACCCCAGTATGTCAAATGCCTCTTCAATGTCAAGAAACACTGCCAATTGTTCCCCCATTTCACTTGAGGCAGCTTTGATCAGATGAAGTAGTCCTCATATGTTGAGGAAGGTATTGCATTCTGGAGTAAACCCACATTGATCTACATGCACTAGGGTGTTAGCAACAGTGAGAAGCCTATTGGCCAGGACCTTCCCTAATATCTCATAGTCTACGTTTAAGGGAGAAATCGGCCACTGTGAGGGGACTTCAGGGGGATCCTGGCACAGTTTTGACACCTCTATCAACGGTTCACAGAGTGAGTCTGGGAGCCTACCCTCCTACCTTGCTTAATTAAAGAGATTCTGAGAAGGTGGCATAATATTCTATTGTGATTCCATCCGTACCCGAAGTTTTATTTCGGGCAATTTGAGTGATAGCCACCTGTATCACATCAATTTGAAGGGGCTCATCCAGTTCAGCTCATTGGAGCGGAATCAATCAGGGTAACAGTAGTCCTTCAAGAAACCCTTTGATCCTGTCAACGGGGGGGCTTTCTACGTCCACAGACATGGAGCGACAGTGCTCTGCAAAAGCGACAATAATGGCCACTGGCAGCGTTAACAACTGTGTCACCCCCCAACTTGATTGCTCCTATCAATGGGCGTGCCTGGTCCTCTTTGATCAGCCATGCCAATAGCTTGCCAACCGACCCCCCTTCGTATGGAGAATGGTAAGGCAGTGACTATAGTCATGTTTCCCCAACCTCGCCTCTAGATCCCTGTGACTCTTTCTCAGCTGCTTGTGTCTTTCTGTCCCATTATCCAACCATGACACCTCGGTCGCAAGTAGTCTCAACTCCTGCTCCATGTCCAAAAGCTCCCCGCACAGGACCTTATGAACCCCCCCTCATAGTGGCAATGCGTTGCCCTCTGATGACCACCTTGTGGGCATCCCTCTCCAGCACTCTAGAGAGGGTGGTGCCCATGTTAAGTTCTAAATATTTGGTAATATATGTAGACAGGGCCTCTTTGAAGGGGGAGTTCTGAAGTGCCTTAGTCTGGAACATCCATGTCCGTAACTTCATCAGCAGTCAGCAGTAATCTGCGAGGGTGTGCGCCAAGGACGCCATCATAGTTATCTGCGTGCCCAATGGTTCATTGCAGAGAAAAAGATCAAGGTTGTTTTGGGAGTCATGAGCCAGGCAATAAAACAAGTCGCTGGTATCCGGATGTTGCAAACACCACATATCGAAAATGCTCTTGTTAACCATCCAGTCCCAAAAGTATTATGATATCCTGACACACATAGTGCCATTCAGCGGAGGGGTGGAGCAGTCCCAGGCAACATCTGGAACACAGTTAAAGTCACTGCCTGATACTGGGATTGTGTGGGTCCCGTAAAAGAGCTGGGGTGAGGAGACCTAAAAAAAGCAGAGTGATTAGTGTTGGGGGCATAAACAACCACCAGCGTAAGGGGGGCACCATTCACATGTCCTTCCACCACCACGTACCTACCCTCAGTGTCAACTCAGTGTATGTCTTTCACAAATGGGACCCCTGGACAATCCATATCATGACCCTCTTGCATGCGCCGATGTTGCAGTGCCATACACCTGTGTCCTCCATTTTGCAGGTAGTTTTTGTAACTTTGCCAGTGTCAAACGCATCTCTTTCAAAAAAGCTGCGTGAGCAGCAGCACGTAAGATATGTATGAACCCAGTACCTCATTGTGGTAGTGGCCATGCATTTCACGTTCCACGTCAGCAAATTATAGCGTTCGGTAGTGTGGCCTGTAGGTGTGCCCATTGGGTATGATGGCAAGTACTGATAAATCGCATTCCACATTCCCATGCCCCACAATTCCAGTGTGCGGGCCCCCCCAAATGTCCCATTGATAACCAAGAGACCAGTGCAGTACAGGGCCATGCCACAGAAATATATGCAGGAAACTTCATCTGTGTGTCAAAAGAAAACACAAGGTTTATAATCCTCCTTGACCAGGACTCCTCTGAGTGACCAGCCATAATCATCTTTTTAATGAACAAGAACCAAAGAGAAATGTGTAATAAAATGCATGTCTTGTTTGGACAGGTCAGGGCTCACCGACACACAATGATCTGGGCATCCAATCCTCTCCCATGAGGCCCCAAGCTGTTCCTAAAAGTCACTGATGAGCAGTCCACACCACTTATCAAAGAGCAAAGAACAAACCCCCACCCCTTATAGCAATCAATCATGCATTTGTAAAGCGCACTACTCAACCGTGAGGGCGTCAAGGCGCTGCTGGGGGTGGGGGGGGGGTTACGCTGCTACTGCTCAAACAGCCAGGTCTTGAGAAGTCTCCTGAAGGTCAGCAGGTCCTGGGTCTGCTGCAGGTGGATGGGGAGGGTTTTCCATGTCTTGGCGGCGAGGTGGTAGAAAGATCTGCCGCCGCCGGTCGCTCTTCGGATGTGGGGGACGGTGGTGAGGGCGAGGTCAGAGGAGCAAAGCTGGCGGTTCAGGGTGTAGAAGGTCAGTCGTTCGTTGAGGTATGCTGGTCCGGTGTTGTGGAGTGCTTTGTGAGCGTGGGTGAGGAGCTTGAAGGTGATCCTCTTGTTGACGGGGAGCCAGTGCAGGTCTCTCAGGTGGGGTGTGATGTGGCTGTGGCGGGGGATGTCGAGGATGAGGCATGCAGAGGCATTCTGTATGTGTTGTAGTCGTTTCTGGAGTTTGGCCGAGGTTCCCGCGTAGAGGGCGTTGCCATTGTCCAGTCTGCTGCTGACGAGGGCCTGGGTGACCGTCCTTCTGGTTCAGGTGGGGATCCATCTGTAGATCTTGCGGAGCATGCGGTGGGTGTTGAAGCAGAAGGAGGAAACGGCGTTGACTTGCTGGGTCATTGACAGCGATGAGTCCAGGATGAACCCCAGGTTGCCTGCGTGGTAGGTGGGTGTCGATGCAGCTCCCAGCGTGGCCGGCCACCAGGAGTCGTCCCAGGCGGAGGGGGTGGAGCCGAGGATGAGGACCTCCGTCTTGTCCGAGTTCAGTTTCAGGCAGCTGTTCTTCATCCATTCGGCGACTGCCTACATTCCTTCATGGAGGTTGGTTTTGGCGGTGGTGGGGGCCTTGGTGAGGGAGAGAATCAGCTGGGTGTCGTCGGCATATCAGATGATGTTGAGGTTGTGTGATCGGGCTATTTGGGCGAGCGGTGTCATGTGGAAGTTGAAGAGTGTCGGGCTGAGGGATGATCCTTGGGGTACGCCGCAGACGATCTTGGTGTCTTTAGATCGGAATGGAGGGAGGCGGACACTCTGGGTTCTGCCGGTGAGGAAGGAGGTGGTCCAGTCCAGGGCTTTGTCGTGGATTCCTGCGTTGTGGAGGTGTGTGCATAGGGAGTGGTGGCAGACTGTGTCGAAGGTGGCTGAAAGGTCCAGGAGGATGAGGTCCGCTGTTTCTCTGCTGTCTATCAGGGTCCTGATGTCGTCGGTGGCGGCGATGAGGGCGGTTTTGGTGCTGTGGTTGCTGCAGAATCCGGATTGGGACAGGTCCAGGATGTTGTTCTCTTCAAGGAAGAGGGTCAGTTGCCTGATGACAATCTTCTCGATGAATTTCGCCGGGAATGGGAGTAGGGAGATGGGCCAGAAGTTCTTGAGGTCCTTAGGGTCCGCCTTGGGTTTCTTGAGTAAGGTGTTGATCTCAGCGTGCTTCCAGCTCTCTGGGAAGGTAGCGGTCTTGAAGGAGTTGTTGATGATCTTGCGGAGATGGGGTGCGATGGTGGAGCTTGCTTTGTTGAAGATGTGGTGCGGGCAGGGGTCTGATGGTGAGCCGGAGTGGATGGTGTTCATGATTTTGATGGTGTTATCGTCAGTGACATGGGTCCAGGAGAGCAGGGGGTCATGTGGCTGGGGGGCGGTGAGTCTGAGGTGTCAGTGGCTGTCGGGGGGCCTGGTTTTTGAAACTGTCATGGATGTCTACGACCTTGCTGTGGAAGAAGGTGGCTAGGGAGTCGCAGAAGTCTTGCGATGGCAGGATGTCATTGGAGTTGGAGCTGGGGTTGGAGACTTCCTTCACGATATTGAAGAGGTCTTTGCTGTTGTGTGCATTGTTGTCGATTCGTTCCTTGAAGGAGGTCTTTTTGGCGGTTTGGATGAGTTGGTGGTGTCTGCAGATGACGCTCTTTCGGGCTTCATTGCTGTCCAGTGTCTGTTTGTGGTGCCACTTCTTCTCGAGCCTTCGGCAGGTCTGCTTGTATGCCTGGAGGTCGGCGATAAACCAGATGGCTTTTCTGTCAGTGCGTCTGTTTGAGGGTTTCTTGATTGGGGCAAGTGTGTTGCCGCAGTCGTCGATCCATTGAGGATGCGGGTGGCAGTGTCGGTGTTGGCTGTGTCAGTTGGTGGGTTTCAGGCGAGGGTGGCGATTAGCTGGTCTTCAGTGATTTTGTTCCAGCTGCGGTGGGAGGTCTGTTGTGTGTGGTGGTGCGTTGTGGGTTTCTCGAAGGTGAAGTGGATGCAGCAGTGGATGGTCCAGGGGAGTTCTGTGGTGTGGCTGAAGGTGACATGGTTGCTGGTGGAGAAGATGGGGTTGAGCGTGTGTCCGGCGGAGTGGGTGGGAGTCGTGGCGAGCTGTTTGAGTCCGAGGTTGGCGAGGTTGTCGAGCAGGGTGATGGAGTTGCTGTTGTTGGTGTTCTCGAGGTGGAAGTTCAGGTCTCCGAGGAGGATGTAGTCCGTGGATGCAAGGGCGTGCGTGCTGATGAAGCCGGCAATGGAGTCACTGAACTGTGACCGGGGTCCGAGGTGTCTGTAGACAAAGGTTCCTCTGAGGGTGGTGTTGGGGTCGATGTGGATCTGGAAGTGCAGGTGTTCGGCAGCGCTGAGGGTGTCGTAGTTGCTGTTCGAGATACTGAGGGTGTGGACGATGGTGATTCCTCCTCCTGCTCTTTTGGAGCTGTCCCTGCGGGTGATCTTGTAGCCGTCCGGGATGGCTATGACGATGTCAGGTGCCAAGGAGGGGTTCATCCAGGTTTTCCTCACAAAGGCGACGTCCGGGGAGGATGAGTCGAGTAGGTACCAGAGTTCGATGGCGTGTTTGCGGGCAGAGTGGGTGTTGAGTAGTATGCATCTGAGGTGTTTGCATCCTACCCCAGTGGGCGAAGTGGCGGCTAGGAGGCTGGTGAAGCTGCAGCTCCAGCAGGAGAAGGCTAAGCGGCGCCCCTGCTGCGTGCAGCCACGCAGCGGCCGCCATAAGAAGGGGAGGTGGGAGGGAGGAGCAGCTGGGAGGCGGGAGTGCGGCGAATAGGCAAGCGGGGGCGGTGCCGCAGGAGACGCAGTGGTCAGACGGGGAGGGGAAGGGGAAGGCTAGAACGCTTGAGGGCTACAGAGCGAAAAACGGACGGAAAGCACAGAATACAAAGAAAAGGAGTACAACAGTGGGCACAAAGTAATACAGCAGCAGAATACAAAAAAGGAATACAACAGTGGGAAACAGATACCATAAAGAGTAATGCAACAGCAGACAAATAAAACAGACAAAAAGGAACAGAGAGAGCACAAGATACTTATGGCTCCCCACTGAGCCACCAGGGATTAGGCGCAGGCGGGAGCCTGCGGGTGGAGGAGGGCCTCGAACTCACGGCAGCAGCGAGATCAGGGAGCAGGCACATGGGCACAGACAGGTGGAGCTGTGCGGCGTGGGGAGCGACCTGCCTGGAACAGGTCATGCTCCACCCATTACGCCAACTCCTGCCCCCGGGGGTCCTTCCCAGCAGAGGCCATGGAGCCATCAGTAGCTGACTGTCAGAGGCACGGTCTGACCGCAACACCTCAAAAGAGTTCTGGCCATATTACAGCACCACTTTCCCTGCCTGTGCTTGCTCTCTGGCCACCTGTGCCATGAAGGGCAGCTCTGGGTCCCCCGCTCCTCCTATGTCTCAGTTGCATTCCGGTCATCTGATGTGGGATTTGCAATTCCCTTGGCTTGTAACCAGGTTTATGCATCTCCAGGAGTCAAGAAAGAATGGGTTTACTCATTATCCATCACCTTAAGTTTAGCAGGATAGAGAAGAGAATACTTCAGGTCTAGCTCCCGGTGGCGTTGCTTGGCCACTGTATGAGAGTTGAGAAGATGCTACACCTCCACAGTAAAATCTGGGTAAGCAGTGATGCTGCTGCCTTTAAAGTGCCAGGGACCTTTCATCCAAAGCAACAGCAGAATCAAGTCTCTGTCCCTATAATTAAGTAGTTTCGCAGTTACAGGATTCGACTGGGCCCCTGGTGGTGGCGGCCTCACAGGTAGACAATGTGCTTTCTCCACAGAGAAGAATTTGGGTACATTGCCTGTCACTGTGGTCATCACCCACTGTTTGAAGAAGAGTTCTATACTCAGGCACCCAAAGCAGTCCAGAAAACCCAAGAAGTGGACATTATTATGCCTCCAACAGCCCTCTGCATCCTCTGATGTAGATAGGTCACCTCTGCCCTCATGTCCTTCAGTTGGGTGTTGAGTTCCTGCAATGTGGGTCACATTGTGGTTAATATGGATTCAGCATCATCCACATAGTCCACCAATTTCCTGTGAACTGTACAGAGCAGGTTCACATCCAAGGAGACTGCATTGATCTTGAAATTCAGCGTTGCTTTTGTGTCCAGAATTGCCTGCAATATATTTTCAAACTGGACAGAATGACTGTAGATAGTGGCCAAGAGTGCCAACTCCATTATCAGTAGGGGTGAAAGGGTCCGCTGCATCACCAATGCCTGGGGGGAGGTTCATAGCAGATTTGGACTTAACCATCATGCCCACATTGGTATCAACCCCATGTGGATGCTCTAGCAGGTTCTAGACTGGGCGCCACCCCCCCTGACTCTTCACCAGGGTTGGTCCGCAGGTAAGCGCAGTGCAATACCTCAAAAGAACTGAATGTGAAAACTTGTGGAATGTTATCAAAAATGCAAAAAAATACTATAATCTGTTATCGAATAAAAGGCAATTCCAGTTGGTCAATGGCTAAAAGGTAACCTTTGAATAGCAGCGGATACGAGATATTACAGCAATATATGACCAGTAATATGTGGTATCCCCATAGTAAAAGGTAGTTAGAAAACTCAAGGAAGGGTGCCAATTGACAGAAAAATACTGTGGTCACCCAACCAACATAAGACCATGTCAAATTGAATCATGATAAATTCTAACCAGAGAAACATAGGGGATAACAAATATTATAGTCCGTATGGGCCAATATATTTGGTATTCTCCAAAGGAACCAAATGTGAAAGATTGTGCAATGAAATCAAACATGCTAAAAGAGACTACAATCTGGTATCAGAGAAATGGCAACTCCAGTTGGTCAATGGCTAAAATGTTACCCTTGAAAAGTAGGGAATACAAAATATTACGGCATCGTTTGAGCCGTAGTATGATGTATCCCCATAGTAAAAGGTGTTGGAAACCTCAAGGTAGGGTGCCAGTTGGAAGAACAATAGTATCCTCACCAAGCCTACAAAAGACCATGTAAAATTGAATCCTAGTAAGTTCTAAACCGAGAAACAAAGGGGATACCAAATTTTATAGCCCGTATAGGTCCATTATATTTGGTATCCCCCATAGGAACCAAATGTGAAATCTTGCGGAATTACATAAAAAATGGAAAATAGACTATAATCTGCTATCAAATAGAAGGCAATTCCAGTTGGTCAATGGCTAAAAGCTAACCCTTGAAAAGTATACGATACGAGATATTACAGCAACGCATGAGACGTAATATGTGTTATCCCCACAGTGAAAGGTATTGGAAAACTCAAGAAAGGGTGACAGCTGGCAGAATAATACTGTGCTCACCCAATCAACATAAGACCATATCAAATGGAATCCTGGTAAGTTCTAACCAGAGAAACATAGGGGATGCTAAACATTAGCCCAATTGGCCTCTATAGTTGGTTTCCCCCAAAAGAAATTGGATGTAAAATCTTGTGGAATGATTTAAAACTGTGAAAAGATACTGAAGTTTGTTATCAAATATATGGCAACTTCAGTTGGTAAATGGCAAAAGGGTCACCCATGAAATGTAGGGGATATGAGATATTCCATCAATGCATGAGCTATAATATTTGTTATCCCCGTAGTAAACGGTGTTGGAAAGCAAAAGGAATGTTGCTTTTTAGCATCGAAATATGGTGCTTACCCACACAAGAATAGACCATGTCAAATTCAATCTTGGTAAGTTCCAAACCGAGACACACATGGGAGATACCAAATATTATAGTCCGATTACACCATTATAATTGGCCCCCATAGAAAACAATGTTGGAAAAAAGGCAGGGTGCTATTTGGCATAGAAATACTGTGCTCACAAATCTACGATAGGGCCATGTCAAATTGAATTCTGGTAAGTTCTAAACTGAGAGACACAAGGGATACTAAATAATAAAGGCTGTATAAGCCATTATATTTGGTATCCCCTAATGGAACCGGATGTAAAATCTTGAGGAATGATATGAAAAATGTGAAAAGATACTGCAGTCTGCTATCAAATAAAGGACTGCTTCAAGTGGTCAATGGCTAAAGGTTAACCCATGAAACGTAGGGGATAAGAGATATTACAGCAATGTGTGAGCCATAATATTTGGTATCCCCATAGTAAATGATGTTGGAAAGCATAAGAAAAGGTGCCATTTGGCATAGAAATACTGTGCTCACCCATCCAACATAAGACCATGTCATATTGAACCCTAGTAAGTTCAAAACTGGACACCAAATATTATAGGCCATATAGGCTATTATATTTGTTATCCCCCTAAAGGAATCGGATGTAAAACCTTTAGGAGTGATAGAAAAATGTGAAACGATATTGTAGTCTGCTATCAAATAAAATGTAACTTCAACTGGTCAATGGCTAAAGGGTAACCCATGAAACGTAGGGGATACGAGATATTACAGCAATGCGTTAACCATAATGTTTGGTATCCCATAGTAAACGATGTTGGAAAGCTAAGGAAATTATGCTGTTTGGCATAGAAATACTGTGCTCACCAAATATTGCTAAAGGGTAACCCATGAAATGTAGGGGATACAAGATATTACAGTAAGGCTCAAGCCATAATATTTGGTATCCTCATTGTAAACAATGTTGGAAAGCAAAAGGAAGAGTGGTATTTGCAATAAGAATACAGTGCTCATCCATCCAACATAAGACCATGTCAAATGCTGGTAAGTTCTAACCCCTGAAACACAGGGGGCACCAGATATTATATTCAGTGTAGGCCATTGTATATGGTATCCCGTAAGGGAACCAGATGTAAAATCTTGAGGAATCATGTAAAAAATTTGAAAAGTTACTGTAGTTTGCTATCAAGTAAAAGACAACTTTAACTGGTGAATGGCTAAAGGGTAACCTATGAAACATAGGGGATACAAGATATGACAGCGATGCAAGAGCCAAAATATTTGGTATCCCCACAGAAAACGATGTTGGAAAGCAAAAGGAAGGGCTATAATCAGCATAGAAATACTGTGCTCAGCCATTCAACATAAAACAATGTCAAATTAAATCCTGGTAAATTCTAACCCAAGACTTACAGGGGATACCAAATATTATAGCCGGTATAGGCCATTATATATAGTATCCCCCAAGGGAACCGGACGTACAATCTCGTGGATTGATTTAAAAAATGTGAAAAGATACCTTAGTCTGCTATCAAATAAAGGGCAATTTCAAGTGGATTAATGATTAAAGAATAACCCATGAACTGTAGGGGATACAAGATATTACAGCAATGTGTGAGCCATAATATATGGCATCCCCATAGTAAAGGATGTTGGAAAGTAAAAGGAAGGTCGCTATGTGCCATAGAAATACTGTGCTCATCCATCCAACATAAGACCATGTCAAATTGAGTACTGGTAAGTTCTAACCCCAGGAACACAGGGGATACCAGATATTATAGCCGGTATAGGCCATTATATTTGGTATCCCTTAAGGGAACCGGATGTAAAATCTCGGAGAATGATGTAAAAAATGTGAAAAGTTACTGTAGCCTGTTATCAAGTACAAGGCAACTTCAAGTGGTGAATGGCTAAAGGGTAACCCATAAACATAGGGAATACGAGATATTACAGCAATGCGTGAGCCATAATATTTGGTATCCCCATAGTAAACGATTTTGAAAAGCAAAAGGAAGGGTGCTATTTGGCATAGAGACATGTGCTCACCCATCCAACATAAGACCATGTCTAATGGAATCCTGGTAAGTTCTAAACTAAGAAACACAAGGGATACCAGATATTATAGACAGTATAGGCCATTATATGTGGTATCTCTTAAAGGAACCGGATATAAAATCTTGTGGAATGACGTACAAAATGAGAAACGTTTCTTTAGTCTGATTTCAAATAAAAGACAACTTCAAGTTGTCAATGTCTAAAGGGTAAGCCATGAAATGTAGGGGATAGGAGATATTGCATCAATGCGTGAGCCATAATATTTGGTATCCCCATAGTAAACGATGTTGGAAAGCAAAAGGAATGTCGCTATGTGCCATAGAAATACTGTGCTCATCCATCCAACATAAGACCATGTGAAATTGAGTACTGGTAAGTTCTAAACCCAGGAACACACGGGATACCAGATATTATACCTGTTATAGGCCATTATCTTTGGTATCACTTAAGGGAACAGGATCTAAAACTTGTGGAATGACGTACAAAATGTAAAAGTTTCTGTAGTCTGCGATCAAATAAAAGACAACTTCAAGTCGTCCATGGCTAAAGGGAAACTCATGAAACGTAGGGGATACGAGATATTACAGCAATTCAAAAGCCATAATATTTGATATCCCCATAGTAAAAGATGTTGGAAAGCGAAAGGAAGTGTACTATTTGCCATAGAAATACTGTGCTCATCCATCCAACATAATACCATGTCAGATTGAATACTGATAAGTTCTAACCCCAGAAAAACAGGGGATACCAGATATTTTAGCCGATGTTGGCCAATGTATTTGGCATCCCTTAAGGGAACTGGATGTAAAATCTTGTGGAATGATGCACAAAATGTGAAAAGTTTCTGTAGTCTTCTATCAAATAAAAGACAACTTCAAGTCATCAATGGCTAAAGGGTAACCCATGAAATGTAGGGGATTTGAGATATTATAGCAAGGCGTGAGCGATAATATTTGGTATCCCCATTGTAAACGATGTTCGAAAGCAAAAGGAAGTGTGCTATTTGCCATAGAAATACTGTGCTCATCCATCCAACATAAGACAAAGTCAAATTGAATACTGGTCAGTTCTAACCCTAGAAACACAGTGGATACCAGATATTATATCCGGTATAGGCCATTATTTATGGTATCCCCTAAGGGAATCAGATGTAAAATCTTGAGGAATGAAGTAAAAAATGTGAAAAGTTACTCAAGTCTGCTATCAAGTAAAAGGCAACTTCAACTGGTGAATGGCTAAAGGGTAACCTATGAAACATGGGGGATACTAGATATTACAGCAATGCATGAGCCATAATCTTTGGTATCCCTATAGTAAAAGATGTTGGAAAGCAAAAGGAAGGTTGCTATTTGGCATAGAAATACGGTGCTCACCCATCCAATATAAGACGATGTCAAGTTGAATCCTGGTAAGTTCTAACCCAAGAAACAGAGGGGATACCAAATATTATAGCTGGTATAAGCCATTATATATGGTATCCCTAAGGGAACAGGGCGTATAATCTTGTAGCATGATCTAAAAAATGTGGAAAGATACTGCAGCCTGCTATCAAGTACAAGGCAACTTCTAGTGGTGAATGGCTAAAGGGTAACCAACAACCATAGGGGGACACGAGATATTACAGCAAAGCGTGAGCCATAATATTTGGTATCCCCGTAGGAAACGAGTTTGGAAAGCAAAAGAAAAGGATGCTATTTGGCATAGAGACATGTGCTCGCCTATCCAACATAAGACCATGTCTAATTGAATCCTGGTAAGTTCTAAACCAAGAAACAGCACGGATACCAGACATTATAGCCAGTATAGGCCATTATATGTGGTATCCCTTAAAGCTTAAAGGAACCGGATGTAAAATCTCGATGAATGATGTAAAAAATGTTACTGTAGTACTGCTATCAAATACAGGCAGCTTCAAGTGGTCAATGGCTAAAGGGTAACCAATGAATCGTAGGATATACCTGATATTACAGCAATGCGTGAACCATAATATTTGGTATCCCCATTGTAAACGATGTTGGAAAGCAAAAAGAAGTTCACTATTTTCCATAGAAATACTGTGCCCACCCAACCAACATAATACCATGTCAGATTGAATACTGGTAACTTCTAACCCCAGAAACACAGGGGATACCAGATATTATAGCCGATGTATTCCAATATATTTGGTATCCCTTAAGGGAACCGGATGTAAAATCTTGTGTAATGACGTAGAAAATGTGAAAAGTGTCTGTGGTATCCCTATAGTAAAAGATGTTGGAAAGCGAAAGGAAGGTCGCTATTTGCCATAGAAATACAGTGCTCACCCATCCAATATAAGACGATGTCAAGTTGAATCCTAGTAAGTTCTAACCCAAGAAACAGAGGGGATACCAAATATTATAGCCGGTATGGGCCATTATATATGGTATCCCTAAGGGAACAGGACGTGTACTCATGTAGCATGATGTAAAAAATGTGAAAAGGTACTGTAGCCTGCTGTCAAATAAAAGGCAAACTCAATTGGTCAATGGCTAAAGGTTAACCCATGAAGCATAGGGGATACGAGATATTATGATAATGTGTGAGCCATAATATTTGGTATCCCCTTAGTAAATGATGTTGGAAACCAAAACGAAGGGAGCTATGTGCTATAGAAATACTGTGCTCCCACATCCAACATAAGGCGAAGTCAAATTGATTCCCGGTAACTTCTAACCCGAGAAACACTGGGGATACCAAATATTATAGGTCGTATGGGCTATTATAGTTGGTATCCGCTAAGGGTACGGATGCAAAATCTTGTGAAATGATGTACAAAATTTGAAAAGATACTGTAGCCTGCTGTCAAATAAAAGGCAAACTCAATTGGTCAATGGCTAAAGGGTAACCCATGAAACATAGGGGATACGAGATATCACAGCAATGCGTGAGCCATAATATTTGGTATCCCAATGGTAAATGATGTTGAAAAACAAAAGGAAGGGTGCTATTTAGTATACAAATACTGTGCTCCTCCATCCAACATAATGCAATGTCAAATTGAATCCTGGTAACTTCTAACCCGAGAAACACCGGGTAGACCAAATATTATAGGCCGTACAGGCTATTATATTTGGTATTCCCTACGGGTACGGATGCAAAATTGTGTGGAATGATGTACACGATACTGTAGTCTGCTATCAAACAAAAGGCAGTTTCAACTATTCAATGTCTCAAGGGTAACCCATGAACCATAGGGAATACGAGATATTACAGCTATGGTTGAGCCATAAGATTTGGTATCCCCATAGTAAATGATGTTGGAAAACAAAAGGAAGGGAGCTCTTTGGTATAGGAATACTGTTCTCCCCCATCCAACATAAGGCGAAGTCAAATTGAATCCTGGTAACTTCTAACCAGAGAAACACTGGGGATACCAAATATTTTAGGCCGTATAAACTATTATAGTTGGTATTCCCTTAAGGGTACGGTTGCAAAATCTTGTGGAATTCTGTACAAAATGTGAAAAGATACTGTAGTCTGCTATTAAACAAAAGGTAAACTCAACTAGTAAATGATTAAAGGGTAACCCATGAAACGTAGGGGATACGAGATATTACAGCAATGCGTAAGCCATAATATTTGGAATCTCCACATTAAATGATGTTGGAAAGCAAAAGATAGGGTGCTACTTGGTATAGAAATACTATGCTCTTCCATCCAACATAAGGCGATGTCAAACTGAATCCTGGTAACTTCTTACCCGAGAAACACTGGGGATACCAAATATTATAGGCCGTATAGGCTATTAAATTTGGTATACGCTAAGCTTACGGATGCAAAATCTTTGGAATGATGTAGAAAAGGTAAAAATATACTGGAGTCTGCTATCAAAGAAAAGGCAAATTCAATTAGTCAATGGCTAAAGGGTAACCCATGAAGCATAGGGGATACGAGATATTATGACAATGCGTGAGCCATAATATTTCGTATGCCCTTAGTAAATGATGTCGGAAAGCAAAAGGATGCGAGCTATTTGCTATGGAAATACTGTTTTCCCCCATCCAACATAAGATGAAGTCAAATTAAATCCCGGTAGCTACTAACCCGAGAAACACTGGGGATACCAAATATTATAGGCTGTATAGGCTATTAAATTTTGTATACCCTAAGCGTACGGATGCAAAATCTTGTGGAATGATGTAGAAAAGGTGAAAAGATACTGTAGTCTGCTTTCAAACAAAAGGCAATTTCAACTATTCAATGTCTCAAGGGTAACCCATGAAACATAAGGGATACAAGATATTACAGCAATCGTTGAGCCATAAGATTTGGTATCCCCTTAGTAAATGATGTTGGAAGCAGAAGGAAGGGTACTCTTTGGTATAGGAATACTGTTCTCCCCCATCCAACAGAAGGCAATGTCAAATTGAATACTGGTAACTTCTAACCAGAGAAACGCTAGGGATACCAAATATTATAGGCCTTATTAGCTATTATAATTGGTATCCCCTAAGGGTACCGGAGGCAAAATCTTGTGGAATGATGTACAAAATGTGAAAAGATACTATAGTCTGCTACCAAATAAAGGGCAAATTCCATTGGTCAATGGCTAAAAGGTAATCCATGAAACATAGGGATACGAGATATTACGGCAGTGCTTGAGACATAATATTCGGTATCCCTACACTAAATGATGTTGGAAAGCAAAAGGAAGGGTGCTAATTGGTATAGAAATACTGGGCTCTTCCATCCAACATAAGACAATGTCAAATTGAATCCTGGTAACATCTAACCCGAGAAACGCTGGGGATGCCAAATATTATAGGCAGTATAGGCTATTATAGTTGGTATTCCCTAAAGGAACGGATGCAAAATCTTGTGGACTGAGGTACAAAATGTGAAAAGATACTGTAGTCTGCTATCAAACAAAAGGCAATTTCAACTTTTCAATGGCTCAGGGGTAACCCATGAAACATAGGCGATACGAGATATTACAGCAATGCGAGAGCCATAATATTTGGTATCCTCATAGTGTATGATGTTGGAAAGCAAAAGGAAGGGTGCTATTTGGTATAGATATACTGTGCTCCTCCATCCAACGTAAGGTGATGTCTAATTGAATCCTAGTAACTTCTAACCCGAGCAACGCTGGGGATACCAAATATTATAGGCTGTAAGGGCTATTATAATTGATATCCCCTAAGGGTACAGGAGGCATAATCTTGTGGAATGATGTACACAATATGAAAAGGTACTTTAGTCTGCTATCAAGTAAAAGGCAAATTCAATTGGTCAATGGCTAAAGGGTAACCCATGAGACATAGGGGATACGAGTTATCACGGCAATGCGTGAGCCATAATATTTGGTATCCCCGTAGTAAATGATGTTAGAAAGCAAAAGGAAGGGTACTATTTGGTATAGAAATACCCTTGCTCCCGCATCCAACATAAGGTGAAGTCAAATTGAAACCTGGTAACTTCTAACCAGAGAAACACCTGGGATACCAACTATTTTAGGCCGTATAAACTATTATCAATCAATCAATCAGAGCATTTGTAAAGCGTGCTACATACCCGAGAGGGTATGTAGGCGCTGGGGGGGGGGGGGGGGGGGGATGGGGGATGCTGCAACTGTTCGAAGAGCCATGTTTTGAGAAGTTTTCTGAAGGTCAGAAGGTCTTCAGTCTGCCGTAGGTGGATGGGGAGGGTGTTCCATGTCTTGGCGGCGAGGTAGGAGAATGATCTGCCGCCGGCGGTCACTCCTCGGATGCAGGGGACGGTAGCGAAGGTGCGGTCTGCGGATCGGAGCTGGTGGGTAGGGTTGTAGAGGCTGAGTCGGCTGTTGAGAAACGCTGGTCCGGTGTTGTGGAGTGCCTTGTGTGCGTGGGTGAGGAGCTTGAAGGTTATCCTCTTGTTGATGGGGAGCCAGTGTAGGTCTCTTAGGTGGGGTGTGATGTGGCTGCGGCGAGGGATGTCGAGGATCAGGCGTACGGAGGCTTTCTGGATGCCTTGGAGCCGTTTTAGGAGTTTGGCTGGGGCTCCTGCATAGAGTGCGTTGCCGTAGTCTAGTCTGCTGCTGACGAGGGCTTGGGTGACCGTCCTTCTGGTTTCGGTGGGGATCCATTTGAAGATACTGCAAAGCATGTGGAGGGTGTTGGTATCCCCTAAGGGTGCAGATGCAAAATCGTGTGGAATTATGTAAAAATGCGAAAAGATACTGTGGTCTGCTATTAAACAAAAGGCAATTTCAACTAGTCAATGGCTAAAGGGTAACGCATGAAACATAGGGGATACCAGATATTACAGCAATGTGTGAGCCATAATATTTGTTATCCCCATAGCAAATGATGTTGGAAAGCAAAAGGAAGTGTGCCATTTGGTATAGAAATCCTGTGCTACTCCATCCAACATAAGGCGATGTCAAATTGAATCCTGGTAACTTCTAACCGGAGAAACACTGGGGATACCAAATATTATGGTCCGTATAGGCTATATAAGTGGTATCCCCTAATGGTACCGGAGGCAAACTTTTGTGGAATAATGTACAAAATGTGAAAAGATACTGTAGTCCGCTATCAAACAAAAAGCAATTTCAACTTTTCAATGGCTCAAGGGTAACCCATGAAACATTGGGGATACGAGATATTATAGCAATGAGTGAGCCATAATATTTGGTATCCCCATATTAAATGATGTTGGTAAGCAAAAGGAAGGGTGATATTTAGTATAGAAATACTGTGCTCCCCCATGCAACATAAGGTGATGGCATATTGGATCCTGGTAACTTGTAAACCGAGATACACTGGGGATACCAAATATTGTAGCCGGTAAAGGCCATTATATTTGGTATCCCCAAAGGGAACCGGATGTAAAATCTTGTGGAATGATGTAAAAATGTGAGAAGGTATTGTAGTCTGTTATCAAACAAAAGGCAACTTCAACTGGTCAATGGCTAAAGGGTAACCCATGAAACATAGGGGATACGAGATATTACGGCAATGCGTGAGCCATAATATTTGGTATCCCCATAGTAAATGATGTTGGAAAGCAAAACGAAGGGTACTATTTGGTATAGGAATATCTTGCTCCCGCATCCAACATAAGCGAAGTCAAATTGAATCCTGGTATCTTCTAACCAGAGAAACACTGGGGATACCAACTATTTTAGTTCGTATAAACTATTATAGTTGGTATCCACTAAGGGTACAGATGCAAAATCTTGTGGAATTATGTACAAAATGTGAAAAAAAACTGTAGTCTGCTATCAAACAAAAGGTTTTTTCAACTTTTCAATGTCTCAAGGGTAACCCATGAAACATAGGGCAGTGGTTCCCAAACTTTCCACTCCTGAGGACCCCCATTGAGTCACTACTGGAAGCCGGGGACCCCCAAGCAATTTGTGAAATTTAAATGTCAAACATTAAAACTGTCATTCGAAAAAAATAAACACACACGTGTGCACATCAAACAAAGACTAGACTTGAGTTAGTAAAGATTTTAGCATTTTTATATTAAAAATATTTGCAAAAATCGAAAAATCTTGATGGGAAGGTTGGTGCTGCATCTCGCAACTAACTTTTCATTGTTTGGTTTTACTTCGCTGCCTGAGGCTCCTGCTCCTGCCAAGGCTGGACTGGAAACCTAAAGCTGCTCTGGCAAATGTTGTCACACCAGTCCCCGTACAGTGCACACCAAGTGAGCCTGACCACTACAAAGGGGGTTTTCGGGGGGCTCTCTGCAAGAAAATAAGGGGGGAAATGGTGCATTTTAGAACACATTTGTCATTATATATTGACTTGCATTAGCTTTTAAAGCATAGTAAGTAATGACTTTACTATGCATCAGGATACAACAATCTTTTGGCAATCTTCAATGATTGACAATCTTCAATTATTTCCTCACTACTACCCTCCAACAATGCCTCTCATCTCTCCATAGCCCAACTGTCACATGTATTTAATGTATTTTATAGCACCTCTCATACCCCTGTAGGGTGCCATAGCACTTTACATCACACAAATCATTGAATAGAAAATGTTACATAAGGCAAAGGGGACTACAAGGTGTAGGATTCACTTGTCATCCATACAGGTAGGCATTTTTTAAGAGTGCTTGGTCTAGAGAAGCACAAACTCAAGGTTCAGAACATAACACAGGGATTAGCGTTGACTTTAATAATTATGATTTATTTCTACCCAAACAAACCTTTTTAGCAGCATCAAAATAATTAAAGACTAGGAAAAAATATAACTCACTTACTTGTACCATGCAGTTTGCATGCAGCTCTTCGATGGCAGTTCATAGCTCACTCTGCTAGATTACGATTGGAACTTGTGAACTGCACAATAACAAAAGAATCTGTATGGCAAAAGTAGGAGCCCATGAGCTATGCACAAAACAAAATACTGCTTTTTAAGAAATGCATGGTAGACATTCTTCGCAGTAGGCATATTAACCATCTGCACTTCCTTAGATGAGTCAAAGCTGCCACTGGACAAAGCCCCCTCTCCAGCAGGTATATTAATCACTGGAGTTATCTTGACACTGTTATTGCTGCCCAAAAACTGCTGATTATACAAGGAACTTTGCAGTGCTTTTAAAACTGTTGCCTGCGGACCCCCTGGGAATGTGTCATGGACCCCTGGGGGTCCACGTACCCCAGTTTGGGAACCACTGACATAGGGGATACGAGATATTTTCGAAATGAATGAGCCATAATATTTGGTATCCCCATATTAAATTATGTTGGAAAGCAAAAGGAAGGGTGGTATTTGGTATAGAAATACTGTGCTCCCCCATGCAACATAAGGTGATGTCATATTGAATCCTGGTAACTTGTAACCCGAGATATACTGGGGATACCAAATATTGTAGCCGGTAAAGGCCATTATATTTGGTATCCCCTAAGGGAACCGGATGAAAAATCTTGGGGAATGATGCAAAAATGTGAGAAGGTATTGAAGTCTGTTATAAAACAAAAGGCAACTTCAACTGGTCAATGGGTAAAGGGTAACCCATGAAACATAGGGGATACAAGATATTACAGCAATACGTGGGTCATAATATTTGGTATCCTCGTAGTAAACAATTTTTTGAAAGCAAAAAAAAGGGTGCTACTTGGCATAGCATCTCTGTGATCACCCATCCAACAAAAGACTATATCTAATGAAAACCTTGGTAATTTCCACCTCGAGAAACACAGAGGATACCAAATATTATGGGCCAGATAGGCTATTATATCTGGTATCCCCTAAGCGTACTGGATGTAAATTCCTATGGAATGATGTACAAAATGTGAAAAGATACTGTAATCTACTATCAAATAAAAGGCAACTTTAAGTGGTCAATGGCTAAAGGGTAACCCACGGAACGTAGGGGATACGAGATGTTACAGCAATGCGTGAGCCCAAATATTTGATATCCCCATAGTAAATGATGTTGTTAAGCAAAATGAAGGGTGCGTATTGGCAAACAAATACTGTGCTAAGCCATCCAACATTAGGTCACGTCAAATTGAATCTTTCTAAATTCTTACCCGAGAAACACAAGGGATACCAAATTTCATAGGCGGTAGAGTCCATTATATATGGTACCAGATATTACAGCAATGCAGAAGCTGTAATATGTGGTATCCCATAGTACAATAATATGGAAAACAGAGGGAAGGATGCCATTTGGCAGGGAAATACTTTGTTCACCCAGACAACAGAAGGTCATGTCCAGTTGAATCCTGGTATGGTCTATCCCGAGAAACATAGGGGATACCAAATATTATAGCCGTTATGAGACATTATATTTGGTATCCTCCAAAGGAACTAGATGTGAAAGCTTGCGCAATGAAATCAAAAATGTGAAAAGATATAGCAGTCTGCTAGCAAATAAAAGGCAACTTAAGTTGATACGTGGTTAAAAGGCTAAAAGGTAACGCTTGAAAAGTTGGTGATTCTAGATATTACAGCACTGCAGAAGCCGTAATATGTGGTATCCCCACAGTAAAATATTATGTAAAACACAGGGAATGGTGCTATTTGGCAGGAAAATACTTTGTCTACAGAATGCCATGTTAAATTGAATCCTGGTAAGCTCTAACCCAAGAAATATAAAGGATACCAAATATTATAGCCCAAACAAGGCGTTATATTTGGTATCCCCAAAGGAACCAGATGTAAAAGCTTGTGGAATCAAATGAAAAATGCAAAGAATTAGTGTAATCTATCATATAAAAGGTAACTTGAATTGGTCAGTGGCTAAAAGCTAACCTTTGAAAAGTTGGAGATATCAGAAATCACAGCAATGCAGGAGCAGTAATATGTGATATCCCCACAGTAAATGTTGGAAAACACCGTAAAGGGTGCTATTTGGCAGGAATATACTGTGTTCATCTACCCCAAAGTATGCCTTGTCAAATTGAATCCTGGTAAGCTCTAACCCGAGAAATATAGGGAACACAAAATATTACAGCCCTTGTAAAGCATTATATTTAATATCCCCAGAAGGACCCTGATGTGAAAGCTTGTGGAATGAAATCACAAATATGAAAAGATACTGTAGTCTGCTTTCAAATAAAAGGCAACTTGAGTTGAAAAGTAGGGGAAATCAGATTGTACAGAAATGCATGAGCTGAAATATGTGGTATCACTTTAGGAAACGATGTTGGAAAACTCAAGCAAGGATTCTATGTGGTAGAAACGTAATGTGTTTGTAGAGCCAAAATAATGCCATGTCAAATTGTATCCTGGCAAGTTCAATCTTCAGAAAAATAGGGGCTACCAAATATTATAGGCTGTGCAGGCCATTATATTTGGTATACTGCAAAGGAAGCAGATGTGAAAGCTGTGAAATTATATCAAAAATGCAAAACAAGACTGTAGGTGTCTAACAAATAAAAGGCCATTTGAACTGATCAGTGGCTAAAAGGAAACCTTTGACAAGTGGGGACAAAGATATATTAATGCATGAGCAATTTTATTTGCAACCCCCATACAAAAAGGTATTGAAAAACACAAAGATTGGTACACATTGTTAGAAAAAAATATTGTGTTCACTTAACCAATATGGAAATGTCTCGTTACTTACCCATTTTAAATGTTTTCTAAATGTGAAATACAAACTGCTCTAGAGCAAAGGGAGTTTGTGCTGTAACCAGTAGCACCCAAAATTGGCTGCTAGTCACTAACCAGACCAAGTAGAGGGAGTATCCACCACCTAAAACCAAATAACATAATGAGGCTAAGGATATTTTTTAGCTTTCATTTGTTTTTTTGTTTGCAATGTTTCCCCTTGAATTTGGTATGCCCTTCACTTTGCACCTGAAGAAACCGCCTAGTACACCTATAAACTCTGACCGTAACTTTTATGTGTTAAAGTGAAGCTTGCACTGCAGGTATTTGAATGTCTGGATTCTCTTTGGGTTGTTGACCATTACACTGTTCTTTGCCACACAGCACTTTTAGTGTTCCCAAGCCAGTCAGTCTTCTCTTTCAAACTACAAGAGCTCTTTGCATGCTTCACATTTTCAGCCATTCTGTCAATCTTAAAAGAGAAAATAAAAGTCCCGGAATGCTCAATGTAGACTAAAAAGTTATGATTTACATCTCTCATATTAAAGAGAGACTTGACACAAGGGCTGCACCAGAAACAAATATCATTTGGTTATGTTTACTATTCTGGAACAGCCAAGTGTTGGCACCTGAAAAGGTATTTGTGAAAAATGCTCTATATTCATTTGTAACAATTATGCGTCCTTTTAATAATCATTGTAGGAAATGACCATATTTTGTGTGGCGTCCCTTCACATTTTTTCCATATCTGCTTTTCTGGCTTTACAACTCTGTGCAATTTACCCCTGGTAGTAGAGTGCCTGTGCACCATTTTAGATATGGTTAATTTGGCTTATTCCTCATTGGAAAATTTAACTTGCTTGGATGTCCCTACTATATGATGTAGAAAGTGAACACAGGGTCCGGAAATGTAATGGCACTAGAGAACTGCAGTGCCTATAGTGCCATCAACTACAGCGGCAGGGAAAACATGGCTTCAGGCCTACCCTGTGTATTTCTGATTGCTGCACTGTAAAAATCTACTGTGCATTCATTCAACAAAATGTTTTTTGTTAGGTAAAATCATTTCTTTTAAATATCAAAAAGTCACTCCTGTGTAGGCTGTATAGCCCACAAGGCAGTGTGCTTGGTCTGTGAAAGTAGAATAGCAGAAATATACAGTTAACAGTAGAAATATACAGTTAACATGTCCTTTTAGTGACTAGCACCCAAAAGCTATTTTTACTGTGAGAAGGCTCTTGCTATCCCAAAGGGAAACACTGGGAAGCGATTGTAAAAATAAATGTTAGTATCTCCAGTTAGGGTCCAGCTACAAAAATGATGAAACAACTATTTTCTATTAGTTATTAAAATCCCAACTCAATGGTGTGAAGTCGTATTTTTAATGAATATTAGGGAAAGGTATATTTTAGAAAGTAACATTTTCCCTGCTTGAAGCTGCTCTGGCTCATGTGCATTCTCTCATAAGCAGTGGCATAGCCAGGAATAAGCCGTGATGAATGGTATAAAAAATGATTGAAGGGCAGGTACAATGGCTTGGGAATCAGGAGTTTTTTTCTCTTCCACTGGCAGAAAGACCAGTGGGGTTGGCCCAGGAACTTAATTTACTTCGAAGGGGTGTCCCCTGTAACAGGCAAATCTTTGGTAACACCTGGAGATGTCTGGGCTTATGTCCTTCTTATTAGGCAGGCCCCAAATGCTACCTCCAGAACTGGTGAAGGGTGACCTCAGAGAAGGAGAGTGTTGATTTCCCTGGTCATACATCTGGGAGGGCAGTGCACACAGGCTCTGCATAAAGAGAAAAGGATTTCTCCATCTTGGATTTTGAGAGTGAGGGGGCACTGTGGGATTGTTTACAGAAGGGCAAACAGGAACAGTTTCAAAAGGGGGTAGGGTTACAGCTAGGAACTTTTACCCATTTGCTTTGGGCGCCATTAGTTGGTACCAAGCATTAATATGGAAACTCAAGGCACCCTTTTTAATCACATTTTATGGACCTGTGGAAGAAGAGAAGAGGACCGGACCTGATTTCTGTAATTAGAGCAGAGCCTTGAAGGATTGGACCTGCTTCCCCTTGTAACCGGGACAAAAAAGTAGACGCCTAATAACCTGTGTAGCTATAGGGCCACAACAAGCTGCAAGATGACTTTTCCATGAAGTGCCCTGCTGACCAATAACAACTGGACCTGACTTGGAACCTGCTGATGGCCTCTCCTGGAGTGAGTCTTGACTCCCAACTGTTGTTTCTCAGGTCCTGGATACCTGAGCTGTGTCTAACTGCCCTTGTCATACAACCTCTGAAAAGTTGTGACCTACAAGGTTTTAGATTTCCAGTTCTCAGGAGGACCGGAACACACAAACCCATTCTATCCACCCAAGGCATAGCCACGCTGGTTTGAAGAAAGTGGTTTCTCCCACTTGGAGCTTCTCCGCAGCAGCAAATTAGTGGGCCCTGATCGATAAGTTACCCAGCCTCATGGAACTCACTGTCGGATACAGCTTGGCGGCTTGACCCACTGAAGGATTTTGACTTCAATTTCAGAGACTGAGTCTCAAGGAAAAACTACTGTGGCCATTGACTATCAATGGTGTGTAATCCTTTTCAGTGCTTTTATCACTTTAATCTTGTTTTAGTATCAATTTGTTAATAAATTTTACTCTATTTTTATAATTCGGTTTGGTATTTTTATTGCTTGGTGTTTTTTGACTTTACTACTGTTCTGACAGTGGATAAATAAGTCAGACATTGCCCTAAATTAAGCCTGTCTTATCTACACCATTCCTATCAGCGGGTGGAGCTTAGGTTAATTAGTGACTTTGAAGGCCCACGCTGTCTCGAGTTGTGATTATTTCTTGAGATGTATAGTTGTTCACACCAAATATGAATCCAATTTCTTGCAATCATAGAAGAAATGCATATTTTTAAAGGACTGCTTTGTGTGCTTCTTGTTTTAGGTGTAAATCTCAAAAGGAAAAAAAATTCATAGTTGTATTGCTTTTTAGGTTGAGCCTAGGGAACGTACATGTGCTGTCTGGATGACCTATTATATTGATAAAGGAGTTTGCTTCTGCCTGCTGCTTACCATTGATTCAGTCATGTGTCGCTCTTCTTTTTTGCTTCCTATGTGGTTCATGCAGCTAAACCTCAGTTCAGTTTTTCGCAGAGGAGCACCGCCTAAATACAGTTTCTTTCCGCTTGCATTCTTCATCTGTTTTTGGGGAGAACTATTTTTTCTTATTATTGCAGCGTGGCACGCCATGCTTTATCACTGCAACAAATGTAAAGCCCAGCTCGTATGTACAGCCGTCCCCCCCTGCATTTCTCTCATTCCCAACCCACAACCCCCCATTTCTATCATCAGCCAGTGGTGAGAATAAATTAGTGGAGGCTCGCCTGGATACTGTGAACTTAAATGCATGAAGTCTGCCGTCCGTGCGACAGTGCCTCTGTTAAGAGCCGTCTTGCGTCTTTGGCTAGTCCTTGTTTTGTGTTGCTGCCGCTGTATTAGGTTTGCGAGCCCTAAACCATGATTATGCAGTTTGCGATCCCTTAACCAAGATGGCGCATCCAAAGCTGATTACCTTCAGCGTTGATAATATCTTAACTAATATGGCGCCCTTAGGGTGACAATGTACGGGTGCTGCGCTGGTCAAAATAATCCAGTTTTTGCCTTCCTTCTGCCTCCGGTGCTGGCTGAGCTGCTGGACGCCCTGGAAGACATCAACAAGTCCGTGGGGTCCGCGCTGCTGCATCAACAGCAGGTGAAACTGGGCCTGGCGAATCTGGAGCAGGCAACGCGCATGGCCTTGGAGCTCCATTTGTTCAGGTAGGGCAGAGGTGGTTTCCTGTCCAGGCAGGTACAGCATCACAAGTTCGGCAGGAGTGCTTTTTAATACAATACATGCTGACCACCTGAAACTGTTATCTGCATCTTTGCAAGAAATACAAAATGTTTCTGGTGCGTGCTTTGGGTATAGTTATACTCCTGATTTGTGAGGCTAGACTATTGTTTTTTCAGAGCGCAGTTTCTTTCTTATTTCTTCTTTGTAGTGCTTCAGTGATTGTATGGGTTAGGTGTTTGGTGAGAGAATAAGGACTTTCGCCTAGCCCATCAGCTAAAGCAGTACATTAAACATTCTAGGGCCGTATTACAGATGAGTGCGCCAGCACTAATTGTCGCTGTGCGCCAGAGTATGTCTGTGCTTATGTGCATTTGCGTCTGTGCGCTAATTCAATATGCGCACAGACGCAAACGCTTATATACACAGAGTTCAAAATCTTCACCAACATCACGGCACATTACATACTGATCCTCTGTAATGCCATTGGGCGCATAATCTAGCGGTAATGCTGCCTCTGCTCTGCCAGTCATGCCATCCCTTCCTTGCCCTCACACGGTTACAAGTTGCAGGCTCCAGAAACGTGTAGCATGCCTTTTGTGTGCATGACATGCACCAGAGAGTTTACAAATAGGCCTATATTTGGCAGTCTAATTGTGTTCATCAACAGGACATTTTCAACGTGTTCTTGCAACGTGTAGACCACCACATGCAAGTGCTATAAATGGGACCAGTCATCAGACTTTTCCTTCATGAGTCATAATTAGTAACTGTCTCTTGTAAGGTTTAATGGAACACAGCATTTAAGATTTTAATGGCTTCACAAATTGACAAATGGCTGAGGTTACCGCTGTCTATTGCTGGCAGGGTAGCCATCATCAAGATGGTTGTCCTCCCCAAATTTGTATACCTTTTCAACAATATTGCTATACCCCTTCCAAACAGCGTTTTCTCGACGCTCAGATCACACTTGATATGATTGGTATGGGGTGACAAACGGGCCAGAGTCCGCTGGCAAGTGCTCACTCCCCTGTACAACAGAGGCGGATACGGAGTGCTGGATCTCCATTTGTACTATTTAGTAGCTCAGTGCAGCTATGCATATGCTTGGTTCCAGGATGCTTTTCCTTCGCCCAGGGTCTGGCCTAGTCCTCCCCGAACAATTATGCACGGTCCTACCCAAAGGCCTCCCCTGAGACCCAAAGAACAATCAGACAGTCTCCACAACTAGTTGGGCCTGGGAGAAGCTTCGGCGGGTCACCAACATGGCCACTCTGTACTCAACAGCCATACCACTTCTCAACTCCCGCTGGCTTCCAATTACGAGTGAGCAGGTAGTGCAACGCACCTTAACCAAATTTGCTATTACAAAAAGTGGGGACTTGTTCCCGTATGGCCATGCCTTTACGGTGAGTGACGACACCCGCTTCCCTAACGCCACATTTATGGACAGGTTTGTGCTGGGTTGGATTCAATCTGCTATGCGCGCCACACTGCCTGGCTTTCCCCTCGAACCAGAATCATTTGCCCCCTTATCGCTGGTCATTGAAAGTGAGCTGGGTGTCCACCTTATCTCCAAACTGTACAAAGCATGTACAAGGCTCATCCCCGTCGACGATGACAAGATCCGTAGGGACTGGGAGGGGAATTTGGGTTGCCCGATAACAGATGACCAATTGGCTACCTACTGCGCAGTCATGAAATATGTCTCCCTCCACAGCCGACACAATTTATTACACTTCAAGTTTCCACACAGAATTTACATCACACCGGCCAGAGTCCTCAAACTAGACCTTTCCAGACCCCACTCTCGCCCCAAATGCGCGGCCCCCCCCAGGCTGACTTCGCACACCTAGCGTGGACATGCCCTCACTTGCAACCATACTGGGAGACTCTACACAAGACATTGGGCGACATGATTAACTTGCCACTCGACCCTATACCCAAAATTGCGCTACTGGGCTACGTGGCAAACTTTCCCAAAAAGGTTCGTAAATGTGTGGCCCTTAGTTTTTTTGTTGGCCAAGTGAGAAGTGGCTATACACTGGGGCCACAAGACAGTGCCTACAGTTCAGAGTTGGTTGAGTAGCTTGGCTTCTTTCAACACGAAGAGCGAGGTATATTCCACCACAGTGCCCTCTTCATCACGTGCCAGAGACATAGGGGGTCCTTTCAGAACATACCTCACATCTCAACAGCGAGACTCTGCTTCACAGCTGGAGCAAGGCATAGTTCTCCCCGGGGTAGGGTAGCTGGGTTCTAGCTCACAATCTAACCACCGCAATGTTTGATTCCCAGCCCTCCCGGAGCGTATCCAATACTAAGGTTATAGCTTTTGTGTACTATGTTCTCGGCTGTGACAATTCCACATTGTGATGAGGTGTTGCATTCCACTGATTGTATGAACTGCAATGTAATAACCACTATATTGACGCTGGGCTGGACCTTTCTGTAGTTTGTATCCCAAAAATGCATCTATATGACCGTACTGGCATTTTTATTAACTACTGATGATGACTGTTCTGCATATGATGTTACCTTTGTGACAAAATGCTAAATAAAGTTAAAAAAAATAATGTTTGAATGGGTTAAACCAGCGTCCAAGTGTAATACTGTGTTGGAAGACTGCAGATTAGGCAGGCATCCAAGCAGCTGACAACGAAGCATAGTTTTGGGGTAAGGGCACAAACCAACCACCAACTTCTGAATTGTAAATGGGATGTTATGTTTATTGAGATCTGAGCCACAATGTAGCCTGATATATCATCCAGTCTTGACCAAAGGTCCAATAAAGTACAAAACTTTCCTTTTTATAAATATTTTCTCTATGTATCCATCTTTTTCTTTCCATACCAACCATCTGTAACTTTCCTACCCATGCATCACCTACCGTCTTTTCATTCAACTGATCACCCAGACATCCATGCATGTACTCATACAGCTATCATCCATTCAAGCATTCATACAAATAGCTATCATTCCACCAACCCATCCATCCTAACTGCACCTCTGCTTCTTAAATGCACACATTATCTGGATGGTGGCCACATAATTCCACTACATACCACATACACCGACTCTACCCTACAACGCCAATAGCTCTAACTCTCGTTTTCTAACTGATCACTCCACTGCAAACAAAAACAAGCATTTGCAATGCAATAGGTCTTGTATTTGCAAGAGTTTAATATATCGGCATTGTAAATGACAATGCCTTTTATTTATCTGTTTTGTAATTAACACATAAATAAAAACATTGTATTTTACAATTCTTTTTTTTTTTTTTTTTTTTTTTTTTGTAAGTTTGAGTTTATTGAAGAAATAAGAAGGGAAGGAGAAGGGAGGGGAGAGGGGGTATAATCATCATGGTAAGCATATACAAAGAATAAGCATTTCAATAAAAATTCTCAATAAAAGCAAAAGTAACAAGCATGAGGTTTATATGAACAGAACCTACGTATAGGAATGAAAAATACTGTATAATGTAGTAGAACGCAATATCATAGTAAAAAGGCATTAAGGAAACAAGAAAATCATGGCGGCTTGCGTACCTCAACTGTGTCAGGGTCTGGAGAGGCATGTGCTGGAGCAAAGGAGGAGAGATAAGATACCAAAGGGAGCCAAATCAGATCGCGTTTAATTGCTAGGGAAACGGGAGATACGTAATTGGTGTCTAGGCGGTGATGGAAGCAGACTGCATTCCACCAAGATTGATAGGAAACATTTGCAGCCTGCTTCCAATTAGAAGTAATGGTATGAAAAGCCACAGCAACTAGGAGGTCAAGTAGTAAATAATGGGAAGGAGATTGCGGAAGAGACGGTGATAGGGAACCTAGAAAAACTTGTAAAGGGGAGAAGGGAATTTGAAGTTGGAATATTTTTTGTATTTGCGTCCAAACTAGGTACCAGAACTTGGAGATAGAAGGGCATTCAAACAACATGTGTTTGAGATCAGCAACGGGACAGGAACAGGACCAACAAGTAGAGGTTGTGTCAGGCGAAAAACGGGATAAAGCATGTGGAGTACATAAAGTTCTGTTGTAAATAAAATATAGGGTTTGGGTAGTATTAGCAGCTCTAGAGGTTTTATGAAGCTTAGTCCATATTTTGTCCCAGAAAGGTATTGGCCAATCCTGAGAAAGATCCAATTCCCATGCATTCTCGATTTTAGACTTTAGTCTGTCAGTGGCGTATCGGAAAGAGTTATATATAGCAGAGGCTGAGGGAGACGCACTCAATAATAGAGAAGTAGCTTTGCGGGCCAAAGGAATATCGGTAGAAGGTTCCAAGGAGCGAAGATATAGGAGCAGGACTGGGAGAAGGGTGTTGTATTGCATTCGAGCAGAAGCGGGCAGGGAGAAAGAGGATTGAAGTTCCTGGAATGAGAGAGGAATATCTTGGGAAATTAATTGAGAGATCCAACTCAATCCTCGAGAATGCCATGTCTTCCAGAATATGGTACGATTACGAATTCTGAAAAGAGAATTATGCCATATCGGTTGTTCGTGAATAGAAAGAAGGGAGGGATAAGATGATATTAGGTAAGGGAGAAGGAGAGTACGGGAATGAGAAATAACAGGTGTGCGAAAGCGAATTAAAGAAGACGTGAAGGATAAGAATTCGCGAAAAGTAAAGGGGGACAGGAAGGAAGATTCCATACTTAGCCAGACAGGCGGATAGAGCGGAAGATCAGAAGAGAACCAACGGGTCGATTGTTTCAAAGAGAAAGCTCAGTGGTATTCTCTAAAATCCGGAAAGCGTACACCAGACTGGGCCTTATCTTTGCGCAATGAAGCCAGAGCTATCCGAGAACGCTTGTTATTCCATAAGAATTTCAGCAACAAGGAATCAATCCGTTTAAAGAAGGAAACTGGAATATGCACTGGAAGCATGGAAATGGTATAGAGAAGAAGAGGGGATAACATCATTTTTATAGAATTGAGCCGACCCCACCAGGACAGAAAGAGCGGGTGCCAACGTTGAATAGCAGTGTCCATTTTCTTGAAGACATAATCAAAATTAAATTTGAGCGTATCAGACAAGAGAGGAGCAAACCAAACACCCAAATATTTGATCTTAGACGGTTGCCATGAGAAACCCGTTTGGGAAAAAAGATGTTTTTGACAAATAGGGTTTAGAGGTAGAATCTCACATTTATCAGCATTTAGGCGATAACCAGAAACCGCAGAGAAGGATGACACCTGTTGGAGAAAAGAGGGAATAGAGGAAACAGGATCAGAGCAGTAAAAAAGAATATCGTCAGCATAGACGGAGAGTTTAACCTGACGCGAACCAAATTTAAAACCAGAAATACTGTTGTCCAGACGAATTTTGGTAAGAAAGGGTTCCAAGGCTAAAACAAAAAGTAGGGGGGATAAAGGACAACCTTGTCGCACTCCTCTGTGCAGCGAGAAATAATCCGAGGTCAACCCGTTGACAAAAATGGAAGCCTGCGGATTAGAATAAAGTAAAGAAATAATAGAGATAAATTTGGAAGAAAAGCCGATCCAGCGTAAGGTCTGAAACATAAAATCCCATCCAATCCTGTCGAATGCTTTCTCCGCGTCTAAAGAAATAGCCGCGAAGGGAAGTGACAGTGAGGGAGCCTTGCTAAGTATATTAAGAAAAACACGGGAGTTATCAGAAGAGAGACGGCCCTTAACAAAGCCTGATTGTTCAGGGCCAATGAGGTCGGGTAAAAGGGGATCCATGCGCAATGCCAGAATTTTAGCCAGAATTTTATAATCCGTATTGACCAGGGAAATTGGTCTGTAATTTTTGCACAACGAATGATCCTTATCTTCTTTGGGGATTAAACAGATTAGAGCCTGTTGGAAGGAGCCGCTGGAAGAACCCGCTGCAAGGAAGGATTGGAATAATAGTAACAGTTTAGGGAGAAGTAGAGAGGCAAAGTGGCTGTAGAATTCAATAGTGAACCCATCAGGGCCTGGGGACTTACCGTGTCGTAATTTAAAAACAGCATGGGAGATTTCAGAGAGCGAAATGTCCTGTTCTAGGGCAGCAAAATCAACGGAAGAGGCCGGGGGGGAGGGAAGCGAATGAAAATATGAAAGAAGATCCGTAGACTCCGGGATGTGCTCGGGGGTATAAAGATTATCATAAAATTTAACAAACTCAGAAAGAATGTCTTTATCTTTAAAGTAAGTGTTCCCAGTGGAAGTCTTAATGGACTCAATCTTTGTACGCTCCTTTCTTATCTTTAAGTAATTGGCCAAAAGTTTCCCCATTTTGTTTTTACCCCCATAATACCTGGAATTACATTTTAGCAAAAGGTTAGAAGCGGCATCAGTTGTAAACCTATTGAAGGAAATTTTCGCATCAATAAGCTTTTTAAGAGAAATCTCAGATTTAGAGGCGTGATAATCAAGCTCTAAATTCTTAATATTAGCTAAAATGCGTTCGGACTTGGCTACTCGAAGTTTCTTTTGTCGGGCTACAAAATTAATAATAAAACCCCTAGAGGCTGCTTTAAAAGAATCCCAAACAGTAACAAAAGAGGAATCAGGGGTATGATTGAGAAGGAAAAATTCAGTGGCAAAGGCAGTAAATTCAGAACAGAAAGTAGGTTCCAAAAGCAAAGCATTATTGAAACGCCATCTGCCAGAGTGAGGGGAAAAAGGAATTAGGTCAAGGTCCACATGAATCGGAGCATGGTCCGAGATTAGGATGGAACCAATATCAGAGCGTATGGCGTGCTGGGATAGGGATTTACTAAGGAAGATATGATCAATGCGGGATTGTGATTGATGCGGAGGAGAGTAAAAACTGTACTCCCGAAGATCAGGATTACATAATCTCCAGATATCTACCAAGGCATTATTTTGAAAGGTGTTAACAAATTGAGAGTGCATTCTAGAGGGGATAAATTTAACCTTGGAATGACGATCGAGGATGGGATCAACAACTTGGTTACAATCTCCCCCGAGAAGTATGTAATCTCCAGAAAAGGAGGACAGCTTAGTGGAAATAGAGGGCCAAAATAACTTGTCAATTCCAGTTGGGGCATACACATTAAAAAGAGTGATAGGAATATTATCTATGAGCAGTGTAACAATAACCCATCGACCATCAACATCACATTCGTGAGAAATTGAGGAAACATTTAACTTTTTATGTAATAAAATCACAACACCATTTTTCTTGGAAACTGTGGGGGAGCAAAAAACATGACCCACCCAACAACGCTTGAGTTTTAGAGCCTCCGTTTCAGAGAGATGAGTCTCCTGAAGGAGGGCAACATCAGACTTAAGTCTCGCTAAATGTGATAAAACCCTTTGCCTTTTAATGGGATTGTTTAAACCCTTAACGTTCCACGATGTAACACGGAATGGAACAGCAAAGAAAAACAGCTAACAGCAACGTGCTTAATACTGCAGAAAAAATAACTTGAGAAAACTGAGAGAATTGTAACGAATTGATGAAAGAAAGAGGGCAGAAGGAGAGAAAGCAAAGAAGAAGAAAAGGAAAGGAAAAAAAAGGAAGGAACCACTATGAATATAATACTGAATCCAAGGAAAGGAAGGAGCAAGAAGGGGAGATGGGAGGTGAAAGAAAGTGAAAAGAGAGAGGAAAGAGCAAAAGGTAAGAGATGAAGTGTAGGAAAAAGGACAGAAACAAAAACCAACAAGAAGACAGTACACGTTCGAAACGAACGACTGAAAAACATACTTACAGAACGAAAAACTCAAGAATGAGGAGGGGGTGATGGCGCCGGGAGACAACGGCGACGACAACATCCAGAGCAGATATCAAACCTCAACTACCATGGATCCAAAAACGCAGCATATAAAAAGTAGCATGGCACATCAGGGTAGGAGGGAGGAGGGAGATGTCTGTAGAAACAAGAGAGATATACAATTGAAGGGAAAGACGTGTCACAGGGGAACAGGAAACAATTGAACTACATAGGGGACACATGAGAGTGAAACGACTATCGGAAGAAGAGACAGTAGGGGATTCACAACATCAGCGATAATGGAGAGACAATAGAAGCATAACACAACTTGTTCCAAGAAGAGAGTAGCAGGTCTTGTCAACCAGGTCTGGATACATCCATAACATCTGGGCCTTGCCGTTGGAGAAACGCCTGCAAGGCTGCAGGGTCTTCATATGTGGTTGTTCTATCTTTATATGTGACCTTGAAGAGACAAGGATGTAGTAGTCCATATCTAGCATTCAGGGCCCGTAGTTGAGGTCGCATGTCCAAGAACTTCTTCCTTCGATCTGCAGTGGCCTTGGAGACATCTTGTGAAAGATAGAGGCGATGACCTTCCCACATAATTTGCTTCTTGAGCTTGGCAGCTGAAAGGACCTGTAGGAGGTCAGTGAATTGCAGGAATAACATAATGACACCTCTAGGCTTACTAGCGACCTTCGGTCCAAGGCGATGAGCCTTTTGGATGTTAATGGAAGTTAAGGCCGGAGCATCTAAGATCTTGGCAAGAAAGGATTGGAAGAAGACGGTGGGGTTTGACCCCTCTGTAAGTTCTGGAAGACCATATAGGCGTAGATTGTTCCTACGATTCCTATTTTCCAAATCCTCCGTCTGACGTTTAAGTAGAAGTATCTCCGCCTCCATTGACGGAATATGGGAACAAGAGGATTGCAAAGAGTCTGTGGACGTTTCCAAAGTTTGAACACGGGACTCCAGAGACGACCATTTTTCCTGCATAGCCTGCATGTTCTTTGTGGTAGCTTCCATAAAGGGTTTGAACGCACGAAGTTCTTCCAAAATGAGATCCATGGAAGAGGATGAGGAGTTACTCCCTGGGGATGGTGGATCCTTCTTCAGGCGTTTAGAGGAAGCTAGAGAGGACGCCAGCTTTCCTTTGTTGCGCGCTTTTGGGATGGCTCCTCGTATTAAATCTGATTTTGGTGCCATGGCGTCTTCCATGTCTTGAGGAGGAGAATCCGAATCTGAGTCCACAGGTAATTGAGAAGAAGTAGCCAGCTTTGAATTCCGGAGTTTGCCCATGAAGAGTCTGAGTGTCAGTTGAACGAAAGCAATAGGTCAATGATGAAAATACAGGAAACCTGAGACCAAGGAAGACAGGCAAACATGAAATACAGACTGAGGTCACCACAAGGCGAAGCAGTGCTGAGTCGCAGCGAAAGCAAGCATGGTCATGCAGAAATAGAATTAAATAACAAATGTATGAGAGGAAACACAGTTGTGGCCCTGTGAAACATCTCCCGGGTTGGCAAGTCCTGTCAGCGACCTCCCCTGTAAACTACAGGGCAGCAAACTCCATAAAAGCAAATGCGAGGCTCTTCAGCCGGCCGCCGTGAGGAGACGCAGCCGGCGGAGAAAATGGCGGGTAATTGCGCAGGAGCCAGAGCTGGTACCGCCGAGCAGCATGCAGGAAACGCCTCAGAACCGGGAAATAATGAGGTTCCAGCTCACCTCATGGTCCGAACCATGAAACACGCTGTCCGACAGGAAAAAGACGCGCTTTATTAAACAGTTCTATTGTGTTCCATGCATTTCAAAGGCACTCCAATTGTAGTTTGCTTCCATTAACTGCCAGAACACCATAACAGGTTGCCTGCCCATAAATACATCAGACAGGACCACGTTCTGCCAATCATTCAAATGAAGCTGGGCTAGGGCAGAATAATTATAACTTTGTAGAGCAACACTGTACCTGTATTCCAAGAGGCACAAATCCAGACAGCTGCTTTCTGTGAAAGCATCACCTTTAATTTCAGAGATGAGACATACCAGGTGTTCGGGGTAGTAGGCAAGTGTTTCAAAGAGTGAATTTGTCTGAGAAAGTCAGTGGTCGATAACCTTTCTTTACAATATTGCTGTTGCAAATGACTGAAGGGCCAGTTTGGTATAGCAGAAAGTCAAATGTTGTTATAAGTGGTTCACATAAATAACCTCATCAACATAGCCTCTGTGTTTAATGAGGTGTTAAATCATCAATACACAGTCTATTTATTTTTAAACTGTAGACTTCCACCATTATATAGAATGAAAGAAACTATGGTAAAAGCTGCCAAAGAATTCCTGTCTTCAGTTGGAACCCTTCCCTTCACAAAAGGGTCAAATACAAGTCACTGGCATTCAATGTTGCAATTCAAGCAGAAGCTCTCCAGATTTTCCTCAGCTGACGTGAACCCTTGACCTGAGTAAATCACCTCATTAGCACAGTTCCCGGGCTTCACAAGGCAGCCTCACACACAGAGTGTGAATTTTAGTAGCTTTAATTTAATAGCTTAAATTTAAGTTCAGCTGAAAGAGCTCTTCCTAAGGAAAGAGAAGCCTCTGCCTCACCTTCCGGTCTTTCCACACGTCAGCCGCTCCGCAGTCCGTGAGGTGATTTCCTGTCAGCATTGGAGAAATTATTTACAAGGGCTGCAACAAGCAGCAGGTGCCTTCATTTGAGAAAAAAAATAACACTGTCTCATCCGCTCTCTCTCCGCTGTCACAGAAGCAGTGAATAAATCATCTCTATGCCACCGAAGAGCTGCAGCTGCCGGTCCGGAGCTCCCCACAGCCGGAGCTCCGGTTCTAAGCGGCCATCTTCTTGCGTGGCCAGACCACGCCCCCCGTAATTTACAATTCTAATAGCTCAAACTCTTGTGAATACGAGACCTATTTCCTTGCAAAGAAGCAGCCACCGTTGTCCCGGGCTGCTTGGAAAGTAAAAGCACCCATGGTGCGCTGAATGTTGCAGGAAAGCCTGTTCTGCCTGTAGTAGGAGAAACCCATTTGAAAACCAGCATTATATTGTGCTGTGCAGCATGAGGCAAATGCGTGCACCAGGATCCGTGCGTGAAAACCAGCCATGTGGGAAACCAGCATTAAAGTGTGCTGTGCAGCATGAGACACAAGTGTGCACAAGGACCCGTGCCTTAAAAACAGCATTATGGAAAACCAGCCTCAGAGTGTGCTGTGCTGTGCTGTGCTGCATGAGACACCAGCGTGCACCAGGGTCCATGCATGAAAACTATCATTAGTGTGTGCTTTGCAGAGTGAGGCATGAGAGTGCACAGGATCCGTGTGCGAAAACCAGCTGTGTGGGAAACCAGCCTTAGAGTGTGCTGTGCAGCGTGAGGCATGAGAGTGCACCAGGATCCGTGCACGAAAACCAGCTGTGGGAAACCAGCATTAGAGTTTGCTGTACAGCGTGAGGCATGAGCGTGCACCAGTATCCGTGTGCGAAAACCAGCCATGTGGGAAACTAGCATTAGAGTTTGCTGTGCAGCACGAGACATGAGCGTTCACCAGGTCCCGTGCATTAAAACCAGCCCTGTGAGAAACGAGCATTAGTGTGTGCTGTGCAACTTGAGACACGATCTTGCACTAGGATCTGAGCGCGAAAGCCAGCCATGTAAGAAACCAGCATTAGAATGTGATGTGATGCGTGAGACACAAGCGTGCACCAGGATCCGTGTATGAAAACCAGCATCAAAACATGTGCAGTGCTACGTGAGACACAAGCGTGCACCAGGATAAGTGCATGAAAAATACCCCTGTGGAAAACCAGCATTAGTGTGTCCTGTGCAGCATGAGACATGAGCTTGCACCAGAATCTGTGCATAAAAACCAGACATGTGGAAAAGTAGCATTAGAGTGTGCTGTGCAGCATGCGACACAAGTGTGCACCAGGATTTGTGTAGGAAAACCTGTCCTGCTATGTGGAAAACCAGCATGAGAGTGTGCTGTGCAGTGAGTGACATGAGCGTGAACCAGAATTCCTGTACAAAAACCTGCCAAGTAGGAAACTGGCACCAGAATGTATGCAGTGAGCCACCAGCGTGCACCAGGATCCATGTATGAACAAAGGCAGTAAGGGAACTAGTCCCAGAATGTGTGCCGTGAGCCTGAAACACGAGCGTGCACCAGTATCTGCATACGAAAACCAGCAATGTGAGAAACGAACATCAGAATGTGTGCCATCAGTGTGCACCAGGAACCATGTATGACAAGCATTTGCAATGCAATAGGTGTCACATTTGCCAGAGATTAAGCTATTGACATTGTAAATGACAGATTTTTATTTATCTGTTTTTCTAATTAACACATAGATAAAAGGCATCGTCATTTACAATGCCAATAGTTCCAACTCTTGTAAACGATAGATCTATTCAAAGAAGCGGCCGCCATTATTCCTGGCTGCTTGGAAAGTGAAAGCACTCATGGCGCACTGAATGTTGCAGGAAAGCATGTTGTGCCTGCAGTAGGAGAAACTCATTAAAGAAAATAGTGCTTACAGACTAAAAAACACGTACCGTGTAACAACTGAAGTAAAAGGGCCAGTCCTCATGGGAGGTTACAAATGAAGACAAGGCGGTACTAATGAGGGACTTACAAGCCTATTAACGAATCAGAAACCAGCATTTACGAAGGTCAATGGCAAAAGCCAATGGCAAAAATAGCTTTTGCAATGCATGAAACCACTTGCCACTCACAATTTAAGAAATCGCAATTTAAATTGCGGTTGCATTTAAGGAATCACAAATTGCGATTCCTTAAATGCAATGCAAGAAGCCTTTCAAAATAGCTAATTCGATATTTGGGCCTGCTATTTACCATGGATTCATAGCACATGGTAAATAGAGAAAACTTTGAAAAATGCACTAAAGTGCATTTTTCAAAGTTGTGGGTTACACACATACATGTCCTTGGGACATGTGTGTGCACAACATATGTGCATGGATCAATTTCAGGGGTGCAACAGGGTGTCCTTTTGACATCCTTATACCCTTAAACTTGCATGCACAATTTGTGAGTACCTATTGTTACTCGCAAATTGCGCTCGCTATTTCCCATTCATGTGTGGGAAGCCATTCCTTATTTGCGACTCGCAATGTGTAGGAATCGCTATGGCAATTCCTACGTGCATAGGATTTTGCGAGTCCTTAATTGCGAATCCTTAATATTCGCAATTAAGGACTCACAAAACCCTAGCTGGATGCATGTGCCTGTGTGTCATTTACAATGCCATTAGCTCTAACTTTCACAAAAGTATGAGACCGATTGTATTGCCAATGCTTGTTTAATTAGCATGGACGCAAAAAGATAGAGCAGCTGGTAAAATGCCAAGTATGTTGTATGAGTCACACTAAACATGCACCGTTATTCAACTTATTGTGCAAGTTATATGTTTGTCATTAACACCTTGTAACATATTCATTATTTGAAAATCAAAACACTTTCTTTCCCCATTTCAATACTTAGCTTTTTTCATTGCCTTTTTTTTTTACCTTCACCCTTTAATCTTTCGCTCGTTTTGATATTATTTTTCCCCTTATTTGAACCTCTGCCGTTGTTTCTATTCTCTTCCCCTCATGTTATTTCGTTATGATTCGATATGCTTCAGCAAAAGATTATTTGCTTTCACAATGTTTATAAACTTAATTCCTATTTCCATTACGATTCATTCTCTCTGTTTATTTCTGTCTCTCTCTCTTCGTGCAAATGTTTCAGGAGATTTATCGCCAGAGTCGAGTTTGGCATCCTATTGAATCGTGTATCCCCTAACTCAGCCGGAGCAGTGATCAGCTGCTGCTGTCTGAACCTGCCCGGGTTGGGTTTCATTTCCGAAAAGTGCCGAGGAGCAGGGGATACACAGTACCGTGGGGATACCAGATATTACACAACACCGGCATGATTTTAATGTTAACTTAGGCAAACCTCTTCACAGAGTTAAAACCATCAACTGGAGACCTGATAACGGCCTGTAGGAACACTGACTGCACCCCAACGATGCAATCAACCACTAATACCATCATAAATAAGGAGCACACACCCAAAACATCATGTAAACAGATACACGATGAAAGGAATAATATAAAAGGAGCCAGAAATACTTCTCGTGCTTTTTTACATTTCTTAGGCACAGCAGAGCTGTAGAAAAAATATGTGCAGCAAAATAGGGTTTTTTTACAAATGAACTGTCCATACAAAGCGCCTTCCTTGGCTGTGGTTTGCAAGAAAAAACGTTTTATGCCTAAATGACAGTTTCAAAAGAGAACTCAAATCGTTGCACTTTTTTTCCAACACTTCATGAAGTCTCGGGCCTTCTCCATAGAACAGAACAGTAACGGGTAGAAGTCAATCAGAAGCGCGGCTACGCCAACAAGAGGGCTATTACATCACTCGCAACTGATGGGGCTGGGTTCCCTTTTCGAAATTTACTCTAGAACCCTCGGTCAATGGACTGTTTGTACCTGCTTTAGGAGTGCAGAGGGGAGAAATAACCTGTCACATCAGATTTCACAATTTCAAAAGTGCATGACTCCAGAGAAGAACAGACTCCACGTTCTAAGTTAGTTGATTTATTACAAAGCCAAAAATAACTGGACATACAAGCCCCTCAAGATGAGGTTGTAGAAATACATCGGAACTAATACAAAGCAAAACCTATGGGCAAAATTCAGTCTCTGGAGCACGAGAAGAATGACAGATTACAAAATCAGACTGCAATCAATAAGTGTCCCCACGTCAAGATCAGACTTTATTGGAGGTTCCTAAGGAAAACGCATGAGTCTGTCCCTACCCTACCACTAATGGGACACCCCTACTTAGCTTTCCCCAGGCAAGTTTAAGAAAAAGGTGTCATCGCATGAAGACTTCTAAGAAGTGCACTCACGTGGAATGAGTAAAGTAGCTTAAGGCTACTGAGCTCATTCTAAAATGCTTCTTCTCTCTACATCGATCTCTCTTCTCCTAACTCAACCCCCGGGGCACTTTCCCTAATTCCAACACCAAAATCATAAAACACGCCCAGTACACATCATCCGATCACCTCATCCAGCTAGACACCTCCACGTAGGTGATTTTCTACTTGGCTTCGATTCTCCCAGCCATTGGCTCGATGACCTTGATTCCCAGACCTTCTCCAGTGAGAAAGAAAACCATCTCATATTATCAGCACTCTTTATACAAATGTATCCTCTTCTCCCTGAGCCTAAGTCCTAAAACAAAAGCGTTATTCGAACTAACAAAGATGAATTTCTCCACCTGGAATAGAAATGTGAGAAAGGACAAATCCAACATGCACATGAAATTCAACTATTAATCTAATGTGAGAGCTTCCAGGGAAAAAGCATTCAGGCCTACAGAAATCAGATAAAATAAGAGAATAGCACACAGGCCTTATGAATCTACGTATAAAATAACACTTTTATTAGACATTTCTAAATCAAAACATTACATGAGCACATCAAATACATGAATAATTGCAAGCATCATACACAAATTCTGCACATTAATGTTTTCAACTAAACACATATGTATTGCAACATTAATTTCCTCACGTCTGTGTGGAAAATATACCTTCTACATCACTTTTCACATTATTCCAGTACACATTCTTCTGTCCCATGTTAATAAGACAAAAGAATAAATGCAGATGCAAACTATTCATGATTATGTTGGACCCCTACAAATGAAAAGGGCATAATCGCGCTCTATCACAACCACCACCTCAACAAGGTGCAGCAGGAACGACGGTTGGGAGCAGGGTGGAGGAGAAAAGACAGCTGGGTACAGAGGAGGGAAGTAATTTTAGCATAAAAGCACGCTGCCTGTCATGTTAGCTGCTGGCCTGTGAGCACCGCCTTATATCAGATCTGCTTTTAGCGTAATACAGTCCCCACAGAGCTAGCTGCTCCTGTCATACAACAATGCAAACCGCTCACACACATGACAAGCGCAGTTGTGTCCAGGGTGGAGACTGCCGCTACATCTGTCCCAGTGATGCCTGGTACTGACAGAGCGTGTGTAGGAAGTGTTGTTACTCGGCTTCCTGCTGCTCCTTGTCGCTGTAGTCTCTTTCGCGCTGACACCATTGCCCAATTGTTTGTCTCACTGGAGAAAGTATCAAAAGTGTAATATAAACTGTCACAGAACTAATTATGTTGCAGTATGCAGCAGATGGGACAGTCTGATGTGCTGGGGTGGGTGTATCCAGTGTCACAGCATGCTCTGAGTCATGGGCAGCACAGGTTGTCTGTTCATCTGCAAGTTTTATCACCGCACCAGGTGGGTTAAGGTGACTTAATTAAAGGCCAGATTGATAGGCGGCACTTTGCAGAAGCTTTGTAATGTACTTAAGGCGTCATCCAAAAACTTCACGCTTTTCTGTGAATACGTTTTTGGTTTATTATTTCACAAGGTATTGCTGGTGGGAAATAATTCAAAGTATCGCCAGCCACAATGCTAGTGTCATAGATTTAGTAGAATTTCCCATCGATCTCCAGTGCTCATTCAGCCCCCCAAAAAAGTATCATGGAAGAGGAGAGGATGTGGCGCAGCTGCTAGAACTGCTGACGCAGATGCTGGGGATCCCAGTTCGAGTCTCAGCGGTGCAACATCCTGTGATTTTGTGCAAATCACTTAGGGCCAGATGCATGACCCTTTTTAGCGTTCAGCGTTGTGGTATGTACAAACCCTATTTTGCGAGTCTGTAACCTATTACTGACTAGCAAAATAAGGTTTGTGAGTCGCTATTAGGAAGGGGTGTGCCAAGGGCGTCCCTTCTTAATAGCAAGTTGCACTGCTATGTACGATTGTTTTGCAACCGCAAATGCAGTCGCAAAACAATCACAGTTACAACCTACTTCAAAAAGGTGGTAAGCCAGTCCCAAACAGGATGGGGTCCCCATGGGACCTCTCCCACTTTGTGAATGTATGCAAAAATATTTTTAGAGCAGGCAGTGGTCCCACAAACCACTGCCTGCCCTTAAAAAATGAAAAGAAAACCTTTTGTTTTTTTTCTTTTAAACGCATCCCATTTTCCATTAAGGAAAACAAACTGCATTTGGAAAAAAAAGTGTTGCTTTATTTGAAAAAGCAAATACAGACATGGCAGTCTGCTGTCCCCTGCAGGCCACCATCCCTGTGATATATGAGATTTCTAAGGGGTCGCAAATTGCAACCTACCTCATTATCATTAATATACCCCATTAGGAATCGCTAACATGTCTGAGACAAAATGGAATGGTCGTACTTCTGGTCCTTAATCTCTCCGGGTGATAAATTGTACATTTAAATTTGCTAATTTAATTAAAAGTATCACGCAAGACGAAAAAGCAGAAAGAGGCAAAACTTTATGAAAAAATAGTTCCACCTAAGTGGATGTTGACAGTATTTTGGCTACGGTAAACTGATGAGATGCAGACGATGAACAAGCATTGATAAATGCAGGAAAATATGCTACAGCCGATAGAAAGGGAGGAAAAGTATGTGTCAAGCACAGGAACCAATGAAAAGCCAGGAAAGCAAGTGGGCGGGATGTAAGCTCCTTTTAAGATTTATATTAAAAACAATAGATTTCACAAGCACAGTGCAAGCACAGTGCAGGCAAAACCTAAAAATGAATACAGATTACTTCATATGAAGTTCTACTTAGGAATAGTGCCTGGAACTTTTCAGATTCTTAAAACAAGATTTTTCTCTGAGAAAGTGGAAACCCTACTGCTTCACCAATTGAAGCTATCCCGGGAGTGCAGGCCCAGTCCAGACTCTTTCCAGAGATGGGCATGCCTTTGGCCTGGGCTTTGTACAGCGGTAGTTGAAAGCACTTTAAATAGCACTAGTTGCATTGAGAAGGGCCTCTTTCACCACTTCCAGCCCTAGGGAACTCTGGGCCCTGTAGTCACCTCTGCACCAGCACCAAAACAGCAAGCACCAGTTTTGGCGTCCTGCACAGTTGGAGTACAAGCACTTTAAATAGCATTGGGAGAGACGTCCTTAATTCTTCACAACCTCCAGCCCAAGGGAACTCTGGGCCATGTAGTCTTCTCAGCAGCAGTAAAACAGAAAGCACCAGTTATGGTGTTCCTAAAAAAAGATAATTAATCCTCATCTATGCCTTTTTGGCTAGACTTCTCTTCTTCGCCTAATTCATAGGATTAATCTGTGAATCATAGATTTTTTTTTACAGTTGGTGTACATTTTCCTATGTTAGGAATTCAGAAAATATTGAGGATTTTGCATGTAAATAATTGAAATCTCACATTATTATGTTTGTTTGTAACACTTAGAGAGCATACTCTCTGCCAGGGTAAAGCCTCTACTTTATGATTCCGTTATTTTTTTCTCCACAAGAAAATATATTTCACCTATCCTTTCATGAAGTATGTGGGTCTTTTGATGTTTTTGCACTCAAGTTACACACCCACACTAGATTTTGCAAGCACCAAATTTTGGTACGTAAATATATTTTGTTAGGTTTGTAAATGCCAACAAAGTTATGACTTTGTGGATGTTCTTTACATTCTCAATTGCCACCCAACTACCCCTCCTACGGTTCCATCGAGGTTCTATCTCCTACCCCTAAACTTTGCATTGTGGAAAAATCCACCAATATGTGCAAGTTTCCATATGATGGCATACATGTGTACAGGTACTGATTCTTTGAATCAGGAACTTGAACTTAGCACTCAAATATTATATTTTGTGCACCTAAGTTCAACCTATATGTGGAAAGAAGATCGAACGAGGTGGTATGCCTTCACATCAAGATCTGCAGCTCTCCACCTGCTTCATCGGAGGCCTAGATGGTATCAACATTATTTAAAATATTCCTCTCCTGCTGTTCATTTGGTATCAGGGATAATTAAGTTTCTCATCCACAGACATTTTTTACAGGCTCAGGTTAATATTATATAAAATAACAGTGGACCCTGAAGTCTTTCCTCATAGTTCCTAACTGAATGTAATGTCTGGCACCTGGGGCATCATAGGAGCCTCTGGAGAGTCTTAAAATAAGTGGCGAGAAGGAAGTGTAGTTCATAGTAGCTAGCAGGAAGAAGGGTTGAGGCACGAGCACACCGACCAGTCCCGACCCCCACAAACCCAAGGGGAAAGAAGGTCACTCTCACAAGAAGCTTTAGCAGAGCCAATAGGTCTCACCTATGTGTGGGCAGCTGGCTTTGTCAATGTCTTTTAGCCATGGCATACAGCTGCATGGCTGCTGTTCGGCATGGCTAAAAGTTAGCAGCACGGCATAGAGTAGAGTTGCACAGAGGAGAGTGGAGTAGAATGGAGTTGTGTAGAATAGCGTGGAGTGGAGTGGTGTAGATTAGTGTTGAGTACCATAAAGTAGAGTAGAGCAGATTGGCGTGGTGTAGAGTCGAGTGAAGGGCCATAGAGTGGCACAGTAGAATGGAGCGGCAAAGAGTGGAGTGGAGTAGTGCAGAGTACAGTGACATAGAGTGGAGTGGCAGAAAGTGGCATAGCGTGGAAGTGTAGTGGCGTAGAGTGGCATTGTGTGGAGTGCTGTAGAGTACAGTGAAGTGCAGTAGAGTAGAGTTGAATGCCATGGGGTAAAGTAGAGTGGAGTGACATAGTAGAGTAGAGTAGCATGGCACAGAGTGGGGTTAAGTAGAGTGAAGTGGCATAGACTGAAGCGGCATAGAGCTGAGTGAAGTGGTGTAGAGTGGAATGTTATAGAGTTGAGTGGCAAAGAGTAGAGTGGAGTGGCTTAGAGTCAGGTGGTATGACATTGAGTGGCGTGTCGTCGCATAGAGTAGTGTGGCGTGGAGTAGAGTGTTGTAGGGTGGAGTGGTGTAGAGTAGAGTTGTGTAGAGTAGCATAGAGTAGACTGGTGTAGAGTGGAGTGGCGTGGAGTTGCATTGTGTGAAGTGGCATGCTGTAGAGTAGAGTGGAGAGTCATGGAGTACAGTAGAGTCAAATGCTGTAAAGTTGAGTAGAGTGTCGTAGAGTAGTGTGGTGTACAGTAGATTAGAGTGGATTGAAGTGGGGTGGCATGGAGTGGAGTGGCAAATAATTAAGTGGTGTACAGTACACAGAAGAGGCATAGATTGGCATATGGTATAGATTGGGGAGAGGAGTTGGCCTAACGGCTAGGGCAGTCGACCTCGAATCTGGGAAACTGGGTTTGAGTCTCTGCAATGACGTTGAACATCCTGTGATTCTGGGGAAATCACTTAATCTCCCTGTGCCTAACAAAAAAATGAATGTGTCCTCATGTAATGCAACTGGTGCTATGTAAAGCACTCTGATACCCGATTCGGGTCAAGTTCACGCTATATAAAACTCTGTAAAATAACATTTTTTTAAATGGTGGAGTTGTGTAGAGTGTAATGGTATAGAGTGGCGTACAATGGAGTAGAATAGAATGGAGAAGTGTACAGTAGTACAATTGTGTGTATGAGTAACTGAAGCGTCAATAAAGATGGCAGGTAGAATGAAAGCAACAAAAATAAGAAGCCGAGGAGGAATATATGTACTTGATCCATGCTCCATGGAGGAGCTAAGTTCAGAGAGGAAGGGAAGTCTACAGGAGGTAAGCCATCAAAATGTTGCAAATGAGAGTGACAACAAGCATCTTATGTTATGCTGTGTGCGGTTAGAAAGTCCACTGAGTTGTACATACGTCTCACAGCACAGGACATGCGCTGTGTAGGTAAAAGACCTAACAAGCAGCTAACCAACTACTACAGCGGCATTAGTTGGAGTAGAGGCCCCCTACTGGAGAAAGTGACTGTAGCCTGGGGTGGAAAGGACCAAAGCCACATCGGGAACGCTGATGACACCAGTCAGTACCTACACAAAATGCTGTCTGAAAAGCATGCACAGAGGGAGAGGAGGTGCCATTATGGGCAGAGCCCACGTCTTTTGAACTGGGGAACCAGATTCAAATCACAACTTTGGCTCAAGAACTTGTGATTCCGGGCAAATTACCTAATCTCACCTTGCCTAAAAATGAACATGACTGTGTGCAATCTAACTAACTGGTCCTCATAGAGCTCCATGGGTCGAGTTTGTCTACATAAAACTGCTAAAAAAAAATAACCAGATGGCTGATCAAGAAAAGAATGACCCTCCATCCTTCTACTCGGTCTTCTTGGTCAGGGCCATCCAGTGTTCATGACCGAAGTCCTGCTTGTCGGGTCGCTATTCAGCAGTACACAATATTTTATCTATATTTTTCTCAGATGCTTTACAGTGTTTCTCTACCATCTGGCAAACAATCTAACACTTTATTTAAAATTGATCTTTATTTTGTAGTGGTTCTGACATTCAATAACTTTAGCTTACATTGAACATGCTTATCAGCTTTAGACATTAATGTCACTATTGGGTTACAGGTTCTTTCTGCAAAGAATAAAACCCAACAGCATACCCTACTTAAACGATAAGCTAAACCAACCACTGACCCAGACTTTCCTGATGTTCTCCAGTTAGCAACAGTCTAATGTTTGCTCTGAGGTAGTTCTTCTTCTGCAGTTCTAGATTCTAATCATGTTATCATTCATGGTTCGTGTTAGAATTGGGGATCTCTGGTTGGCACAAGTAGGTACTTGTGACAAGCAGGGACCCTCTCCTCTAGTCAGGGTAAGTGGTTACACTCCTAAAATAACCCCTGCTCACCCTCTAGGTAGCTTGGCGCGAGCAGACAAGGCTTATCTCAGAGCGTTAAGCATTTGTGACCACATACAGTAACCCAGTGACAACACCACAAATGGACACCACACTAGATTTATATCAAAAATAGTGATCTTTTATATAAGGCTTAGCACAAGACCAAATAACGACAAAAATGACATACACAGTTCAAGAATATGATTTTAGAAAGAGTTCTTAGGTTAGCGACAAAATCATTCACCTTAGCGTCCGTTTTAACCCACAGTACCTTATGATGCGATAAAAAGTTCCTAGTGGCACTTCAGCGATGAAAATCAAGACGTAGCTTATCCGGTAGAAATTTACTCGCTAAGGCACAATGCAACAAAATTCGGCCCGCTAACGAGCGGGGCGACAGTTTCACCAGTGGTTATCTTGGTTGAGTCTGCGACGATTTTCGCAGCGATAAAATTACTCACGCTAACGAGCGGTGCGATGATCTTGGCTTGTTCTGCAACGATTCCACACAGCAGCGGCAGGCTCTGCGACGAAGTTCGCAGCGATAGAATTCTTCCCGCTAACAGGCGGAGCGTGGATCTTGGTTGGTCTGCGGCGATGTCCGAAGCGATCGAATTCGGCTCGCTAACGAGCGGAACGAAGATTTTACCAACGATGATCGGGCTCAGCGGCAGCAGGCTCTGCGACGATGTTCGCAGCGATAGAATTCTGCCCGCTAACAGACGGAGCGGGGATCTGGACTGGTAGCGATCAAATTCGGTCCGCTAACAAGCGGGGCGACGATTTTCCCAGCGCTGATCGGCTCAGCGGCAGCAGGCTCTGCGACGATGTCCTCAGCGATAAAATTCTGTACGCTAACGAGCGGTGCGACGGAAATGTTCTCGCTAAGCCGGCTGTGCGTGAAAAAGTAGAGATCTTTGATTTCTTTCTCCTTGGCCAGCTTCCCAACAGCAGGCACAGCTCCCAGAGGTCCCAAAACTGGTTCCAGCACTCTAGGAGGGGCAGAACTCACACAGCAGAGTTCAGGGGGAAGCTGGGGGTGAAGTCCTTTTGGTCCTGGGACTTCTTAACAGGAGGGCAGCTCTACTCAGGCCCTTGGAGATCTTTTTAAGCACAAGTTGAAATAAAGTCTTTGTAGTCTTTCTCCTCTCCTTCAGCAGCAAGGCAACCACTGCAGGCCAATCCCCCAGGTCAGGGACAGTACTCCTCCTTACAGCTTTCCCAGTTCCTTCTCCTCGGGCAGAGGTTCTTCTTGTCAAGCAGGATCTGATTTCTTGGGAGCAGGGTCCCAATACTTATACCCCTAATTCCTTTGTTCCTCTGGGGTAGAGGGGCCTTTGCCCAGTCCAAACCAGTTCTTGAGCACTTTGTTGACATGACTCTGACTTTCTATTCAGGGTGCAGGGCAGAGACATCAGCCGCTCCACAGGGGGTGGAGCCAGCATTGTGGTGGCAGAGCACAGCCCTATTCAGAGTCCAGGTGTACTCCTCCCACCCATCTGGATGTATATCTCTCTATTCACCACCAGGCTGCCCCAGCCTGTCTCCTGGAATTCCCCAGCCCTGTCACTCACAGAAACCAGACAGCAGATACACATCCTAGCAGAGGCGGGCTGAAATGGCTAGGCAAGCAAATACCAGCTTCCTAAAAGTGGCATTTGCAAACACAGAATATTAAAATAAACTTTACTAAAAGATGTATTTTATTATTCTGAGTTCAGGCATACTAAACTCGAATTTCTACCATGTTCCCTGGGTCTGTTAGGATCATAGAATGTAACAATTCTAACAGCCCATTCTGGCCTATGGAGAACAGGTAGCCTTACAATAGTGAAAAAAGAAAATGGCTGTAATCCACTATTAGGACATGCCACACACATCAGGGCTTGTCCTACCTTATGCTTACAATGCACCCTGCCCTTGGGCCTACCATAGGGGTGACTAACATGAAGTTAAGGGAAGGCTTAGGGACTGGCAAGTGGGTGCACTTGCCAGCCAGCATGACAGTACCAGACTGCACGCAGGTTCTGCAATGGGAGACCTTAGACACATTTTACCAGGCCGCTTCTGTGGGTGGCACAACCAGTGCTGCAAGCCCACCAGCAGCATTTGTATTTACAAGCCCTAGGCACACCTGGTGCACTTTACTGGGGTCTGACAGTAAACCAAATAAGCCAATCATGGAATCCAACCAACATATACATTTTACCATAGGGAGAGCATATGCACTTTAGCACTGATCAGCAGTGGTAAAGTGCCCAGAGTCATAGAACAGCCGACAACAGGTCAGAAAAAATACAGGAGGAAGGTAAAAATTTCAGGGATGACCCTGCAAAAAGGGTCAAGTCCAACACGACCCCCTTCCAGCCAAAACGCAGGGTAGCCCAATCACCACCGTGATGGGCTTCCCTGCTTCGGGCGATAGATCAAGGACCTGGCCCGCAACTGCAGGGGCACTCCAGTTCTACGCCAATCTGAACCTATTGGAATCCCTCTGTCCACACTCTCAGGGCCCACCAAGCTAATCCATGGGGAACCCTTCTCCTCACCTGTGGACACCACCTGTGCAGCACCTAACCGTAACTGGCTCACCGGTGTGTCCCAACAGACAGCAAAATGCTACAGTGGCCACTGACAGTAGTCAGGGATGAGACCCAAGCCGTATGCCTCTCAGGGCTCTCAAACCTCTGTGGCACCAGGGAGCGGGGGGCAGTAGCCCCAGGTGCTTGGCACCCTTTGTCCATTCTCCCTCCTGTCAGGTCAGGTATGACATCCTGGCACTGACCCACCGGCCCCAGGCCTGTACCCGGCAGCTGGACCGAAGACTGGGGTGGCCTCTCCCACATCCGGTCCTCCTCCTTGGGGCTCTGCACCCTCCCACTTGGAGTGGTACCCCCTTCCAGAATTGCCAGGGCACCTGTGGCAGGTGTCCTGCGCAGTTCGCCCACCAGTTGTTATGTTATGGTAAAGCGATTTATAAAGCGCGCGATTACCAAATAGGTGTCCTGGCGCTAACTACTACTCCAAAGAAAGGGCCGGGCGGAAAGAAATGAATTCACAAAAAGCCAGGTCTTCAGAGACTTTCTGAAGCATAGCAGATTATTGATGTTTCTTAGGTACAGAGGCAGCTTATTCCACAACTTGGCAGCGGCAAAGGAAAAGCTGCGCCCGCCCCAACGGCCCTTTTTTATCAAGGGAACAGTGATCAGCTTAGCTTCAGATGATCGTAGCAAGTGCGGTGGGGAATACCATTGAAATTGGCTTTTTAAAAAATCCGGGCCCTCATCATGTAATGCTTTAAAACCCAAGCATAGTGCTTTGAACTGGATCCTGTTCTTAACTGGGAGCCAGTGCAGTTTTTGAATTACGTTAGAAATAGGAGCAAATTTAGGGGTACCTGTCAGAAGTCTAGCCGCAGCATTTTGAAGCATCTGCAGTTTTTGCAACACATTTTGCTGTAGGTTTAAGTACAGACTGTTGCAATAATCCAACCTGGATAAAACCAGGGCCGTAACCACAGTTTTACGACAGTCGAGCGGGAGCAGAATCAAGATTTTTTTCAATATTCTTAGAATGTACCCAGTTTTGGAGGCTACCGCCTTAGCCTGGGCAGCCATAGAGAGTTTTACATCTACCAGGATCCCCAGGGGTTCTATCCTGCAACTGGGCGTCCAGGTCAAGGGGGACACCCTGAACCTGGCCCTCCAACCTAAGGTCTAAACCCTTCAGTTGAGCCGGGGTCAGAGGCGAGGACTCCCTCCCTCTGCACCCCCTTCCAGATGGCTGTACCCTCCCACCTGGAGTGGTACACCAAGAAGCAACATGGGTCAGGACACTGATTACAGATGTCCCTCCCTCCAGGTCAGACAACACCTGAACCTGGCTCTCCAACCTAGGGTCTAAACCCTCAGGCTGCACCGGGGTCAGAGGCGAGGACTCCCTCCCTCTGCACCCCCTTCCAGAGTACTGCACACTCCCAACTAGCGTGGTACCCCTAGAAGCAACATGGGTCAGGACACTGATTACAGTTGTCCCACCCTCCAGGTCAGACAACACCTGAACCTGGCTTCCCAACCCTGGGACCAACCCATGCGGTTGAACGCTCGCCTGGCGCACCAGGATTTCCCGGGGAGCACGCATGCCCCCCCTGAGGGTGACACATAACCCCTGTGTCGTGTGACAGTCTGCCTGGTGCAGATCTCCCAACCCCTGTCCATCTAACAGTGCGCGAAGATCCCCCAGGACAGAAGAGGTGTCACCATGGTCATTCACTGGGGACGCAGCCCTTCTGGCTGGCCACTGACCCACTGGTTCTTCCACTGGGGACTCCTTCCCCCTCTCACCCCTCACTCTTGACTTCTGCACCCTCCCAACTGGAGCGGTACTGCCAGACACCAGAACTAATGGAGGCCTGCTTACAGACACTCCCCGTTCACCGGACACTAGGGGGTCCCGCACAACGGGCAGCCCCTCAGGACAGACTAGGCTCCCCAGCTGGTGTTCCCTTAAAGAACCATCCAGGCTCTGAGACTGAGGTTGGGCACTACCGGGACATAACCCATTCTCACTCCTTCCCCTTAAAGACAGGACGTGAGGCCGTACACCCCTCTCACTACTACAGGACCTAGTTGGGCTGCTCTGAGCCACTTCCACCACACTGGGTTTGAAGATACCTGAACCACTCATCTTGGGATCACTCCCCAATGCCTTTCTAGACCCTTTGGACTCCACCAAAAGGTTTGCCTCCAATGTGAGCTCCCTGCGGTCAGAGAACTCACTCTCCCACAGGTGTTGGCATAGCTCTGGAAAACAGGGACTTGCAATATGCTCTCCCATAATTGGATCACACAGCCCCCTAGCAGGGTTAACCAAACTATCCTTCACCTCCCCATCCAGTGCCTCGCACACGTACTCCACACCACTCTCCTGAGATTGGCGAGACAGTATCTGACTGTCTCTGTCACTCAACCCACACTCTTCTGGGCAGTCTTCATACTCACACACCAGGATCTCAACTATGGGGGAATCCCTCCCACCACTAGGACTATGAACCCCTGTGCCAGTTTCCCAATTTACCTCAAGAACACTGGGCACCACTGGAGCTACCTCATATCCTTGAACCTCCTGGTGTAAATTAACCCCCTCCTTCAAGTCAGGCGCCACACCTCTGGGTGTGTGTACTACTTTCTCAGCACTAGAAAATTCAATATTGCTGCCACCATCTGAGCTGGATTCCTCCTCCCACTCAGCAAAGCTCAATCTCTGAGCTACACAGATTTTTTGTTGCTGGGCTGAGACACTCATGGCCTCAAGCCTCTCGAGCTCCATATCGAACTTCCTCATTATCAAGTCATGCTCCATTTGCATTTTCTTTTCTTCCAGAGCCAGCTTTTTGCTTTCCAGCTCCAGTTGCCCATTTAATTTGAGCTTTGCCATCTCCATTTCGTGCATCCTACCCTCTCTTCTATCTGCCAACTCCTCTGGAGATTGACTTTTTAACAGAAACACTGCTACCGGCAGGGGAAGGGGTTCTCCTTCCTCTTGGACCCAATGGCCCATCCAGCTGCTCCTCTGCATTATCATCATTAGTGGCATTCCTTGCTTCTACCCAGGCCCTCAGCCTGTCTTGACCTTACATCCAACATGAGGAACTTTGAATTTTTTGCAGAAGCCCTTCAGCTGGGCCTTGGTGTAGCTCTCTAGTCTCTCTTCTTCCCATTCAACATCTTCAATTTCAGAGACTACAGATGCTGCTCTCTCCACAACGACTGAACCAGGCATGATTTCTTAAAAAATGGCGATTTCCAGCAAAACTAAAATTAAAAAGGTATGTGGTTGCGCTAATGGTCTGAACTCACTAAGTGGTGTTCACCAATCACTGTACATGAATCACAAATGCAAATACAGGATCCTCACCGCTGACCACCAATGTTAGAATTGGGGATCTCTAGTTGGCACAGGTAGGTACTTGTGACAAGCAGGGACCCTCTCCTCTAGTCAGGGTAAGGGGTTACACTCCTAAAATAACCCCTGCTCACTCTCTAGGTAGCTTGGCGCGAGCAGACAAGGCTTATCTCAGAGCGTTATAGGTTAAGCATTTGTGACCACATACAGTAACCCAGTGACAACACCACAAATGGACACCACACTAGATTTATATCAAAAATAGTGATCTTTTATATAAAGGCTTAGCACAAGACCAAATAATGACACAAATGACATACACAGTTCAAGAATATGATTTTAGAAAGAGTTCTTGTTAGCGACAAAATCATTCACCTTAGCGTCCGTTTTAACCCACAGTACCTTATGATGCGATAAAAAGTTCCTAGCGGCACTTTAGCGTTGAAAATCAAGGTGTAGCTTATCCGGTAGAAATTTACTCGCTAAGGCACAATGCGACAAAATTCGGCCCGCTAACGAGCGGGCGACAATTTCACCAGCTGTTATCTTGGTTGAGTCTGAGACGATTTTCGCAGCGCTAAAATTACTCACACTAACGAGCGGTGCGATAATCTTGGCTTGTTCTGCGACTATTCCACACAGCAGCAGCAGGCTCTGCGACGAAGTTCGCAGCGATAGAATTCTTCCCGCTAACAGGCGGAGCGTGGATCTTGGTTGGCTCTGCGGCGATGTCTGCAGTGATCGAATTTGGCCCGCCAACGAGCGGCGCGACGATTTTTCCAATGCTGATCGGGCTCAGTGGCAGCAGACTCTGCGACGATGTTCACAGCGATAGAATTCTGCACGCTAACGAGCGGTGCGACGGAAATGTTCTAGCTAAGCCGGCTGTGCGTGAAAAAGGGGAGATCTTTGATTTCTTTCTCCTTGGCCAGCTTCCCAACAGCAGGCACAGCTCCCAGAGGTCTCAAAACTGGTTCCAGCACTCTAGGAGGGGCAGAACTCACACAGCAGAGTTCAGGGGGAAGCTGGGGGTGAAGACCTTTTGGTCCTGGGACTTCTTAACAGGAGGCCAGCTCTACTCAGGCCCTTGGAGATCTTTTTAAGCACAAGTTGAAATAAAGTCTTTGTAGTCTTTCTCCTCTCCTTCAGCAGCAAGGCAACCACTGCAGGCCAATCCCCCAGGTCAGGGACAGTACTCCTCCTTACAGCTTTCCCAGTTCCTTCTCCTCGGGCAGAGGTTCTTCTTGTCAAGCAGGATCTGATTTCTTGGGAGCAGGGTCCCAATACTTATACCCCTAATTCCTTTGTTCCTCTGGGGTAGAGGGGCCTTTGCCCAGTCCAAACCAGTTCTTGAGCACTTTGTTGACATGACTCTGACTTTCTATTCAGGGTGCAGGGCAGAGACATCAGCCGCTCCACAGGGGGTGGAGCCAGCATTGTGGTGGCAGAGCACATCCCTATTCAGAGTCCAGGTGTACTCCTCCCACCCATCTGGATGTATATCTCTCTAATCACCACCGGGCTGCCCCAGCCTGTCTCCTGGAATTTCCCAGCCCTGTCATTCACAGAAACCAGACAGCAGATACACATCCTAGCAGAGGCGGGCTGAAATGGCTAGGCAAGCAAATACCAGCTTCCTAAAAGTGGCATTTGCAAACACAGAATATTAAAATAAACTTTACTAAAAGATGTATTTTATTATTCTGAGTTCAGGCATACTAAACTCGAATTTCTACCATGTTCCCTGGGTCTGTTAGGTTCATAGAATGTAACAATTCTAACAGCCCATTCTGGCCTATGGAGAACAGGTAGCCTTACAATAGTGAAAAACGAAAATGGCTGTAATTCACTATTAGGACATGCCACACACATCAGGGCTTGTCCTACCTTATGCTTACAATGCACTCTGCCCTTGGGCCTACCATAGGGGTGACTAACATGAAGTTAAGGGGAGGTTTAGGGACTGGCAAGTGGGTGCACTTGCCAGTCAGCATGACAGTAGCAGACTGCACGCAGGTTCTGCAATGGCAGACCTTAGACACATTTTACCAGGCCGCTTCTGTGGGTGGCACAACCAGTGCTGCAAGCCCACCAGCAGCATTTGGGTTTACAAGCCCTGGGCACACCTGGTGCACTTTACTGGGGTCTGACAGTAAACCAAATAAGCCAATCATGGAATCCAACCAACATATACATTTTACCATAGGGAGAGCTTATGCACTTTAGCACTGATCAGCAGTGGTAAAGTGCCCAGAGTCATAGAACAGCCAACAACAGGTCAGAAAAAATACAGGAGGAAGGTAAAGATTTCAGGGATGACCCTGCAAAAAGGGCCAAGTCCAACAGTTCGTTATACCCTTATTCACATCCCTACAATCTTATGTGAGCCGCACACTCATCCGTTGACAGATTATGCAACTTCCTCTTTCAACACGAGGCTGCAGAGTTTGCTAATGTATCACAAGCATTGACAATGCCAATAGGCCTGGCTTTAGAAGAACATTGTATGGTAATGTGAAGCATTAGAAGTAAAACGTATAGGAATGGATATGTATTTGTGCGGAAGCCAAGAAGTGTAGAATCATAGTGGTGTGGGTTAAGTGGTCAGGTGACAGTTGCACTGTCAATACCAATATTCTGTATAATTTGTTTACTCTGTGTGCGGGAGTGTATGGTCTTTGTGCGCTGCAGCCAAGGAACCAGACCGTGGGTGTGGGTGCAGCGACACATATCAGTGCAAAAATCACTACAAATGATTGCTAACAAAAGTGAAAAGACGGTGCATTCCTGACATACAGCACCACATGATGGGTCTTAAGGCAGGTGTGCAAACTAGATACACACACCATGACATGGATTGGTTACACAGGCATGTACACTTCGGCTTTAGAAAAGCACAGGACTCCAACGGTGGTACCATTATAAGATTTTACTAAAGATCCTCAACTAGAGATCTGTTTATAGGGTGGGGAAATGTTGGGAGCCTATACAAGATCAAATACCTGGGGATACATGCAGGGGGCACATGTTATGCCCCCCTGTGTGCATTCACCTCCAGTTCCTGCAGGGCATGGACTTGCCAGTCCATGCCCTGCAGGAATTTGTTTTGGCGTTCCCATTGCTGTGCATTTTTTATAAGCACCACCATGGGAAGCCTGCCAGTAATGAAAAAAGTAAAAATCTGGCAGGCGGTGCTCACACGGTTTGGTGGTACGGAGTGGTTCAGCACCACCAAACTCATAATAAGGCCCTAAGTCAGCATGGTAATCCTAGCATTTGTAGCAAGACCAGCAAACCAGCCAGCAGCAACAACTAACAGTAGTTCTTGGATAGCAGACAGAGCAGCAGGAACATAGAATGCACTGCAGCAGCAGTGGGATGTACACTTCCGCAGGAGAGGGCAAAAAGATATCAGGCATGTGGCAACAGACGTTCTGCATGGAAAGGATGATTGGAAGCTGGTTAATGCATCAGATGCTGAGGAAGATTACCTAAGCATGTTTTGTTTATATTTCCATCATACAATCTACTGAATTTTCTTATAAGGAACAGTCATACCATTGATCCTACTCGCATACCTTCTGATTAAAACAGTGGCATATAGGTTAGTTCACAAAATTATATATAGATATTCATATAGTACGAAGGTAGTTGGAGAGCAAATTCTCTGTACCCTGAAAGCCAAAACCCTTTCATGTCAAATTTGTTTGTTTAACTCTAAATCCAGAAAAACCATGAGTGTATTGTATTTGTCCCTAATTGTGTTTTTTACCCAGGATGTATGTGGAGGATCGCCATTACCTTCAATACCTTTTGCTAATAGGGCGCGGCTGTGGGGCAGATTATATGAGTATTCATGTTAATCGCAGCACCCGTCACGCGCTGCAATTAACACGAATACTTTCTCAGAGGCACGCAATCTGCCCTGCACAGGGCCACTCTTAGAGCTGGTGGGGCCCTGTGCGACAATGTTTTTGGGCGCCCCCCCAATGCCACAGATTCCTTCACTACCACCCCTTAACTGTGCCCCTCAAGTCTCCTTTACCACTCTCGCTGAGATGCATTCAATTAATTTAAAAGCACACCTCAAACTAGTGTAGGGTGTCAGACCACTTTACATTTCATACACATTAAACAGAGACAATCAACCATGGGTATGTAAATCAGTGTATAAGAAATGTTACATAAGGCAGAGGACATCAAAGTGTTGGAATGGCATGTCATCCATACTGGTAGGCAGTATAGTTTAGGAGTGCTTGGTCTGGAGAAGCACAAACTCCCAATTTGAAATGTAACACCATGTTTGGGGGTTCTCTTTAATACGAATTGCTTTGTACCCAAATTAACCCTTTTTGCAACATTAGGATAATGAATGGCTGGGGAAAAATCATAACGCTCTAATCTATAGCTTGCAGAGTGCATGAAGTTCTTTGATGACAGATCATCATTTCTGTTCTATATTAGGATTTTAACTTATAAACTGGAAGTAACAAAATTACCTCTCTGACAAAAGTAGTAACCCACTAACCTATTTTCATTCTATGCACTTTGTGATCTGCATGGTGCACGTTCTTTGAAGTAGCCATATCAACCCTCTGCGCTATCTTAAAACTTCCACTAGAGAAAATTCTGAGAGTTATCTTGACATATTTATTATGGCATGAACATTGCTGGAGGCAAGGAATGTTGCATCAGGTACTTTTAAAACAATAATATACCTGCAAACAAGGCATCCCCACCCGAAGTCAGCATCTGGGACAGTGGCACCGGTCACACCACCCTAGAGCCGGCCCTGGCCCCACAGCCGAGCCCTAATAACCAAAGTAATGCAGCAAGTCTACCAGGGACATATTAAGGATTTTGGGTTCCCTGGGCCGAACCTATTTTGGGGTCCCTCTTCAGAAGAGGTTTGAATTTATGATTTAATTTCAGCCTTTTTATGCACTCTTTGGTCAGGTCACTGACAGCATACAGGAGCAATTGTCTGAATTCTAAATGTGTTTACATCTAATCTTCAGGGATAGTGATGTGTGTTATCAATATTGTAACACATCAGCAGTTCAGTAATATTACTGCAAATAATATCTGTGACACACTCCCATTTTGCATATGTTTGGTCCTATTGCGATCTCAAAGAAAACATTTTATGGCTGTTGCATGAAAAACAAACATTTCCCAGGAGAATGACTACAATAGACTCTCACACTTCACGCACTTTAAAAATAATTTAAGAGATAATGTTATTCAAAACAATCTGCTTAGTAATTATTCATCACCACAAGACTATCAGGAGGCTCCCCTAAAAGGCTGGGGCCCTAGGCCAAAGCCCACTTTGGCCATGCCTTAAAACTTCTCAGAAGTCTACAAGCATGACGTGTGCTTTCAGGTGATTTTGAATACACGTCGTGCTTGTAGACTTGCTGCATTTCATTTGTTGATAGAGCAGGGCAGATTGTGTGCCACACTCTATTAACAAAAGAAATGCAGCAAGTTTCTACAAGCACAACGTGTGCTTTCAGAATCACCTGAAAGCACAAGTAATGCTTGTAGATTTGCTGCCTTTCATTTGTTTATAGGGCACAGCTGTGGGTCAGATTATTGTGCCTTTGTGAAAGTATTCATGTTAATTGCAGCACATGACGGGTGCTGCGATTTATATGATTACTTAAAAATAGGCACACATGCTGCCTCACAGCCACGCCCTTTTAACCAAAAGAAATGCAGCAAGAGAAACTTGTTGAAAAACTTCGGTTGGTCTCTACCTCCGCCTACTGCAGAAGGAAGTGACCGTGTTTTGAGCCGCACACAAAGCAGCGGGGCGAACAGTCCTCAGCTGCATGTGCACGCTTCACATATGATACTGCGCAATCCGGGAGACATAGGTGCGTGCGCACCTTACAGGGAACAATGGTCAAGACAGACCTAAAAATCTATGTAGATTAATGACTGCTCTCCTCTCATTTTTTCTGCTGCCAGAGAGAACACCATCATTTATCTAGTTATCATAGACACTTTAATAGCTTCACAATTTCATGTGTGTTCCCCTGAAAGCTCTAGTTCAGGAAGCTGGATAAATAAATACAATTATCACAGGTGTGTAGAGGCTAAGCACTTTTTTGGTGGAAGCACAACAACTGCACACAACTTCTGCTCAATGAAAACATGTCTTCAGGCTCCCAACATGGCCCGACTAGATACAATGCACCAAATTTTGGTACAACAGAATTTGTTTTGTGTTTCAGGACTCAGCTACCAGGCTGCACTGCCTGAAGGAGTACAATCCGGTGATCTGGGCTACCAACTCTCCCAGGCAGGTTTCCTCAGATTTTGTGTCTCTGTGCTGCGAACAGGAAATCACACAACAAACTACTTCAGTGCAGCCCCTTTTTGTCAGGTCCTTGGTCAGCAGCATAGTCCTTCTTCGGTCCTCTTCTCTAGTCCAGGCAAGATATGAGTTATGGGGGCCAGGGGTGCCACTTTTATGCCAAAAATGTGCTCTTTGGGGAGATCTTGGTCATGAGCCAATGGGCTACTTGGTTCTCTACTACCTGATGACAACTTCCTCTGAAGTGGGACATCTTGGGAAGATCAACTTCTGACCCTTGGAGAGGAAGAAGTCGAAACATTGTATTACAGATTTATCGATCCACATATGAAATGCTTGAGGGAATAAAGCTTGTGGGTATTAAAATTAAGGGGCGGGAAACTGCCTGGCCCAATCAAATTGGTGGGTGTACATAGAAATGAAACATTTGGGGGTGGATCATTCATTTGAATTGGTATAACAGAGGTAAGTTCTAGTTAGTTAGACACACTTGACCCAGTTGATGCCGATGCTATGCTGAGATGCTGCTCAAATTTGCTGCAATCTGATTGAAGAATCCAACACTAGGAAAAAATCGCGGAACAACCGAGGAGGCACATCAAGGAAGGGGTCCGGACGAGCCCGAGCCGGAGAGAGTAGCACCAGAGAGGGGTGTAACGCAGGCATTACACTAGAAGAGATCACCTTCCCGGTCCTGAACCTATCCTGAATCCTTGATACTCTGATGTCTAGGTCCTCACACCATTCTAGGTAAACATAGCTCTGTGGGGTTGAGCTTTGTATTTGCTCTCTGTTCTTTTCTCTCCTCAGGTACTGTCATCATAAAGATTCTAGCTAATAATGATCTTAAGCTAACTGTATATTCTTGCCTGTTGGAGAATTTGGTGTATCTACTTGTATTCTGACTTGACTCACAAAAATTATTAATTCAGATAAACCTTTAAAACTCCTACTGAGTCTGTGATTCTTTGAAGAAAGGTTGAATGTATTTCCTCCCTATTCTAAACTACTACTAGATCTTTCGACAAAGTACATTTACTTAGGAGACAGGGATGGTAAGAATACTGGTGTAGAGGTTCTCTGAGGTAAATCAAAATTGATGACCAGCGGGATTTGCTAGCTCATTGAATGTATGAATGTTTATGGGCCCAAATTAATGTTGTGTGTATGTATGTAAAGAGCTGGTAAACTCCGCTGCATCACTAACGTCTGAATGGGACTATTAAAGTTGGTACTTCAAGGTATCCACAGGAGGAACTGCTCTTTTGTCTGGGTAGACAGGTTGGCACCCGGGAAATAGAAGGGGAAACACCAACCAAACCAGTTTTTACATGGGTGTATATCACCTACTATGTCTGAAAAACGAGCTCTTTTATATCGGGTTAGTCCATTACTGTCATTATTGCTTCCTGTGATTCTTTTAACATGATAAACTTTAGGAAATACTATTCCAAAATAGCAACTCCCGTACCAGTGATCAGGCAGCCTAAAATAGGCTTTGTTTCGACAAATATAATAAATTCCAGGAAATACTGGATCAGTTCCTCCTTTTAGTCCCCAACCCCCAATTACTAAGAAGTTATGTTCACATTCACTGGAACCAATAAATGCATTGTTATATTCTATTTTTAGTCTATGGAGACAGATTTTCACTTTCTTTTCAAAATCCTAAGACATAGCAGCATGAGTCTTGCCAGTTACCAAAAGGTCTTCTCGTTCAGCCCATTTAGGTATCTGAGGTTTCGGTTCTGAGGCCCTTCTTTGGAAATTCTGTCTCCTCTGTTCTACTAAATTCAAAAAAATCTTTTCTTCTTCATGTAACTTACATGTTTGGTTGCGTTTGTGTGCATCAGCTATATCTATTGCCTTCATTGTTAGGAACTATTCACCCATAAATTGTGAGTCTCTAGTACTAAGGACAGGGTTCATGCTCTTTCGGAATGGGGACTTCTGAAAATATTACATCTACATTTGAATAATAATACTGCAGTTTTCCAGTTCTATAAAATAAACTAGCCAATACACTACATGAAATACCATATGTCAAGTGTAAGTGATGATAAGTTACCCCTTCAGCTACTGAGTTTGGCAATTTCATGCAAACATAACAATCACTAACTTCCATTGTTTCTACAGAATGTACTAATATCTTTGCAAATACATTTAAATCAGTTTCGTTTTTATCTACAGTATGGTGTAAATCTAACTCATCTGGTGGTTCTAAGTCTACTCTATCTCTTTTAATGTTTGTTATCTCTGTATGTGCATTAGTACTATTCTGTTTGTTGGTAACCATCAAATAAGGAATATCTATTGCTAATATTACCCATATTATGAGGACTAATAATAAACTACATATACAGATCCTACAACACTTCTTTATCCAGCTTTGTTTTGGGTTTCCAGTAACGTTCGCATCAGTCATTTTGGACAAGAAGATTTGTCTCTTCTTTAATTCAGAACTTGGTATGACATAACACCTTAAGCGTCTTCTCTCTCTTTCAAGTCGGTCTCACTTCTTCATCGATTCGTTCGACATTCAGCTCCTCATCACTTTCTTCATTTAAGTCAAGATTTTCAAAATCTTCAAGAATTACATATGTCCACTCAGGACCCTTGAACTTATTATTCAATGTCTTTAACCTTTGACTCCTTCGTTTTAGTGTGACTGTGGAAGGTCCAAATTGACTGGATATTTCGTTTACTTGATCAGGGTCTTCACTGATTGTCTTAAGGCGATATTTTAGTCTCTTGATAATTCTTGGCCAATTATCACCTTTTCGACTTTTCTTAAATTTCACTGCACTGCCATTTGATCATTTTCGTCTTCAGTTTTCCTCTCTGTCTGACCTTGTCCAGGGCTTATTGTTCTAGCCTGTTCTGCCTGGATATGTTCATCTACTTCAATCTGACCCTGTTCAGGATTGGTGATGTCTGGTTTTTCTTCTGTATCCTGAACTTGTGTTTCTATGCCTGTCTGGTCCTGTTCAGGTCTTCTTACCCCTTGACCTTCTTCTGCCTGAACGTTTTCTCTAAACCCTATCTGTCCCTCCTCAGACTCAGTAATGGGGCTTTTGTTTTCTTCTGTCTGAGTATATTGTTCTTTCCTTAACTGTTCCTGCTCAGGTTCCTTAATAGTTGTGTCCCTACTCTCCTGAGTGAGTTCTTCTACCCCTGACTGGTTCTCTCTCTTTTCCTGTCTAGCTAACTGTTTTTGGCTTCTAGTTCTTATAAGTACTTCAGGTATGTCCACCACTGGGATCCAGTCATCATGATAAGTGCTTGGTTGTTCTTGGTCAGCTACCTCAGGATCTTTTATAGGAAGTTCTTCAGCTACACAACCTTCGTTTCAATTGGAACTCTTCTTCTTCAGGAGCTGGTACCCTTTTGGTATGACTTGCATGAATCCAATGAGGCAATCCTGCACACTTTACAGCTGTTAAAGTAGTAAGTATAACTTGATGCGGTGTGTCCCACCCTGGTGCTAGGCACGATTCTCGAGTGTGATTCTTCACAACCACCCCGTCACCGGGATTCAGATCATGTGCTTGGTTCAGATGTCTGTTGACTGTGTCTTCCCCAACCTGATGAGAGATAGAACGCACTCTGCAGGCCAACTCTGCAATACTCCAAAACCAAGTAATCAGTTATATTCAACAGCTTGTGTCCTGGTACACATGCTTGTCTCATTGATCTTCCCATGAGTATTTCATGGGGACTCAATCCAGTATTTTTGTCTGGAATACTTCTGAGTCCCATCAGAACAAGAGGTAAAGCATCAGGCCATTCCAGTTGGGTGGACGCACACACCTTTCTGAATCTTGACTTTATTGTGCCATTCAGTTGTTCTACCACCCCAGAAGCCTCTGGACGGTAAGCGCAGTGCAATTTTTGTTTGACTTTGAATGCTTCACAAATTAGTTGAATTATTTCATTATTAAAATGAGACCTTCTATCTGATTCAATCGTTACTGGAAAACGAAATTTAGGGATGAGTTCTCTTAATAAGAGTTTGGCCACTGTCAAGCTGTCATTTCTTCGGGTCGGATATGCTTCCACCCACTTTGAAAATAAACAAACTATGACAAGTACATATTTCAACCCACGACAAGCAGGCAGTTGAATGAAGTCCAATTGAAGTCTTACAAACGGACCTTCTGCCTTTCCAATCTTTCCCATACTAACCACGGCTTTTCTGCCAGGATTCATTTGTTGACATGTTAGACATCTTTGGCAAAGACTCTCTGCTACACTCCTGAACTTTGCGTTAAACCATAGCATCTCTTCCCACATGTGTGTCTCCATGATACATTCTAGCCATAGGTGCAAGCATACTGTCTGGTATTACTGGTTTGCCATTGTTGGACTTGGCCCTTTTTGCAGGGTCGTCCCTAACTTTTTGCTTTCCTCCTAGGTTTTTTGCTGACATGGTGTTGGTGGTTTTAGGACTCTGGGCACTTTAGCACTGGTTAGCAGTGCAGAGTGCGTGCGCTCTCTGCCCTCCATAGGCTAAAATTGGGAACTCCCCCCTTATGGGATAATTCTTATATAAAACAAAATAAGTATGGCATGTTTGGTATGTGTGGAATGGAAATGATAAATGCTGCGCAATGGTTTGCGCAGATGTACTTTTACTATTTTAGGAATGCCACTTTTAGAAGTTGGCATTTCTGTGTGCTGTGTGCCTGCCTGCATGTCTGTTTCTAGAAGTGACCGGGGCTGGTGAGGAGTGGGTGGCTCCAGGGAGGCAGGGTCAGGCTGAGTGGGAAGTCTGTAACTGGAGTAGTGAGTGGAGAAATCCCCTGTCCCTGACTAGGTCAGTGCCTGCCCTGTACAAGGGTAGCTCCACCCCCTACTAACATCCCTCCCAGTGCCAGTTGGGACTTCCAGAAACCCCTACCCCTAGACCCTTCCAGAAGCTTCTACCCCCTTCCAGACGCAGGGCAGGGAGGTGTATAAATACAGGGGCTGTGAGCCCATGTGGGTGTGCTTGTGCTGACATTGAGGGGATACACTGCCGGGAGGAACCGCCGCGGGAGCCAGCTGCTGCTCCTGAGGATCCCTGCGTGCTGGCCTGCCTGGCTGCGCCAAGGACTCTTTGCTTCTACTGGGCTTGAAAGAGACTCTGCTGGAGGAAAGGTTGCTGCGCCAGGAGGATTTCCACCTTGCTGAGTTTGATTGTTCTCTGGAACTGCTACTCTGTATGGCTGGGCTGCCCTGCTGCCTGTAGATCTTGCCCCACATTGCCCCTGCTTTCCTGCCTTCTAGCGCCTCGTGAGCGCTCTATTTTAATTTGCCTAGGCGAAGAGAGAAGCTGGTATCCTGCAGCACTGTGCTGCCAGAGCCCTATGAGGGAATCCCGGCGTGTGGGATTCCCCCTGCGCTGCCAGCCATCGAGCGAGAGCCCACCTCGCATTTGCATCCTCGCCGAGCGGGAGCCCACCCCACGTTATTGCCGCATCTATATGTATGCAAGAGCGGGTGCCCACCCCGCATGGGGACGCTGTTCGCGGGTGCCCACCCCGCATGTGGACACTTATTAAATTAAAGCGGGTGCCCACCCCGCGTGTCCTGCATATGTACTAGCGGGTGCCCATTCCGCATGTGTGCACTCTCCAGCAGGTGCCCATCCCGCTTTATACAGGCGCCTACTCCTCATTGCCGCCAGGAGAAAAATAAATCACCGCTGCAACCCAGGACCCAGCCGCCACGTTCGCGCGACGACCAGGAAGTCAGGGAAGGTCGCGCCTGGCTGTGGGCAGGGCTCCTGGACGGAAAAGGAAGCCCCGCGAGTCCTCGGGAGGGGATCCGGAGAGACGGTGAGAGCCCCGGGGCAGGCAGCGCCCGTACAATATTCCAGACGGGGCTCCCATGGTGAAGAGGGGAAGCCCCGCGCATAGCAAGGAGGAGAGCAGAGATTCCCCCCGCCTAGAGGAAGCCCCAGGTAAGTGGGGGGTTCAGGAGTGTGCAGTGTTGGTGCTCGCGAGACCGAGCACTCGCGCTGGTGGGTCCTGAGCGGCCCCGCAGGACAGCGGGCCGCCCCAACTTTGGCAGCCGAGATCACTGGACATTGGTTGCAGCGGATGGCTGCTGACTACTTCACTCAGCCCCAAGGAGTGGTGAGTGGGGCTGAGCCTCCCTTCTTTTTTTTTTCCCTCTTCGGTCGTGTTCTCCCGGGCCGCAGCGGTGAGAAGCCAGTGTCTCTTTTGCCTACACTGCAGTTACAGGCCGCTGCAACGTCTCTTCTTGGGGGCAACATCACTTTTAATTTCAGAGTCCAGAAGAGGGACTCCAGCTTTACCAGTACTGGTTTTTGGTCACAGCTGCGCCGCAGAAGCGGGCAGCTGCAACGTAGGGCAAACTGTTCTTCAGAGCTGTGGGGCTCCCACGTAGACTGTGGTGCCAGTGACTCTTTTTCTAAGGGGCCTACAATGATGCTAAGTGTGTACCGAGGTGCATGGAGGACCGGATGTGGCCTAATGTGAAGTTATGTTCATACCTGTGCAGGGGGGTGATTTAGTATGGAGATGATTCCCTGCTTTGCCATCGTGTTTAGGCCTAATAAGTATGCAGGATATGCTTATCTCTTGCATAAGGTGCTTTGTACTCATGTGAGGCCTAGCGCAAGTGTTATATGATGTTCTAGGCCTTAGATAGTGCTGAGGTCATTATTAGGCATGGGGCCAATCGCTGTCATCCGCTTATTACAGGTGGTCTTGCATTCACTGATTTTATGTCCAATGTGACTTATGCTGATATGATGCATAACGTGTTTCAATGCCTGAGGTTTATGCCTAATGCTTTTATGCCTAATGAGATGCCTCATCTGATTATGCCCAATGCTAAGATGGTTATGCATAATGTTATGCATAATGTGATTGATGCCTATTGGGGGTATGCCTAATGCTAACATGATTTATGCCTAATGTGGTTTACGCTGATTGCAATGTTGCTACCTTCATTATTTTACCAGTAGGGACTGGGGGTTTTACATTTACTGTTTATGCTTGGTGATGGTTCTGGCAGCGACCCGATTGGCGCTGCCCTGTACATAGTCCCCTGTAAATTGTGACCTGGTGCTGGTTGGCACAGTGTATATATATTTGTGATTGTAATTCTAATGTGAATTTATAATACAAAGGCTATTTTTATATAACCTTGTGTGGAGTCTCTTTTGTAGTGTGCCTAGTGTGTCGCCGCTGTGTGTGTGTGTTGCGCAAACGCTTTACACATTGCCTCTGGAATAAGCCTGACTGCTCGTGCCAAGCTACCAAGGGGGTGAGCAGGGGTTATCCTCAGGGTGTAGCTCCCTTGCCCTGACTACACCGAGGGTTTCTGCCTGGATTTGGCGCCTGCCCTAGCCTACTGGGAATCCCTGTTTCTAACAGCCATCATAACAAATCCACACACCATCTTTTGCCCTTCTTTGACATCCTATTTTTACCCACTCTTTCTTTTCTCTCATTTCCACTGCATCCTGCAGATCTTTCACCTCCTCCCAGGTTCCCACTCCTGCAAGTAGCATAAGATGGCAGCTGATTCCACATGTTTCGATTTTCTTGTTTAGGGCAATTTTATGTCTTGCACCGTGTTGGGCAACCTGGTCAGCATATCGGTTACCTGCTGTCACATAGTCATCTCCTGATTGGTGAGAAGAACACTTAACCACGGCTACCTCTTTTGGTAATTGAATTGCCTTAATTAATTCTCTGACAAAATTTTCATTTTTAATAGGAGTTCCTGAAGAAGTCAGGAAATCCCTCTCCATCCATAGCTGGCCACAACCCCATAACCATATTGGCTGTCAGTAAATATGGTTATTCTTCAATTTTTCCCAATTTTGCATTCTTTAATTAAAGCAATTAATTTGGCTACTTGTGCAGATTTGACTTCTGGTAAATAGGATGCTTCGACTATTCCAGTTAATGTACACACAGCGTAAGCAGCACTCAATCCTCCCTCCTCATGTCGCATGCATGAGCCATCTACAAATAGCTCATGATCTGCATTTTTCAGGGGTTCCTCTTGTATGTCAGGACGCGGTTTGGTGCTAAGTTCAGTCACGTCAAGACATTCATGTTCAACCTCATCTTTCACCTCTTCTTGGTAGGGATCAGGTAGTAAAGTGGCTGGATTAAAAACAGTACACCTCACTATAGTCACGTTTCCAGCCCCCAGTATTATTCTCTCATATTTTGTTAACCTACTGGGAGTAAGGTACTGTGTTCGGGTTTTGGTCAACAAAATCACAACTGAATGCGGAACGTACACAATTGACTCACTCTGTTCTATGCGCACACAGGTTGCGGCTACAGCTTTCAGGCAACCTGGTAATGCACATGCCACAGGATCTAGGGTAGCAGAAAAATATGCCACCGATCTTCGCATTAATCCATGTCTCTGTGTCAGAACTGAAATTGCACAATTACCCCGCTCATAGCAGAATAATGCAAATTCTTTTGAATAGTCTGGCACCCCTAAAGCAGGTGCTTCACACAAGCAATCTCGTAACTTGCTAAATGATTTCATGCTCTTATCATCCCATTCTATGGGATCCTTCTCTCTCTTTCTGGTCATCTGTATCAGGGGTTTAGCTAGTAAAACAAATCCTACAATCCACTGCCTACAATATCCTACAACCCCAAGAAACATTCTTATTTCTTTTTGGGTTCGAGGCAACTGCATTTGTCTTATTATTCTGATTCTTTCAGAGGTTACTCTTCTGATTCCTCTTTCTATTTGATGTCCTAAGTATTTGACTGAGTTCTTACAAAACTGAAGTTTCTCAGGGGACACTTTGTGTCCACCTTTTGCCAAGTGATTTAGCAATGCAATTGAATCAGAGACACAGTCATCTCGAGTGTTTGACGCTACCAGCAGGTCGTCGATATACTGCACCAGGACTGACTCTCTGGGCAACACAAGAGATTCAAGGCTTCTTTTGAGAATTTGATTAAAGATTTAAGGATTTTCAGTGTACCCTTGAGGCACACAATTCCACATGTAAACATGCTCTTCGAGTTTAAACGAAAATAAAAACTGGCTATCTGGATGCAATGGAATAGAAAAGAATACATGACATAAATCAATTACTGTAAACCAACCTGCTTTCCATGGTATCTGATAAAGAATCACAGCTGGGTTGGGCACTACTGGACAGCATGGTACAACAACCTTATTAATTTTCCTAAGATCTTGAACCACCCTATACTTCCAGTTAGGGTTCTTAATGCCGATTATAGGTGAGTTACAAGGGCTACTCATTATTTCTTTCAGGATGCCTTGTTCGACTAATCGCTCAATTTCTGCTGCAACACTTGCCTTTATTTCAGGACTCATTTTGTATTGGCGAGTATTCGGAGAAACAGCACCTTCTTTCACTGTCACTTTTACGGGATCTACATTTGCCATTAATCCTATTTCTTTCCCAGTAAAATCCCATATCTCTGCATTTACAGTCAGTTTGACTTCAGCAGGTAATTCATTTTTGGTTATCACTGAATATGGTGCAATTCATTTTGCACAACAGGTCTCTTCCAAGCAAATTTACAGGACTTGAGTCACAGACCACGAATTTATGCATTTCTTTAAAATTTCCAATTCGCACCTCCATTGGTTCTGTGATTGGGGTTCTAATCTGTTTGTTCGAAACACCTACTACTTGGATGGCTTCACCCGACTGGGACAGGTTAGGAATGTCTGCTGTTCTCACAGTAGACCTAGTAGCACCAGTATCCAACAAAAAAGTGTTATCATTTCCTTCCACTTTACCTTCTACATATGGACCTGACTGATCTATTGGTAGGGATGCGCCAAGTATGCACTCCCCTTCCTCCCCCCTAGGCACCATCATTCCTGCTCATAATCAATTAAGGGGTTCTTCAAAAGAAACTGCGATGTTACAAAATGTTTCTTACCACTTCCTTCTGGATATCCAGCGTCCACACTGTACTTGGCTTGACTCACAAAAGGGGAAGGTGGCAATTGACTCTGAAGATCTATACCCTGTTGTGGATGATTCATTAACACCTCATTCTGCGTCTGTGGATTTAACTTTTGATTCGGACCATTATTAATTTGTACGATTTTATACTCGTTTTTCCAATGCCCCAATTTCCCGCACCCGTGACCGGGAAACCTTTTCTTTGCTTCTTCCCTGTTCAATCTTCCCTGTGGCTTACCCCCATTACTTTCACCTTGTCCTTGCACTCTTCCTTGATTTTCTGACTGTTTATTCAATTGAAGCTCTTGCTGTTCAGCTAATTTTACTTGAGCCCACATTACTTTTCCTTCTAAGGCTTTTCGTTTGTTATCAATTTCATGCCCACAATATTTGGCATATTTTAAAATGTCATCAATGAGCTTTGATTGCCAACACAACATGTGCTGCTTAATCATTTGTGATATATCCAATCTTAACCCTGTCACAAATCGATACACAAAATGAGTCATGTCCTTGTTCTCTAAACTTTCAAACCCACTATACTGTTTGAACACCTGTAAAAGACGTTCTTAGTAGGCATGTACAGACATTCTTTTCTTGGGTTGTTCTGTCTCTTTTTACCCAATCAGTTTCTTTCGGGCGAATTTTACTCTTCAGGGAAGTGATCACTTGATGATATTTTTTCATTACATCTTCTGACGGGGCTCCTGTCTTTGAATCTCTTGGATAGTCCTCACTAGGCCAATCTATAGTAATTTTACACTCTGTCCACAAATCCGCAGGTACTACTACGTCAAACAGACCATCCAGATCTTTTAACAAAACCTTTGAAACTTTCACAAACCTCTCAACTTGTCTATACCATTCCACTGGTTTTTCTCTCAATTTAGGGAAATCATTCGTAAACGACAAAATATCCTGTCTAGTCCATGGTACATGTACGTACCCCCCTCCGGGTACTTCCCTCATCAGATACAACCTCTCAGCCTTTTCTGTTTCCCTCATGGCATATTCAAATGTCGTTCGATTTACCTGTGCTTCTTCCTTTTTCTTTGCCCACCTAACTTTCCATCTTTCAACATCCCCCCATTTTTGTAACAGAAATAACTCCCTGATCTGTAATTTTCTTCCAGACACATTCATGTTTTCCAAATCCTTATCAGAAAATTCTGCTCTAGATGGTTTCTGCAACACCTTTGATTTCACTATGTCAATTCCCATCTCAGATGCTAGATTGGTCAGTTTTTCATGAAATGTTTTTGTGTTTCGTGTGATGCGTCTGCAAATAAACAATAAATCTTCCTCATTGTATGTGTTTAATCTGTCTAGACCAACATTTCCAGCAACCATTTATTCCAATTCTACTCTCAATTTGAAAATATCTAATAATTTTGGCTGTGATTTTGGCTTTTCTATTTCTTGAGACCATCTCTCTATATCTTCTGGGGTTACTATTGTGGCACTTCTAGTTCCTGTTGAGGTTTCCAATCTAACTTCCTTTGAACAACTGGGCAAATTTCTCTTCGGAGTTTCCATTATTGGTACTCTTATGGGTAAATCCATTAATGATATTACTGATTCACATTCACTGGCTTGATCATCTATTATTACCTTTTCTTTTCTAGGTTCTATGCTTTGGGTAGGTATTACAGGAATTTTGGAACAGTTTGACTTTTCACCATGCAATGGGACTACTGGACCTATGGTCACTGGTATAGTCAATGCATCAGGATGTGTGTTCATCTGAGTTATTTCTGGATCAATTCATCTCTATTCTTTATTGCTTCCCTTTCCTTTTCTTGAAGTACCCTGTTTGCTGTGTCATGTACTATTTGTGGAACCAAAGGTGTTCTTACCATTGGGGCACTAGGGGTCATTCTATCAAATCCTTCATTATAAGGTGGAGGACTTTTCATCAATACGTCTTCTAAATACCCTTCTTCTATTTCTCCGCTATCTATCATGGTTAAGTGCTTGGCTTTCTCTGTACATTTAACTTCCGTCTGCTCTTCTGATGTTAATACAGGATATAGACCTTCTGCCACCATGGCCTGTCTCCATTGCTTCATTTGACCATCTCTAGTCTCTCGGGAAAATGTCAGATAATATTTGCTTAGGGTCCTGTTACTTTGTGGTCTATCACGTTCAAAGGCTTCCATTTCCCATTCTTCTAAGAAAAGAACAGAGAGCAAATACAAAGCACAACCCCACAGAGCCTTATTTACCTAGAATGGTGTGAGGACCTAGACATCAGAGTATCAAGGATTCAGGATAGGTTCAGGACCGGGAAGGTGATCTCTTCTAGTGTAACACCAGCGTTACACCACTCTCTGGGGCTACTCTCTCCAGCTCGGGCTCGTCCGGACCCCTTCCTAGATGTGCCTCCTTGGTTGTTCCGCGATTTTTCCCTAGTGTTGGATTCTTCAATCAGATTGCAGCAAATTCAGGCAGCATCTCAGCATAGCATCAGCATCAAGTGGGTCAAGTGTTTCTAACTAACTAGAACATACCTCTGTTATACCAATTCAAATGTATGATCCAGCCCCAAATGTTTCAATTCTATGTACACCCTCCAATTTGATTGGGCCAGGCAGTGGGGTGAGGACATCACACCATACTAAGTGCAATAACTTTCTTTAGTTCTTTTGTCTAATATCCCGCCCCTTAATTTTAATACCCACAAGCTTTATTCCCACAAGCATTTCATATGTGGATCCATAAATCTGTAATACAATGTTTCGGCTTCTTCCTCTCATAGGGTCAGAAGTTGATCTTCCCATGTCCTTGCTGGGCACATGGGTTGGCAGACATTCAATGACTGCATTGGTCTCAGAGAAAGAATGTAGGGCGCATGCGTAGTTGTCGCAAAAGATAGGGACATCGGTCACCCTCCAATGCCCAAATACGAGCTATTAATAAAGTCAGAGAGAAACATGTTAGAATATAAAATTAAATTAATTCACTGTATACCACTTACTTCTACTCTAACCCCATTTACTTAATATATTCTTTGCATTAATGGCTTAGTAAAGCTTGCATAGGTTAGTTTCAGCACGGCATGTCCGTTAATGCGAGGGTTTCGAGCAGCCATGTTAAAAGCTATTGCGCAGCTGCAATGATTTCCCACCAAGCGACAGGTGACGTCACACTACGTAGATGTAGTAGACGCATGCTCAGAACAGTTCCCGCATTTTTGGCAGCCATTTTAAGGACACTCGGGTTACTGGTTAGTAGAATACATAGAAAAGCTTACCCTAGATATAATATGTAAAGTGTAATGCAAAATTAGTACTCAGAAACATGTTGATTATAATGTTATAGGTTATTCGAGAGAATTGCATACGAGCAAGTTTCTTTAGACACGAAACCTTGCTCCATCATTAGCAGAGCTGAGTTGTCAGAGTGTAACCCTGTACTCCCCTATGCGGCAACTAGCCTCTCTCATAGTAAAAAATTAACAATTGTGAATTTTTACTGTTAGAACATCTAAACACAGGTTGTACTTTTTAATATGCAGCACCCTGCCTTATGACTTGATAATCCTGCTGTAGGGACGACTTACATATAATAAAAAGGTTGGTTTGGGCATTGCCATTTCTGTAAATGGCGAGTCGAGTTAGCAGTTTAAACTGCTCTTCCAGGCTGCCGTAGCAGTCTGGGAAACACATTTGTCCTTGTCACTTTTAGGGTAGTAAAATAAGTGCTGCAGACTCTGAGGGGTACACCTTAACCAGGTTCCCCTGTTATCATATACTATGGACTTATAAGTACATTAGCTTATTACAATTGGATGTAGACCAATCAAACATACATGTTTAAGGGTCATATCACTGGCACGGAGGTATGGTTGCAGGCCTTAGTGCACTCTCGGAGTCGAAAAACCAGCAGTATCAGTTCAAAAGTATGGGAATTAACATACAAAAAGAGGTATTTCTTACAACAGATTTCTGCTGGTGGTGTTGTATCAATGTATAATGGAAAAGTCAGTCAATGAAAAGCTTTCTGTGGTGCCTTGAAGAGCAAGTCAGAAGTGTATAGCGCTCTTCTTTTTTTGGTGAAAAAGCACAATGGGGTACACTAATGAGGAGAGCATTAAGTATGTAATTGTGTTCATAACTGAATTAATTATTCACTCCTTTTTTTGTGTGAGAGAAGAGGCCAATCTCCACACATTCTGCGCTTGTTATATTGCTACTGTAGCCGCTCTGGGGATGAAAGCTTCAGTTGATTGCTGGAGTTAAACAGTCAGGTAGAGAAGACATGGGGTTAAATAAGGTGCAAATCGAGGGCAGTGAAGAGTATTTGAGTTTTGGGAGCTAGTTGAAAGGTAGAGGTATGTTGATCTTTCCTGGCTCTTCTGAGGAAAGTTTGGACGACTAGTAGTTGGAAACAGATTTTCACCAGGAATTTTTTGTCACCTGTCATGGCCCACCTGTTCTTCCTCCACCTTCTTCTCTCCTACCATTTTTCTTTTTTTGTTTCGTCACGAACGTGAACTCTCTGAGCTGTTTTATTCAAACATGTGACAAGGGTGTGCACACTGATCTTAACAGTATTTTTTTTTTATAACAGTTTTTATTGAACGTGAAAGCACAGAGTCATTATTGCAATGTCATATTACAATTCAAGTTCGGTGAAATACAATACATCAGTACTCACATACTACATAAATTAAGTGGTTTGGGAGGTTACTATTCCGGTCTTCTCCGCATCGCCATATCTTCTGTAGGTGATGTACAAATTTCCCCCCTAAAGGCATTCCACCCCCCCATTTCCTGTCCCATTTCTTGGGGCAGCCCCCCAGTTTGTAGACCTCCTTCTCCGCTATCATGCATCTATCCATCTCCGCCACACATCCGACCATCAAAGGCCGTTTATTGGATCCCCAAAGCATTGCTATAGCCCTTTTCACCAGGAGGTACCCCAGTGCCACCCATTGTTGCTCGATTTCCGTCAGGTCGGTGGCCTCCCATATATTCAAAATTCCCAGCCGTGGTGACAATTGGAGCTGCTTACCCAATGTGTCCCTCAGTCTTTTGGTTGCATTGTACCACAGAGGACGTATCTCGGGATAGTCCCACAAGATATGATAAAAGTAGCTGTCTTGGCCTCATCTTCTAAGGCATAGTGCGTCCGGACGGCTGCCTAGTTTGGCCAGGAGCACCCTGGAGAGGTAGGACCTGTGTAGGATTTTTAGTTGTATGAGGCGAAAGCGATGGTTTATCGCCGTTTCCCTGGGGGACATTAATGATGTCTGCCAGTCGCCATCGTCTATTGGCCCTATGTCCGTCTGCCAGCGGTCCCGAAGAGTCTGAAAGGAGTCAGGTAAGTTGTTACAGAGTTTACGATAGATGCAGGAGACAGCTTTTGTCAAGAGCGGTTCTGAGAGCAGGCGGTCCTCTAGAGGGAAGGAGTCTGGTAAGGAGGGAATGTCTGGAATAGTCGTGAGAAGAACATGTCTGATCTGCAAATATCAAAAGACCTCCCCTGGTGCAAGAGCATATTTGGTTTGCAGCTATTCGAATGTGAGAAGTTTGCCCCTGTATATTAGGTCCCCTATGTTAGTTATGCCAATGGTGTCCCATTTATCAAACCCTGTGTGGTGACAGAGCGATCCCAGCCGCTGAGAGGACCACAGCGGTGTATCTGCCCATCCCAGGCGCTTGGTGGCCTTATGCCAAACGGCCACAGACTGTGACATGTGCCCCAAGTAACGGCCCCTTCGGACCTTTCGCTAGAGGGTGCCTAAATAACCCTCCCGCCCAGTTTGATATTGTTCTAGTTGGAAGGCTGGATTGCCACTAGTTGTGAGGCCCAATAATATAGACTTAGATCCGGAAGGGCAATCCCCCCATCGTACCACCCCTTTGTCAGTTTCTGGAGGGCGATACGAGGCGCCCTCCCGTCCCATAATAGAGTGCGGATCTCCCCTTCAATGGTAGTAAAATAAGTGTCAGCATGTGGGAATGGACAGTTTCGAAGTATGTACAAACATCTAGGGAGTGCAAGCATTTTAAATAGGGCTGCCCTTCCCAGGAGGGACAAGGGTAGTGACCTCCAGTGTTTAACATCGTCCTGTAGCCGTCGGAGGGGGCCCAGAAGATTTTGATCATAAAATGTTTTGCGGTCGGGCGTGATAAAGATTCCGAAGTATTTGAAACCTTCAGTGGTCAATTCATTTGTGTAACCGCGCAGCAGTCTAGGTGGGGGGACGTATAATACAGATTTGGACCAATTGATCGTGTAACCTGCATATTTGCCAAAGTTAGTGATGACGTTGAGCAGGCTGTTAATAGAAGCCCGTGGGGATGCCAAGTATATTAGAATATCGTCAGTGTATAAAGATATTATGTCTTCCTTATCCTCGCTCCATCGCAGCTGCGTATAGAAACATCACGCCTTATCCAGTGTGCCTAGCGCCTCAAGAGTCAACGCAAACAGTAGGGGGGATAGGGGACAACCCTGTCTAGTCCCTCTTTGTAAAGCAAATGTACGTGACATATGATTGTTTACTCTGACTTGACCTAGCAGCGCGGTGTAAAGCAGTGCCATCCACTGTCGCAATCGTGGACCAAAACCGAACCTCCATCGAACCAAACGCCATGGCTGTATCTAATGACAATATAACCGCGTCTTCCTGTAGATATGGCTGCCTTCCTAGGACATTGTGGACTCGACGAATGTTGAAAGCAGTATTGCGACCCTGTACAAACCCCGATTGGTCTTCATGGACCAGGGAGGAGTGGACTGCGATCAGACGGGATGCAAGGAGTTTCGCTAACACCTTGGCTTCTGAACTTATTAAAGATATGGGCCTATATATATGAGCAGCAATTGGTCATTGGTTTACCAGGTTTGTGTATGACGACTATAGATGCTAGCCTTTGATCTAAGGGAAGGATACCCCGCTCCAGACTCTCGTCATACATGTTTTTTAGATGTGGGGCCACTTTAAGGAATTCGATTGGAATCCCGTTAGGCCCCATTGCCTTCCCCCGAGTGAATAGCAAATATAGCTTTACAGATTTCTTCCGCTGTTATGTCTGCATCTAGGGCTTCCCTGTCACTGTCCGAAAGTGTGGGTAGGGTCATTTCTTCCAGGAGCTGACATGAGTTGTCTGAGGAAGTGGTGGTCTTGGAGGTATATACCGCCTCCAGGTGGTCTGCAAATGGTTCCGCCACCTCCCGTGGGTCTGTTACCTGCCTCCCATCCTCAAGTAAGATTTCAGGGACCCATCAAGCTGCCTGATCTCGCCGCTCTAACCATGCCAGCATTTTGCCGGCCCTGTCTCCAAGCTCGTATACACTGTGGATAGTTTGGAGGAGTCTTGCCTGGGTTTTTTCACGTGCAAGGGCTTTGTATTCTAGTTGCTTTTTCCGGAGATTGTGGGCCGGGGCTTCTGTGGGAGAGGGATTTTGTTCTGTTTCTAGTTGGAGCAAGTCACTTTCTAAATGAGTCAGTTGTGTATTTTGATTCCAAATATACCCAACCTTCAATGCTAGGGTATGTCCCTTAATCACTGTTTTATAGGCCTCCCATATAGTGTTTGCCGAATCGACGGAGCCGACGTTTTCAGTAAAATAATAGTCAGTGCGCTCAGCTAGGTCTTCTTTAATATCTGGGATCGTAAGAAGCCATGGGTGAATAATTATAGGACCTCGGGTAGCGTGCCGATTAAAGGTAAGTTCAACCCTGAGAGGGGAATGGTCTGAGATACCTCTTGGGAACCCCCGGGGATGTTGAAAGTGACCTATATCTGTAAGGGAAGTGAAAAAATAATCAATGCGGGACATACTTTTGTGTGCATTGGAATAGTGCGTGTAATGAACTATAGCAGGATTCAGTGTGCGCCAAATGTCAGTAAGACCCATTGCTTGGGTGAAGTCAGCCATGTGCGTGCTTCGTCAGGGAGACGGTTTCTGGGGGTGCCTGTCAAGCCTCTCGGCCAGTATCATATTGAAGTTCCCTCCTAGTATAAGAGTACCAGGGGGAAGATCTATCAGTATCTTGCCCAGGTCTTGCAGTGCTGTCTTGCCCAGCGAAGGTGGAAGATAGACCGATATTACATTCAGTGGCTTGCCCTCCCATAGCGCCTCCAATACAGCAAATCTGCCCTGTGGGTCGGTCCAAATACGGGTGGGTGTAAGGGCCAAACTCTTCCGTATAAGGATACCCGTGCCCCTGGAACCCGATGTAAACCCTGCATGGATCAAAAGCTTGTACCCCCAACTGTTAAGAGCCTTACAGCTATTACCCACCAAGTGCGTTTCCTGCAATAGTACCAAACCTGGCAATTGCCTCTTAAGGTACTGTAGGACCACTCCTCTTTTTATTTTACTGCCCAGACCATTAACATTCCACGTCATTATTGACAACTTCGCATCTTTTGTGTCTGTCATGTCGGGTGGTAGTGTGGAGCAGGGTTGGAATGCGATGCGATCATTGGTGTCGTACCTATCAACCCCAATCCTGAAGAGCGATATAGGATAACAGTATCGGTGGAGCCTCCCCAGTCCTGCCCCCCAAGTATGTGGGTGGTGCCCGTAGTCTAGAATATCGATATGGCGAAGTTAGGTTCACTTGGATGCTCTGTGCAAAGAAAACTATAACATTGAAAACCCCAACTAACCCCTCGCCCCCACTCCTAACACAACTCCCTGCCCCCCTGCCAGTGGAATTCCAACTTTCCACTTCCCAACAAGGCAGAGTGCCTGTCGCCCATCTCTTCATGTGTGAGGTGCCTGCCTAACCACCTCCACCCCCGCCGAGGCAACGTAGTATATTCATAGTATACTTAAAAGCAGTCAATTCTAGTCCAATCCTTAGGCATTTTGCATGCGGGTGTTGAATTTCTGAGGCGTAAGCTCCGTACTGGCAGTGTTGCCTCGGTCACAGTGATGACAATCATCTAGGGAGTCATCTCATGTGGACTGCAATTCCCAAAGTGGAAAGTACACATGTGGCCTATAAGTGTTGGTGAGAGCAAATGAAGTCCGGCGGCCTGGTTCAGAGTTTCCCGTCTGAGTCGTCTCCCGAGTGGTGCTCTCTTGATGCAGGAGGAGCGCGTTGGCTAGTGTTGGGGCCCTTGCTGCTGTGACCATCCGATGGTCTCCCCACTCGACGCCATCCTTCCACCCATTCCCAGGTTTCCTCCGGGGACAGAAAAAAACATGTTTTACCATCGGATTCTACCCAAAGTTCAGCTGGGAACAGCATGGAATATTTAATGTCCTTGTCGCGCAGGGCTTTTTTAACCGCTGTGAAGCTGCAACTTTGTGCCTGAACTTTGACAGTAAAATCTGGGAAAAAGGTAATATTCGCATTATCAATCTTCAATGGAAGTCCGGCCCGTGCTGTTTTTAAAATGACGTCTCTGTCTCGGAAGTTAAAGACTCTTACAATTATGGGCCTGGGGGGAGCCCCAGGCTTTGGACGCCCCCCAGGATCCCTATGGGCTCGTTCAATAGAAAAATAGCTGGAGAGATGTTTAGGCTTGAGTTTGTTGATCACCAGGTCTTCCACGAAGAGGTCCATGGCCGGTCCTTCTGATCGTTCAGGAACCCCCAGGATACGGATATTGTTCTGCCTCGCCCTTCCTTCATAATCATCCAGGAGCTCCTCCATTCCTTTTTGCTGATCCTGGAGCTGAGCTACCTGCTACTGCAGAGTAGAGGTATCGGATACAAGAGCTTTCGTGGTGGTTTCCATGTCCTTGACTCTGGAGTCCATTTTCTTCAGGTCCGCCCGCAGGAGAGTTACCTCAATGTTAATGGAGTCGATACGAGTCTCTCAAGATGTCCGTACACCTGCTATGGCCTCCATGACGTCTTCAAGAGTGAGGCTTTTGGCTGAAGAGCGAGGCGGCGAAGTTTTGGGGTCATCCCCTGCCGTCGCGTCAGTGTCCTCTCCTTGTTTGGTCCAGGCAAACTTTGCCAGTTGTTTTGGGGCCTGGGATTTGAGTCCTTTATTGTTGGCCATCTTTGGTATGTAGGAGACAAGGGAGCGCGAAGATTCAGGAAGACACACCTGCACTCGCAGCCGCCTGCGTGGAGAAAAGGGTTACCCTCCGCCGGCCTGTCGGTGTTCCAGGTGGGTCTAACAGATAAGTGGGGAGTTTGGTCATCCTTAGGCAGCAGGGTGAGTCTGTCCTGCTATCGGAGCAGTTTGTGTGCAGTCTATGGCCCAGTAATGTACGGTCTCCACTACAACAAGCAACATATGAGGCACCCCGCAAGTCGGTCACTCAGGAAGGGGCCCTCTCTTCACCAACCTTGGTACACAAAGAAGCCAGCCAATCCATGTCTCGGCTCGGCTCCTTTTTCAGTGGTGTCTCGCCAAGAGGTTCTCGGAGAGGCCAGAGGGCGTGGGGGGCCAGATTGCCAAAGTGTACCTGCCGCAGTTGTTCTGAGTGGAGATCAAGGGATCTAATGACGTGTATACTCACTGATGCGACCCAGAGTCTGAAATGCGCGCCCAGTGTTTAGTGTAGCCGCCGGTAGGCCTCAAAGCCTGGGCCTCGATTTTGCAGGGCCGCCTGGCCCCCTCGCAGCTCCACCCCCACTGGCGTCTCGCTAAGGGGCTCTCGAGGAGATCGAGCGATGCAGGGGGCCCAGTGTCAGCCGTCACAGACACGGTGAATAGAGGCTTAGGGCCTGGCTCCATCTGCATTCACTATGTTGGCCCCGAAACAGGGAGGAGCGATTGCTTTTTGGTGTCCTCGTGGGTAGGCCTCAAATCCGGGGCCTCGACTTTCCACCGGCCACCCGGTCCGTTCCCAGCCTCCCATGGGCGGCAGAGGTATCCCCTTCACGTCTCCTCCCTCCACAGCGCTCAGTCAGCCCGCCTCACCTCCATTCCGGTTGTCTCCCGAAGGGTTCAGCAGCTTCAGGGATGGCTTGGTTGTCTCGCGGGTAGGCCCAAAGCCGGGGGCCTCGATTTAATTGGCCAGCCGACCCGGTCCCAGCCTTCCGCGGGCCGCAGCTGTGTTGTTCTCCCACCACCGACTGCAGCTACGCTCGGATGTTACTGTTTCACCACTACTGCCCGGTGGCCCCCGGTAGGTACAGCAGCTCCAGGCGATGCCGACCTCATCCCCAGGGGCAGTGCTGCTATGGTCCGCCAGCGTCACCAACAGTGTCGTTTTCCCTGTTTCAGGCTGCCATTTTGGTGCATACAGGGCGTTCCGAGTCGGCAGATCTCTCCAGCCTCAAATCAGGTGCGGCACGATCTTCGAGCAGCGCCTTCTTGCTGGATCGGTTAAAGAGGAGATTCCCAATGTGATAGGGGAATCTGCCAAGCTGAGAGCGGAGATATGTGCAGATATTTCGGCGAGCTCTGTGGAGCCGCCTCAAAGAGCGACCATTCCCAGTGGTCGCTAGCCACGCCCCCCCACCATTTGTTTTTGATGTGATCTTCATTGCATACCTGCAGTCCCAAAGCACTCATTCTGTTGTTGACTTCCTGCAATATGGCCACCCTCTCCCCATCAGTGAGGTTGTGTGGAGGCAGAGCATGCAGTTCATTGTAGTGACCTACTGCCTGGTTCACCCCAGTCAGTCTCCTGTGCAGTGAAGTTCCTCTATCTCTTGTGTGAAATGGTCTGCACCATGGTGGTTGTAGATGGCATCTGGCTTGACAGCATAGAAGTGAAAGAAATCAGCATCCACAATGTGGGCTGTATTTTTGTGCTTCCACTTGTAATGCAGAGGTGTGATTAGGCAGTCATGTCAATCTGCGCAAGTAGAATTTCTTTTGTAAATTTGCCCCTCTTGTGTATAGGTCAGGTTATCAACGCAATCGCCTTCTTTGGTGTATATTGATCCAGCGCAAAAGCCGGGGGAAATAGAAAGAGTACAACTATCTTCCCTGCGTCGCAGACCCGTCGTCACACTACCTCATTCACACATGCATTCATTGGTGGGGCCCAAAACACCAACACTCATACGTCTCTCTCTCACGAGTCTGCACACAGGAGGGATGATATAATCCTTACGCTGGACATGTGGGGGGGAAACACCTTATAACCTATAGGGAGAGAAAAGTTATTTTACAAATATACATTAGCAATCGTCGCCTATAGATCCCTAATCCTATACATCAAGGCACTCCAGCCACTTGGTCGACGGACCAATTAGTTGGATTGGTTGATGGTGATTTAGAACCAGCTAAAACACATTTAAGATTCAGAATCCTTATTTCCCTTAATGAAACACCACAAACTCATATTTTCTTGTTAATCAATATTTGTTTATCTATATTTTCATAATGAAATATATTTTCATTTGTTTCGTCAAAGTTTAGAATTTCTAGATCAATTTAACTAAATCACAGAACATCATACTTACCTAAGCTGGCTATCTGGGCTCTGCATAACCAAATTTGTCGTAAATTGTCCGAATAAAGAAGGCCAAGGCTCAAAGTCCAAAGTCCTCTGCTCAGCACCTTACAGTCCCAAATTGTATCAAAGGACCAGAAATCGTGCAAGCATCTATCATAGCCTGTGGATTTTGGGGAAAGTTTGCAGTCATCAAGCGGTCAGGCAGCATCTGGACCATCAGGAAAAGGCCTCGACGACGTACCCCTCTCTATTCTACTACCCTTTTTACAATAATATCAGGTTAAGAAGATACATTTTTAGGCCTAGAACAGTGGTGATTGGCTGGTTGGGATCGTCCGACTCTTATTCCTAGCGCCTCAGTTCAGTCCGAGTTGTGAGGTCACTAGTTCACATTAGTATCGGCTTGTTCCCGTCTATTGTATGCTCGATTGTTCCCTTATCTTGGCAGACCACCAAACTGTTATCCTTGACTGGGGACATGATGTATAAAGGTTGCTAAGAAGTTCACGATTCCGTCCGGACATGCGTAGTTGACTCCACGCTTCACGAAACGGTGGCCACTTCTGGGTACGGTATCAGCGGCCATTTTGGATTAGGCCCAGATGTCAGTAAACTTAAGCAAAACAAACACAAAAGAATAATTAATATATAAAATTGATGATTCAAATGTTAACCCCTTACTAATCCCTTTATGTGTTTGTAATTATCTAGCATATAGCGACATTTAAAGCAATCATATTCACCTTTTTCGATCCTCCACGAAGGTGCAAACGTTACAAAAGCAACATAAAGCATGCGATATCTAATTATCACATATACTATTGTTAATATGCGTACAGATTTTAGTTACATGAATTATTAAGCCATGCAAATAGCAGTCTCCCACGTGTAATTTGGTTTTAATAATGTTGATTAATATACATGCAGTACTCGTTTAATAATATTATAATTAATAGATTATCTAATTAGTATTTCCATGCAAAATAGAGGAGGTATACAACATTTTCTAGTACCTGCTCCATCAATATCAGCAGTCAACAGTGATTTATTTTCCTCAAAAGAGAGGAATCATTGTTCTGTCATTGACTCCCTTTGTGAGAGCCATATGGGTCAATGCCAAAATTGCTATCATCTGTAAAAAAAGCTTGTCCGTGAAAATGAGACAAGGGAAAATAGGGCTTTGGGGGACAGCAGAGCGGAGGGAGGTCTGTCCCCTGGGGGTATTGGGAAAAGGCAGGCACAGTCTAGTTGACAGGGCTTGCGTGGGCTATTTTCAGTACAGAATATAGCCCAAAGGTATATAGTCTGACATTCTGGGGCTGCCATTTTGTTGGTAGGTGGACATGGAGGCAGCCCCCAGATAGCTAGTCATTTTGTGTGGTCTTTGTGGCAGTTTAGGTCTAGCGCAAGAGGATTAGCACTTAAGCTGAGTATTAGTGTCAGCAGAGTATGCGTATAGTGTGGGCGGTTACCTGTGGGCGGTTACCTGTAGAGTTACTTCGTCATCAGCAAGGAAGACAAGCGAGTGCGCGAGGTACTGCACCTCCTGACTGAGGCCGGGCGCCTTGATTTGTTGGTGGTTGGGGGTGCGGCTGCGCAATCGGCACGCCCTTCACGTCAGGCCTCAAGGGGGGTGGGGGCTGCAGTTCTTCAATGCTCGACAACTCATGCCATGGGAGTGCAGGTGAGTAACGTTTTTTGTAGCTCACACGTCAAAAAGTTTTGATTCTATCAAGGACACGGAGGCAAAGATATGATTCTCTTTCTTTACTGAAGCCAAAACAGCAGCCAATAAACTTTACACTACATAACCCATGGGCTTAGTATGACATCACTCCAGCAATCAGCGTGCCCCCCCATAGGGTATATAACATTAGAGCACCAAATTCCATCCTCTTTATTTGTGAACAGTTCATAACCTCAACTAGAACTTCATAACTTCTGGTCTTCCAAACGATCCTTGTCACCAGAACTTCCAACCGCTGGAAAATTGCCGTCTTGAGTCAATCCAGACGTCCCGTTCTTTAAGCTCTTTCGAGTCTCTTTGTTCTCCGTACTTGAAAAGAAAAACAGGCCATAATATTCCATGTCTAACCAGACATTTCCAACAATGGGTGGGCATCTTACACTACATTACTATAACCATCAATAATGAATATTGCATTTCAATATATATAAACTCTCTCTGGGTGGGATAATCCTTGCCTCTGTGTATTTAACAGAATTGAAAATTCGTGACGCGTCAGTTAGAATTGTTTTTATTCTATATCAGGAAACTGAGGCTTCTGATTATACTAGTTTAAAGTTGTGCAATTACCTAAGATGCTACATCAACAATAGGTTCATGATAAAATGTTTCAAATGTTGAATCAGAAGACCAATCTGCCGCAGTCATGATGTCCTCTAATCGAGAACCTGTTACAAAGGCCTTATAAGCCATAGCTCCCCTCACAGAGTGAGCTCCAAAGACAGATATATCAATACCAGCTTGACTTAACAACCATGAAACCCATCTGGCTAAAGTCACTGAAGAAACTGGGCGGAAAGCTTTCTGCAATGAAATTCACAATTGTTCTGCTACATCATATCATGAAATTCACAATTGTTCTGCTACATCATTTCTAAACTCATGAGTACAAACCTCGCAACACTTCAAACATTGCACCACACATAACTTGGTGTGGAAAAGCAGGATAAGTTACACATTTGGAATTCTTCTAAGTTCTTTTTGAAATTGGAAAGGAAACCCCCAAAGGAGTATATACTCTACCTGCCAAATCTTAGGCTCGCACATCCGATACTCGCCTACAGGAAATTAGGCACAATAACAGAGTAATCTTCGCTGACAACTGTTCACGAGAAAGACCCTCATTCACTTGCCAATTTCTGAAAAAGTGAAGCACCACATCCACATCCCACAGCCTGGGGTATCTGGGTTTTGGTGGTTTCACCAATCTAATGCCTCTCAGTAATTTACAGACTGAAGGGTGTTGCCCCACTGGCTTACTGTCCACATGAAGGTGACCCGCTGAAATTGCGAAACGGAAATTATTAACCGTCTGATATGCCATACCCTGGTTAGCTATCTCAGATAGGAAATTAACAATCATATGTTTACCGGATCCCATGGGGTCCACCGGTCGTTCACAACACCAACCAACCCATCGAATCATGACGAATGGGGGAAAGGCATAATCCGTGCCCTTCGTCCATATTTGAAGGAATGCGTCTGAGTTGAGTGCCTGAGGGTCCGGTCGCCAACTGTAAAACTGAGGTAATTGAATGTTCAGCCTGGATGCAACAAGATCTATCTTGCTTGGACCACACTTCTGATTCAAGAGCTCGCACAAACACAACCTGGAAAGACAAGGAAGGGTGTAATTTGACAGAAAGAATGTATTCAAATTGATTGCCTGTAAGTAAACTAGGGTATTAAAAAATATGACACCATCGTACAGGCAATTAAATTTGATATCTCCCAAAGGAACCGGATGTAAACGTTTGTCGAGTGATATTAAATGTGCATAAAGATACTATAATCTCCAATCAAATACAATTTGAACTGGTCTGTGGCTAAAAGGTCACCATTAAAAAATAGGGATACGAAATATAGCACTTTATGAGCCATAATATTTTCTATCCCCATACAAAAAGATAGTGGAAAAAACAATCAAGAGGGCAGTTTGATGAAAAAATACTGTATTCAAGTAACAAACATACAGCCATGTCAAATTGTAACCTTGTAAGTGTCAACCCGTGAAAACTAGGGCTATCAAATATTGGCACTGTATGGGACAATTTGGCATCCTCCTCAAAATAGGGGTGGGCGGAATTTGCGGAATTAACCTTCGCAAATTATCGCGAGAATGTTTAAAATTATCGCAAACAAGCAGAAATATCGCGAAGATGCGGAAGTTTTTTTCCGGCATGTTCGCGCGATTTTCTGCATGGTTGCGGGTCGCCAACTTACCCATGTGGCTGCTTGCGGGCGCGGCCATCTTGTTTTGAGTTGTTCTCGCGGTGCATGATCGCGAGAAGAAAGACGTGATCGCGCGACGCATGACGTCACTGCGGGCGCGAACTGTCGCGAGACAGCGCAAATGGCTAAAAACAATACAACATCTCATGGAGAACGCGACCGGATCAAGAAAACTTGTCGGCGAACGCAGGGATTCAGGTAAGGCGATCGCGCGCGCGCGAGAATGTATCATTTTACAGCGCGAGCAAGAAACAAATTATCGCCAAGCTGCGGAAACCGGAATTTTTGACATTTTCGCGCTCTCCGCGGAACGCAAAAATGTCAAATTATCGCAATTTCCGCGAACGGAACGAAATTTTTGCCCAGGCCTACCTCAAAACCTGAATATGAAAACTGGTGGAATGCTCTCAAAAGTGCCTAAAGGTACATCAATCTCCTGTCTGGTAAAATACAGTTTTAACCGGTCTATGGTTAAAAGGGAACCATTGAAAAGTAGAATATACAAGATATCAAAGCAATATATCTTCAATAATAATAGGTGTCCCTGTGGCAAAAGGAAGGGTGTGGTTTGGCAGGTCACCTAGACCACATAAGATCATGTCAGATTGCATCTCTGTAAGGGTTAACCGCTGAAACCTGGGGGATAGTAAATATTATAGCAGTATATTGGCATTTATATTTGATATCCTCACAGAGTGATATAAAAAGTGAGTAAAGACACTGTAATCTACAAAATAAAACAAAACTTAAACTGGTCTATGGCTGAAAGGTAATCAGCAATGCACGAGCCACAATATTTGGTATCCCAGTACAAAAAGATATTGGAATATACAAGGAAGATTGTAATTTGGACAGTACACATCTGTAGTCACCAAGCGAACAAAAGGCCTTGTAAAATTGTATCCTGGTGAATGTTAACCCTTGAAACCTTGAAATACCACATATTATAGCCCCACATGGGCCATTATATTTGGTAACCCAGAGGAACAGGATGTTCGAGGGATAACATAAGAAATGTGTGGAAAGACACTTTACTCTATCAAATAAAAGGCAACTTCAACTGGTCCATGACTAAACGGTAACCCTTAAAAAGTATGAGATACAGATATTATAGCAATGCAGCATCCATAATATTTGGTATACGCATCCAAAAAGATATTGGAAAACAAAAGGGAGGGTGCAGAAAAATACCATATTCACCTAGCCAACATAACCATTTTAAATTGTATTCTGGTAAATGTTAACCTTTGAAACCTGAGAATACCAAATATTATAGACTGTATAGGCCATTTTATTTGGCATCCCGAAAAGTAACTGGATGGAAAAGCTCATGGAATTTTAGAAGGAGTACATAAAGACACTGAAATCTCCTATCAAAGAAAAGGCAACTTCAACTGGACTATTGCTAAAATGTAACCCTTGAAAAGTAGGGGATGCGAGATGTCATCTTCGGGCAAAATATATACTGTAAAGCAAAAGGAATGGTGCAATTTGTGAGAAAAATAACATATTCACCTAGCATAAGACCATATCAAATTACACACTGGTAAGTCTTAACACTTAAAACATGAGGGATACCAAATATTATAGCCCCACATGGGCCAATTATATTTGGTATCTTCCAAAGGAACTGGATGTGAAAGTGTGTGTAATAATATGATAACTGCATAAACCAGGGATCTCCAACAGGTTGTTCACGAGCTACCAGGCTGCAGCTGAGTAACCCGCACATGATAATTAACTGTCAGCTGGTTCGACAATTTGTAGTTGCCTAAATGTTATCGCAGCACTGCAAAACACACTGCATTGCTTTCTGTGGGGCCTAGGAATTGGAAAATGGAGGAACATAAAACCCCTCTATGCTGAAAATATCTTCTTTTCTTTCTTATATTTTCCTTCTTTCTTTCACTACTTGTTACCTGCTTTCACTTTTTTTTTGTTTTTTTGTTTCTTTTTCTCCTTGCCTTCTTTCTCTGTTTCCTATGTTTGGCTGCTTCCTTTCCCTCCCATTTCACATTTTCTTTTTTACTCCCCACTTCGCGTTCTCCTTCTTTCTGTCTTCATTCTCAACTCCTTTCACTACTTCTCTTGTCTCCTTTTGTTATTCTTCCTGTCTTTCCTTTTCAATTTTTGGTCTTCCTTCCACTTTTTCTGTTTTCTTTTCTTCTTTCTTCCTCTTCTCTCCCTTTTTTCTCCTTTCTGTTTCTTTGTTAATTTATTTTTCCTTCCCCTCTTTCATTCCACAAACCATTCTCTCCTTTCCTGTTTTTCTCTTTTGTTCACTCTTTATGTTTTTTCTTTCCTGGTCTCTCAATTTCTTCTTTCTTATTTTCTTACTTTCTTTCTCTCCTTTATTGACTTTTTCTTTCTAACTTTTTCCTTCCTCTCTTTCCTTCTCAATTTGTCCTCTACTTGCTCCCCTTTTCTCTTTCCTTATCTCATATTTGTTTCTGATTTGCTCTTTCCTTGTTCTTATCTGTATCTACCTCTTGTTCTTCCCTTTACATTCACTTCTTCCATTTCTTTCTTTGCTCCTCATTCCATTGCTCCTTTATTTCTTCCTTCTCTTTTGTTTAGCTTCTGTGTCTTTTTTCTTCTTTTCTTTTTATACTTATTCTTTCTCTTTGCTATTCTGCCTTCTTTCAAGCCTTTCATCTCTTCTTTCTCCTTCCCTTTCTCAAGCTCTCTCCCATCCTCTCTCTCCCTTCCTTTCTCTCTCACATTCACTCTTCTTTTTTCCCGCTGTGCTTGTCTCTTTTTGTATCTTTTCTCTTTCTCTTCTTCACAGACTTTCTCTGCCTCTTCATTTCTTTCTTCCTCTGTTTATATTCTTTCACACATTGCCTTTTGCTTCCTTTCTCTCCTCCTTTCTTTCTTTCTTCCTTCCTCACATTTCACTTTCTTTCCAGCTTCTTTGTTTTTATTTATTCCGCTACTACATTTCTCTTCCTTTCTTTCTCTCCTTTCTAACTTCTTACAGCAATCTCTTCATGGATTTATTTGTGTGTCATTATCGTCTTACTGTGGCACAATGTGGCAGTCACTGCCGAGATAGGTTTACTTGTAGATACCTATGAAGTCTGCCTGGGCTCTGCAAAATGTATTATTGCTAATAGTCCTTCATGCTCTAACTCTCATAATGAGAGCTTTGTCATTGTATCTATTGTATCAAAATGAGAACATAAGTCTAAATTAGTCTCTTACTTCTCAATGATTCATAAAAAATGGACAAAATGGATCCTTGTGGTCATCATAGCATTAATGCTATATGCTCACTGGAGCAGGGCTGGGAAACTCGAATAACAGTGGTAGTTCATGATGGTTTTTATTGACCAGAAGTAGCTCTAACTACAGTAAAGGTTCGAGACTTCTGGCATAAACGCACTGTAATTTCATATTAAAGAAAGGGCAACCTCAACAACTTGATAAGTAGTTTATATCAAATATTAGAGCAATACATGAGTTGTAATATTTATATCCCAAGACCAAAAACATTGGAAAACACACATGGAAGTGTGCAATTTGGCAGAAAAATACTGTATTCACCTAGTCAACATAAGAATAGGTCAAATTGTATCCCAGTAAATAACCTTTAAAATCTGGTTCATACCAAATAGTATAGCCCATTATGGGCCATTTTATTTGGTATCCCCCCAAAGGAACCAGACATGAAAGATTGTGGAATAATTTGGGTGAGCCTGTAGAGCTTCACATCACCCCACTGAAACCCACCATTTACCTGGAATCTGAAGGCACTGCTGCCCAGCTGCCTTCTGAGACTATCAACAGAAACAAAACAAGCACTGGCAAATAGGTCTTGGCAATCCCAGAGCTATTGGCGTTGTCAACAAAGCAGCACCGCTGAAAGCCATGGAAAAAAGATCTATGGCGCAGCCAGGGCTGTCTGTGTCATAGTGCTTTTTAGGTCTCGCCTGAGACAGCGCTTTAGCGCTGCTCTGGCGAGACTTATAGTAAGCGAGTTTTGGAAGTGCAAACAGTGGCTTTTCAGGCCTCCAAATACAGTGCATGTGCGCCGTCCGGGCGCGCGCACCATTTGGAGGCCTGAAAGCACTCGTTTGCTTTCACTTTCGCGGTCCACACGGCCGCTTTGAAGTGTGAGCGCGATCGCGATCACTTACATTTCGCGGGCGCTTTGATGTTCTCAGTGAGCCGCGCGGCCACTGCGAACATCAAAGCGCCCGCGAATCAAAGCGCCCGCGAAAGACACACCCTCCCCTTCGTTTTTTCGTCCCTGTTATATCCCTGTAGATACCCCCGTTACCTAAATCTGCAGTTCAGTCAGATGGGGCTCTGGTACATGAGACGCCCACAAGCGCCCTGAAGCATTACTTCTCTCAAAAACCTGCAAAGAAAGCTGTTGGCACTGAAGAGCGCACAATTATCAAACCGGCAGATAAAGAGGCAAAACATTTAGCAGACGCCTCTCGAAACGGAAAGTGCCTTCTTCCTCTCGGCTTCATCGCATGAACCTCTGTAAATGCTAAACAGGCCTCCATTGCTGCAGTTTTAATGGAAAGCGTTTCTCTCTCTTTAACGCGGCTGGCATATTTCTGAAGTACTTTGTTTGGTGCCGCGAGCTCCGGTAAAATCATGCGTGTTCCGTCATTTGTTTTATAGAGTAAAATCCAGTGTGACATCTGATTTGTTCACTGTCTGTAGTACATATTTCGTGCAGCAGTTCCTAACATGTAAGACACTCCTCTCTGCCACTTGAGCTCACGATCCCAGCATGACTTTTACACCTGATTTCATGAAGCGCTTACGCCTGGCCTGCAGCGCCTACCAGACACGTCAAACGCCAGGCAGCTATCTGCAATGTCACTTTCCACTTGTGTGCGATATGGCCAATGCCTCGCGCTGAGGGGAGTAAGTTAGCAGCGCCTCCATTAGTAACTGCCTCCGCGCCCTCCCTCCCAGGCCTGCCAAGTTCTCTCAGCCTCGAGTGGGAGCTAAAAGCCCCGCTGTCGCCTCTTGGCAACGTAAAGCGAGATATCCCCGCACCAGGGCCTGTCCGCCGCTTCCTGGAGTGCCGTGACGTTTACAAGACGGGACGCAATAAAAGCATCCTTATCCATAACAGATAAGCGCAGCGGGCTTTTCACTTGTTCCACAACTACTTTTCAGCATTCCTTCATATCTAGCCCAGAAGACAACAAGAAGACGTATTTACAACTATTCCAGCCAGCTCGTTATTGCAATTTCAACCCTACTAGCAAAGTAGCATATGTCGTCATCTGTGTTTATTTTCAACCACCGTATAAAACATCACTTAAAATCTGGCCATTTTAAACATTATTATCGTGAAATTAGACTACTTTGTCAATTTTGCGCAACCACAAGCTAGTGCAGGTGTAAATTTGTTACAGTCAAAGTCTGCTGTCACGCTGAAAATCGTTTAATTGGTAACTGCACAGTTTATTTTTCTATCATTTTAGGCCACCGCCAACGCAACTGCACATACAAGACCATGGGAGCCTTGCTTTAATTTCTCGCGTCACTCCATCCCTTACAAAATTAGCTCGCGAGGTTATTTTGTACGTCACGTGCCAATCACCTGCACTAAATGAGGCGCACGTGCCAACCCCCTTGACCCTTCATGTAGGATACAGCAATCACAGTTACATTTTGTGGAAGGGAAAGAAAATTAGCCGATACGCAAATATTTTCTAATGCCCGAGGTGAAGACTGCAGGCCCAGGTGGGTTACGTACTGTAACCAAATTACAAAATAAAATCCAAGATCACGCTAGAATAAAAAAGAGATATCCAGGAATCGAACCCTTGAACGTTCATTACGCCACATATCTCACCTTTAACTAAAACACAACAAATCAAACGTGTGGTTTCATTCTGAAATCTGAAAGCTGCGTGTTAGGCATCTTGACGTGACCTGTGACAGAAGTGTCAGGGTAATTATTTGTGATATGAACGAGACAAAATGCTCTTGCGTGTACAATAAATCCAGCACGTATTGTTGGTGGAGTTACTAGTGGAGTGTAGGCCTTCTTGCACTGTGATAACATGAGTAGCTTTCTGTGTGCAGCTGGTACTGGGAGGCGGATTCGTGGTGCCGAGACTCTGTTGCGGTTACTGGAAGTGTGAGTTTGGGCTCCTTGGTGAGAAGGGTTGGGGCAGGAGTGTCGGACTTTGTTCACTTTGAATGCAAGGAGCGTGCAATTGTGTTACCTACCCTAAAGGGAGAGTTGTACCGTTCCAACACGGGGCGCTTGTTTGCTATATCATAACCTATAGGAGAGAGTTTCGTAAGCCAGGGGACGTAGCTCCGTGTTAGAGCGCATGCGTTGTATGAATGATGCCCCGGGTTCAATCCCTGCATTTCCAGTTGGTAATTTTTTTTATTAATTAATTCGGAGCTCAGAATAAATATACTTATATTTTTAATTTTACCCACCGGATAATGTGACATCGTGTTTCAGTGTTTGTGAGAGAAGTGCAAGCAGTGACGTCCTATAACAGCCCTCGAATGCTTTGGATATTTCTGTTCTGTGATGATTTATAGCGAAAGGAAGCGGACTTGACTAGATTAGAAACACTGCTCATGTTTGGTATGAGATTAAGGTACGCACTTCATTTGTAAAGCGCCACAATACTGCTGTGTGTTGTAGGCGCTTCACAAGCGGCATGCTTTTATCTTTAACTTGCAGTTTCAACACTGCATCTCACTGTGGGGTGCCTTCCCTCCCACCACCAAAGAAATGCCTGTAATGCAGCAGAAACAGCCCTCTGGTGGTCTAACAATGCTCCGCACAGGCCTTCTGGAACTTTGCTTCCATTCGCGTTATAAACCCTCCCCCACCCTCCCAGCACAAACGCAGCAAAAACACTCCTTCAGGGGTCTGTCCATGCTCCAAGCAGCCCTCCTAAAACTTGGCTCCCAAGCTCTACCATCCGCCTCACCCGGTCCGCAGATAGTCAGCTGCTTTGAGTGGTGTCTTTATGTCACTTTAACAATCATTTCCACCTCTCGAGGACACTATGCTCAAATGAAAAAGCTCCTCAAATAATCCTAATCTGCTTTAATGGGTTACGGGCTCCTTTTAGGCAACAGGGAGGCTTAAAATCCCCTTTAATTTCTGTTAAAATACCAGGTCCCTCCCCCACCTGATCCCTTCCATTTCACTCTACAGAGATTGGATCTGGAGCAGGAAAGAACACGCTAACCCCCCCCCCCCTTCATTACCCTACCGTGTTGTTTCCATCAATATGTACAAGTTGATGAAAGCCGCATATACAGCTCCTACCAGTGATAACGATCTTAACCAAGAGGCGACGTTTCTCTGTATTGTACCACTGCAGACTCCACATCAAACACATCTACAAACTATTCAAACGTTTCACACCACTCCAGACTTCTTGGCGCATCATTCGGTCTTCTTCCGAAACCAAGGTGTGAACGCTTTTCAAACACATTCAGCTGAAAGGGTGCCACGGCAACACTGATAACTATCTCAATTAGGAGGCTAACTTTCAGTTTATTGTAGGATTGCTGTTTCCTTTCACAGCAGATTCCTAAACAATTTAAACTGTTAGGCCACTCCAGACTTAGTGGCACACTGTTTTTTTTATTCTTTCTTTTTTTCTAAAACAACGTCTAAAGTTAATTCAATGCCTTTGCTAGTTTTCATTTTACATTTTGCTTACACAAACATTTACATGTAAAAATGCAAGTGCAGAATGCTTTACTCACTATTTTGCTCGCATAGTAAACATGAACTCACCATAACAAGCATTTGCAATGCAATAGGTCTCGCAGTTGTTAAGAGTTTGAGCTATTGGCCCTGTAAATGGCAATGCCTTTTATTTATGTGTGGGTTTTTAAAACATAAATAAAAGGCATTGTCATTTACAATGCTAATAGCTCAAACTCGTATAAATGCGAGACCTATTGCATTGCAAATGCTTGTTTGATTGTTCAGAGTGCGGTCCAAGCAACGGGGGTGGTGGGTCCAAGCAATAAAACGGGGGGGGGGGGGGGGGGGGGGAATTAAGCACCACAACAGGGTGGCGAGAAAATCAACACAAGAGGGGGCGAGTCAAGTCACACAACACAGTATGGGGTGGAGGGCAGTTGGGGAGAAGGGAAACAACGGGGGGGGGGCAAGTCAACCAAGGGTGTGGGGGGGCATTTGTGATCTTAGAGGTTGTGCACCAGCTGAGTCCTGAAAATATTTGCTATGTAAATCATACAAGACACATCCTGTAAACTATGAAAGGTTTCTTTAAAAAAATATGTGTTTACTTTGTGGTACATACGATTTACATGCCTAGATATGTGCAGCACTTACAGGAAGTAAAAAAACGCAGCAGACATGAAACAATGCAGTGACTTAATTTAGATAACTCTGATAAAATAGGGTCTCGGGCAGTTCAAATGCTGTGCACATTACTAATACCATTGCTAGAAGACATTGTGATATAAATGGAGTTTGCAAATAAAAAGATAGGCATTTCTTTTGTAAACGTGCTACTGAATTACTATAAACACTAAGGGCAAATAACTCAGCAGCACACAGGAAGACAAAAAGACAGAGCTGTTCCGTGACCACCAGCCTAGGTTCCCTGCCTGCGGTGTGCAGCCACCAGCCCATTCCTTAGCTAAAGCAAGCCTCATCACTGAGATGTGCCAGGCTGACAGTTTTCCCTTCTTCCACAGTGCTTGTGTTGCAGCCTGTTGCTGGCAGTTTGCGTTCTACAGCCACACCTCAGTACCCCAACTCACTTATCTGAACTCAGATCAGTCCTGGGTCCGGTAAGTCACACGTAAACCCACGCATTGCGGTATTACCCATAGTGGGAGGTTGTGGGTGAAGGGTGTAGACAGTGCATTGCCTCAGGCATAGTGCCTCCACATGCACATAGCCACTCACAGCAATATGCCATCTGTCCTCTCAGGAGCTGTAATGTCTAGAAGTCTGTGGAGAAGGAGTTGTCCACTCAGTTCGTGGAGCACACTCAGATGTTCTAGCTGTGGTGCCTCAGCCAACCACCTCATAGGCCATTGCAGCTGTGCGGCTGCATAGTAAAGCTCATAGCATGGGGCACCTAAACCTCCTTCGTCTAGTGGCACGTACATCTTACTGAGAGCCACTCCGCGCCTACCATTGCCCCATATTAGTTTCAGCAAACTTTACAGGTCCCGAAAGAAGACCTTTTTGAGGACCATCGGGATGACTGCGAAAAAGTATAGCAGTCCAGGTAACAACAACATTTCAGATACAGCAATCCTACCCAATGGCGACAGTAGTAGGCTGGTCCAGAAGGGAAGTGATCGGCGAATATATGGAAACGTCTTTCCCAAGTTTCCTTTGAGCAGGACAGCCACCTCATGATATACTTGGACCCCTAAGTTCTTCAGTGTCAAACTGCCAGGATAGCCATATGTCTGGTAGTGCTTCTCTCGGAACTTCTGATAGTGGCGTTAGGGGAACAAGCAAGACTTGTCCCAATTGATATGGAGTCCCGACACACTCCCAAAGTCACGGACATGACTTTCGGGAGCACAAGAGGGTCACCTTTCTTTTTTTTTTTTTAAACACATTTTATTAGGTTTGGTTCACATCCATTACAATGTACAACTTGTCTTCATATCAACATTTGCTGGTGCTTTACTATACATCTTTTCAATTGTGTCTTTATAGAGCCATTAGTGCAACGATTCTAAAGGTTGTTATAGTCCAGTATCATAGTAACTTACATGTGATTTCTTTTACATATGTGGGCAAACAAAAGCATTTTGCACAGTTTGTCATTGTATGCATCCTTAGTATATCTTGTAATCTCTATAACATGCCAAGTAAACTTTCCCTCATTTTATCCTACCTAAAAAAAGAAAAAAAAAACGTTAACAACTGAAATAACTCACCCCCCTCCCACCCATTCGGCCGTATTGTTAATTCACTCATTTGCAGCTAACACCACTTTCTGTATGTTACTTTGTAAATTTTTAACTCGAGCTACAGACTACACCTTAATAATAATAACATTGTGTCCTGAAGGTACTAGCAGCTGTACTATTACCATCTTCATATTTACAGTTCAGCATTATAATTGTGAAATTGCATGAATATCGGTCTCTTTAAGTTCTTCCATTAATACATTCCAGTCCAATGAAAAAGTTTTTTTCCACAGCCCACGCCTTTCTTCCCTTTGAATTTCTGTGCCCTCTGCAGTACCCCAACGGAGTGCGTCATTATACCAATCCTGGACCACTGGTGCTTTCCTCGCCTTCCAGCGTATTGTTATCGTTCTTTTTGCTATTATTAGCATTAGATTAAGGAAGCGGGTTGTGGGGTGCCCCGTTTTGCTAGTAAAACCTAGTCCCAGCAGACAGGATGCTAAGGTGTTGATTATTCTCCCAGGTGCTATTGTTGTTAATATGTTGTGTATTGTGGACCAGTAATTTAAAATTCTTGGGCAGGACCATAACATGTGTATTAGGTCAGCATTCGGCTCTTGACATCGGGGGCACTCAACAGCCACATCCGCAAACATCACACTTAATCTGTGGGGGGATAGATATGCCCGGTGTAAGATAATTAATTGTATGAATTTAAATTTGGGATTACGTGACACCTTCCTGGGATATTCGATAATACCCGTCCACTCCTTATCCGTAAGATCCCTACCGATTTCCGTGTTCCACCTTTCTCGAAGAGACTGTAGTGATGTTGCCGTATGTGCTTTGATCCCGTGCGCCAGCCACTTTGTTAGATGGCTGCCGTTTCCGATTAGGTACAACATGTTCATTAATTCGTGCGTTGGGGGTTCTTGTCCACCCGGCACCCATCCCTTGCGTATAAATCGCAGCATATGTGTGTGCGTCAAAAAAAGTGTATTTGGTACTCCTTGCTCTCTTACAAGTATATCATGATCTACCAGTGTACAGGGTCACCTTTCAAGTAAACAAGCGCATCATCTTCGTATAGAGAAACCATCTGCGACTGCCCCTATATCATCAAGCTCCACTGCGATGCTCGGTCCCTCCACTGGCAAGCCAACGGTTCCATCATCAGCGCAAATACTAATGGGTACATGGGCGTCCCTGTCTTTTCTCCTTGGTGACGGAAAACGGTTCAGATATTACACCTCCAAGCGCACCGGGGCAACAGGACTAGTATACGGTAGTGTCACCCACCGGAGGAAGAGTGGGCCCATGCCCATGTGTTGTCAAAAAGCCTTTTTCATGGCTAGTGATGCCACCCATCCCTCTGTCCTCCTGCATCTCGCTTAGTTCATGGTATGAAAGAGTCTTCTCAGATTGCGGGACATGTTCCTCCCTGGTACGAAACCATTCTGGTCTGGGTGTACCAGTGTCCCCACCACCTCTGTCAATCTGGTAGCCAAAATCATAACCAGCACCGTGTAATCTAGGTTGCGCAGCGATAGAAGAGAATAGGAAGTCACATTCAGGGGGACGACGGAAGCACGACTATCACTGCCTCCCTCATGGAAGGTGGAAGATGCTCCTGGGTCATAGCCTCCTCATACACTTTCAGCAATTTAGGTGCTAGCGAAGTCTGGTAATAGGCATTGAAACCCATCGGTACCCAGTACCTTAGCACGTGTCATGTGTGTAATTGCCCCTTTGATTTCTTCCAAAGTCAACAGACTATCGAGTCCTGTCTCTGCAGGGGACTAATCATGGAAGTCTGTATCCTTGCCAAGTATGATTTGGCTGCGTTCACTGTTACCCAGGCAGTATCTACATAGAGCACTTTGCAGTACTCCTCAAAAGCTGGATTAATTTCAGCCTGTGAGTTTACTATGTGCCCCAACCTCAGATGGACAACCGCAATCGGGCAGCTCAAGGATTCCGTCAGTCAGTAGGCAGCCCACTTTGTCTTCCTGTTCGTGCTGCCTTTGAAGAAACGACTTATAGTCGAAGTTGGCCAGTCTGCCTAATAGTGCCGTTTAGCCTTCCCGCAAGCCTCTCATATGGTGGCTAGGCCTGTCCATTATGTCCTCCCACTCAAGTGCTGATGTGATCTTCTGTTGCTAGTACTTAGGATGTGAGGCCCTTCCACACCCCATAGACTGTTTTCAAGCATAGCCCTCTCAGGATTACCTTGACTGCATCCCATTTGATCAGTAGTCCCGAAGCACGCCCCTTGTTATACTGAAAATAGCGCTCTATATCATACCCTATTTGGGCGGTGAACCGGGTGTCCTCTAGTGCAGGTGTAGGCAGCCGTAGTGGGGATATTTTGGCTGGGCCTACCCCATGTGAGTGATATCAGTTGTGTATTATGATCTGAGATGGTGCACCCCAAGTAATCTGCCTGCATGCACTGTGTAATCAGTGTGGGGGAACCAAACATCATATCCAGTCTGGAGTGTCAGACGTATACAGATGAGTAATGGGAAAATCCCCTGTCTGCTGGTTGTAGTAACCTCCAAATGTCCTCCAGCTGCATGTTGTGCATTCATGTGCAAAAGTGGAGTGAAACCGTGCCTGCCGGCGCCTTTGGGGTTGAAGGAGCAGTTTTATCAATTGTGGGGTTCATGACTCTGTTGAAATCTCCGCACCAAATAGTGGGAACCGTAGGGTTCCCTGCCAGTGTGGGTGTCAGGGATGTGAAAGGGAGCCTGAGCAAGGGTAGGAGCACTGCTAATCGCACGTCCACCTGTTGGCGAGCAACATATTGCTTGGTTGCCTAACCCGTACAGCCACAACCCCACATCAGGGGGTCTCGCAATTGTGGGTCTCCTATCGCCTTGGGACCTCATTGACCCCTACTGGTGACATACTATTGTTACTTTCACTGGCCACTGTAGTAGAGAAAATTCCGCTCATTTCCTCCTCACCACGGTCCTGAAGAATTGCCACCGACCCATTAGGGGCGTCAGGCAAGAAATATGTCGACCTATTGACACATCCCTGTGGATCATTATTATCCTGACAGGGTCCACTTATTTTAATTAGGTTGGTATACCACCAGAATAAATTTGATCCTTATTGGTAATACCAAACCTATTTTAATCCACTACACCCCTACTCACTACACTTGCTTCACTTACCCCCACACACCTATACGGCTGTCTCTTAAAAGATCTCCGAAAAAGAGCCCCTACGCGGGAGCCCGTCGGGCACTGCAGCGCCGGCCCGACGAGGAGCACAGCCCAATGATGAAGCATGACACCTTGCTAGGTGTGTGAGGGCATTCAATAAGAGACTTGTCTCTCCCCCATTTTCTCCCCCCCCTTCCCCCTGAGGAACTGCACACCTTTGGTCTTGATGTGAAAAAGCCTGCCTGTCCTATATTTGGGGCATATATTGTGACCAACTTCAAGGCAAGGCCGTCTAATGTTCCCCAACAATCATAAAAAAGTCCTCTGGGTTTAGCTTGGTGTGAGCGACCATATAGGGGACTCACAGGGCAACCCACACTAACACTTCCCTAGTGAAACTAAATCCGAAGATGTCCTCTGGGGGAAAAAAAGAATCCCGTGCTATTTTAGCTATCATTTAGCATACATTCACCACTACTACTCGGTCACTCATAGGCGTATCTGTATTGGCACACAAATTCCTCACGTAATGAAAAAAAAAATTTCACTTCAATTTATTATATAAAACTTTACACATAGTATTTTAACAGACATCAATAATTAAAAGTTAAAAGACCTTTGTTGCTACATTTGGTCACAATAAAAACATATATGTAAAAATGCAAAATTAAAAAACACAATATGACATAATCCTATCTATCACTGTCTACCAAGGTACTCTTCAGGGAGAAATACAATAGACAAAAATATCTGTCATTGATTACCACATTCAAAACTGACAGTTAGACCAACTTGTAAGGTGTTTCAATGTGAAGCATCAAAGTCTACTGTCCATCGGTATATGGGAAAAATTGTGGGTTTTTTTGAAGGGCGTCGACGCGTTTCGAAGGACTATTCAGATTATGCCTTCTTTTTCAAGACCAAACATTATTTTTCAACTCCCGTACTACTATTGGAACAGAAAACGTGAATGGATAAGGAGCAGTCGGGATAGCCAATTAGAAATAGAGAGACAAATGAGTGTATGGTAAGCGTGATGACGACTAACGCACACTCCAAAATAAAGAGAAACTGATGTAGGACAAATAATACACTAGACGACACCGTGACAGACGCAGATAGACGCCGCCGGTTATCGGAGCTACAACCAAATAAACGGGTAAGAACTTGGTGAGCCATACCCTAGATAGCGAGATAGCAAGAATAGGAACTAGTGAATGTATGTAAAACCAAAATAAGAGGGTGACCATAGGGAGGAACGAGGAGAGGATAAAGATAGAGAAACGCAGGAATAATCCCTCGCACTATGTGACCCCCGGGCTCTTTTCCTTTATTATAGAAGAACTGTAGACGGGTCTGCATATCTATATTTGAGGTGTAGTTTAAAAAAAAACAACTTTTGAGTAGCAGAATGGTCACCATGCGAGTGGGGTGAAACAATAAGAAATTGAAAATAGTGATAATGATTAAGATAGTGTAAAACAAGGCAACCAAAAGGAAAATAAGAGTTTATTCACATATCAGTTGGACATTAGAAAAAATGAAAGGCAGATTATTAATTGTTTTGCCCAGAGATTTCTACCACGGATTAGAAAAACAGTTAAAGTGAGCTAATAGTAGTGTTCCATTTCGTTTTGTTTTTATCGACTCAAGGCCCCAAAACAATGAGACTGGGAACACGGAGCGAAATAAATAAGTAGCTAAGTTCCGCAAGAAATACAGAGGAGAACGGAAAACGGCTTCCCGCCCCTCTGTTTCATTAAACGAAAGGAAACAAGGGAGAAACGAGGATATCCGACAGAGAGAACGAATAGGAATTCAAAATAAAAGAACCAGGTAGATATCATATTAATGAAACATAACAACGTAATTAGAGATTTAATCATTATGGGTAGACTAATGATTTCTGGTCTCCATAGGATTTATCACAGCAACCTGGGATCACGTTTCCAAAAGAATTAAGGCGGCCAACAATCAGAAACAAATAGTTGGTTCCCCACATCATAAATACGGGAAGAGGTAAGGGGGAGGACGATATATCCTCTCTGCTCCTAGATTAAAAATAATTTTTGAACCTTGAACTTTATCACAATAGTTGGAGGATTCGGGTGCACTATAGCGAGATTGTGAGGTTTGATCATATGAATTCCCATCTTCAAGATGGCGAGAGCCCGGGGATGTGCTTCACCTCGCCTCCCCACCTGAGGGGTGGGGTTGGCAGGCTGGCACATCCCCTGTCCTTATTTGGGGTTTCTGGCCAAGCTTCCCGCCAGAGTGGGGGGTTGCAGTGGCCTGGGGAAGCTCACAGAGGCGGCATGCCTTTGAAGCTTCCCCCTGCCCATCCTGGGGGAGGAGATTTAGCACCTCGCCCAGGATGTGCATTGTTGCAGGCCCAGGAGAGCAGGGGCTTTCCTACCCAGGGGTCCAGCAACATGTCTGCTGTGTGGCAGCATAGGCAGCCTCAGAACAGACGTGGATTGTGGGTTAGGTTTCAGGGGGCCTCTCTAAGATGCTGTTGTAATGGCTTTCTTAATTGTGTTCTAATATGTATCTGCATATCTCGCTCTGAGTTGCTTGGTGTTCTGGAATGTCAGGACCAAGCTAGATGTAGAATGTTGAAGGAGGGAGAGATGATTAACCTGTTGACAGTTGGGTGGATGAGCTGTTTATACCTACAACTGAGAATAAACCTTCTACTTCCTCCATCAAGCCTCAACTTCATTCTTCCTTTCAAGGGACTTCTATTTAACACTGGCGACGACTGGGATCATCATTCAGCTCAACTCCAACTTCTATCCTTTTTCAACGCTCAAGAGGAAAATCGGCATTAAGTAAGGTCTTACTTAGCTTCCTCCAAGAAAGATTTGGGCTACTCATCCATATTTATCTTCACTTCCCAATCCTGAGACTATTGATCGCATTTGCTGCCATAAAATTTCTGACTAAAATCTTTTGTGAGAGGTGACTGATTTGGAGCTCTCCGGCCTCGTGTGACACCCGCTTGAATGTGTTTCACTCTTGGGAGGAGACTGGGCGTTTAATGAAGTTTCCCTCGTTTTGGCAACATTTGCTTATATATCTCTAAAGGTTAAAAGGGAAAAAATCAGAAGAGGAAGATGTACGTTAGCCCTCGCGCGTTCACGCGCGTATCTCAGTAGTTCCCTTACTTCTTTACAGTGACGCTGCGACGTTCCGACTCTCTCTCTTCCATCTTTACCAGGATACGAGTCTGAAACGCATCCTGACGTGAGGTGGAACGCAACGCTAATGTTTGTTTTCTCACCCTGGATTGGCTACTTGACAAGCTTTGCCAGGATTCGCCGGATCATCAAGCGAATTGTATGCAGATTGGAGGAGACAGACAACAAACGTTGCTAGGTTACATTTAACATTAACTATCATTTCAGTGGCCTGCATTACGGAACTACGAGTTTATTTTCTTTCTACATATTCAACGCTGATGCTCAGACTTCGCGTTCAAGTAAGACATGGAGCGGTTGACATTATAATTCAAGCGTGTCAAATCTTAGCTTGATCACAGTTAATTACATCACTGACACGCACAGTTATTTCTCTTGAGGTTTTGCGTGTTGAGAGTCATTTGTTCAACAACGCTGACACGCACAGCTGGTTCTCATATATCTTAATTGTGTTCAGCTGTTTACTAATTCAAGTTGTTTATAAAATTAGGTGTAATTGGCAGGATGAGGTCTCATTCTTCCTTTCAAGGGACTCTTTTCTCTCCCAAACATATCTAGCAAGTACTCAATTCTAATGGGGTTCTGCACTGCACATTAGATATTACTGCTTCATGTGATACATACAGAGGTCCATTCTGTTGCAGAGTATATGTATTAGTACTGATTTTTTTTTTTTTCTGGGTTTTTTCACTGACATTTCACTCTTTATTTTTTTTTAAAATTTCTACAAACAACCTTTACCATGCAAAATGTCACAGCAGCTCCTTTCTTTCTACAATCCCCAGGTGAGCCTTCCATTAAATGGTCCAAATGGAAGAAAGTCTTCGAGCGCTATGCTCGAGTATGTGGTACTTCTCTAAGTGTGGAGAGAAAGACTGCTTTATTGATGCACTGTCTTGGATCTGAGGGGCAAGATGTATTTGACCATTTGCCGGATGTCCCTAGTGGAACGGCATCTAGTCTTAATGAGTATGAACAATGTATTTATAAACTGGATGCTCATTACTTACCAAAGGTTAGCACTATCTTAGAACGATATCATTTTGGCAAGCGTATGCAAAAAGAAGAAGAAAGCATAGAAAATTATATAACAGAACTTAGACGCTTGGCTTCCAGTTGTAAATTTGATGCCCTAACGGATGAAAGAATACGGGATCAATTCATGCTTGGTTGTGTATCTGAAAAAGTACGTGATGAACTTTGGTTGAAGGATGAACCTTCTTTGGATGAGGTTCTAGTAGTAGCAAAGAGAATAGAGCACTCTCTTCAATGTGTAAAGGTGATCAAGAAAGATCTTAATAAAGAGGTGTCAGTAATTAATACCAACTTAGATTCAAAGAAGGAAGCAGATAGGGGTGACTCTCAAGCAAAGTCACAATTTAAAGAAAAAAGTGCAGGTAAACCTCGCAACAATCCTAACAAAGGTGGGAAGTGTTACAGGTGCAATAGCACTTCACATTGGGCAAATGACAAGTCCTGTCCCGCTTTAAATGTTACATGCTCTCATTGTAAAAAGAAGGGCCATTTTGTGAGTGCCTGCAGGTTCAAAAATCTTAAACAAAAAGTAAGTGAAGTTTCTGATAGTTACACATCCGATCAACATGATTTTGAGTGTGGACAGATTGTAGTCCAGGTTGGGGCTGAGGGACCTCTTGATTTCATTCTTGTGGAAGGTCACAGAACCAAAGTATTGTTTGACTCTGGGGCCAAAATTACCATTGTTTCTAGCAAATTCTTTGAAGATAATTTGAGTGGGAAAATCAAATTAATGAAACCAGACATTCGTCCCACTGCATATGGCGGAGATCCCATTGAATTAAGGGGATATTTTAACGGACTAATTGAGTATGGGGAGCGTTTCACTCCTGGGAAAATTTACGTTTCTAAAAAAGGTGATAGCATCATCAGCTGGTGGCATCAAAAAGATCTGGGTGTCATGTTAGACCCGAACAATAATCCTCCCATCATTCTTAAAGAGAGAGGTAGTGTAGAGTCTGTGGTGGAGAGTTCTTCGCTACAAACTCTTTTGATAAGTCAATATCCACTAGTGTTTGGTGATAAGCTAGGCTGTCTTAAAGGTTACTGTCACAAGATTAAACTTTCTCCAGGTTCAATACCGGTATCCTGTAAAGTCCGTAACGTTCCGTTCACTGTCAGAGAGGACATGCTCAGAGAATTGAACAAACTAAAGTCCCAAGGGATTATTGAAGAGGTAGAAGGAACATCGTGGCTTGCTCCGGTGGTGGCCGCGAGGAAGCCTGACAATTCTTTGAGGCTCTGTGTTGATCTCAGACAACTCAATAAATGTGTGCAGGTGGACAAGTATCCTCTCCCAAACATTTCTGAGCTGTTGAGTATGGTGGGTGGGGCGAAAATATTCAGTACCATTGATCTAACATCAGCGTACCACCAAATTTTGCTTGATGAGTCCTCAAGGGATCTAACTGCTTTTATCACTCCGTTTGGAACATTTAGATTTATTAGACTTCCGTTTGGGTTAGTGTCAGCTGCCTCAGTTTTTCAACGGGTCATGGATAAGGTTTTAGTCAACATCCCTGGGGTTTGTGTGTACCAAGATGACATCTTGGTACATGGGTCTAATGTTGCGGAGCATGAAAGAAGGGTTAGGCTTGTGCTGGACAGACTTACTACTCACAATTTAACTATTAAAAAAGAAAAATGTAGATTTGGCCTCAATAAAATTGATTATCTGGGTCATACTATAAGTGCGGAAGGAGTCATTCCTAAAGCTGAGCTGGTAAACACCATTAAAGATCTTGTAGTTCCTTCTTCCAAGGAAGAGCTCATGAGATTTTTAGGAATGGCTGAATACTACAATAAGTTTGTAAAGAATTTTGCTGATGTCACGTTTAACATGAGAAATTTGCTAAAGAAAGGAGAAAAATTTGGTTGGAATAGTTTGTGTGACAGAGAATTTAATGACATGAAAGTAAAATTACAGAATGCTCCTAATCTCAAGAATTTTGACCCGAGCAAGAGCTCTATCATTTCCACTGATGCAAGTCTGAAAGGGATTGGTGCAGTCTTGTATCAAGGGGAAGTTTTGCCTGAGAATACCATCATGTTTATATCTAGGTGTTTGAAAGGGGCTGAATGTCGTTATTCAGTAATTGAACGCGAAGCCCTTGCTGTATATTGGGCAATTAAGAAACTGAAAAAGTTTTTGTGGGGCACATCATTTGTCATAAGAACTGATCACAAGCCTCTTTGTGAGGTACTAACTAAAAAAGGCATTGACTCTGTATCTCCCAGAATCTCAAAATGGGTGGTTGGTTTGCAGGGGTTTAACTTCATTGTTAAACATGTTCCTGGTCCTGATAACATTGTGGCGGATACTCTTTCGAGGTTGGTTCCAGTTGATCAATCAGACACACTAGACACAAATTCGGATCCATCTTTTAGTCATCCACAGGACTTTGTCTGTGGGGTGGATTATAAAGTAATTTCTCGTGAGAGGTGGCTAGATGCTTGCTAGTGTGATACTATCATTCAAGAAGTATCTAAATTGATTTGCGATGGCTGGCATCATAAAGGTCAAGGTGGTGTATCTGTGAGAGATTTCTGGTTAATTAAAGATGAACTTTCAAGTTGTGAGGGGCTTTTGTTGAGAGGCCACAGGCTGGTACCTCCGGTTTCTTTAAGGAAGGAAATTTTAGATTTGGCACATGAGGCACACTTAGGAGTATCCAAAACTAAGGAGCGGGTACGTTCTAGCTATTGGTGGCCAGGTCTGGACACACAGATTGAACATTTGGTTAGGGAGTGTGTTCAATGTAATCTCAGCGAGAAGGTCTTGAAAACTAGGACACAACCCATGGAAAAAAGAGTTCGTCCGCGTGGCCCCTGGAAGGATATTGCTCTTGATATTTTAGGGCCTATTCATGGAGATGGTTCAGACACGTTTATTATTGTGGTTATGGATTTGTTTTCAAGGTGGCCAGAAGTATCCTTTGTGAAGAATATAAATTCAAATACGGTGATCAAATATTTGAAAGAAATCATTGCTAGGGAAGGAATTCCTGAGACTTTACTCACGGATAATGGTGTACAACTTGTTTCTAGAGAAATGGAAACCTTTCTCAGCAATTGTGGCATTATTCATAAAAAATGTTCTTTGTATCACCCGGAATCCAATGGCACGGTGGAAAGATTTAACAGGGTCTTGAAGGAAACTGTTTCTTTAGCAAAAGCTAATGGTCTTAATTGGCAGGATGAGGTCTCAAAAAGGGTGTGTGTATATCGTTTCGCCCCGCATACCACTACAGGAAAGTCTCCTTTTCTTTTGTCTCGTGGAAGAGACCCTGATACGTTTTTAGATCCACCGTGGGTGAATAAGTTTCTTTCTAGCGAGTTTCGAAAGGTTGATTCTACATCATGGCAGGAGAAGGAGGATTTGAAATGTTCCAAGAGTAAAGAGAACTATGATGTTCGGCATGCTGTTAAGTCCACAAAGATTTTGGTGGGTGACTGGGTTCGGATTAAAAGACCTGGCTTTGCTGTTTCAGGATCCAAATTCACTAAACCTTTAAGGGTAATTAAGGTTTTCAACAATGCGATAAGAACAAGTGATCACAGGGTATGGAATCTGGGTCGTGTTGCTCTATGCAATACTATTGTGGGATCAAGTTCTCCTCACAACATCACGGAGGGAAAAGTGGTTCCTGAGGTCATCATGAGGCCCAAGAGAGCTTCATGCCCTCCTTCTTATTTGAAGGATTATGTCACATGATTAATATCACATGATGGTAGATGTGTATAAAGATGATGTGTTGTGTGTTTTCTGTAAAGTGTAAAGGGGGGAGATATGTTGTAATGGCTTTCTTAATTGTGTTCTAATATGTATCTGCATATCTCGCTCTGAGTTGCTTGGTGTTCTGGAATGTCAGGACCAAGCTAGATGTAGAATGTTGAAGGAGGGAGAGATGATTAACCTGTTGACAGTTGGGTGGATGAGCTGTTTATACCTACAACTGAGAATAAACCTTCTACTTCCTCCATCAAGCCTCAACTTCATTATTCCTTTCAAGGGACTTCTATTTAACAGATGCCCTCTGTGGTGCTTGGTACATTAAATCCCACACTGGCATCAGTGTGGATTTAATGTGCTAAGCAGTTTGATACCAAACTTCTCAGGCTTCAGTGCTGTCATTATGGTGCTGTGGAGTTCGTGTTTGACAAGCTCCCAGCACCATGTACTCTTAAATGGCAGCACTGCACTTACAGGGCCCAGAAATGGACCTGGTTACTGGAGGGGCACAGGGCTCCTGCCTCTGTGCCCACACCACTGGCATAGGGCACCCAGCTAGAGGGGTGGCTGATGTATGCCAGGGCAGTGTAGTTTGTGGGCATGGCACACAGGGATATGTGCCATGTCGACTCTTGGTTTTTTCTTGTACCCAGACACCCAGCCTGCATGGGCAGTGTGTGTGTGTAAGGCTACAGGGCCTCTAAGGGTGGCACAATGAGTGCTGCAGCCCTTTGAGGCCTTCCCTGATCACAAGGCCCTGGGTACCTAGGGTACCATTTACCAGGGGCTGACATGTGGCCAGAGTTTGCCAAATTGGGTTTTGTGTTTTAGGGAAGGAACATAGGCCCTGGGCACCTGATTGGCAGGAGTCCAGGGCACACTGTGAGAAAGTGGCTCTGTATATACTGTCCCCAAATAGGTACAGGGTGTACAGAGTCCACAGTCCCCAGACTTTTGGCAGAGGCTAAAGTTAGATATAACCTTACTCTCTAAATTGGTAGCTTGGTCGAGCAGTAAGGTAGTATCAGAGGACAGTGTAAAGCATTTGTTGTACACACTCAGTCAGCAAATGGTCTCACACACTCAATAACTGAACTCTAGGCCAATGGTTTATATATAAAAAATATATGCTCGATTAATTTTAGAACCAAGAATTGGAATAAAAATATACTTTCTCAGAATGAGATGCTTTATATAAATACTTTTGCAATATGCAATTGACTTTTGTAAACAGTTACAAGTGGTTGCAAGAGACAACACTATTTTTAAACACAATAATGCATTGAGTTCAATGGAAGTTTCAAGTTATTTGCCGCAGATTACTTTTAGGATTACTTTTGGAATTCCAGGACTGGATCCTAGATTCAGTCCTGGGTCAGTACTTAGAATCAAGTGATAAAAGTCGACTTAATTGCTGTGATGATTTTTAGACAATATTTTGCTATTTTAAAAGTTGACACAAAAAATATTTCATAGAAAACAGTCAATGATTCCCTATGGAAGAAAATTCAAGTTGCAGGTATAGTATGTTATCGTTACTTTTGTAATCCAGTACTGGGTGCCTAGACTCAGTACTCGGACCTTTATCCAAAACAGGTAAGCAATTACGTTTTCAGAAGTTATACGATTTTTAAAGAATATTTAAAGTTTGCAGAAATTGAAACTTAGAAGAAATTTCACAGAAAAACAGTCAATGATTTCCTATGGGAGATAATTGGGTTACTGGTAAGTACAGTTGTAAGTATTTTTCAGAGTCAGTGCTGGGCACCAAGATCCAGCACTGGGAGCTCACCTAAGAGCAGGTGAGTATTTTTGTTTTCGTTACTCGGCTGATTTTTGGTGAATATTTTAAGATTTGAAAAGTCCACACTTTAAAGAAATTTCAGGAAAAGGCCAGTCAATGTTACCCAATGAAGAAAATTGAGTTATCGGTTTAAAGGTAAGTACTCGACTGGCAGAGTTGAGGTTCTGGGCATAAACTCAGGGGTCCCCCAAGGTCAGGTAGGTACAGTTGGTTCACCCCCAGCGGCACTAGGGCGGCCGGGTGCAGAGAGAGTTAGGACAATGTTATCCTATGAGGGATAGGGGGGCCTTGGTTGGTGGCTGCTGACTAGCAGGCCATGCGGCTGTGGGAGCTGGGCTCCTGGTCACCTACTCAAGGCAAGTGGGGAAGTAGATAGGTGTAGAGGTTGCACTGCCAGGGCCACTCGGGCGGCTGGGTGCAGGGTGTTTTTGAGCCTTCGGGCGCTCAATTGATTTCAATGGGAAATCTCCGGTTTGGAAAAAGACTGTAAGCTCGGGGAAGAGGATTCTTCAGGTGCCACCACCACTTCGAGAGGTAAGTTGGGTAGTTGGAGGATAGGTTGGTACCCCGGGATTGGGCACAGGGGACCACGGGGCGCCGGGTGCAGGAGTGCCTTTTGGTGTCGGGAAATCTTACCCTCTGTTGATCGCGGTTGGGGGGGCACCTGGTTCTGAGGCTGCAGGCTTCTTCAGGAGTGTCGAGGGAGGTCCTTAGGTGCCGGACTCGGGGTCACAGTCGCCGTGGGGTCGTCCTCGTGGTCTTTGTTCACTGCGGCACAGGCCAGGCTTGGCTGGTGCAGAGTGTGCTTGGTTCGTGGTTCCGGGCTGCTGCCAGGGATTGGAAGTAGATTTTGAGTAGAGACTCTACTCATGGGAGTCCCAGGGGCTTAGAGTCAAAGGTAGCCAGGTCCTCCGGGGTTTGTGAGGTTGCTGGCCACTAGAGATGCCGGATTGGAGCAGGAGCAGGTTCGAGGGTCGACAGGCCGGTAGGGCTGGGGCCAAAGCAGTTTGTGTCTTCCTCTTCTTAGCAGCTGCAGGGCAGGTCTTCTTTCTTCTAGCTCTTCTTCGGATTTTGGAATCTGAAATCTGGGGAAGGAAGGTTCAGGGTGCCCCTAAATACGAGATTTAGGGGCGTTACAGGTAGGTGAAGGGCAGGGACCAATGGGTCCCTGTCCTGGGGTGGGTACACCCCCTATCCTGCCTCTCTCCTGTGGGAGGGGGGCAGTAGCCTAGTCCTGATTGGGTAGGGCTTCCCATCTTCAAGATGGCGAGAGACCGGGGATGTGCTTCACCTCGCCTCCCCCACCTGAGGGGTGGGGTTGGCAGGCTGGCACATCCCCTGTCCTTATTTGGGGTTTCCGGCCAAGCTTCCCGCCAGTGTGGGGGGTTGCAGTGGCCTGGGGAAGCTCACAGAGGTGGCATGCCTTTGAAGCTTCCCCCTGCCCATCCTGGGGGAGGAGATTTAGCACCTCGCCCAGGATGTGCATTGTTGCAGGCCCAGGAGAGCAGGGGCTTTCCTACCCAGGGGTCCAGCAACATGTCTGCTGTGTGGCAGCCTAGGCAGCCTCAGAACAGACGTGGATTGTGGGTTAGGTTTCAGGGGGCCTCTCTAAGATGCCCTCTGTGGTGCTTGGTACATTAAATCCCACACTGGCATCAGTGTGGATTTAATGTGCTGAGCAGTTTGATACCAAACTTCTCGGGCTTCAGTGCTGCCATTATGGTGCTGTGGAGTTCGTGTTTGACAAGCTCCCAGCACCATGTACTCTTAAATGGCAGTACTGCACTTACAGGGCCCTGAAATGGACCTGGTTACTGTAGGGGCACAGGGCTCCTGCCTCTGTGCCCACACCACTGGCATAGGGCACCCAGCTAGAGGGGTGGCTGATGTATGCCAGGGCAGTGTAGTTTGTGCGCATGGCACACAGGGATATGTGCCATGTCGACTCTTGGTTTTGTCTTGTACCCAGACACCCAGCCTGCAAGAGCAGTGTGTGTGTGTAAGGGTACAGGGCCTCTAAGGGTGGCACAATGAGTGCTGCAGCCCTTAGAGGCCTTCCCTGATCACAAGGCCCTGGGTACCTAGGGTACCATTTACCAGGGCCTGACATGTGGCCAGTGTTTGCCAAATTGGGTTTTGTGTTTTAGGGAAGGAACATAGGCCCTGGGCACCTGATTGGCAGGAGTCCAGGGCACACTGTGAGAAAGTGGCTCTGTATATACTGTCCCCAAATAGGTACAGTGTGTACAGAGTCCACAGTCCCCAGACTTTTGGCAGAGGCTAAAGTTAGATATAACCTTACTCTCTAAATTGGTAGCTTGGTCGAGCAGTAAGGTAGTATCAGAGGACAGTGTAAAGCATTTGTTGTACACACTCAGTCAGCAAATGGTCTCACACACTCAATAACTGAACTCTAGGCCAATGGTTTATATATACAAAATATATGCTTATTTTATTTTAGAACCAACAATTGGAATTAAAATATACTATCTGAGAATGAGATGCTTTGCATAAATACTTTTGCAATATGCAATTGACTTTTGTAAACAGTTACAAGTGGTTGCAAGAGACAACACTATTTTTAAACACAATAATGCATTGAGTTCAATGGAAGTTTCAAGTTATTTGCCACAGATTACTTTTAGGATTACTTTTGGAATTCCAGGGCTGGATCCTAGATTCAGTCCTGGGTCAGTACTTAGAATGAAGTGATAAAAGTCGACTTAATTACTGTGATGATTTTTAGACAATGGTTTGCTGTTTGAAAAAGTTGACACAAAAAATATTTCATAGAAAAGAGTCAATGATTCCCTAGGGAAGAAAATTCAAGTTGCAGGTATAGTATGTTCTCTTTACTTTTGTAATCCAGTACTGGGTACCTATACTCAGTACTGGGACCTTTACCCGAAACAGGTAAGCAATTACGTTTTCAGAAGTTATATGATTTTTAAAGAATATTTAAAGTTTGCAGAAATTGAAACTTAGAAGAAATTTCACAGAAAAACAGTCAATGATTTCCTATGGGAGAAAATTGGGTTACTGGTAAGTACAGTTGTAAGTATTTTTTAGATTCAGTGCTGGGCACCAAGATCCAGCACTGGGAGCTCACCTAAGAGCAGGTGAGTATTTTCGTTTCGTTACTCGGCTGATTTTTGGTGAATATTTTAAGATTTGAAAAGTCCACACTTTAAAGAAATTTCAGGAAAAGGCCAGTCAATATTACCCTATGAAGAAAATTGAGTTATCGGTTTAAAGGTAAGTACTCGACTGGCAGAGTTGAGGTTACTGGGCATAGACTCAGGGGTCCCCCAAGGTCAGGTAGGTACAGTTGGTTCACCCCCAGCGGCACTAGTGCGGCTGGGTGCAGAGAGGGTTAGGCCCAATGTTATCCTATGAGAGATAGGGGGGCCTTGGTTGGTGGCTGCTGACTAGCAGGCCACGCGGCTGTGGGAGCTGGGCTCCTGGTCACTTACTCAGGGCAAGTGGGGAAGTAGATAGGTGTAGAGGTTGCACTGCCAGGGCCACTCGGGCGGCTGGGTGCAGGGTGCTTTTGAGCCTTTGGGCGCTCAATTGATTTCAATGGGAAATCTCCGGTTTAGAAAAAGACTGCAAGCTCGGGGAAGAGGATTCTTCAGGTGCCACCACCACTTCGAGAGGTAAGTTGGGTAGTTGGAGGATAGGTAGGTACCCCGGGATTGGGCACAGGGGGCCACGGGGCGCCGGGTGCAGGGGTGCCTTTTGGTGTCGGGAAATCTTACCCTCTGTTGATCGCGGTTGGGGGGGCACCTTGTTCTGAGGTTCCAGGCTTCTTCAGGAGTGTCGAGGGAGGTCCTTGGGTGCCGGACTCCGGGTCACAGTCGCCGTGGGGTCGTCCTCGTGGTCTTTGTTCACTCCGGCACAGGCCAGGCTTGGCTGGTGCAGAGTGTGCTTGGTTCGTGGTTCCGGGCTGCTGCCAGGGATTAGAAGTAGATTTTGAGTAGAGACTCTACTCATGGGAGTCCCAGGGGCTTAGAGTCAAAGGTAGCCAGGTCCTCCGGGGTTTGTGAGGTTGCTGGCCACTAGAGATGCCGGATTGGAGCAGGAGCAGGTTCGAGGGTCGACAGGCCGGTAGGGCTGGGGCCAAAGCAGTTTGTGTCTTCCTCTTCTTAGCAGCTGCAGGGCAGGTCTTCTTTCTTCTAGCTCTTCTTTGGATTTTGGAATCTGGAATCTGGGGAAGGAAGGTTCAGGGTGCCCCTAAATACTAGATTTAGGGGCGTTACAGGTAGGTGAAGGGCAGGGACCAATGGGTCCCTGTCCTGGGGTGGGTACACCCCCTATCCTGCCTCTCTCCTGTGGGAGGGGGGCAGTAGCCTAGTCCTGATGGGGTAGGGCTTCCCATCTTCAAGATGGTGAGAGACCGGGGATGTGCTTCACCTCGCCTCCCCCACCTGATGGGTGGGGTTGGCAGGCTGGCACATCCCCTGTCCCTATTTGGGGTTTCCGGCCAAGCTTCCCGCCAGAGTGGGGGGTTGCAGTGGCCTGGGGAAGCTCACAGAGATGGCATGCCTTTGAAGCTTCCCCCTGCCCATCCTGGGGGAGGAGATTTAGCACCTCGCCCAGGATGTGCATTGTTGCAGGCCCAGGAGAGAAGGGGCTTTCCTACCCAGGGGTCCAGCAACATGTCTGCTGTGTGGCAGCCTAGGCAGCCTCAGAAAAGACGTGGATTCTGGGTTAGGTTTCAGGGGGCCTCTCCAAGATGCCCTCTGAGGTGCTTGGTACATTAAATCCCACACTGGCATCAGTGTAGATTTAATGTGCTGAGCAGTTTGATACCAAACTTCTCAGGCTTCAGTGCTGCCATTATGGTGCTGTGGAGTTCGTGTTTGACAAGCTCCCAGCACCATGTACTCTTAAATGGCAGTACTGCACTTACAGGGCCCTGAAATGGATCTGGTTACTGTAGGGGCACGGGGCTCCTGCCTCTGTGCCCACACCACTGGCATAGGGCACCCAGCTAGAGGGGTGGCTGATGAATGCCAGGGCAGTGTAGTTTGTGCGCATGGCACACAGGGATATGTGCCATGTCGACTCTTGGTTTTGTCTTGTACCCAGACACCCAGCCTGCAAGAGCAGAGTGTGTGTGTAAGGGTACAGGGCCTCTAAGGGTGGCACAATGAGTGCTGCAGCCCTTAGAGGCCTTCCCTGAGCACAAGGCCCTGGGTACCTAGGGTACCATTTACCAGGGCCTGACATGTGGCCAGTGTTTGCCAAATTGGGTTTTGTGTTTTAGGGAAGGAACATAGGCCCTGGGCACCTGATTGGCAGGAGTCCAGGGCACCCTGTGAGAAAGTGGCTCTGTATATACTGTCCCCAAATAGGTACAGGGTGTACAGAGTCCACAGTCCCCAGACTTTGGCAGAGGCTAAAGTTAGATATAACCTTACTCTCTAAAGTGGTAGCTTGGTCGAGCAGTAAGGCAGTATCAGAGGACAGTGTAAAGCATTTGTTGTAAACACTCAGTCAGCAAATGGTCTCACACACTCAATAACTGAACTCTAGGCCAATGGTTTATATATAAAAAATATATGCTTGTTTTATTTTAGAACCAACAATTGGAATTAAAATATACTATCTGAGAATGAGATGCTTTATATAAATACTTTTGCAATATGCAATTGACTTTTGTAAACAGTTACAAGTGGTTGCAAGAGACAACACTATTTTAAAAACACAATAATGCATTGAGTTCAATGGAAGTTTCAATTTAAATGCCACAGATTACTTTTAGGATTACTTTTGGAATTCCAGGACTGGATCCTAGGTTCAGTCCTGGGTCAGTACTTAGAAACAAGTGATAAAAGTCGACTTAATTACTGTGATGATTTTTAGACAATATTTTGCTATTTTAAAAGTTGACACAAAAAATATTTCATAGAAAACAGTCAATGATTCCCTATGGAAGAAAATTCAAGTTGCAGGTATAGTATGTTCTCGTTACTTTTGTAATTCAGTACTGGGTACCTAGACTCAGTACTGGGACCTTTACCCAAAACAGGTAAGCAATTACGTTTTCAGAAGTTATACGATTTTTAAAGAATATTTAAATTTTGCAGGAATTGACACTTAGAAGACATTTCACAGAAAAACAGTCAATGATTTCCTATGGGAGAAAATTGGGTTACTGGTAAGTACAGTTGTAAGTATTTTTCAGAGTCAGTGCTGGGCACCAAGATCCAGCACTGGGAGCTCACCTAAGAGCAGGTGAGTATTTTCCTTTTCGTTACTCGGCTGATTTTTGGTGAATATTTTAAGATTTGAAAAGTCCAAACTTCAAAGAAATTTCAGGAAAAGGCCAGTCAATGTTACCCTATGAAGAAAATTGAGTTATCGGTTTAAAGGTAAGTACTCGACTGGCAGAGTTGAGGTTCTGGGCATAGACTCAGGGGTCCCTCAAGGTCAGGTAGGTACAGTTGGTTCACCCCCAGCGGCACTAGGGAGGCCGGGTGCAGAGAGAGTTAGGCCCAATGTTATCCTATGAGAGATAGGGGGGCCTTGGTTGGTGGCTGCTGACTAGCAGGCCACGCGACTGTGGGAGCTGGGCTCCTGGTCACTTACTCAGGGCAAGTGGGGAAGTAGATAGGTGTAGAGGTTGCACTGCCAGGGCCACTCGGGCGGCTGGGTGCAGGGTGCTTTTGAGCCTTCGGGCGCTCAATTGATTTCAATGGGAAATCTCCTGTTTAGAAAAAGATTGTAAGCTCGGGGACGAGGATTCTTCAGGTGCCACCACCACTTCAAAAGGTAAGTTGGGTAGTTGGAGGATAGGTAGGTGCCCCGGGATTGGGCACAGGGAGCCACGGGGCGAGGGTGCAGGGGTGCCTTTTGGTGTCGGGAAATCTTACCCTCTGTTGATCGCGGTTGGGGGGGCACCTTGTTCTGAGGTTGCAGGCTTCTTCAGGAGTGTCGAGGGAGGTTCTTGGGTGCCGGACTCGGGGTCACAGTCGCCGTGGGGTCGTCCTCGTGGTCTTTGTTCACTCCGGCACAGGCCAGGCTTGGCTGGTGCAGAGTGTGCTTGGTTCGTGGTTCCGGGCTGCTGCCAGGGATTAGAAGTAGATTTTGAGTAGAGCCTCTACTCATGGGAGTCCCAGGGGCTTAGAGTCAAAGGTAGCCAGGTCCTCCGGGGTTTGTGAGGTTGCTGGCCACTAGAGATGCCGGATTGGAGCAGGAGCAGGTTCGAGGGTCGACAGGCCGGTAGGGCTGGGGACAAAGCAGTTTGTGTCTTCCTCTTCTTAGCAGCTGCAGGGCAGGTCTTCTTTCTTCTAGCTCTTCTTCGGATTTTGGAATCTGGAATCTGGGGAAGGAAGGTTCAGGGTGCCCCTAAATACTAGATTTAGGGGCGTTACAGGTAGGTGAAGGGCAGGGACCAATGGGTCCCTGTCCTGGGGTGGGTACACCCCCTATCCTGCCTCTCTCCTGTGGGAGGGGGGCAGTAGCCTAGTCCTGATTGGGTAGGGCTTCCCATCTTCAAGATGGCGAGAGCCCGAGGATGTGCTTCACCTCGCCTCTCCCACCTGAGGGGTGGGGTTGGCAGGCTGGCACATCCCCTGTCATTATTTGGGGTTTCTGGGCAAGCCTCCCGCCAGAGAGGGGGGTTGCAGTGGCCTGGGGAAGCTCACAGTGGCGGCATGCCTTTAAAGCTTCCCCCTGCCCATCCTGGGGGAGGAGATTTAGCACCTCGCCCAGGATGTGCATTGTTGCACGCCCAGGAGAGCAGGGGCTTTCCTACCCAGGGGTCCAGCAACATGTCTGCTGTGTGGCAGCCTAGGCAGCCTCAGAACAGACGTGGATTGTGGGTTAGGTTTCAGGGGGCTTCTCTAAGATGCCCTCTGTGATGCTTGGTACATTAGATCCCACACTGGCATCAGTGTGGATTTAATGTGCTGAGCAGTTTGATACCAAACTTCTCAGGCTTCAGTGCTGCCATTATGGTGCTGTGGAGTTCGTGTTTGACAAGCTCCCAGCACCATGTACTCTTAAATGGCAGTACTGCACTTACAGGGCCCAGAAATGGACCTGGTTACTGTAGGGGCACAGGGCTCCTGCCTCTGTGCCCACACCATTGGCAAAGGGCACCCAGCTAGAGGGGTGGCTGATGTATGCCAGGGCAGTGTAGTTTGTGGGCATGGCACACAGGGATATGTGCCATGTTGACTCTTGGTGTTGTCTTGTACCCAGACACCCAACCTGAAAGGGCAGTGTGTGTGTGTGTAAGAGTACAGGGCCTCTAAGGGTGGCACAATGAGTGCTGCAGCCCTTAGAGGCCTTCCCTGATCACAAGGCCCTGGGTACCTAGGGTACCATTTACCAGGGGCTGACATGTGGCCAGGGTTTGCCAAATTGTGTTTTGTGTTTTAGGGAAGGAACATAGGCCCTGGGCACCTGACTGGCAGGAGTCCAGGGCACACTGTGAGAAAGTGGCTCTGTATATACTGTCCCCAAATAGGTACAGGGTGTACAGAGTCCACAGTCCCCAGACGTTTGGCAGAGGCTAAAGTTAGATATAACCATACTCTCTAAAGTGGTAGCTTGGTCGAGCAGTAAGGCAGTTTCAGAGGACAGTGTAAAGCATTTGTTGTACACACTCAGTCAGCAAATGGTCTCACACACTCAATAACTGAACTCTAGGCCAATGGATTATATATAAAAAATATATGCTTGTTTTATTTTAGAACACACAATTGGAATAAAAATATACTATCTGAGAATGAGATGCTTTATATAAATACTTTTGCATTACGCAATTGACTTTTGTAAACAGTTACAAGTGGTTGCAAGAGACAACACTATTTTTAAACACAATAATGCATTGAGTTCAATGGAAGTTTCAAGTTATTTGCCACAGATTACTTTTAGGATTACTTTTGGAATTCCAGGACTGGATCCTAGATTCAGTCCTGGGTCAGTACTTAGAATCAAGTGATAAAAGTCGACTTAATTACTGTGATGATTTTTAGACAATATTTTGCTATTTTAAAAGTTGACACAAAAAATATTTCATAGAAAACAGTCAATGATTCCCTATGGAAGAAAATTCAAGTTGCAGGTATAGTATGTTCTCGTTACTTTTGTAATCCAGTACTGGGTACCTAGACTCAGTACTGGGACCTTTACCCAAAACAGGTAAGCAATTACGTTTTCAGAAGTTATACGATTTTTAAAGAATATTTAAAGTTTGCAGAAATTGACACTTAGAAGGCATTTCACAGAAAAACAGTCAATGATTTCCTATGGGAGAAAATTGGGTTACTGGTAAGTACAGTTGTAAGTATTTTTCAGAGTCAGTGCTGGGCACCAAGATCCAGCACTGGGAGCTCACCTAAGAGCAGGTGAGTATTTTCCTCTTCGTTACTCGGCTGATTTTCGGTGAATATTTTAAGATTTGAAAAGTCCAAACTTTAAAGAAATTTCAGGAAAAGTCCAGTCAATGTTACCCTATGAAGAAAATTGAGTTATCGGTTTAAAGGTAAGTACTCGACTGGCAGAGTTGAGGTTCTGGGCATAGACTCAGGGGTCCCCCAATGTCAGGTAGGTACAGTTGGTTCACCCCCAGCGGCAATAGGGCGGCCGGGTGCAGAGAGAGTTAGGCCCAATGTTATCCTATGATAGAGAGGGGGGCCTTGGTTGGTGGCTGCTGACTAGCAGGCCACGCGACTGTGGGAGCTGGGCTCCTGGTCACTTACTCAGGGCAAGTGGGGAAGTAGATAGGTGTAGAGGTTGCACTGCCAGGGCCACTCGGGCGGCTGGGTGCAGGGTGCTTTTGAGCCTTCGGGCGCTCAATTGATTTCAATGGGAAATCTCCGGTTTAGAAAAAGACTGTAAGCTCGGGGACGAGGATTCTTCAGGTGCCACCACCACTTCGAGAGGTAAGTCGGGTTGTTGGAGGATAGGTAGGTACCCCGGGATTGGGCACAGGGGGCCACGGGGCGCCGGGTACAGAGGTGCCTTTTGGTGTCGGGAAATCTTACCCTCTGTTGATCGCGGTTGGGGGGGCACCTTGTTCTGAGGTTGCAGGCTTCTTCAGGAGTGTCAAGGGAGGTCCTTGGGTGCCGGACTCGGGGTCACAGTCGCCGTGGGGTCGTCCTCGTGGTCTTTGTTCACTGCGGCACAGGCCAGGCTTGGCTGGTGCAGAGTGTGCTTGGTTCGTGGTTCCGGGCTGCTGCCAGGGATTAGAAGTAGATTTTGAGTAGAGCCTCTACTCATGGGAGACCCAGGGGCTTAGAGTCAAATGTAGCCAGGTCCTCCGGGGTTTGTGAGGTTGCTGGCCACTAGAGATGCCGGATTGGAGCAGGAGCAGGTTCGAGGGTCGACAGGCCGGTAGGGCTGGGGCCAAAGCAGTTTGTGTCTTCCTCTTCTTAGCAGCTGCAGGGCAGGTCTTCTTTCTTCTAGCTCTTTTTCGGATTTTGGAATCTTGAATCTGGGGAAGGAAGGTTCAGGGTGCCCCTAAATACTAGATTTAGGGGCGTTACAGGTAGGTGAAGGGCAGGGACCAATGGGTCCCTGTCCTGGGGTGGGTACACCCCCTATCCTGCCTCTCTCCTGTGGGAGGGGGGCAGTAGCCTAGTCCTGATTGGGTAGAGCTTCCCATCTTCAAGATGGCGAGAGCCCGGGGATGTGCTTCACCTCGCCTACCTGAGGGGTGGGGTTGGCAGACTGGCACATCCCCTGTCCTTATTTGGGGATTCCGGCCAAGCTTCCCGCCAGAGTGGGGGGTTGCAGTGGCCTGGGGGAGCTCACAGAGGTGGCATGCCTTTGAATCTTCCCCCTGCCCATCCTGGGGGAGGAGATTTAGCACCTCACCCAGGATGTGCATTGTTGCAGGCCCAGGAGAGCAGGGGCTTTCCTACCCAGGGGTCCAGCAACTTGTCTGCTGTGTGGCAGCCTAGGCAGCCTCAGAACAGAGACGTGGATTGTGGGTTAGGTTTCAGGGGGCCTCTCTAAGATACCCTCTGTGGTGCTTGGTACATTAAATCCCACACTGGCATCAGTGTGGATTTAATGTGCTGAGCAGTTTGATACCAAACTTCTCAGGCTTCAGTGCTGCCATTATGGTGCTGTGGAGTTCGTGTTTGACAAGCTCCCAGCACCATGTACTCTTAAATGGCAGTACTGCACTTACAGGGCCCAGAAATGGACCTGGTTACTGTAGGGGCACAGGGCTCCTGCCTCTGTGCCCACACCACTGGCATAGGGCACCCAGCTAGAGGGGTGGCTGATGTATGCCAGGGCAGTGTAGTTTGTGGGCATGGCACACAGGGATATGTGCCATGTCGACTCTTGGTTTTGTCTTGTACCCAGACACCCAGCCTGCAAGAGCAGTGTGTGTGTGTGTAAGGGTACAGGGCCTCTAAGGGTGGCACAATGAGTGCGGCAGCCCTTAGAGGCCTTCCCTGATCACAAGGCCCTGGGTACCTAGGGTACCATTTACCAGGGGCTGACATGTGGCCAGGGTTTGCCAAATTGGGTTTTGTGTTTTAGGGAAGGAACATAGGCCCTGGGCACCTGATTGGCAGGAGTCCAGGGCACAGTGTGAGAAAGTGGCTCTGTATATACTGTCCCCAAATAGGTACAGGGTGTACAGAGTCCACAGTCCCCAGACTTTTGGCAGAGGCTAAAGTTAGATATAACCTTACTCTCTAAAGTGGTAGCTTGGTCGAGCAGTAAGGCAGTATCAGAGGACAGTGTAAAGCATTTGTTGTACACACTCAGTGAGCAAATGGTCTCATACACTCAATAACTGATCTCTAGGCCAATGGTTTATATATAAAAAATATATGCTTGTTTTATTTTAGAACCAACAATTGGAATTAAAATATACTATCTGAGAATGAGATGCTTTATATAAATACTTTTGCAATATGCAATTGACTTTTGTAAACAGTTACAAGTAGTTGCAAGAGAACACACTATTTTTAAACACAATAATGCATTGAGTTCAATGGAAGTTTCAAGTTATTTGCCACAGATTACTTTTAGGATTACTTTTGGAATTCCAGGACTGGATCCTAGATTCAGTCCTGGGTCAGTACTTAGAATGAAGTGATAAAAGTCGACTTAATTAATGTGATGATTTTTAGACAATGTTTTGCTGTTTGAAAAAGTTGACACAAAAAATATTTCATAGAAAAGAGTCAATGATTCCCTATGGAAGAAAATTCAAGTTGCAGGTATAGTATGTTCTCGTTACTTTTGTAATCCAGTACAGGGTACATAGACTCAGTACTGGGACCTTTACCCAAAACAGGTAAGCAATTACGTTTTCAGAAGTTATACGATTTTTAAAGAATATTTAAAGTTTGCAGAAATTGAAACTTAGAAGAAATTTCACAGAAAAACAGTCAATGATTTCCTCTGGGAGAAAATTGGGTTACTGGTAAGTACAGTTGTAAGTATTTTTCAGAGTCAGTGCTGGGCACCAAGATCCAGCACTGGGAGATCACCTAAGAGCAGGTGAGTATTTTCGTTTTCGTTACTCGCCTTATTTTTGGTGAATATTTTAAGATTTGAAAAGTCCACACTTTAAAGAAATTTCAGGAAAAGGCCAGTCAATGTTACCCTATGAAGAAAATTGAGTTATCGGTTTAAAGGTAAGTACTCGACTGGCAGAGTTGAGGTTCTGGGCATAGACTCAGGGGGCCCCCAAGGTCAGGTAGGTACAGTTGGTTCACCCCCAGCGGCACTAGTGCGGCTGGGTGCAGAGAGGGTTAGGCCCAATGTTATCCTATGAGAGATAGAGGGGCCTTGGTTGGTGGCTGCTGACTAGCAGACCACGCGGCTGTGGGAGCTGGGCTCCTGGTCACTTACTCAGGGCAAGTGGGGAAGTAGATAGGTGTAGAGGTTGCACTGCCAGGGCCACTCGGGCGGCTGGGTGCAGGGTGCTTTTGAGCCTTTGGGCGCTCAATTGATTTCAATGGGAAATCTCCGGTTTAGAAAAAGACTGCAAGCTCGGGGACTAGGATTCTTCAGGTGCCTCCACCACTTCGAGAGGTAAGTTGGGTAGTTGGAGGATAGGTAGGTACCCCGGGATTGGGCACAGGGGGCCACGGGGCGCCGGGTGCAGGGGTGCCTTTTGGTGTCGGGAAATCTTACCCTCTGTTGATCGCGGTTGGGGGGGCACCTTGTTCTGAGGTTCCAGGCTTCTTCAGGAGTGTCGAGGGAGGTCCTTGGGTGCCAGACTCTGGGTCACAGTCGCCGTGGGGTCGTCCTCGTGGTCTTTGTTCACTGCGGCACAGGCCAGGCTTGGCTGGTGCAGAGTGTGTTTGGTTCGTGGTTCCGGGCTGCTGCCAGGGATTAGAAGTAGATTTTGAGTAGAGCCTCTACTCATGGGAGTCCCAGGGGCTTAGAGTCAAAAGGTAGCCAGGTCCTCCGGGGTTTGTGAGGTTGCTGGCCACTAGAGATGCCGGATTGGAGCAGGAGCAGGTTCGAGGGTCGACAGGCCGGTAGGGCTGGGGCCAAAGCAGTTTGTGTCTTCCTCTTCTTAGCAGCTGCAGGGCAGGTCTTCTTTCTTCTAGCTCTTCTTCGGATTTTGGAATCTGGAATCTGGGGAAGGAAGGTTCAGGGTGCCCCTAAATACTAGATTTAGGGGCGTTACAGGTAGGTGAAGGGCAGGGACCAATGGATCCCTGTCCTGGGGTGGGTACACCCCCTATCCTGCCTCTCTCCTGTGGGAGGGGGGCAGTAGCCTAGTCCTGATTGGGTAGGGCTTCCCATCTTCAACATGGCGAGAGACCGGGGATGTGCTTCACCTCGCCTCCCCCACCTGATGGGTGGGGTTGGCAGGCTGGCACATCCCCTGTCCTTATTTGGGGTTTCCGGCCAAGCTTCCCGCCAGAGTGGGGGGTTGCAGTGGCCTGGGGAAGCTCACAGAGGTGGCATGCCTTTGAAGCTTCCCCCTGCCCATCCTGGGGGAGGAGATTTAGCACCTCGCCCAGGATGTGCATTGTTGCAGGCCCAGGAGAGCAGGGGCTTTCCTACCCAGGGGTCCAGCAACATGTCTGCTATGTGGCAGCCTAGGCAGCCTCAGAACAGACGTGGATTGTGGGTTAGATTTCAGGGGGCCTCTCTAAGATGCCCTCTGTGGTGCTTGGTACATTAAATCCCACACTGGCATCAGTGTAGATTTAATGTGCTGAGCAGTTTGATACCAAACTTCTCAGGCTTCAGTGCTGCCATTATGGTGCTGTGGAGTTCGTGTTTGACAAGCTCCCAGCACCATGTACTCTTAAATGGCAGTACTGCACTTATAGGGCCCTGAAATGGACCTGGTTACTGTAGGGGCACAGGGCTCCTGCCTCTGTGCCCACACCACTGGCATAGGGCACCCAGCTAGAGGAGTGGCTGATGAATGCCAGGGCAGTGTAGTTTGTGCGCATGGCACACAGGGATATGTGCCATGTCGACTCTTGGTTTTGTCTTGTACCCAGACACCCAGCCTGCAAGAGCAGAGTGTGTGTGTAAGGGTACAGGGCCTCTAAGGGTGGCACAATGAGTGCTGCAGCCCTTAGAGGCCTTCCCTGATCACAAGGCCCTGGGTACCTAGGGTACCATTTACCAGGGCCTGACATGTGGCCAGTGTTTGCCAAATTGGGTTTTGTGTTTTAGGGAAGGAACATAGGCCCTGGGCACCTGATTGGCAGGAGTCCAGGGCACACTGTGAGAAAGTGGCTCTGTATATACTGTCCCCAAATAGGTACAGGGTGTACAGAGTCCACAGTCCCCAGACTTTGGCAGAGGCTAAAGTTAGATATAACCTTACTCTCTAAAGTGGTAGCTTGGTCGAGCAGTAAGGCAGTATCAGAGGACAGTGTAAAGCATTTGTTGTACACACTCAGTCAGCAAATGGTCTCACACACTCAATAACTGAACTCTAGGCCAATGGTTTATATATAAAAAATATATGCTTGTTTCATTTTAGAACCAACAATTGGAATTAAAATATACTATCTGAGAATGAGATGCTTTATATAAATACTTTTGCAATATGCAATTGACTTTTGTAAACAGTTACAAGTGGTTGCAAGAGACAACACTATTTTAAAAACACAATAATGCATTGAGTTCAATGGAAGTTTCAAGTTAATTGCCACAGATTACTTTTAGGATTACTTTTGGAATTCCAGGACTGGATCCTAGGTTCAATCCTGGGTCAGTACTTAGAAACAAGTGATAAAAGTCGACTTAATTACTGTGATGATTTTTAGACAATATTTTGCTATTTTAAAAGTTGACACAAAAAATATTTCATAGAAAACAGTCAATGATTCCCTATGGAAGAAAATTCAAGTTGCAGGTATAGTATGTTCTCGTTACTTTTGTAATCCAGTACAGGGTACCTAGACTAAGTACTGGGACCTTTACCCAAAACAGGTAAGCAATTACGTTTTCAGAAGTTATACGATTTTTAAAGAATATTTAAATTTTGCAGAAATTGACACTTAGAAGACATTTCACAGAAAAACAGTCAATGAATTCCTATGGGAGAAAATTGGGTTACTGGTAAGTACAGTTGTAAGTATTTTTCAGAGTCAGTGCTGGGCACCAAGATCCAGCACTGGGAGATCACCTAAGAGCAGGTGAGTATTTTCCTTTTCGTTACTCGGCTGATTTTTGGTGAATATTTTAAGATTTGAAAAGTCCAAACTTCAAAGAAATTTCAGGAAAAGGCCAGTCAATGTTACCCTATGAAGAAAATTGAGTTATCGGTTTAAAGGTAAGTACTCGACTGGCAGAGTTGAGGTTCTGGGCATAGACTCAGGGGTCCCCCAAGGTCAGGTAGGTACAGTTGGTTCACCCCCAGCGGCACTAGGGCGGCCGGGTGCAGAGAGAGTTAGGCCCAATCTTATCCTATGAGAGATAGGGGGGCCTTGGTTGGTGGCTGCTGACTAGCAGGCCACGCGACTGTGGGAGCTGGGCTCCTGGTCACTTACTCAGGGCAAGTGGGGAAGTAGATAGGTGTAGAGGTTGCACTGCCAGGGCCACTCGGGCGGCTGGGTGCAGGGTGCTTTTGAGCCTTCGGGCGCTCAATTGATTTCAATGGGAAATCTCCGGTTTAGAAAAAGACTGTAAGCTCGGGGACAAGGCTTCTTCAGGTGCCACCACCACTTCGAGAGGTAAGTTGGGTAGTTGGAGGATAGGTAGGTACCCCGGGATTGGGCACAGGGGGCCACGGGGCGCCGGGTGCAGGGGTGCCTTTTGGTGTCGGGAAATCTTACCCTCTGTTGATCGCGGTTGGGGGGGCACCTTGTTCTGAGGTTCCAGGCTTCTTCAGGAGTGTCGAGGGAGGTCCTTGGGTGCCGGACTCGGGGTCACAGTCGCCGTGGGGTCGTCCTCGTGGTCTTTGTTCACTCCGGCACAGGCAAGGCTTGGCTGGTGCAGAGTGTGCTTGGTTCGTGGTTCCGGGCTGCTGCCAGGGATTAGAAGTAGATTTTGAGTAGAGCCTCTACTCATGGGAGTCCCAGGGGCTTAGAGTCAAAGGTAGCCAGGTCCTCCGGGGTTTGTGAGGTTGCTGGCCACTAGAGATGCCGGATTGGAGCAGGAGCAGGTTCGAGTGTCGACAGGCCGGTAGGGCTGGGGACAAAGCAGTTTGTGTCTTCCTCTTCTTAGCAGCTGCAGGGCAGGTCTTCTTTCTTCTAGCTCTTCTTCGGATTTTGGAATCTGGAATCTGGGGAAGGAAGGTTCAGGGTGCCCCTAAATACTAGATTTAGGGGCGTTACAGGTAGGTGAAGGGCAGGGACAAATGGGTCCCTGTCCTGGGGTAGGTACACCCCTATCCTGCCTCTCTCCTGTGGGAGGGGGGCAGTAGCCTAGTCCTGATTGGGTAGGGCTTCCCATCTTCAAGATGGCGAGAGCCCGAGGATGTGCTTCACCTCGCCTCTCCCACCTTAGGGGTGGGGTTGGCAGGCTGGCACATCCCCTGTCATTATTTGGGGTTTCCGGGCAAGCCTCCCGCCAGAGAGGGGGGTTGCAGTGGCCTGGGGAAGCTCACAGTGGCGGCATGCCTTTAAAGCTTCCCCCTGCCCATCCTGGGGGAGGAGATTTAGCACCTCGCCCAGGATGTGCATTGTTGCACGCCCAGGAGAGCAGGGGCTTTCCTACCCAGGGGTCCAGCAACATGTCTGCTGTGTGGCAGCCTAGGCAGCCTCAGAACAAACGTGGATTGTGGGTTAGGTTTCAGGGGGCTTCTCTAAGATGCCCTCTGTGATGCTTGGTACATTAGATCCCACACTGGCATCAGTGTGGATTTAATGTGCTGAGCAGTTTGATACCAAACTTCTCAGGCTTCAGTGCTGCCATTATGGTGCTGTGGAGTTCGTGTTTGACAAGCTCCCAGCACCATGTACTCTTAAATGGCAGTACTGCACTTACAGGGCCCAGAAATGGACCTGGTTACTGTAGGGGCACAGGGCTCCTGCCTCTGTGCCCACACCATTGGCATAGGGCACCCAGCTAGAGGGGTGGCTGATGTATGCCAGGGCAGTGTAGTTTGTGGGCATGGCACACAGGGATATGTGCCATGTCGACTCTTGGTTTTGTCTTGTACCCAGACACCCAACCTGCAAGGGCAGTGTGTGTGTGTGTAAGAGTACAGGGCCTCTAAGGGTGGCACAATGAGTGCTGCAGCCCTTAGAGGCCTTCCCTGATCACAAGGCCCTGGGTAACTAGGGTACCATTTACCAGGGGCTGACATGTGGCCAGGGTTTGCCAAATTGTGTTTTGTGTTTTAGGGAAGGAACATAGGCCCTGGGCACCTGATTGGCAGGAGTCCAGGGCACACTGTGAGAAAGTGGCTCTGTATACACTGTCCCCAAATAGGTACAGGGTGTACAGAGTCCACAGTCCCCAGACTTTTGGCAGAGGCTAAAGTTAGATATAACCTTACTCTCTAAAGTGGTAGCTTGGTCGAGCAGTAAGGCAGTTTCAGAGGACAGTGTAAAGCATTTTTTGTACACACTCAGTCAGCAAATGGTCTCACACACTCAATAACTGAACTCTACGCCAATGGATTATATATAAAAAATATATGCTTGTTTTATTTTAGAACACACAATTGGAATAAAAATATACTATCTGAGAATGAGATGCTTTATATAAATACTTTTGCATTATGCAATTGACTTTTGTAAACAGTTACAAGTGGTTGCAAGAGACAACACTATTTTTAAACACAATAATGCATTGAGTTCAATGGAAGTTTCAAGTTATTTGCCACAGATTACTTTTAGGATTACTTTTGGAATTCCAGGACTGGATCCTAGATTCAGTCCTGGGTCAGTACTTAGAATCAAGTGATAAAAGTCGACTTAATTACTGTGATGATTTTTAGACAATATTTTGCTATTTTAAAAGTTGACACAAAATATATTTCATAGAAAACAGTCAATGATTCCCTGTGGAAGAAAATTCAAGTTGCAGGTATAGTATGTTCTCGTTACTTTTGTAATCCAGTACTGGGTACCTAGACTCAGTACTGGGACCTTTACCCAAAACAGGTAAGCAATTACGTTTTCAGAAGTTATACGATTTTTAAAGAATATTTAAAGTTTGCAGAAATTGACACTTAGAAGACATTTCACAGAAAAACAGTCAATGAATTCCTATGGGAGAAAATTGGGTTACTGGTAAGTACAGTTGTAAGTATTTTTCAGAGTCAGTGCTGGGCACCAAGATCCAGCACTGGGAGCTCACCTAAGAGCAGGTGAGTATTTTCCTCTTCGTTATTCGGCTGATTTTTGGTGAATATTTTAAGATTTGAAAAGTCCAAACTTTAAAGAAATTTCAGGAAAAGTCCAGTCAATGTTACCCTATGAAGAAAATTGAGTTATCGGTTTAAAGGTAAGTACTCGACTGGCAGAGTTGAGGTTCTGGGCATAGACTCAGGGGTCCCCCAATGTCAGGTAGGTACAGTTGGTTCACCCCCAGCGGCAATAGGGCGGCCGGGTGCAGAGAGAGTTAGGCCCAATGTTATCCTATGATAGAGAGGGGGGCCTTGGTTGGTGGCTGCTGACTAGCAGGCCACGCGACTGTGGGAGCTGGGCTCCAGGTCACTTACTCAGGGCAAGTGGGGAAGTAGATAGGTGTAGAGGTTGCACTGCCAGGGCCAGTCGGGCGGCTGGGTGCAGGGTGCTTTTGAGCCTTCGGGCGCTCAATTGATTTCAAAGGGAAATCTCCGGTTTAGAAAAAGACTGTAAGCTCGGGGACGAGGATTCTTCAGGTGCCACCACCACTTCGAGAGGTAAGTCGGGTTGTTGGAGGATAGGTAGGTACCCCGGGATTGGGCACAGGGGGCCACGGGGCGCCGGGTGCAGAGGTGCCTTTTGGTGTCGGGAAATCTTACCCTCCGTTGATCGCGGTTGGGGGGGCACCTTGTTCTGAGGTTGCAGGCTTCTTCAGGAGTGTCAAGGGAGGTCCTTGGGTGCCGGACTCGGGGTCACAGTCGCCGTGGGGTCGTCCTCGTGGTCTTTGTTCACTCCGGCACAGGCCAGGCTTGGCTGGTGCAGAGTGTGCTTGGTTCGTGGTTCCGGGCTGCTGCCAGGGATTGGAAGTAGATTTTGAGTAGAGCCTCTACTCATGGGAGTCCCAGGGGCTTAGAGTCAAAGGTAGCCAGGTCCTCCGGGGTTTGTGAGGTTGCTGGCCACTAGAGATGCCGGATTGGAGCAGGAGCAGGTTCGAGGGTCGACAGGCTGGTAGGGCTGGGGCCAAAGCAGTTTGTGTCTTCCTCTTCTTAGCAGCTGCAGGGCAGGTCTTCTTTCTTCTAGCTCTTCTTCGGATTTTGGAATCTGGAATCTGGGGAAGGAAGGTTCAGGGTGCCCCTAAATACTAGATTTAGGGGCGTTACAGGTAGGTGAAGGGCAGGGACCAATGGGTCCCTGTCCTGGGGTGGGTACACCCCCTATCCTGCCTCTCTCCTGTGGGAGGGGGGCAGTAGCCTAGTCCTGATTGGGTAGAGCTTCCCATCTTCAAGATGGCGAGAGCCCGGGGATGTGCTTCACCTCGCCTACCTGAGGGGTGGGGTTGGCAGACTGGCACATCCCCTGTCCTTATTTGGGGATTCCGGCCAAGCTTCCCGCCAGAGTGGGGGGTTGCAGTGGCCTGGGGAAGCTCACAGAGGTGGCATGCCTTTGAATCTTCCCCCTGCCCATCCTGGGGGAGGAGATTTAGCACCTCACCCAGGATGTGCATTGTTGCAGGCCCAGGAGAGCAGGGGCTTTCCTACCCAGGGGTCCAGCAACATGTCTGCTGTGTGGCAGCCTAGGCAGCCTCAGAACAGACGTGGATTGTGGGTTAGGTTTCAGGGGGCCTCTCTAAGATACCCTCTGTGGTGCTTGGTACATTAAATCCCACACTGGCATCAGTGTGGATTTAATGTGCTGAGCAGTTTGATACCAAACTTCTCAGGCTTCAGTGCTGCCATTATGGTGCTGTGGAGTTCGTGTTTGACAAGCTCCCAGCACCATGTACTCTTAAATGGCAGTACTGCACTTACAGGGCCCAGAAATGGACCTGGTTACTGTAGGGGCACAGGGCTCCTGCCTCTGTGCCCACACCACTGGCATAGGGCACCCAGCCAGAGGGGTGGCTGATGTATGCCAGGGCAGTGTAGTTTGTGGGCATGGCACACAGGGATATGTGCCATGTCGACCCTTGGTTTTGTCTTGTACCCAGACACCCAGCCTGCAAGAGCAGTGTGTGTGTGTGTAAGGGTACAGGGCCTCTAAGGGTGGCACAATGAGTGCTGCAGCCCTTAGAGGCCTTCCCTGATCACAAGGCCCTGGGTACCTAGGGTACCATTTACCAGGGGCTGACATGTGGCCAGGGTTTGCCAAATTGGGTTTTGTGTTTTAGGGAAGGAACATAGGCCCTGGGCACCTGATTGGCAGGAGTCCAGGGCACAGTGTGAGAAAGTAGCTCTGTATATACTGTCCCCAAATAGGTACAGGGTGTACAGAGTCCACAGTCCCCAGACTTTTGGCAGAGGCTAAAGTTAGATATAACCTTACTCTCTAAAGTGGTAGCTTGGTCGAGCAGTAAGGCAGTATCAGAGGACAGTGTAAAGCATTTGTTGTACACACTCAGTGAGCAAATGGTCTCATACACTCAATAACTGATCTCTAGGCCAATGGTTTATATATAAAAAATATATGCTTGTTTTATTTTAGAACCAACAATTGGAATTAAAATATACTATCTGAGAATGAGATGCTTTATATAAATACTTTTGCAATATGCAATTGACTTTTGTAAACAGTTACAAGTGGTTGCAAGAGAACACACTATTTTTAAACACAATAATGCATTGAGTTCAATGGAAGTTTCAAGTTATTTGCCACAGATTACTTTTAGGATTACTTTTGGAATTCCAGGACTGGATCCTAGATTCAGTCCTGGGTCAGTACTTAGAATGAAGTGATAAAAGTCGACTTAATTACTGTGATGATTTTTAGACAATGTTTTGCTGTTTGAAAAAGTTGACACAAAAAATATTTCATAGAAAAGAGTCAATGATTCCCTATGGAAGAAAATTCAAGTTGCAGGTATAGTATGTTCTCGTTACTTTTGTAATCCAGTACAGGGTACCGAGACTCAGTACTGGGACCTTTACCCAAAACAGGTAAGCAATTACGTTTTCAGAAGTTATACGATTTTTAAAGAATATTTAAAGTTTGCAGAAATTGAAACTTAGAAGAAATTTCACAGAAAAACAGTCAATGATTTCCTCTGGGAGAAAATTGGGTTACTGGTAAGTACAGTTGTAAGTATTTTTCAGAGTCAGTGCTGGGCACCAAGATCCAGCACTGGGAGCTCACCTAAGAGCAGGTGAGTATTTTCGTTTTCGTTACTCGCCTTATTTTTGGTGAATATTTTAAGATTTGAAAAGTCCACACTTTAAAGAAATTTCAGGAAAAGGCCAGTCAATGTTACCCTATGAAGAAAATTGAGTTATCGGTTTAAAGGTAAGTACTCGACTGGCAGAGTTGAGGTTCTGGGCATAGACTCAGGGGTCCCCCAAGGTCAGGTAGGTACAGTTGGTTCACCCCCAGCGGCACTAGGGCGGCCGGGTGCAGAGAGAGTTAGGCCCAATGTTATCCTATGAGAGATAGGGGGTCCTTGGTTGGTGGCTGCTGACTAGCAGGCCACGCGGCTGTGGGAGCTGGGCTCCTGGTCACTTACTCAGGGCAAGTGGGGTAGTAGATAGGTGTAGAGGTTGCACTGCCAGGGTCACTCGGGCGGCTGGGTGCAGGGTGCTTTTGAGCCTTCGGGCGCTCAATTGATTTCAATAGGAAATCTCCGGTTTAGAAAAAGACTGTAAGCTCGGGAAAGAGGATTCTTCAGGTGCCACCACCACTTCGAGAGGTAAGTTGGGTAGTTGGAGGATAGGTAGGTGCCCCGGGATTGGGCACAGGGGGCCAGGGGGCGCCGGGTGCAGAGGTGCCTTTTGGTGTCGGGAAATCTTACCCTCTGTTGATCGCGGTTGGGGGGGCACCTTGTTCTGAAGTTGCAGGCTTCTTCAGGAGTGTCGAGGGAGGTCCTTGGGTGCCGGACTCGGGGTCACAGTCGCCGTGGGGTCGTCCTCGTGGTCTTTGTTCACTCCGGCACAGGCAAGGCTTGGCTGGTGCAGAGTGTGCTGGGTTCGCGGTTCCGGGCTGCTGCCAGGGATTAGAAGTAGATTTTGAGTAGAGCCTCTACTCATGGGAGTTCCAGGGGCTTAGAGTCAGAGGTAGCCAGGTCCTCCGGGGTTTGTGAGGTTGCTGGCCACTAGAGATGCCGGATTGGAGCAGGAGCAGGTTCGAGGGTCGACAGGCCGGTAGGGCTGGGGCCAAAGCAGTTTGTGTCTTCCTCTTCTTAGCAGCTGCAGGGCAGGTCTTCTTTCTTCTAGCTCTTCTTCGGATTTTGGAATCTGGAATCTGGGGAAGGAAGGTTCACGGTGCCCCTAAAAACTAGATTTAGGGGCGTTACAGGTAGGTGAAGGGCAGGGACCAATGGGTCCCTGTCCTGGGGTGGGTCCACCCCCTATCCTGCCTCTCTCCTGTGGGAGGGGGGCAGTAGCCTAGTCCTGATTGGGTAGGGCTTCCCATCTTCAAGATGGCGAGAGACCGGGGATGTGCTTCACCTCGCCTCCCCCACCTGAGGGGTGGGGTTGGCAGGCTGGAAAATCCCCTGTCCTTATTTGGGGTTTCCGGCCAAGCTTCCCGCCAGAGTGGGGGGTTGCAGTGGCCTGGGGAAGCTCACAGAGGCGGCATGCCTTTAAAGCTTCCCCCTGCCCATCCTGCGGGAGGAGATTTAGCACCTCGCCCAGGATGTGCATTGTTGCAGGCCCAGGAGAGCAGGGGCTTTCCTACCCAGGGGTCCAGCAACATGTCTGCTGTGTGGCAGCCTAGGCAGCCTCAGAACAGACGTGGATTGTGGGTTAGGTTTCAGGGGGCTTCTATAAGATGCCCTCTGTGATGCTTGGTACATTAAATCCCACACTGGCATCAGTGTGGATTTAATGTGCTGAGCAGTTTGATACCAAACTTCTCAGGCTTCAGTGCTGCCATTATGGTGCTGTGGAGTTCGTGTTTGACAAGCTCCCAGCGCCATGTACTCTTAAATGGCAGTACTGCACTTACAGGGCCCAGAAATGGACCTGGTTACTGTAGGGGCACAGGGCTCCTGCCTCTGTGCCCACACCATTGGCATAGGGCACCCAGCTAGAGGGGTGGCTGATGTATGCCAGGGCAGTGTAGTTTGTGGGCATGGCGCACAGGGATATGTGCCATGTCGACTCTTGGTTTTATCTTGTACTCAGACACCCAGCCTGCAAGGGCAGTGTGTGTGTGTAAGAGTACAGGGCCTCTAAGGGTGGCACAGTGAGTGCTGCAGCCCTTAGAGGCCTTCCCTGATCACAAGGCCCTGGGTACCTAGGGTACCATTTACTAGGGGCTGACATGTGGCCAGGGTTTGCCAAATTGGGTTTTGTGTTTTAGGGAAGGAACATAGGCCCTGGGCACCTGATTGGCAGGAGTCCAGGGCACACTGTGAGAAAGTGGCTCTGTATATACTGTCCCCAAATAGGTACAGGGTGTACAGAGTCCACAGTCCCCAGACTTTTGGCAGAGGCTAAAGTTAGATATAACCTTACTCTCTAAAGTGGTAGCTTGGTCGAGCAGTAAGGCAGTATCAGAGGACAGTGTAAAGCATTTGTTGTACACACTCAGTGAGCAAATGCTCTCATACACTCAATAACCGATCTCTAGGCCAATGGTTCACATATAAAAAATATATTCTTATTTTATTTTAGAACCAACAATTGGAATTAAAATATACTATCTGAGAATGAGATGCTTTATATAAATACTTTTGCAATATGCAATTGACTTTTGTAAACAGTTACAAGTGGTTGCAAGAGACAACACTATTTTTAAACACAATAATGCATTGAGTTCAATGGAAGTTTCAAGTTATTTGCCACAGATTACTTTTAGGATTACTTTTGGAATTCCAGGACTGGATCCTAGATTCAGTCCTGGGTCAGTACTTAGAATCAAGTGATAAAAGTCGACTTAAATACTGTGATGATTTTTAGACAATATTTTGCTATTTGAAAAAGTTGACAAAAAATATTTCATAGAAAACAGTCAATGATTCCCTAGGGAAGAAAATTCAAGTTGCAGGTATAGTATGTTCTCGTAACTTTTGTAATCCAGTACTGGGTAGCTAGACTCAGTACTGGGACCTTTACCCAAAACAGGTAAGCAATTACGTTTTCAGAAGTTATACGATTTTTAAAGAATATTTAAAGTTTGCAGAAATTGACACTTAGAAGACATTTCACAGAAAAACAATCAATGATTTCCTATGGGAGAAAATTGGGTTACTGGTAAGTACAGTTGTAAGTATTTTTCAGAGTCAGTGCTGGGCACCAAGATCCAGCACTGGGAGCTCACCTAAGAGCAGGTGAGTATTTTCGTTTTCGTTACTCGGCTGATTTTTGGTGAATATTTTAACATTTGAAAAGTCCACACTAAAGAAATTTCAGGAAAAGGCCAGTCAATGTTACCCTATGAAGAAAATTGAGTTATCGGTTTAAAGGTAAGTACTCGACTGGCAGAGTTGAGGTTCTGGGCATAGACTCAGGGGTCCCCCAAAGGTCAGGTAGGTACAGTTGGTTCACCCCCAGCGGCACTAGGGCGGCCGGGTGCAGAGAGAGTCAGGCCCAATGTTATCCTAAGAGAGATAGGAGGGCCTTGGTTGGTGGCTGCTGACTAGCAGGCCACACGACTGTGTGAGCTGGGCTCCTGGTCACTTACTCAAGGCAAGTGGGGAAGTAGATAGGTGTAGAGGTTGCACTGCCAGGGCCACTCGGGCGGCTGGGTGCAGGGTGTTTTTGAGCCTTCGGGCGCTCAATTGATTTCAATGGGAAATCTCCGGTTTGGAAAAAGACTGTAAGCTCGGGGACGAGGATTCTTCAGGTGCCTCCACCACTTCGAGAGGTAAGTTGTGTAGTTGGAGGATAGGTAGGTACCCCGGGATTGGGCACAGGGGGCCACGGGGCGCCGGGTGCAGAGGTGCCTTTTGGTGTCGGGAAATCTTACCCTCTGTTGATCGCGGTTGGGGGGGCACCTTGTTCTGAGGTTGCAGGCTTCTTCAGGAGTGTCAAGGGAGGTCCTTGGGTGTCACAGTCGCCGTGGGGTCGTCCTCGTGGTCTTTGTTCACTCCGGCACAGGCCAGGCTTGGCTGGTGCAGAGTGTGCTTGGTTCGTGGTTCCGGGCTGCTGCCAGGGATTAGAAGTAGATTTTGAGTAGAGCCTCTACTCATGGGAGTCCCAGGAGCTTAGAGTCAAAGGTAGCCAGGTCCTCCGGGGTTTGTGAGGTTGCTGGCCACTAGAGATACCGGGTTGGAGCAGGAGCAGGTTCGAGGGTCAACAGGCCGGTAGGGATGGTGCAAAAGGAGTTTGTGTCTTCCTCTTCTTAGCAGCTGCAGGGCAGGTCTTCTTTCTTCTAGCTCTTCTTCGGATTTTGGAATCTGGAATCTGGGGAAGGAAGGTACAGTGTGCCCCTAAATACTAGATTTAGGGGTGTTATAGGTAGGTGAAGGGCAGGGACCAATGGGTCCCTGTCCTGGGGTGAGTACACCCCCTATCCTGCCTCTCTCCTGTGGGAGGGGGGCAGTAGCCTAGTCCTGATTGGGTAGGGCTTCCCATCTTCAAGATGGCGAGAGCCCGGTGATGTGCTTCACCTCGCCTCCCCCACCTGAGGGGTGGGGTTGGCAGGCTGGCACATTCCCTGTCCTTATTTGGGATTCCGGCCAAGCTTCCTGCCAGAGTGGGGGGTTGCAGTGGCCTGGGGAAGCTCACAGAGGCGGCATGCCTTTGAAGCTTCCCCCGCCCATCCTGGGGGAGGAGATTTAGCACCTCGCCCAGGATGTGCATTGTTGCAGGCCCAGGAGAGCAGGGGCTTTCCTACCCAGGGGTTCAGCAACATGTCTGCTGTGTGGCAGCCGAGGCAGCCTCAGAACAGACGTGGATTGTGGGATAGGTTTCAGGGAGCCTCTCTAAGATGCCGTCTGTGGTGCTTGGTACATTAAATCCCACACTGGCATCAGTGTGGATTTAATGTGTTGAGCAGTTTGATACCAAACTTCTCAGTCTTCAGTGCTGCCATTATGGTGCTGTGGAGTTCGTGTTTGACAAGCTCCCAGCACCATGTACTCTTAAATGGCAGTACTGCACTTACAGGGCCCAGAAATGGACCTGGTTACTGTAGGGGCACAGGGCTCCTGCCTCTGTGCCCACACCATTGGCATAGGGCACCCAGCTAGAGGGGTGGCTGATGTATGCCAGGGCAGTGTAGTTTGTGGGCATGGCAAACAGGGATATGTGCCATGTCGACTCTTGGTTTTGTATTGTACCCAGACACCCAGACACCCAGCCTGCAAGGGCAGTGTGTGTGTGTAAGAGTACAGGGCCTCTAAGGGTGGCACAGTGAGTGCTGCAGCCCTTAGAGGCCTTCCCTGATCACAAGGCCCTGGGTACCTAGGGTACCATTTACTAGGGGCTGACATGTGGCCAGGGTTTGCCAAATTGGGTTTTGTGTTTTAGGGAAGGAACATAGGCCCTGGGCACCTGATTGGCAGGAGTCCAGGGCACACTGTGAGAAAGTGGCTCTGTATATACTGTCCCCAAATAGGTACAGGGTGTACAGAGCCCTGGGTACCTAGGGTACCATTTACCAGGGGCTGACATGTGGCCAGGGTTTGCCAAATTGGGTTTTGTGTTTTAGGGAAGGAACATAGGTCCTGAGCACCTGATTGGCAGGAGTCCAGGGCACACTGTGAGAAAGTGGCTCTGTATATACTGTCCCAAAATAGGTACAGGGTGTACAGAGTCCACAGTCCCCAGACTTTTGGTAGAGGCTAAAGTTAGATATAACCTTACTCTCTAAAGTGGTAGCTTGGTCGAGCAGTAATGCAGTTTCAGAGGACAGTGTAAAGCATTTGTTGTACACACTCAGTCAGCAAATGGTCTCACACACTCAATAACTGAACTCTAGGCCAATGGTTTATATATAAAAAATATATGCTTGTTTTATTTTAGAACAAACAATTGGAATTAATATATACTTTCTCAGAATGAGATGCTTTATATAAATACTTTTGCAATATGCAATTAACTTTTGTAAACAGTTACAAGTAGTTGCAATAGACAACACAATTTTTAAACACAATAATGCATTGAGTTCAATGGAAGTTTCAAGTTATTTGCCACAGATTACTTTTAGGATTACTTTTGGAATTTCAGGACTGGATCCTAGATTCAGTCCTGGGTCAGTACTTAGAATCAAGTCATAAAAGTCGACTTAATTACTGTGATGATTTTTTAGACAATATTTTGCTCTTTGAAAAAGTTGACACAAAAAATATTTCATAGAAAACAGTCAATGATTCCCTATGGAAGAAAATTCAAGTTGCAGGTATAGTATGTTCTCGTTACTTTTGTAATCCAGTACTGGGTACCTACACTCAGTAATGGGACCTTTACCGAAAACAGGTAAGCAATTACGTTTTCAGAAGTTATACGATTTTTAAAGAATATTTAAAGTTTATAGAAATTGACACTTCGAAGAAATTTCACAGAAAAACAGTCAATGATTTCCTATGGGAGAAAATTCGGTTACTGGTAAGTACAGTTGTAAGTATTTTTCAGAGTCAGTGCTGGGCACCAAGATCCAGCACTGGGAGCTCACCTAAGAGCAGGTGAGTATTTTCGTTTTCGTTACTCGGCTGATTTTTTGGTGAATATTTTAAGATTTGAAAAGTCCACACTTGAAAGAAATTTCAGGAAAAGGCCAGTCAATGTTACCCTATGAAGAAAATTGAGTTATCGGTTTAAATGTAAGTACTCGACTGGCAGAGTTGAGGTTCTGGGCATAGACTCAGGGGTCCCCCAAGGTCAGGTAGGTACAGTTGGTTCACCCCCAGCGGCACTAGGGCGGCCGGGTGCAGAGAGAGTTAGGCCCAATGTTATCGTATGAGAGATAGGGGGGCCTTGGTTGGTGGCTGCTGACTAGCAGGCCACGCGGCTGTGGAAGCTGGGCTCCTGGTCACTTACTCAGGGCAAGTGGGGAAGTAGATAGGTGTAGAGGTTGCACTGCCAGGGCCACTCGGGTGGCTGGGTGCAGGGTGCTTTTGAGCCTTCGGGCCCTCAATTGATTTCAATGGAAAATCTCCGGTTTAGAAAAAGACTGCAAGCTCGGGGAAGAGGATTCTTCAGGTGCCACCACCACTTCGAGAGGTAAGTTGGGTAGTTGGAGGATAGGTAGGTACCCCGGGATTGGGCACAGGGGGCCACGGGGCGCCGGGTGCAGGGGTGCCTTTTGGTGTCGGGAAATCTTACCCTCTGTTGATCGCGGTTGGGGGGGCACCTTGTTCTGAGTTTGCAGGCTTCTTCAGTAGTGTCGAGGGAGGTCCTTGGGTGCCGGACTCGGGGTCACAGTCGTCGTGGGGTTGTCCTCGTGGTCTTTGTTCACTCCGGCACAGGCCAGGCTTGGCTGCTGCAGAGTGTGCTTGGTTCGTGGTTCCGGGCTGCTGCCAGGGATATAAGTAGATTTTGAGTAGAGCCTCTACTCATGGGAGTCCCAGGGGCTTAGAGTCAAAGGTAGCCAGGTCCTCCGGGGTTTGTGAGGTTGCTGGCCACTAGAGATGCCAGATTGGAGCAGGAGCAGGTTCGAGGGTCGACAGGCCGGTAGGGCTGGGGCCAAAGCAGTTTGTGTCTTCCTCTTCTTAGCAGCTGCAGGGCAGGTCTTCTTTCTTCTAGCTCTTCTTCGGATTTTGGAATCTGGAATCTGGGGAAGCAAGGTTCAGGGTGCCCCAAAATACTCGATTTAGGGGCGTTACAGGTAGGTGAAGGGCAGGGACCAATGGGTCCCTGTCCTGGGGTGAGTACACCCCCTATCCTGCCTCTCTCCTGTGGGTAGGGATTCCCATCTTCAAGATGGCGAGAGCCCGGGGATGTGCTTCACCTCGCCTCCCCCACCTGAGGGGTGGGGTTGGCAGGCTGGCACATCCCCTGTCCTTATTTGGGGTTTCCGGCCAAGCTTCCCGCCAGAGTGGGGGGTTGCAGTGGCCTGGGGAAGCTCACAGAGGCGGCATGCCTTTGAAGCTTCCCCCTGCTCATCCTGGGGGCGGCGATTTAGCACCTCGCCCAGGATGTGCATTGTTGCAGGCTCAGGAGAGCAGGGGCTTTCCTACCCAGGGGTCCAGCAACATGTCTGCTGTGTGGCAGCCTAGGCAGCCTCAGAACAGACGTGGATTGTGGGTTAGGTTTCAGGGGGCCTCTCTAAGATGCCCTCTGTGGTGCTAGGTAGATTAAATCCCACACTGGCATCAGTGTGGATTTAATGTGCTGGGCAGTTTGATACCAAACTTCTCAGGCTTCAGTGCTGCCATTATGGTGCTGTGGAGTTCGTGTTTGACAAGCTCCCAGCAACATATACTCTTAAATGGCAGCACTGAACTTACAGGGCCCAGAAATGGACCTGGTTACTGTAGAGGAACAGGGCTCCTGCCTCTGTGCCCACACCACTGGCATAGGGCACCCAGCTAGAGGGGTGGCTAATGTATGCCAGGGCAGTGTAGTTTGTGGGCATGGCACACAGGGATATGTGCCATGTCGACTCTTGGTTTTGTCTTGTACCCAGACACCCAGCCTGCAAGGGCACTGTGTGTGTGTAAGGGTACAGGGCCTCGAAGGGTGGCACAATGAGTGATGCAGCCCTTAGAGGCCTTCCCTGGTGACAAGGCCCTGGGTACCTAGGGTACCATTTACCAGGGGCTGACATGTGGCCAGGGTTTGCCAAATTGGGTTTTGTGTTTTAGGGAATGAACATAGGCCCTGAGCACCTGATTGGCAGGAGTCCAGGGCACACTGTGAGAAAGTGGCTCTGTATATACTGTCCCCAAATAGGTACAGGGTGTACAGAGCCCTGGGTACCTAGGGTACCATTTACCAGGGGCTGACATGTGGCCAGGGTTTGCCAAATTGGGTTTTGTGTTTTAGGGAAGGAACATAGGTCCTGAGCACCTGATTGGCAGGAGTCCAGGGCACACTGTGAGAAAGTGGCTCTGTATATACTGTCCCTAAATAGGTACAGGGTGTACAGAGTCCACAGTCCCCAGACTTTTGGTAGAGGCTAAAGTTAGATATAACCTTACTCTCTAAATTGGTAGCTTGGTCGAGCAGTAATGCAGTTTCAGAGGACAGTGTAAAGCATTTGTTGTACACACTCAGTCAGCAAATGGTCTCACACACTCAATAACTGAACTCTAGGCCAATGGTTTATATATAAAAAATATATGCTTGTTTTATTTTAGAACCAACAATTGGAATTAATATATACTTTCTCAGAATGAGATGCTTTATATAAATACTTTTGCAATATGCAATTAACTTTTGTAAACAGTTACAAGTAGTTGCAATAGACAACACAATTTTTAAACACAATAATGCATTGAGTTCAATGGAAGTTTCAAGTTATTTGCCACAGATTACTTTTAGGATTACTTTTGGAATTCCAGGACTGGATCCTAGATTCAGTCCTGGGTCAGTACTTAGAATCAAGTGATAAAAGTCGACTTAATTACTGTGATGATTTTTAGACAATTTTTTGCTATTTTCAAAGTTGACACAAAAAATTATCTACTGGCGGTCGCCAGTAGATAGTTATAGTTAGGACCAATTTTCCATAGGAAATCCGCAACATTCTATTCCCAATAAGTCTGGCGCCGGTTGATGAATCCTCGCGAACTTTTCCAAACTTTTGGCCAGCTCCGCTCCGCTCCTTCCCTGAAGGTTTCGTGGTGATTCATCAAGCGGGGACCGAGAAAAAAGGGGGGTCCCAAAACGCGTTCTCCCCATGCAATTTCCCATAGGATCTGTTGTCGCAGCTACAGCCCGAACTGCTAAACAGAATGACGCCAAATTTGGCAAAGAGGTGTTCCTCAGTTCAGACTCGTGCCTTTTGCATAAATGGTGTGAATCTGTTCAGTAGTTCCTGAGAAAATTAGGGTAAAAAAGTTAGTGATATTTATGGCCGGGGAGGATCCGCGGACCCTACCCGCACCGAACGCGCACCCTCCCCGAACCGAGCGCGGACCCTCCCGATCGCGCGCTGAATGCTAATTGGCTGTCGAGTGTCTCTCTACATTCGAAACCAGGAACTGTTGGCGGCCATTTTCTGCCTCGGTAGAAGCGAGGCTGAAGAAGCAAGGGGAATAAGTGTGTAAAACATATAAAGGGGGCAGAGTGGAAATACTCTGACGCTCTAGAGGTGCTTAGGGAGTCCCAGAAGGACCCCCTGAGGCCCTCCCTTTTTTTTTTTTTTAAACGGCGAAATACGCGCACGGTGCGCGCATTCTAACGTGTTGGGTGCTCGGACTCTCACGCGTTGGGTCCGCCGATCCACGGCAATGTTTTTTGAAAAAAGACAAGAAATCATTGGTTGTATGACTACTTTCTACACTGAAAGGTAGGGTGTATATTTCTGTTTTTTAATGGTATGATTCTTATTGGTTAACAAAAATAGATTGTAAGGAACATTATATATGATAAGCTGATATGTTGAAAAGTCAAGCACACTTCCTGTCTTGTTTAGTAACATTGTGTGCTGAACTTGTGACCAGTGAGCTCAGTGCAGTGTTCCATGACCTGTTTCTATGGTAACAGGCAGAAGGCAGATTGGGGGAAGGTTTGAAATGTATTTCAGTTGAAAAGGGTTGAAATGTTTAACCAATAGAAATGTGTGTTTGCTTTTGAGTTTATGTGTGAAGGATTGTGATTTGATGTTTACATGTATATGTGTGGAAAATCAAAGGGAAACTTTTCCATTCTTTGTTTTTGCTGAGAGGTGCACAGTGCAGAGATTGGTAGAATTAGAAACCAGTCATTGTTTATGAATTTGTGAAATTAGTTATGTTATGTTTCTATACTAAAATGTAGTACTACTTCTAGATGAAGAAATGTGTTTTGGTATAGTGCAAGGGATAGTGTTGTTTGTCTAGAATCACACAGTGAGTCTGTGTGCATTTGGGAACCACTGTGAGAGAAGCATTTGGTAACATCGTGTATTTGCTGACAGATAACTGTTTTAACTTGTCATGTTGTCAAGTTTTAGTAGCATTAGAAGCCAGTCTTTGCTTATGCTTTGATTAAATGAGTCAGGCTTTGACACAAAAGTGCAGTCGTGAAATATGTAGATTGTGTGCAGTTCCCTTACCACTTCCACTGTAGTGAATGAGTTTTGGTAATCTGCTAGGGATAGTGTTGTTTGTCTAGAATCACACTGTGAGTCTGTGTGCATTTGGGAACCACTGTGAGAGAAGTGTTTGGTAACATCGTGTATTTGCTGACAGATAACTGTTTTAAAACATGTCATGTTGTCAAGTTTTAGTAGCATTAGAAGACAGTTATGGCTTATGCTTTCCTTATATGAGTCAGGCATTGACAGTACATTGCAGTTGTGAAATATGTAGATTGTGTGCAGTTCCCTTACCACTTGCACTGTAGTGAATGAGTTTTGGTAAACTCATAGGGATAGTGGTGCTTGTCTAGAATCACACTGTGAGTTAGTGTGTATTTGGGATCACTGTGAGAGAAGCATTTGGTAACATAATGTATTTGCTGACAGATAACTGTTTTAAAACCTGTCATGTTGTGAAGTTTTAGTAGCATTAGAATCCAGTCTTTGCTTATGCTTTGATTAAATGAGTCATGCTTTGACACTGATGTGGTGTACTTAAATATGTAGATTGTGTGCAGTACCATTAACTCTTCTAGACTAGTGAGTGAGTTTTGGTAAACTCCTAGGATAGTGTTGCTTGTCTAATATCACACTGTGAGTCTGTGAGCATTTGGGTAAGGATTGTGAGAGAAGCATTTGGTAACATCGTGTATTTGCTGACAGATAACTGTTTTAAAACCGGTCATGTTGTCAAGTTTTAGTAGCATTAGAAGACAGTTATGGCTTATGCTTTCATTAAATGAGTCAGGCATTGACAGTAAATTGCAGTTGTGAAATATGTAGATTGTGTGCAGTTCCCTTACCACTTGCACTGTTGTGAATGAGTTTTGGTAAACTCCTAGGGATAGTGGCGCTTGTCTAGAATCACACTGTGAGTTAGTGTGTATTTGGGATCAGTGTGAAAGAAGCATTTGGTAACATCATGTATTTGCTGACAGATAACTGTTTTAAAACCTGTCATGTTGCGAAGTTTTAGTAGCATTAGAATCCAGTCTTTGCTTATGCGTTGATTGAATGAGTCATGCTTTGACACTGATGTGGTGTACTTAAATATGTAGATTGTGTGCAGTACCATTAACTCTTCCAGACTAGTGAATGAGTTTTGGTAAACTCCTAGGATAGTGTTGCTTGTCTAAAATCACACTGTGAGTCTGTGTGCATTTGGGTAAGGATTGTGAGAGAAGCATTTGGTAACATCGTGTATTTGCTGACAGATAACTGTTTTAAAACCGGTCATGTTGTCAAGTTTTAGTAGCATTAGAAGACAGTTATGGCTTATGCTTTCATTAAATGAGTCAGGCATTGACAGTAAATTGCAGTCGTGAAATATGTAGATTGTGTGCAGTTCCCTTACCACTTGCACTGTAGTGAATGAGTTTTGGTAAACGCCTAGGGATGGTGGTGCTTGTCTAGAATCACACTGTGAGTTAGTGTGTATTTGGGATCAGTGTGAGAGAAGCATTTGGTAACATCATGTATTTGCTGACAGATAACTGTTTTAAAACCTGTCATGTTGTGAAGTTTTAGTAGCATTAGAATCCAGTCTTTGCTTATGCGTTGATTAAATGAGTCATGCTTTGACACTGATGTGCTGTACTTAAATATGTAGATTGTGTGCAGTACCATTAACTCTTCTAGACTAGTGAATGAGTTTTGGTAAACTCCTAGGATAGTGTTGCTTGTCTAAAATCACACTGTGAGTCTGTGTGCATTTGGGTAAGGATTGTGAGAGAAGCTTTTGGTAACATCGTGTATTTGCTGACAGATAACTGTTTTAAAACCGGTCATGTTGTCAAGTTTTAGTAGCATTAGAAGCCAGTCTTTGCTGATGCTTTGATTAAATGAGTCAGGCTTTTACACAAAAGTGCAGTCGTGAAATATGTAGATTGTGTGCAGTTCCCTTACCAGTTCCACTGTAGTGAATGAGTTTTGGTAATCTGCTAGGGATAGTGTTGTTTGTCTAGAATCACACTGTGAGTCTGTGTGCATTTGGGAACCACTGTGAGAGAAGTGTTTGGTAACATTGTGTATTTGCTGACAGATAACTGTTTTAAAACATGTCATGTTGTCAAGTTTTAGTAGCATTAGAAGACAGTTATGGCTTATGCTTTCCTTATATGAGTCAGGCATTGACAGTAAATTGCAGTTGTGAAATATGTAGATTGTGTGCAGTTCCCTTACCACTTGCACTGTAGTGAATGAGTTTTGGTAAACTCATAGGGATAGTGGTGCTTGTCTAGAATCACACTGTGAGTTAGTGTGTATTTGGGATCACTGTGAGAGAAGCATTTGGTAACATAATGTATTTGCTGACAGATAACTGTTTTAAAACCTGTCATGTTGTGAAGTTTTAGTAGCATTAGAATCCAGTCTTTGCTTATGCTTTGATTAAATGAGTCATGCTTTGACACTGATGTGGTGTACTTAAATATGTAGATTGTGTGCAGTACCATTAACTCTTCCAGACTAGTGAATGAGTTTTGGTAAACTCCTAGGATAGTGTTGCTTGTCTAAAATCACACTGTGAGTCTGTGTGCATTTGGGTAAGGATTGTGAGAGAAGCATTTGGTAACATCGTGTATTTGCTGACAGATAACTGTTTTAAAACCGGTCATGTTGTCAAGTTTTAGTAGCATTAGAAGACAGTTATGGCTTATGCTTTCATTAAATGAGTCAGGCATTGACAGTAAATTGCAGTCGTGAAATATGTAGATTGTGTGCAGTTCCCTTACCACGTGCACTGTAGTGAATGAGTTTTGGTAAACTCCTAGGGATAGTGGCACTTGTCTAGAATCACACTGTGAGTTAGTGTGTATTTGGGATCAGTGTGAAAGAAGCATTTGGTAACATCATGTATTTGCTGACAGATAACTGTTTTAAAACCTGTCATGTTGCGAAGTTTTAGTAGCATTAGAATCCAGTCTTTGCTTATGCGTTGATTAAATGAGTCATGCTTTGACACTGATGTGCTGTACTTAAATATGTAGATTATGTGCAGTACCATTAACACTTCCAGACTAGTGAATGAGTTTTGGTAAACTCCTAGGATAGTGTTGCTTGTCTAAAATCACACTGTGAGTCTGTGTGCATTTGGGTAAGGATTGTGAGAGAAGCATTTGGTAACATCGTGTATTTGCTGACAGATAACTGTTTTAAAACCGGTCATGTTGTCAAGTTTTAGTAGCATTAGAAGCCAGTCTTTGCTTATGCTTTGATTAAATGAGTCAGGCTTTGACACAAAAGTGCAGTCCTGAAATATGAAGATTGTGTGCAGTTCCCTTACCACTTCCACAGTAGTGAATGATTTTTGGTAAACTCCTGAGTAAAGTGGTTTTTGTCTAGAATCACACTGTGAGTGTGTGTGCATTTGGGAACCACTGTGAGAGAAGCATTTGGTAACATCGTGTATTTGCTGACAGATAACTATTTTAAAACCTGTCATGTTGTCAAGTTTTAGTAGCATTAGAAGACAGTTATGGCTTATGCTTTCATTATATGAGTCAGGCATTGACAGTAAATTGCAGTTGTGAAATATGTAGATTGTGTGCAGTTCCCTTACCACTTGCACTGTAGTGAATTATTTTTGGTAAACTCATAGGGATAGTGGTGCTTGTCTAGAATCACACTGTCAGTTAGTGTGTATTTGGGATCACTGAGAGAGAAGCATTTGGTAACATCATGTATTTGCTGACAGATAACTGTTTTAAAACCTGTCATGTTTTCAAGTTTTAGTAGCATTAGAAGCTAGTCTTTGCTTATGCGTTGATAAAATGAGTCAGGGTTTGACACTAAGGTGCAGTACCATGTACTATTCTGTTCACTGTGGCAGAACTGAAAATTTAAAAGTTTTACCTCAGCACTGTTCTAGAAGTAGTCTGATTATTTAGTCAGTTTCTAAGTACTTATGTTGTGAACCATTCATTACCAAATAGACTGCTTCAAATGTCTATGCAGTATGCATGTAGTGTTCTAACATACTATACACTTGTCTTTTACACCTTCAATTCCCTAGTCAGTATCCATACACTTCCAGGAAAAATCCTCAGTCCTCTATAGACCCATTCAACAGCATGTACTAATCCATTCACTGTGCCAAAACCCAAACACTTATAAATTCACCAAGACACTCTCTTTCCAGTACTCTAATGATTCAGTCAATGCCTAAGTATTCATGCTCTGAGCCATGTCTTAGCACGTGGACTTCTTCAAACCCCTATCCACTATGCATGCAGTCCTCTAACCACCTACACACTTGTCTTTCACACCTTCAATTCCCCAGTCAGTATCTGTTCACTTCCAGCAAACACCCTGTCACTGCCGTTGCACTCCTCTAGTGACCCATTCAGCATCATGTACTAATCCATTCACTACGTCAAACCCTAATAAATTCACCCAGGCACTCTCCTTGCAGTACTCTAATCATTCAGTCAGTACCCAAGTACTCATCCAGTGACCCAGGCCTTAGTCTATGGACTGCTTCAAACCCTTATCCACTATGCATGCAGTCCTCTAACCACCTACACAATTGTCTTTCACGCCTCCAGTTCCGTAGTCAGTATCCATACACTTCCAGGAAATACCCTGTCACTCCCTTTGCAGTCCTCTAGTGACCCATTCAGCACCATGTACTAATCCATTCACTGTGCTAAAACCCAAACACTTATAAATTCACCAAGATACTATCTTTGCAGTACTCTAATCATTCAGTCAGTGCCTAAGTATTCATACACTGAGCCAGGCCTTAGCACATGGACTGCTTCAAATCCCTATGCACTATGCATGCAGTCTTCTAGCCACCTAGACACTTGTCTTTCACACTTTCAATTTCTTAGTCAGTATCCATACAGTCCAGCACTTGTCACTGCCTTTGCACTCCTCTAGTGACCCATTCAGTACCAAGTACTAATCCATTCCCTGTGCGAAAAGCCTAGCACTTATAAATTCACCCAGGCACTCTTCTTGCTGTACTCTAATCATTCAGTCAGCACCCAAGTAGTCAAGCAGTGAGCCAGGCCTTAGCACATGGACTGCTTTAAATGCCTATGCAGTATGGATGCAGTCATCTAATCACCTACACAGTTGTGTTTCACACCTTCTATTCCCTATTTAGTATTCATACTCTTCTAGCAAACACAACTCTGTCACTCACCCAGTGTGTCTCCTTATAGTACTGTAATCATTTAGTCAGTTAGCATGTAGTCTTTTAGTGAGGTAGGCTTTAGGGTATGAACTGCTTCAAAGTAGTATGCACTATGCATGCAGTGTTTTAACGATCGTCACACTTGTGGTTCAGGGCTATTGTTTCTTAGTCAGTTTTTATATAAAATGTGTTTGTACAGTAATGGAATAGTATAAATTTGAAAGTTATTAAAATACATTTATTTGTGATTCTTTTTTACAGATACAGAACAGGAGTGTTTTTCATCTGTTTGCACTCTTCTCGTGCAAGATTGTTTGGATGAAGGGTCCGTAGGTGTTTCATCATACTTGCTGTGCCGCTCGAGTATTTTTTGTTAGGATCCCCTCGTAACAGAACTCTTTGGCAAATCTTGCGAGTGACGAAGGTGGCATTGGTCTTTGTTTGCCCCTTGGGAAAAGTAAAAAATTTCCTCACCACTGAAGAAAAACGGTGCGGGCGTGGTGCCTTCTGCAAAAAAAATTCCTCAGATTCGGTAAATATTTTAAAGCAACAACATTTACAGTTTTTGTAAGTTAAACTTATAAAATTTTGTTAGCTGTATGCATTTTATATATCTGTGATTTGTTTCTTGTGGTATTTTGTTGAGAATACCATGTTGTTTTTTTTTTAACAATCTTTCTGATTTTCCAGGTCTGTCGTCGACATCCATGGTCCCCACAGGAGTGGTCCGCCTTGTTGTTTTGTATTATTGTTGTTACATTTTGTTTATTAGTTTATTGTTCATATATATGTTAATAAAAAAATAAAGTTTGAAAATAGTTTATCGTTTATATATTTATTATTATAAATAATAAAGTTAGAAAAAAAAATTAATAACGTTTTTGGTTGTTCTCTTAACTGCTGTGTGACTCTTTCTTGTTCTTATTACTGTTATTTGATGGAGTCCACCATGGTGTTAAATGTTGGGGCACTTATCGCTGGAATACTGGTGATATCTGCAGTTTGCACCAACTTCTGAATAGTGTGTTAGATTTATCTAAACTTTACTTCCGTTAAAGTGCTGATAATGAAATGGAGAGTAGCCGTTCCCGTGCAAAAAGACACGAGGCGCACCTTTCCGATTTATTCTAAATGCTAAAATCCTGTATTGAATTGCACTGAGGTATTGGCTGCACTTACAGTATACACACAAAATCTATTAAGAAATCTCATTGTATTTATATTGATTGGGAATAGTGCGTCATGTGCTGGATCTTGACGAGATACACTGCTCAGTTCGTATATTGTTCTGCACACGAAAAAAATCACATCACAACTTTCACACCAATTGCAATGCGAAACAAATTCCGGCAATAAGACACATTAGCACCAGGGATTTTACACCTGCTTTCTGCTGGTGTTAAGCAGGACAACTACCTGCACCATGAAAGGGAACACAGCCAAGAGCCACACCAGAACACCCACAGGTGCCATAGAGTCAATGAGCATGATACAGGGATATACAATGTATGGGAAAGAGGTGAAGCACCAGGCTCAGTGCAAGGATAAAGTAACAATAAGCGCGGCAACTTCAGAGACAAGACAAAAATCAATACAATTGTAGCTAAAATTATTACAAAACAATATTCTTTTTTTCTTTTTTATATTCGTTATTTACTTCATATGTATGATAAATACTTTTGTAAACATGATCATTAATATTCAATAATACGCAATCAAAGAGTGAATTTTGCTTTGAAAAACATAAATATACATCCTTTAGTTCTGTTCAATTACATGAAAGCATTAAACCAACACACGAATATGTAAAGTTATAAAACACTGAACAAGTATACGGAAATTTGAAGATATGACGCATTTCGGCAAAGCCTTCTTCAGAATGTTCTTGTCAGTGATTACTATAACTTGATGAATTTTTCATTCAGGAAGCGAAGAAATACTTGGTCAAGGGGCCAACAAATAATGTAAAATTATCTAATTGAGATAAATTACGACAAGGCTCACAAGTTGGTGATAATCCACTGTTGTGTGGCTCTCATTCAATTAGCTGGAGGTTCCAGAATGCAAGCGGATGGGATTGAATGATAGATCTATCTTCTGTTATATGTGGTGACATCCCCCACAGTCTCCCGAAAGATTGGTGCAATAAATTTCACATCCCAAAAGTTAGAAATACTTGTGGAATCTTGACTTATTGGCGAGATCAGTAGATATACATTTTTTAGACCTCCGTCGATATTCTTGGGTTCGAGTAGAAGTCACGATCCCATCGAAATCCAGGCAATGGTCCACCGATCTGCTTCCTTTTGTATCCTTCCGCATCCTCCTGCATGCACAACTGGCGTGTGCTGGTCTGGGGTTCACAGGTCAGTGCAGGGGTGTGCCTATCCGGCAAGGGGAACGGGGTGTCTCAGACATGTCCGTGTACAGGAAGTGCGGTAAGTGTGTCTCTGTGTTCTGGTGTGGCCTGCTACAAGAGCCGCAGCAGTCGATGTTGTAAAGTGGCATGCACCACCTCCAAACGGCACTGTGATGTTGTAGTTGGAATGTAGCAGGACATGCGCAAATAGGCATTACAATGGTGTGCCGTACGAGTGCACGAGATACAACAGCGCACCGTACAAAAGTGTGGGGGCTCGTGGGAGGGAGGAGCAGACATTTGGTATCATAACAAACAGTGAACTCGACCATGTGCCACATGCTGGGCATCTCATTCATGATGACCATGGTCGCAGACATCCCACAACACCAACGACTGGCCTTTGTACACATCCTGTATGAATGCAGCATGGTTTTCACTTCTATGCTCATTCAGTGGTGTGATGTTGGAGGGTTGTGTGACTTGTGTTCCTTGTTGATGGGTTTCATTTTGGCCATTGTTAGTCTATATGTGTGTTGTATTTAATTGTGCATGTGTGCCATTCTGCCCATCTCCCCCCCTCCCCCCACTCCCTGCTTCTTCCTCTTCCTAGTGCTGTTGTGCCTATAATTTTGTTGCTGCACACATAAATACATGTAAAGAATAAATTAGAATAGTTCCTTGATTCTTTTAGGTTTCAAAACTTCTCTATTGGTTTCTTTTTAATTTTCCATATGAACCGTTTTTTTAATATTCAACAACACATAGAAGTCAGAAGTGCAACGTATTCAATCAACACACTTTCTAGAACATTCTACAACACGTGCAGGTTAAAAGTTAATCAATTTTTTAAAACTTAACGATATTTTTTTGTAACATTTTCTTGAACATTTAACGACACGTGCAGGTTAAAAGTTGACGATTGTTTTAAGTTCGAACAGTGCCTTCCAAATGCAAGTAGCAGGTGTGGTTGAGCTGAGCAAATTTTATCCTATGATATGTACTCCACGTTGAAACTGCTTTTTCTTAACCAATCACAAAGATGCTTTTCCACAAAACTAATGTGCACCCTACTTTTAAAAAAGAATGCTTTTCATGATATCTTTAGAGATAAGTTATAGATAGGAATTAGCATTTACAAAACCTTTGAAATTCACTGGAATAACCATAGGTTTCATGCACGTTATAGTTAGGAATTGGCATTTAAAAAACCTTTGAAATTCACTGAAAAAAACATAGGTTTCAGGCACGTTATAGTTAGGAATTAGCATTTAAAAAACCTTAGAAATTCACTGAAAAAACCATAGGTTTCAGGGGCGTTATAGTTAGCTGGACATTTCCCTCGTAAAAAACCCTAGAAATTCCCCTGTTATAGTTAGTTCAGCTAACTATAACTCGCGCCCCCGCAATGCACTGATGACATCACATATTACATCACTCATGACATGGACAATGACATCACTGATGACATCACTGATGACATCTCAAATGACATCACTGATGACGTCATCCATGTGATAAATTACTGCATCTTCTCACACCCTAATTTAACCGTTGATACACCGACTCAAAATTTCAGACGTCCATTCTCAAAACCATAGCTACTCCAATACCAATAACTACATACCCACTTATTAACTCTTAGGTCTACATACACCTCCACTTATTCACCTGTACAGTCACTCATACTTACAGTCACTCCTTACAAGACTATCATATGCATTTATACACCTACATAGACACTCACACACCACCAATCATCCATAGAGGTACTCTCACACCTAGTCAGTCATGCAAATAATTAATTACACTCCCAGTTACTCACCTATGCAGTTATAGACACTCAAGTTCACTTACTCATAAAAATAGTACCACATTCTTACGCTCTTATACAATCATTGATACAAGCACGCACTCATCCATACAGCCACTCTCACAATCACACACTCTCACATATACCCACTTATATGCTCTTACACGCATATATACTGCCTTTCACATATGTAGTTAGTCACAAATGTACCACTGATATATACATTCAATCCCTAACACACCCGTACATACACTCATTCAACCATACAGTTCATCACAGATGCACTCTTAAAACCATGCACCCATAGAATCACCCACTCACACATCTATGCACAGAGTCACACACAGCCTACGCACACAAACACTCAGGCACCCATACAGATACTCAGACAACCAATCAATAACCCATATAGACACTCATATAGCTATTCACAAAACCATGCAGCCACTTATACACCAACACACAGACACATACAGACATTCACACAGTTTAGTCACTAGTCTGGAGTAAGATACATTTAATGACTCACTTATAGAGTCAGTTACACACCTACAAAATCATCCATTCACACACTTGTACACCCACTCATTCTTCAACAGGCCTTTCCCAATATATAGTAAACATATTAAAACTTTACAGAAACACATACTCACTGGATGACGTCATCAGTGATGTCATTTGAGATGTCATCAGTGATGTCATCAGTGATGTCACTGACCATGTCATGAGTGATGTAATATGTGACGTCATCAGCAGTGCATTGCGGGGGCACGAGTTATAGTTAGCTTAACTAACTATAACAGGGGAATTTCTAGGGTTTTGAATGAGGGAAATGTCCAGCTAACTATAACGCCCCTGAAACCTATGGTTTTTTCAGTGAATTTCTAAGGTTTTTTAAATGCTAATTCCTAATACAACGTGCCTGAAACCTATGGTTTTTTCAGTGAATATTTCATAGAAAACAGTCAATGATTCCCTATAGAAGAAAATTAAAGTTACAGGTATAGTAGGTTCTCGTTACTTTTGTAATCCAGTACTGGGTACCTAGACTCACTACTGGGACCTTTATCCAAAACAGGTAAGCAATTAAGTTTTCAGAAGTTCTACGATTTTTAAAGAATATTTAAAGTTTGCAGAAATTGACACTTAGAAGTCATTTCACAGAAAAACAGTCAATGATTTCCTAGGGGAGAAAATTGGGTTACTGGTGAGTACAGTTGTAAGTATTTTTCAGAGTCAGTGCTGGGCACCAAGATCCAGCACTGGAAGCTCACCTAAGAGCAGGTGAGTATTTTCGTTTTCGTTACTCGGCTGATTTTTGATGAATATTTTAAGATTTGAAAAGTCCACACTTTAAAGAAATTTCAGGAAATGGCCAGTCAATGTTACCCTATGAAGAAAATTGAGTTATCGGTTTAAAGGTAAGTACTCGACTGGCAGAGTTGAGGTTCTGGGCATAGACTCAGGGGTCCCCCAAGGTCAGGTAGGTACAGTTGGTTCACCCCCAGCGGCACTAGGGCGGCCGGGTGCAGAGAGAGTTAGGCCCAATGTTATCCTATGAGGGATAGGGGGGCCTTGGTTGCTGGCTGCTGACTAGCAGGCCATGCGGCTGTGGGAGCTGGGCTCCTGGTCACTTACTCAGGGCAAGTGGGGAAGTAGATAGGTGTAGAGGTTGCACTGCCAGGGCCACTCGGGCGACTGGGTGCAGGGTGCTTTTGAGCCTTCGGGCGCTCGAATGATTTCAAAGGGAAATCTCCAGTTTAGAAAAAGACTGCAAGCTCGGAGACGAGGATTCTTCAGGTGCCACCACCACTTCGAGAGGTAAGTTTGGTTGTTGGAGGATAGGTAGGTACCCCGGGATTGGGCACAGGGGGCCACGGGGCGCCGGGTGCAGGGGTGCCTTTTGGTGTTGGGAAATCTTACCCTCTGTTGATCGCGGTTGGGGGGGCACCTTGTTCTGAGGCTGCAGGCTTCTTCAGGAGTTTCGAGGGAGGTCCTTGGGTGCTGGACTCGGGGTCACAGTCGCCGTGGGGTCGTCCTCGTGGTCTTTGTTCACTCCGGCACAGGCCAGGCTTGGCTGGTGCAGAGTGTGCTGGGTTCGCGGTTCCGGGCTGCTGCCAGGGATTAGAAGTAGATTTTGAGTAGAGCCTCTACTCATGGGAGTCCCAGGGGCTTAGAGTCAAAAGGTAGCCAGGTCCTTCGGGGTTTGTGAGGTTGCTGGCCACAAGAGATGCCAGGTTGGAGCAGGAGCAGGTTCGAGGGTCGACAGGCCGGTAGGGCTGGGGCCAAAGCAGTTTGTGTCTTCCTCTTCTTAGCAGCTGCAGGGCAGGTCTTCTTTCTTCTAGCTCTTCTTCGGATTTTGGAATCTGGAATCTGTGGAAGGAAGGTTCAGGGTGCCCCTAAATACTAGATTTAGGGGCGTTACAGGTAGGTGAAGGGCAGGGACCAATGGGTCCCTGTCCTGGGGTGGGTACACCCCTATCCTGCCTCTCTCCTGTGGGAGGGGGGCAGTAGCCTAGTCCTGATTGGGTAGGGCTTCCCATCTTCAAGATGGCGAGAGCCCGGGGATGTGCTTCACCTCGCCTCCCCCACATGAGGGGTAGGGTTGGCAGGCTGGCAAAACCCCTGTCCTTATTTGGGGTTTCCGGCCAAGCTTCCCGCCAGAGTGGGGGGTTGCAGTGGTCTGGGGAAGCTCAAGAGGCGGCATGCCTTTGAAGCTTCCCCCTGCCCATCCTGGGGGAGGAGATTTAGCAACTCGCCAAGGATGTGCATTGTTGCAGGCCCAGGAGAGCAGGGGTTTTTCTACCCAGGGGTCCAGCAACATGTCTGCTGTGTGGCAGCCTAGGCAGCCTCAGAACAGACGTCGATTGTGGGTTAGGTTTCAGGGGGCCTCTCTCAGATGCCCTCTTTGGTGCTTGGTACATTAAATCCCATACTGGCAACAGTGTGGATTTAATGTGCTGAGCAGTTTGATACCAAACTTCTCAGGCTTCAGTGCTGCCATTATGGTGCTGTGGAGTTCGTGTTTGACAAGCTCCCAGCACCATGTACTCTTAAATGGCAGCACTGCACTTACAGGGCCTAGAAATGGACCTGGATACTGTGGGGGCACAGGACTCCTGCCTCTGTGCCCACACCACTGGCATAGGGCACCCAGCTAGAGGGGTGGCTGATGCATGCCAGGGCAGTGTAGTTTGTGGGCATGGCACACAGGGATATGTGCCATGTCGACTCTTGGTTTTGTCTTGTACCCAGACACCCAGCCTGCAAGGGCAGTGTGTGTGTGGGTAAGGGTACAGGGCCTCTAAGGGTGGCACAATGAGTGCTGCAGCCCTTAGAGGCCTTCCCTGGTCACAAGGCCCTGGGTACCTAGGGTACCATTTACCAGGGGCTGACATGTGGCAAGGGTTTGCCAAATTGGGTTTTGTGTTTTAGGGAAGGAACATAGGCCCTGGGCACCTGATTGGCAGGAGTCCAGGGCACACTGTGAGAAAGTGTCTCTGTATATACTGTCCCCAAATAGGTACAGGGTGTACAGGGTCTACAGTCCCCAGACTTTTGGCAGAGGCTAAAGTTAGATATAACCTTACTCTCTAAAGTGGTAGCTTGGTCGAGCAGTAAGGCACTATCAGAGGACACTGTAAAGCATTTGTTGTACACAGTCAGTCAGCAAATGGTCTCACACACTCAATAACTGAACTCTAGGCCAATGGTTCATATATAAAAAATATATGCTTGTTTTATTTTATAACCAACAATTGGAATTAAAATATACTTTCTCAGAATGAGATGCTTTATATAAATACTTTTGCAATATGCAATTGACTTTTGTAAACAGTTACAAGTGGTTGCAATAGACAACACTATTTTTAAACACAATAATGCATTGAGTTCAATGGAAGTTTCAAGTTATTTGCCACAGATTACTTTTAGGATTACTTTTGGAATTCCAGGACTGGATCCTAGATTCATTCCTGGGTCAGTACTTAGAATCAAGTGATAAAACTCGACTTAATTACTGTGAGGATTTTTAGACAATATTTTGCTATTTTAAAAGTTGACAAAAAATATTTCATAGAAAACAGTTAAGGATTCCCTATGGAAGAAAATTCAAGTTGCAGGTATAGTATGTTCTCGTTACTTTTGTAATCCAGTACTGGGTACCTAGACTCAGTACTGGGACCTTTATCCAAAACAGGTAAGCAATTACGTTTTCAGAAGTTATACGATTTTTAAAGAATATTTAAAGTTTGCAGAAATTGACACTTAGAAGACATTTCACAGAAAAACAATCAATGATTTCCTATGGGAGAAAATTGGGTTACTGGTAAGTACAGTTGTAAGTATTTTTCAGAGTCAGTGCTGGGCACCAAGATCCAGCACTGGGAGCTCACCTAAAAGCAGGTGAGTATTTTTGTTTTCGTTACTCGGCTGATTTTTGGTGAATATTTTAAGATTTGAAAAGTCCACACTTTAAAGAAATTTCAGGAAAAGGCCAGTCAATGTTACCCTACGAAGAAAATTGAGTTATCGGTTTAAAGGTAAGTACTTGACTGGAAGAGTTGAGGTTCTGGGCATAGACTCAGGGGTCCCCCAAGGTCAGGTAGGTACAGTTGGTTCACCCCCAGCGGCACTAGGGCGGCCGGGTGCAGAGAGAGTTAGGCCCAACGTTATCCTATGAGGGATAGGGGGGCCTTGGTTGGTGACTGCTGACTAGCAGGCCACGCGGCTGTGGGCGCGGGGCTCCTGGTCACTTACTCAGGGCAAGTGGGGAAGTAGATAGGTGTAGAGGTTGCACTGCCAGGGCCACTCGGGCGGCTGGGTGCAGGGTGCTTTTGAGCCTTCGGGCGCTCAATTGATTTCAATGGAAAATCTTCGGTTTAGAAAAATACTGCAAGCTCGGGGACGAGGATTCTTCAGGTGCCACCACCACTTCGAGAGGTAAGTTGGGTTGTTGGAGGATAGGTAGGTACCCCGGGATTGGGCACAGGGTGCCACGGGGCGCCGGGTGCAGGGGTGCCTTTTGGTGTCGGGAAATCTTACCCTCTGTTGATCGCGGTTGGGGGGGCACCTTGTTCCGAGGCTGCAGGCTTCTTCAGGAGTGTCGAGGGAGGTCCTTGGGTGCCGGACTCGGGGTCATAGTCGCCGTGGTGTCGTCCTCGTGGTCTTTGTTCACTCCGGCACAGGCCAGGCTTGGCTGGTGCAGAGTGTGCTGAGTTCGCGGTTCCGGGCTGCTGCCTGGGATTAGAAGTAGATTTTGAGTAGAGCCTCTACTCATGGGAGTCCCAGGGGCTTAGAGTCAAAAGGTAGCCAGGTCCTCCGGGGTTTGTGAGGTTGCTGGCCACAAGAGATGCCGGGTTGGAGCAGGAGCAGGTTCGAGGGTCAACAGGCCGGTAGGGCTGGGGCCAAAGCAGTTGTGTCTTCCTCTTCTTAGCAGCTGCAGGGCAGGTCTTCTTTCTTCTAGCTCTTCTTCGGATTTTGGACTCTGGAATCTGGGGAAGGAAGTTTCAGGGTGCCTCTAAATACTAGATTTAGGGGCGTTACAGGTAGGTGAAGGGCAGGGACCAATGGGTCCCTGTCCTGTGGTGGGTACACCCCCTATCCTGCCTCTCTCCTGTGGGAGGGGGGCAGTAGCCTAGTCCTGATTGGGTAGGGCTTCCCATCTTCAAGATGGCGAGAGCCCGGAGATGTGCTTCACCTCGCCTCCCCCACCTGAGGGGTGGGGTTGGCAGGCTGGCACATCCCCTGTCATTATTTGGGGTTTCCGGGCAAGCCTCCCGCCAGAGAGGGGGGTTGCAGTGGCCTGGGGAAGCTCACAGAGGCGGCATGACTTTGAAGCTTCCCCCTGCCCATACTGGGGGAGGTGATTTAGCAACTCGCCCAGGATGTGCATTGTTGCAGGCCCAGGAGAGCAGGGGCTTTCCTACCCAGGGGTCCAGCAACATGTCTGCTGTGTGGCAGCCTAGGCAGCCTCAGAACAGACGTGGATTGTGGGTTAGGTTTCAGAGGGCCTCTCTAAGATGCCCTCTGTGGTGCTTGGTACATTAAATCCCACACTGGCATCAGTGTAGATTTAATGTGCTGAGCAGTTTGATACCAAACTTCTCAGGCTTCAGTGCTGCCATTATGGTGCTGTGGAGTTCGTGTTTGACAAGCTCCCAGCACCATGCACTCTTAAATGGCAGCACTGCACTTACAGGGCCCAGAAATGGACCTGGTTACTGTAGGGGCACAGGGCTCCTGCCTCTGTGCCCACACCACTGGCATAGGGCACCCAGCTAGAGGGGTGGCTGATGTATGCCAGGGCAGTGTAGTTTGTGGGAATGGCACACAGGGATATGTGCCATGTCGACTCTTGGTTTTGTCTTGTACCCAGACACCCAGCCTGCAAGGGCAGTCTGTGTGTGTGTAAGGGTACAGGGCCTCTAAGGGTGGCACAATGAGTGCTGCAGCCTTTAGAGGCCTTCCCTGGTCACAAGGCCCTGGGTACCTAGGGTACCATTTACCAGGGGCTGACATGTGGCCAGGGTTTGCCAAATTGTGTTTTGTGTTTTAGGGAAGGAACATAGGCCCTGGGCACCTGATTGGCAGGAGTACAGGGCACACTGTGAGAAAGTGGCTCTGTAAATACTGTCCCCAAATAGGTAGAGGGTGTACAGAGTCCACAGTCCCCAGACTTTTGGCAGAGGCTAAAGTTAGATATAACCTTACTCTCTAAAGTGGTAGCTTGGTCGAGCAGTAAGGCAGTATCAGAGGACAGTGTAAAGCATTTGTTGTATACACTCAGTGAGCAAATGGTCTCACACACTCAATAACTGAACTCTAGGCCAATGGTCTATATATAAAAAATGTATGCTTGTTTTATTTTAGAACCAACAATTGGAATTAAATATACTTTCTCAGAATGAGATCCTTTATATAAATACTTTTGCAATATGCAATTGACTTTTGTAAACAGTTACAAGTGGTTGCAATAGACAACACTATTTTTAAACACAATAATGCATTGAGTTCAATGGAAGTTTCAAGTTATTTGCCACAGATTACTTTTAGGATTACTTTTGGAATTCCAGGACTGGATCCTAGATTCAGTCCTGGGTCAGTACTTAGAATCAAGTGATAAAAGTCGACTTAATTACTGTGATGATTTTTAGACAATATTTTGCTATTTTAAAAGTTGACACAAAATATATTTCAAAGAAAACAGTCAATGATTCCCTATGGAAGAAAATTCAAGTTGCAGGTATAGTATGTTCTCGTTACTTTTGTAATCCAGTACTGGGTACCTAGACTCAGTACTGGGACCTTTATCCAAAACAGGTAAGCAGTTACGTTTTCAGAAGTTATTCGATTTTTAAAGAATATTTAAAGTTTGCAGAAATAGGCACTTAGAAGACATTTCACAGAAAAACAGTCAATGATTTCCTATGGGAGAAAATTGGGTTACTGGTAAGTACAGTTGTAAGTATTTTTCAGAGTCAGTGCTAGGCACCAAGATCCAGCACTGGGAGCTCACCTAAGAGCAGGTGAGTATTTTCGTTTTCGTTACTCGGCTGATTGTTGGTGAATATTTTAAGATTTGAAAAGTCCACACTTTAAAGAAATTTCAGGAAAAGGCCAGTCAATGTTACCCTATGAAGAAAATTGAGTTATTGGTTTAAAGGTAAGTACTCGACTGGCAGAGTTGAGGTTCTGGGCATAGACTCAGGGGTCCCCCAAGGTCAGGGAGGTACAGTTGGTTCACCCCCAGCGGCACTAGGGCGGCCGGGTGCAGAGAGAGTTAGGCCCAATGTTATCCTATGAGGGATAAGGGGGCCTTGGTTGGTGGCTGCTGACTAGCAGGCCACGCGGCTGTGGGAGCTGGGCTCCTGGTCACTTACTCAGGGCAAGTGGGGAAGTAGATAGGTGTAGAGGTTGCACTGCCAGGGCCACTCGGGCGGCCGGGTGCAGGGTGCTTTTGAGCCTTCGGGCGCTCAATTGATTTCAATGGGAAATCTCCGGTTTAGAAAAAGACTGCAAGCTCGGGGACTAGGATTCTTCAGGTGCCACCACAACTTCGAGAGGTAAGTTGGGTTGTTGGAGGATAGGTAGGTACCCCGGAATTGGGCACAGGGGGCCACGGGGCGCTGGGTGCAGGGGTGCCTTTTGGTGTCGGGAAATCTTACCCTCTGTTGATCGCGGTTGGGGGGGCACCTTGTTTTGAGGCTGCAGGCATCTTCAGGAGTGTCGCGGGAGGTCCTTGGGTGCTGTACTCGGGGTCACAGTCGCCGTGGGGTCGTCCTCGTCGTCTTTGTTCACTCCGGCACAGGCCAGGCTTGGCTGGTGCAGAGTGTGCTGGGTTTGCGGTTCCGGGCTGCTGCCAGGGATTAAAAGTAGATTTTGAGTAGAGCCTCTACTCATGGGAGTCCCAGGGGCTTAGAGTCAAAAGGTAGCCAGGTCCTCTGGGGTTTGTGAGGTTGCTGGCCACAAGAGATGCCGGGTTGGAGCAGGAGCAGGTTCGAGGGTCGACAGGCCGGTAGGGCTGGGGCCAAAGCAGTTTGTGTCTTCCACTTCTTAGCAGGTGCAGAGCAGATCTTCTTTCTTCTAGCTCTTCTTTGGATTTTGGAATCTGCAATCTGGGGAAGGAAGGTTTAGTGTGCCCCTAAATACTAGATTTAGGGGCGTTACAGGTAGGTGAAGGGCAGGCACCAATGGGTTCTTGTCCTGGCGTGGGTACACCCAGTATCCTGCCTCTCTCCTGTGGGAGGGGGGCAGTAGCCTAGCCCTTATTGGGTAGGGCTTCCCATCTTTAAGATGGCGAGAGCCCGGGATGTTCTTCACTTCGCCTCCCCCACCTGAGGGGTGGGGTTGGCAGGCTGGCACATCCCCTGTACTTATTTGGGGTTTCCGGCCAAGCTTCCTGCCAGAGTGGGGGGTTGCAGTGGCCTGGGGAAGCTCACAGAGGCGGCATGCCTTTGAAGCTTCCCCCTGCACATCCTGGTGGAGGAGACTTAGCAACTCGCCCAGGATGTGCATTGTTGCAGGCCCAGGAGAGCAGGGGCTTTCCTACCCAGGGGTCCAGCAACATGTCTGCTGTGTGGCAGCCTAGGCAGACTCAGAACAGACGTGGAATGTGGGTTAGGTTTCAGGGGGCCTCTCTAAGATGCCCTCTGTGGTGCTTGGTACATTAAATCCCACACTGGCATCAGTGTGGATTTAATGTGCTGAGCAGTTTGATACCAAACTTCTCAGGCTTCAGTGCTGCCATTATGGTGCTGTGGAGTTCGTGTTTGACAAGCTCCCAGCACCATGCATACTTAAATGGCAGGACTGCACTTACAGGGCCCAGAAATGGACCTGGTTACTGTAGGGGCACAGGGCTCCTGCCTCTGTGCCCACACCACTGGCATAGGGCACCCAGCTAGAGGGGTGGCTGATGTATGCCAGGGCAGTGTAGTTTGTGGGCATGGCACACAGGGATATGTGCCATGTCGACTCTTAGTTTTGTCTTGTACCCAGACACCCAGCCTGCAAGGGCAGTGTGTGTGTCTGTAAGGGTAAAGGGCCTCTAAGGGTGGCACAATTGAGGAACTTCGATTTCCGATCGTGATCGAATCGACCCGCCATTTTGTGCTCCGCCGCCATTTTATGTTGCCATCACTCAGGCAGCACGGTGAACAAAGTCTATTCTGCTTTTTCTGCAGCTTCGTGTCAGAACAACCCTTCTGCCTCTATTTGCAAAGCTGGTGTTAGGACTGGCCGAGTACACTAATCCCTGTCTGGTTTTTCTAATCCCCGTCTCAACTATCTGTTGGTTCACACTATTCTTTTCTGACTTTATCTTATCGGCTGACCTTCACTGTCCTCTGCTAGCATTCTCTCATTTCACAATTGTCCTCCAACACACACAAACGTATCTCGCCACCTGCAAGTTAGTTACGAATCCGTTAATGAATTAGTTTGAGGAAGGGGTGACAAACATAGTTGGAGGAGAGGTTTCTTCGAGTCATCTGACACTTTGTTTTCAAATCTCTCCTATTGGCTCTGTCCTGTTTTTCAATGTTTCTTATTGGCTCTTTCTTGTATATTCTGGGTGTGTATTTGGTTAATGTATATGTTACCTATATGGTATAAAAGTTTGTGCGTCACGGAGTGAAGTGGCAGTCTCCTAAGAACCTACCTTGTGTACTTCTGGGATAACTGTACTAGCTGCAGCTAATAAATCTGATCTTCTAACGCCTAACAGAGTGTCCCGTGTCTCTGTGTAGCTGAGCAGGAGAACCCAGGAGATTAAGGCGTACCCTGCGCCACCAGGCCCAAAAGGTTCTGGTTCTTCAACTGGCACCCAACGTGTGGCGGCTTCAGTGGTACCGGTTCTGCCTGAAGGTCGTGAGGAACCCCGCAAAAAAATTCCGGAGGATTCGCGAGCCACGTCAAGGGACCCCTGTATGTCGAAAGTGGTCCGAAGGTCTTTTGCAGCATGGTTACGCCTTCCTGACGGCTACTGACGACCGCTGCCCTGACTGCCGCCCTGCCATGGCCCTTTCTATGGTGATGTATGGTAAGGCGAGATGATAGACGGGCCTCTGTTGGCGTGAGAAGACGTCCTTAGTTAAGTATTTGGTGGGTCGCTCCCACAATTTTGTTTTCTTAGTTACTTTGATCTTCTGGTTTCTTAGATTCGACTATTGCAATAGCCGAAGCCGAGGGGTAAGTGCATTTGTGCTGCGTAAACTGAGTTTTACCCCCTTGAAGTTTGTGAACAGTCCGGTGATATCACGAGATGCCTGGTCTGACTAAGTTTGGAAAACTTTGTTGCGTTGGTTGTAATAGGGATTCCCGGCTTGAGGACTCTTGTCCGATTCCTTCGGTTGGAACTCCCACATATGAGCTCTACTCAAAACATGGTATTGGCCCCATTGCCTTTAACAAGGTGTGGACCCGATACACAAAGAAAGATGGTGTTCTAAAATGGCCAGAAAATGGTAGCTTTGAGCCTGATGTGCTAGATAATTTAGAAGCAGTTCTATTCAAAAGAAAAGCTTGGCCGGCAATGTTTTACTCTTTCCGCCTTTGGCATAAGGAATCCAAACAGAAAGAAATTAAGCAAGCAAAACGAGATAGAAAAGCACAGGGTATGACAATTATACAGGCTGCCCAACAATTTAAGGATGATGGAATTGATAATGCGACTGAAATTTCGGAGAGACAGCATCATATGGCGATAGATAAATGCTATCCGGTGTTGTCAGTTTCCCCTTCCGAAAACAAGAGAGATTTAGAAGAAGCTCCCCTAATGTCTCACTTATTGAGATTGCCTCCGCCCTATGCACAGGGTGCCAATGCACCCCAATTGTTACAGCCTGTTCAGCCGCCAGCGGTACTCCCGCCTGTTCCGGCTCTTCCGCATTTGCCTCCTCCAGTATTACAGCCTCTGCCAGTTTTACCGTTAACTTCGACTTCTTTACCCTCATCTCCTGATCTTCGATCTCCTTTGCCTTCTGCACCTCCTGCAATTATCAGTTCTCCTCCTGTCAGTTCGCCAAATACCTTGTCTCCAATTCTCATGTCCAATTCTCAGTCTATGCGTAAGCGACTCACGGACACTGTCACTGGTATTCTATCTCCTTTCTTTGAAGCTTTAAATGTGTCTCCGGCTTTTGCTCGAAGACAATCTCGTAGTCAGTTCCCAGATTTGGAAGAACGAGAGAGATTGGAATCTCTTGCACATAGATGGATCAAAAAGGGTCCCCAATACAGTGTACTTGATATCATGCCTACCTTCTCACAATGGAATGCACCCACACAAAGATATGTTTTCGATATAATGTGTGATACTCTCATTAAAGAATGGGAGGATGTGAATTTAAATTCGGTTCCTCAGGGTCTGTTAGACGTTCAGGCTGACTTTGATAAAGGATTTGTAGTGGGTCCTAAAGTTGAAAATACTGTAAGAACACTTATTTCCTTCAGAAACTTATTATCCTCGGTTAAACTGACACTAAAAAATTATCCCATGAGAGAGGTTCCTCCAGTATGGAAGGAAGAGGTTGCAGCAGTAGGTAATAATCCAGCTATTCCCGCTCATTTTCAACGTATATGGGTACATGTCCCCTGGAAGAGATCTGAAGTTTTGGCCCTTAAACAGACTCTACCGGATCCTCGTAAAAACCCTGCGGGTTATTATAAAGAATTATCACAGACAGTTGACGCTTGCATCATGAATTTAGCTGTTATCGACATGTTGATGGGAAATGTAGTCCCACAGACAATATGGGCTAAGATTCGCAAGGAGAATCACGCACAGGAATTAGGTGCTAATTGGGATGTTATAACTGCCACAGATAGAGACCAAGTGGGTGGTGCAAAGTCTGACGCTTTGATTTCAGAACTCCCTGGTAGGATTATTACATTAATGAAAACAATGATGCCTACATTGAGAGTTAATTGGGATAAATTAGCGGCATGCAAACAAAAGAAAGATGAAAGTGTCTCTGTTTTCTTCACTCGTTTCGAGGAGACATTTTTTTTTTGATAACCAAGTTTTTATTATTTTTAGTGACACAACAAAAGAAACATTGAGCTTGTCGAGCCGCCACTTTACAAACGCACAACACAATACCACACCACCCCCCCCGCCCCCACCCAAAGCCCCCCCGCCTCCTCCCCCCCGGAACCACATCCTCATAAGACATTGCCCAACCATTTCCCCCAGATCCTACGGTATTTCTTAAGGCAACCCCGCGCCTGATAGAGGGTCCGTTCCTGTGCCGCACACCAGTCCACTCCAGCACTCCATTTGGCCAGGCTAGGCGGTTGTGGGTGCTTCCAGGCCGCTGCAATATCCCTTTTTGCCACCATTAATGCTGTCATAAGGAACAGCTTGTCAGCACGCGTGCCATCGAGACCATCAGTGATGCCCAGAAGAGTGTGTCTAGGGTTATGTGGCACCACCTAGCCCAAGACCTCCGTAAGATCGGCTTCTATGCCCCTCCAGTAGCCCCCCAAATCCGGACACAACCACACCATATGAATAAAGTCGGCCGGGCCAAAACCGCAGCGGGGGCAGGCCGCGTCAGTGGAGAGGCCCGCACGGTGCAGACGAGCCGGTGTGAGGTAGGCAGTATGAAGATAGTAAATTTGAATAAGCCTCAATTTGGCGGAGGCCGTCACCAGCCTGGGGGCCATAAGGGCATCCCGCCAGTCGACCTCGTCCAGGGGACCCACCCACACCTCCCACCGTTCCTTCAGGTCTTCCCGGGCCGTGGGGGTGTTGTTAATAAGAGAACGGTGTATTCGGGATATGCCCCCCCTCCCCAGGTTGCCCAGCATGACCTGCGCCTCTGGGGGACTGTGGTCCGGCAGCCGAACGTCCAGATGAGTGTAGGTGCGTATGGCGTGTCGCAGTTGGAGGTACTTATAAAATTGAGAGGAGGGGAGGGAGAAGCGCGCCTGCAGTTCCGAATACGAGCACATGTGTCCCCCCCGCTAGACGTCCCCCAGCTGGGAAATGCCGAGCAGGTCCCATGATTTGAAACCCTCCAGAGCCGCAACGTCTCTCAGCCATGTCCCCTGCCAGAGGGGAGTGGCGCGAGTCAGCCTCCCAGTCCATTGGGTATGGCGAAGCGCCGCTCGCCAGGCCAGGAAGACCGCTTTGGTGATGTCTGGGCAGGAGGCGGGGATGGGGGCGCCATACAGGCGGTCTAAAATGCAGGAGAAACCCAGGTCCTCCAATTCCACCCTGTAGGCCGGATCGGACCATCCCCCTCCAAACCAATCATGAATGACCAGGAGGCGGGTGGCCAAATAGTAGAGGTAAAGGTTGGTCATGCCGAGCCCGCCATCAAAGGTGGGGAGGCGACACGTCGACAGGGCCAACCTCGGTCTCCCACCACCCCAGAGAAACCTAGTCGCCAACCCGTCCAGCTCGCGGAACCAAGGCCTCGGGAAGGACACAGGAGTGTTCTGCAATACATAAAGGAACCGGGGGAGAATCATCATTTTGTAAAGTGCCACCCTCCCCAGTGGATTGAGCGGGAGCGACTGCCATTGCGCCAGATCCACCTTGGCTTTCTTGACCAGGGGGGCCACACTGAGAGCCCAGCTCAGTTCCGGGAGGAGAGAGACCCAGATGCCCAGGTACTTGAAGGACAACCGACGGAGGGGAATATTGTCTTGCCAGTCGAAGCACTCCCGGGAGGGGTGCAGAGGCACAAGAACCGATTTTTGCGGGTTTAAATAAAGGCCGGAGGCGCGGCCGAAGCGGCTCAAGAGATGAAGCGCCCGGGGACCCGAGCGCACCGGGTCACTAAGATACAGCAGAACGTCGTCCGCGTAAAGAGCTATCCTGTCCGACACACGGCCCGGCCACTCCCAGCCCTGAAGAAGAGGATCCGCTCGGACCAGGGCAGCAAGGGGCTCCATTGCAAGAGCAAAAAGGAGGGGCGACAGAGGGCACCCTGCCGCGTTCCCCGGCCAATCCGAAAGGGCCTCGACAGTGCCCCGTTAACCAGCACTCTGGCGCGAGGGCGCGCGTAAAGGACCCGCACCATTCCAACAAACTTGGGGCTGAAGCCCATGTGGGTCAGGACCTCAAAGAGATAGGGCCACCCAACCGAGTCGAAGGCCTTCTCGAAATCAGCAAGGAGAAGGGTGAGATACAGAGAGATGCGCTGGCGGTGAGCCAGGGCCACGTGAAGACGACGAAGGTAATGGCGAGTGCCGCGGTTCGGCATGAAACCGCATTGGTCCGGGTGCACCAAGCATGACAGAAAGGGCCGGAGCCTCTGAGCCAGGACCGCCGCATAAAGTTTGATGTCAGTATTGATAAGAGAGATCGGCCGGTATGCCGACCGATCGCAAGAAGGCGGCGTAGACTTGGGCAGGACCACGATCGTGGCTATGTCGGCTTCCGGAGGGAAGGAGCCGTTCTTGATCGCCTCAGCGTAGAGGGCACCCAACCGTGGGACCAGGTGGTCCTTGTAGGTGGCATAGAACTCCTGGGGGAAGCCGTCCGGACCCGAAGTTTTCCCCGTGGACGTGCGCCCTATCGCATCCCCAATTTCTTCAGGGGAAATGGGCACCTCCATACTCTCCCAGTCGCTGGACCGAAGACGGGGAAGCCGTAGGTTACTAGCGGCAAGCATTGAAGCCAAGGAGAGGTCCGACACCCGGGCCCGATATAGCTGCGAGTAATACTGAGCGAAGGCGTCCGCGATGGCCGCGGAGGAAGATTGGAGCAGGCCGGCAGAGTCAACCACCGCCGGGATGATGCGCGAGGCCCTGGGGTAAGTGGCTAGCCGATGCAGCAGCGCACCATTCTTATCGCCCCACCCATATACCCTCGCCACCGAGGATTGCCAGAGGAGCTTAGCCGCATCAAGCGACCGTTGACGGATCTCCTCCCTCAAAAGTCGCAGTTGCCGAGTCCCGGCCGGATCCCCGGTCCCAGAGAGGGACTGCTCCAGACGTAGCGCCTGGGCCTCACAGGCAGTGAGCTGCTGGATTTGCGCCCGGCGGTGCCGCACCACCTGTGCCTTGGCTGCCCCCCTGACGGTGGCTTTACAGGCCTCCCACAGGGTACCCACCGAGGAGACCGACCCGTCGTTATCGGTAAAATACTGTGTCAGTGCGGACCCCACCTCCCTACGGAGCTTCCTATCCTGGAGGAACCAGGCGTTGAGGCGCCACATCTGGCGGGCCCCACGAGGTGGGGGGCCCAGACCCAGGAGGACTGGAGAGTGATCGGAAATCCCCCTGGGAAGGATGCAGACATCCTGGAAGCCTACACAGTCGGCGGGGGGGACAAAGATCGCATCAATACGCGCGTGGGTGTGGTGGGCCGCCGAGGTGTGAGTGTACTGCCGTGCGCGTGGGTGCCAGATCCGCCACGCATCGCATAAGCCCTGGGCCTCCGCCCAACTCGCCATCTGCTTTGCTCGCGCGGCGCAGGGCGCCGAAACCGGACCCGAGGAGTCGAGCAGCGGAGCCGAGACAGCATTGAAGTCCCCCCCCAGAACAATAGCGCCCGGTGGGAGAGTTGTCAATAATGATGCGGCGTGAGATAGAGCCTGAGATAGCCCGGTAGGCGGCGCATAGAGTGACAGGAGACTGAGCGGCCGACCATCAAGCGTGCCACAAACGGCATTCCCCATCCCATGGGGGTCGTGAATCGCCCGGGTAAACACAAAAGGGAAGGAGCGGCGCAATAGGATGGCGACCCCCCGCGATCCGCGCGAGAACCCCGAGTGCCATACCCGGTCGTACCCGTAGCGCGCCAGAAAGGGACATTTCTCGCCAAGCAGGTGGGTTTCCTGAAGCAAGAGCACATCATCCTCCGCGCGCTGGGCGTACTTAAGGACGGCGGTGCGCTTGAGTCTATCTAGTAAGCCGTTCACGTTCCAGGACAGGACGCGCACCTGAGCCTTAGAGGCTAGTTCATCCATGGTAGTGGCGGGAACGAAGCGCGTTGGGAATGGAGTGGCCAGGGGAAGCCAGGGCTACGGATCTCTCGCTAGGGGAAGCCAGCGGGCAGCGCAGGAGGGCAATTGACGGCGGCGCCTGTGTTGGTGGCGGCATGGAGAAGCGCGGCGTCACGCGAAGTGAGATGCTGCAGAGGAGGTTCAAAGAAAAACAGACCCAAACCAAACAAAACAGTCCCCCAAGGAGGAACAACCCACAAACAGCAAACCCCAACCCCCCACCCCCCACCCTACACTTCAAGAATGGAAGCATCTGTCGCCCTAACTAAACCAACAATTACAAGACCCCAAGCCTAAGCGCTCGGGTGTAAAGAGCGTGGTGGACCCCTCCTGAAGCACAGATTTCCAGTGTCTCGTCCCAGGTTGCTGCGGGAAAGCGTGAGTTTGCAGAGCCCCCCACCCCCGCCACCCGGCAGGGACGCCGCCTCCCCCTGTGGATGTATGAACAGACCGTAAGTCATATAGCAGGACTGCGGGAGAGGTCTGACAAGTCAATTTGCACATTGAGGGGGGTTTGAGACCCGGCCCGACGAGGCGACAGATGGCTCCGGGACCCCCCAACCGCATGGGATGATGTGCCAGAAGAGGCCGAAGAGTCCCTCACCCGTCTCCCAGATGTACTCTCAGACCGGGTCCGGGCCGTCACTGCACCCCGGCGCTGTCTCGAGTGCGTGCGTTTCCTGCGCCGCGGTCGCTGCGACCCAGCTGCACCGTGGCCCCGGGGCACAGAATTGGAGGACGTCTCACCGGGTTGGCGCAGGGGTCGTTCCTCAGTGAGCCATGTCCAAGCCGCCCTGGGAGTGTCAAAGAACAGTGTCGTGTTCAGGAAAACGACACGTAGGCGGGCCGGGAGTTGCGGAGGTCCTGCCGCAGGAGCGCAACATCGACCTTCACCTCCCCAACCATCCCCTCCAAGGATGTGCGAGAGGCCTCGATGGCCTGGAGGATGACGGCCAAGTCTTTGTTCGGGGCCGGCTCCCCCCCTCCACCCGCACCCGGCAGGTCCGAGTTGGCGAATTGATCAATCCGCGTCTGGTGGGACGCCGCCGGTGGTTTGGAGCCCTTTTCTTTGCCCATGTTGGATCCAGGGGGCACGTGCCGGCCCCAAGGGCGGGCGCAGTGGACCGGCAGGCGGCCCCCACTCGCCAAGCGGAGCCGCCCCCTGCACCAGGCCAGAAATGAGGGGATTCGAGGAGAAGGGAGAGGGCGAAGGCGCGTCTGATCCCCAACAATGGAAGGTCCAGAGCCCGCTCGACACGCTCGAGGAGACATTTATTGATCACAGTGGTCAAGATATGACTACAGAGGGTGGGCAGCGATTATTTGTGGACACATTTGTATTTAATTTGCTTCCCGAGCTGTCACACAAATTGAAAGATTCAGAAAGTTCATGGGCTGTCTCTTCTTCTGCCCAGATATTGGCTACTGCATAATATTACGAAAACAGAGATAAAGAAGAAAATGAAAAGCAAGAGAAAAAGACGAAAGAATTAAAAATGAAGGTTCTCTTGCAAGAAGCCTATCCTCCTCGTCATGCTCAGACTCAATTTCAGCAGCCTTTCACAGTGTCAGAGGTGGTATCAAAAACCTGAGCCATACATTCCGCGACCTTTGCTAGGACCTAATCAATGTGCCTATTGTAGAGAAGAAGATCATTTTAAAAATAATTGTCCGGTTTTATTGCAGCGCAATGGAGCATTATCTGCTCCACGAGGTCGTGCTGGCCTCCAGTCAGCAAACAGAGGTAGAGGTCGAGGTGTGTTAACTCAAGAACAGCGTGCCTTTCCTTCTCCCAATTCCATGAACTACTTTGATCAGAAAAATGTTAGGTCTACTCAGTACTACAATGAAGACCATTATATTGAAAACGGAAATGAAAGTCTTCATGCCAACTAGGACAGCCATGGACAAAGTAAGGGAGTTGTGTCCAGACCAGAGTGGTCCTTATGTTAACGTCACTACAATGGGTGTTTTAGAGCCATTTCTTCTAGATACTGGGGCGATGAGAAGTTCTATCATTCATTCTAAACTCCCTGGGGCACCTTTGTCTGGCTTAACGAATGTTTCTGTAGGATTTTCTGGCGCCCCTGTTCGTAATCCGGTTTCTTGCCCTTTGCCTATTTCAATTGGCCCTTATGATTTGGAAACTCCACTTCTTTTGACGAATGGTTGCGGTGAGAATCTGTTGGGTTTGGACCTATTGAAAAGAAAGCATGCTACGATATATTGTTCTCCTTCTGGTGTACATCTTACTCTAGGACAGAAATTGACTTCTCCAATGTATTTGTCCAAAGATCAGTTTCCACCTGAATTGCTTTCTCTTCCGACAACGCTTTGGGCCATGGGTCCGAATGATGTGAGCTGTCTCGAAATTCCACCTTATGTTGTCACTCTTAAGCCCAATGTTGAATTGCCGCGTATTCCGCAGTATAGAATTTCCACTGAAGGTGAAAAAGCGCTTTTGGAAATCATTTATGATTTGATTCAGAAGGGTGTGGTTGAAGAAACAAGAGATAACACATGCAATAGTCCTATTCTTCCTGTTCTTAAACGCACTGATCCTTCTCAGCCACCTGTATATCGTTTCGTAATTGATCTTCGGGAGGTAAACAAAATTGTTGTACCACAATTTCCTGTTGTTCCAGATATCACTGCTCTGTTGACAATGATACCTTCCACAGCGACTTGGTTCTCTGTTATTGATCTAAAGAATGCCTTCGTTAGTATTCCTATTGCAGAAGAGAGTAGGGACTTTTTTGGCTTCTCTCTTGGAGGCCGAAGCTTCCGGTTTAGGCGCGCACCTCAGGGCTATTGTGAAAGTCCCTCCATTTACAGCCAAGCTTTAAAATGTCATCTTGATACTCTTCATTTGCCGTCTGGTGCTGCTCTTATACAATACATGGATGACTTGTTGATCGCTGCTGATTCAGAAGATATTTGCAAAAATTTGACTGTTGCATTGTTACGCCACTTGTTTAATCTGAATCATAAGGTTTCACCTTCCAAATTACAATATGTCCGTCGAGAGGTTACCTATTTGGGTCATCTCCTATCAAAGGAGGGACGACGATTAACACCAGAACGAATTCAGGCGATTACGCAAATGTCTGTGCCATCCACACAAAGGGAGGTACGTGCCTTTCTGGGTATTACTTCCTACTGTAGGCAGTGGATCCCTAACTTCTCTCTGTTGGCCAAGCCTCTGTTGGCACTCACTTTGAAAGATACGCCTCAGCCCCTTCCTTGGACTGACGAGTGTCAGAGGACTTTCACTGACTTACATACTGCTCTGTATTCTGCTCCTGTACTAGGCACCCCTGATTACAGTAAGCCTTTTACACTCTATGTTCATGAGAGAGAGGGTTGTGCATTGTCAGTTTTAACACAGCAATTTGGAGACAAACAGCGGCCATGTGCCTATTTTTCGGCTACATTAGATCCCGTAGCTAAAGCATTGCCCAGTTGTCTCAAAGCGACAGCAGCAGCAGCAATTTCTATTCGACAGTCTGCTGGAGTGGTGTTGGATAACACTCTCATTGTCATGGTACCACATGCAGTGGATACCTTACTAAACAGAACGAAAACGCAGTATCTTACGAGTGCTCGTCTAACTGGATACGAGCTGACGCTTTTGGCTAGTCACGTACACATCAAACGATGTAATACCCTAAATCCAGCTACTCTGTTGCCCCTTCCAGATGAGAAAAGTGTTGAGGAGCAACATGATTGTTTCTTTCGTACGGAGGAAGAGACAAAAGGAAGAATTGATTTGAAAGACACATCGCTAGAGAATCCGGATGGAACTCTATGGGTAGATGGTTCTTGCTTTAAAATGCCTAATGGAGATACAGTTTCAGCCTATATTGTAACTACTTTACATACAGTTGTGGAAACAGCACGTGTCAGACAAAATTCAGCTCAAGCAGCAGAACTGATAGCTTAAACGAGAGCATGTATATTGTCAAAAGGGAAAAGAGTGAACGTATACACTGACAGCCAATATGCCTTTGGTGTAGCGTTCAACTTTGGGCGTCTTTGGAAGGAACGGGGATTCCTCACTTCACATGGCACTAAAATACAACATGGTCAGTTGGTGACTGATCTTCTTGAGTCACTTGCCTTACCCACCCAAATAGCGATTGTGAAGTGTAGTGCGCACAAAAAGATTACAGATGATGTTGGCCGAGGAAATGCATTTGCAGATGAAGTAGCGAAAAAGACAGCGAGAGATGTTACAAGTCGAATGTATGTGTCAGGTCCTGCGAATTGGGTCAGAGAGAGAGGAATGTATGAAAATACAGTAGAAAGTGTAAAATCGATTCAGGAAGAGGCTACAAAGAAGGAATTAAGTAGGTGGAAAGAAAGTACGGGAATGTTAGATGAGATGGGTTGTTGGGTGGAATTATCTGAACACCAACGTTGGCTGTTACCAGATGCCTATGTACTCCCAGTAGTTACCATGGCGCATGGTCCAGCCCACTTAAGTGCAAAAGGTATATGCAAACTTCTGGCTCCAGTGTGGCAAAATGAAGGAATCCCAAAGTGTGCAGACAATGTAGTGAAACATTGTATTGTTTGTTTAATGTACAATCCGGGAAAGGGAACCCCAACTCCAACGGGTCACTTTGCTCCTCCGACATATCCATTTGAGTTGTTGCAGATCGATTACATACACATGGAACGATGCAACAATCTCAAATACGTTCTGGTGGTAGTATGCGCCTTTTCAAGATGGATAGAAGCATACCCTCTAAAAGACACCACAGCCTTATCCACAGCCAAAATCTTACTGAAAGAATTTTTCCCCAGGTTTGGTTTGCCGCGCATTGTCTGGAGTGACAATGGGAGCGAATTTGTGGGCCAAGTCATGCAAAAAGTTTGTGCGGGTCTTGGTATCAAGCAAAAGTTCCATGCGGTAAATCATCCACAGTCAGCAGGTCTAGTGGAATGTTCTAACGGAACTTTGAAGTTAAAACTGGCAAATGTCCAAGGTCCACCCGAACTGCTGTGCACTCTCGTTTGGGACTTAGCCCTTAGGAAGTGGTCTTTGGGCGTCCGGCTAATGTATGGGGAGTCCCTCGCCCTAAGAAATACTCAGACTTGCCATATCCAATGTTGATTGACTACTTGCATGATCTTACGACTAAATTGCGTGTTCTCCATCAACAGGTTCAGAGTGCTTTACCGGAGGCTTCCACAAATCCAGGTCATTCCATCCGACCAGGTGACTGGGTCTGCACCAAGAATTTCCAAAGGATGAGAAATTTGGAGCCCAGGTGGAGGGAGTCTCGTTTGGTGCTTTTGACCACGAGAACAGCAGTTTAAGTTGAAGGAAAGAAAAACTGGATTCACGGCGTGCATTGTAAGAAAGTGCCTTTGCCTGTACCTTATGATCAATGGGTGCGTAGGGGCATTGGTGACTCTGAAAGCGAGAAGGTGCCACGATTCGTGCCCTTTAGTGATGCACGCCTGAATGGGACACTGTCTGAGAAAGAGGACGACGACATTCTGCAGGAAGCAATAACACCACATCGTCGCTTGGATACGACAAATCCACGAACATTGTTCCAAGACCAGACTGTACCAAACAAAGAACATTATAATTTGAGACCTAGACCAAAGAACACTTAAGATTTTTCTCTCTTGTGTAGTATTCTGTCCCGGTTGCAGGGTTACGGTAGGAGACCTGAGTAGTGGCAATAGGCCTGCATGCCTGCAGGACTTTCAATGTCATAGGACGGCAGATAATCATATTTGAGTAATCGAGGAAGATTGCTGTGAGCATCCATTAGAAAGATGGAAACTACACAAAGCAAAAGAGAGAGAAAGGATGAAATAAAGAAAGAATCCTGTAAATTAATGTACAGTCGTTTTAATATAACCTTATGTATTATTATATTATTGTGTATTATTTTGGCGTTTATAGGTTGGATTATTTATGCTCTGCAGCAAAAAGTTGTCTCTCCTTCTTCCTCTTCGTCTTCTTCTACTGTCTCACCACATCTATTTCATACCCTTCCTCAACATGAACTCATTAGAAGAACTGAATATTACAGTAACTCATTTGTCCAGTTATTACATCAACACCAGTTAGTGGTCAATACAACTGACTGTTGGGTGTGTGGAATCATGCCACATACCACAGAGAAAGGAATGCCATATTTGGTTCTCCCGTTTTCTTATGAGGGTTCTGCTTGGCCTTATTTTGTCATTTTCTCCAATGCCTACCAAAGCAAGTTCAAACGATCCGTTAGTTCATATATTGGTGGTCCGGCTTTTAGTCATAGCTCATTAATTAAGGGGAAGGTAGCTATGGCTAAAATCCTGGAAAATAGTAAGATTTCCGTTGATGAAAGAAAAGCGTATACAAACTGGAACGTCACCCATTATGTCACTAGCTTAAGTGATAAGATCAAACAAAGAAAAACTCCACCAATTTGGACTATTCCTCATCAGGGAAATTTCTGTCTGCAAATAAATGATCGCTCTTCTGACACCATACAAAGAAATAACTGTTCCCACACATACGTTTACTCCTCTCAGAACTCGCCTCCTCTAGTGCCATCTCAGGGCACGTATTTTATCTGCCACAAAAGAGCTTACACGTGGTTACCAACGGGTTTTTCTGGTTCCTGCTATATAGCTTTCCTTCTTCCCCCTACATACACCGCTTCTGCAAACTATCATCGAAACAGATATGGCAGAGGGATTATTGATTCGAAAGACACAGCAGGACAGGAGGGAGGAGATTTCCTCAAAGGATTTCTTCCTTTTTGGGGTCCAATGGCCAACAGCAGAAATATAAGGAAACTGGTACGTGTCGTAGAGACCACAATAGACATCACTGTAGGAGCCTTAAGTAATATCACGGCAGAACTACAGGCGAACCGTCTTATGACCTTACAAAATCGAGTTGCCTTAGATTTTGTTCTTGCAGATCGTGGTGGTGAGTGCAAATTGATCGGGTCAAGTTGCTGTATTTTCATACCTAATGACGCTCCGACAGTATACCAAGCTATCTCCAAGTTGCATATAATCTCTGAATCGATTCATCAGGACAAAGGAGATTGGTCCTTTTCGGAGTGGTTTTGGGGACTACTGTCCAAATGGGGTTGGAAAGCATTGACATTCCTTGGAATAATTTTGACCATTATTTTCTCTTGTTGCCTTTGTATGCACTGTGGTCCCGCCATCTGTGACCTTTGTGCTACTATGTGCATCCCTAAACCCAAATCACCAAGAACAGAAAACATAAGAATGATGTTACAGCAACAACTCGATGACCTCATGGCTATCGACATTGACTCAGATTGACATGAGTCTATCTTGCCTGAGTTCTGGAAAGAGGAGGGTCTGAGGAACTTCGATTTCCGATCGTGATCGAATCTACCCGCCATTTTGTGCTCTGCGGCCATTTTATGTTGCCATCACTCAGGCAGCACGGTGAACAAAGTCTATTCTGCTTTTTCTGCAGCTTCGTGTCAGAACAACCCTTCTGCCTCTATTTGCAAAGCTGGTGTTAGGACTGGCCGAGTACACTAATCCCTGTCTGGTTTTTCTAATCCCCGTCTCAACTATCTGTTGGTTCACACTATTCTTTTCTGACTTTATCTTATCGTCTGACCTTCACTGTCCTCTGCAGCATTCTCTCGTTTCACAACTGTCCTTCAAAACACACAAACGTATCTCGCCACCTGCAAGTTAGTTACGAATCCGTTAATGAATTAGTTTGAGGAAGGGGTGACAAACATAGTTGGAGGAGAGGTTTCTTCGGGTCATCTGACACTTTGTTTTCAAATCTCTCCTATTGGTTCTGTCCTGTTTTTCAATGTTTCTTATTGACTCTTTCTTGTATATTCTGGGTGTGTATTTGGTTAATGTATATGTTACCTATATGGTATAAAAGTTTGTGCGTCACGGAGTGAAGTGGCAGTCTCCTAAGAACCTACCTTGTGTACTTCTGGGATAACTGTACTAGCTGCAGCTAATAAATCTGATCTTCTAACGCCTAACAGAGTGTCCCGTGTCTCTGTGTACCTGAGCAAGAGAACCCTGCGCCGCCAGGTGCCAAAAGGTTCTGGTTCTTCACAATGAGTGCTGCAGCCCTTAGAGGCCTTCCCTGGTCACAAGGCCCTGGGTACCTAGGGTACCATTTACCAGGGGCTGACATGTGGCCAGGGTTTGCCAAATTGTGTTTTGTGTTTTAGGGAAGGAACATAGGCCCTGGGCACCTGATTGGCAGGAGTCCAGGGCACACTGTGAGACAGTGGCTCTGTAAACACTGTCCCCAAATAGGTACAGGGTGTACAGAGTCCACAGTCCCCAGACTTTTGGCAGAGGCTAAAGTTAGATATAACCTTACTCTCTAAAGTGGTAGCTTGGTCGAGCAGTAAGGCAGTATCAGAGGACAGTGTAAAGCATTTGTTGTACACACTCAGTCAGCAAATGGACTCACACACTCAATAACTGAACTCTAGGCCAATGGCTTATATATAAAAAATATATGCGTGTTAGAACCAACAATTGGAATTAAAATATACTTTCTCAGAATGAGATGCTTTATATAAATACTTTTGCAATATGCAATTGACTTTTGTAAACAGTTACAAGTGGTTGCAATAGACAACACTATTTTTAAACACAATAATGCTTTGAGTTCAATGGAAGTTTCAAGTTATTTGCCACAGATTACTTTTAGGATTACTTTTGGAATTCCAGGACTGGATCCTAGATTCAGTCCTGGGTCAGTACTTAGAATCAAGTGATAAAAGTCGACTTAATTACTATGATGAATTTTAGATAATATTTTGCTATTTTAAAAGTTGACACAAAAAATATTTCATAGAAAACAGTCAATGATTCCCTATGGAAGAAAATTCAAGTTGCAGGTATAGTATGTTCTCGTTACTTTTGTAATCCAGTACTGGGTACCTAGACTCAGTACTGGGACCTTTATCCAAAACAGGTAAGCAATTACGTTTTCAGAAGTTATACGATTTTTAAAGAATATTTAAAGTTTGCAGAAATTGACAAGAAAATTCACAGAACAACAGTCAATGATTTCCTAAGGGAGAACATTGGGTTACTGGTAAGTACAGCTGTAAGTATTTTTCAGAGTCAGTGCTGGGCACCAAGATCCAGCACTGGGAGCTCACCTAAGAGCAGGTGAGTATTTTCGTTTTCGTTACTCGGCTGATTTTTGGTGAATATTTTAAGATTTGAAAAGTCCACACTTAGAAGAAATTTCAGGAAAAGGCCAGTCAGTGTTACCCTATGAAGAAAATTGAGTTATCGGTTTAAAGGTAAGTACTCGACTGGCAGAGTTGAGGTTCTGGGCATAGACTCAGGGGTCCCCCAAGGTCAGGTAGGTACAGTTGGTTCACCCCCAGGGCACTAGGGCGGCCGGGTGCAGAGAGAGTTAGGCCCAATGTTATCCTATGAGGGATAGGGGGGCCTTGGTTGGTGGCTGCTGACTAGCAGGCCACGTGGCTGTGGGAGCTGGGCTCCTGGTCACTTACTCAGGGCAAGTGGGGAAGTAGATAGGTGTAGAGATTGCACTGCCAGGGCCACTCGGGTGGCTGGGTGCAGGGTGCTTTTGAGCCTTCGGGCCCTCAATTGATTTCAATGGGAAATCTCCGGTTTAGAAAAAGACTGCAAGCTCGGGGACGAGGATTCTTCAGGTGCCACCACCACTTCGAGAGGTAAGTTGGGTTGTTGGAGGATAGGTAGGTACCCCGGGATTGGGCACAGGGGGCCACGGGGCGCCGGGTGCAGGGGTGCCTTTTGGTGTCGGGAAATCTTACCCTCTGTTGATCGCGGTTGGGGGGGCACCTTGTTCTGAGGCTGCAGGCTTCTTCAGGAGTGTCGATGGAGGTCCTTGGGTGCCGGACTCAGGGTCACAGTCGCCGTGGGGTCGTCCTTGTGGTCTTTGTTCACTCCGGCACAGGCCAGGCTTGGCTGGTGCAGAGTGTGCTGGGTTCGCGGTTCCGGGCTGCTGCCAGGGATTAGAAGTAGATTTTGAGTCTCTACTCATGGGAGTCCCAGGGGCTTAGAGTGAAAAGGTAGCCAGGTCCTCCGGGGTTTGTGAGGTTGCTGGCCACAAAAGATTCCAGGTTGGAGCAGGAGCAGGTTCGAGGGTCGACAGGCCGGTAGGGCTGGGGCCAAAGCAGTTTGAGTCTTCCTCTTCTTAGCAGCTGCAGGGCAGGTCTTCTTTCTTCGAGCTCTTCTTCGGATTGTGGAATCTGGAATCTGGGGAAGGAAGGTTCAGGGTACCCCTAAATACTAGATTTAGGGGCATTACAGGTAGGTGAAGGGCAGGGACCAATGGGTCCCTGTCCTGGGGTGGGTACACCCCCTATCCTGCCTTTCTCCTGTGGGAGGGGGCAGTAGCCTAGTCCTGATTGGGTAGGGCTTCCCATCTTCAAGATGCAAGAGCCCGGGGATGTGCTTCACCTCGCCTCCCCCACCTGAGGGGTGGGGTTGGCAGGCTGGCACTGTCCTTATTTGGGGTTTCCGGCCAGGCTTCCCGCCAGAGTGGGGGGTTGCAGTGGCCTGGGGAAGCTCACAGAGGCGGCATGCCTTTGAAGCTTCCCCCTGCCCATCCTGGGGGAGGAGATTTAGCACCTCGCTCAGGATGTGCATTGTTGCAGGCCCAGGAGAGCAGGGGCTTTCCTACCCAGGGGTCCAGCTACATGTCTGCTGTGTGGCAGCCTAGGCAGCCTCAGAACAGACGTGGAGTGTGGGTTAGGTTTCAGGGGGCCTCTCTAGGATGCCCTCTGTGGTGCTTGGTACATTAAATCCCACACTGGCATCAGTGTGGAGTTAATGTGCTGAGCAGTTTGATACCAAACTTCTCTGGCTTCAGTGCTGCCATTATGGTGCTGTGGAGCTCGTGTTTGACAAGCTCCCAGCACCATGTACTCTTAAATGGCAGCACTGCACTTACAGGGCCCAGAAATTGACCTGGGTACTGTAGGGGCACAGGCCTCAACTACTACAGGGACCAAACAACAACAAAGGCCTCCCTCTCAATGGCACTCCAACGCTGCTCTCTGGGGAGTAGCCTCCTGCTTATAAAAGCAACAGGTTGGTCTTGGCCTTCATCATTGGTATGGGATAGGACCGCTCCTATCCCTAGCTCAGAGGCATCAGTCTGCACTATGAACTGCTTGGCAGAATCTGGAGCTTTTAGAATTGGTGCTGAGCACTTTGCTTCTTGTAGGGTGTCAAAAGCCTTTTGGCAACTAACTGTCCAGTTCACCTTCTTGGGCATCTTCTTGGAGGTGAGTTCTGTGAGGGGGGGTCACAATGGACCCATACCCCTTCACAAACCTCCTGTAGTATCCAGTCAAGCCAAGGAATGCCCTGACTTGGGTCTGGGTTGTTGGAGCTATCCAGTCCATGATGGCCTAGATCTTGGGTTGTAAGGGCTGTACCTGTCCTCCACCTACAAGGTGGCCCAAGTACACCACAGTGCCCTGCCCTATCTGGCATTTGGATGCCTTGATAGTGAGACCTCCATTGTGCAGAGCCTCTAAAACCTTCCCAAGGTGGATCAGGTGATCCTGCCAGGTGGAGCTAAAGACAGCAATATCATCAAGATAAGCTGCACTAAAGGATTCCAGCCCAGCCAGGACATGGCTCACCAACCTCTGGAAAGTGGCTGGGCCATTCTTTAACCCAAAGGGCATTACAGTAAACTGATAATGCCCATCAGGGGTGGAGAATGCTGTCTTTTCTTTTACTCCTGGGGCCATGCCAATCTGCCAGTACCCTGCAGTTAAGTCAAAGGTACTGAGGAATTGGGCAACCCCTAATTTATCTATGAGTTCATCTGCTCTTGGAATAGGGCGAGCATCTGTCTTGGTGACAGAGTTGAGCCCTCTATAGTCACACAGAACCTCATCTCTCTCTTTTCACCTTGTTGATGAGGTTTGGGGACCAGAACCACTGGGCTAGCCCAGGGGCTCTCAGAGGGTTCAATGACACCTAACTCCAGCATCTTGCTGAACTCAGCTTTGATGCTTTCCTTAACTTGGTCTGACTGTCGAAAAATGTTGTTCTTGACAGGTGCACTGTCACCAGTGTCCACATCATGGGTACACCAGTTTGTCAGACCAGGGGTCAGGGAAAAGAGGCTAGCATACTGTTGTAAGACTTGCCTGCAGTCAGTCTGCTGTTGGGCAGAGAGGGTATCTGAGAAGATCACACCATCTACTGACCCATCTTGTGGGCTGTAGGAGAGGAGGTCAGGGAGAGGTTCACTCTCTGATTCCTGCTCCTCATCAGTCACCATCCGCATGGTGATGTCAGCCCTGTCATTGTAGAGCTTGAGGCGATTCACATGGATTACCCTTTTGGGTGTCCTGCTAGTGCCCAGGTCAACTAAATAGGTGACCTCACTCTTTCTTTCTAGGATAGGGTAAGGGCCACTCCATTTATCCTGGAGAGCCCTTGGTGCCACTGGCTCCAAAACCCACACCTGTTGCCCCGGTTGAAATTTAACCAGCGCAGCTTTTTGGTTATACCAGTGCTTCTGGAGCTCCTGGCTGGCATCAAGGTTCTTGGATGCTTTTTCCATGTACTCAGCCATTCTGGACCTTAGGCCAAGCACATAGTCCACTATGTCTTGTTTGGGCTCTTGGAGAGGCCTATCCCAGCCCTCTATTACAAGACAAAGTGGTCCCCTTACAGGATGACGAAACAGAAGTTCAAAGGGTGAGACACCTACTCACTTCTGTGGTACTTCCCTGTAAGCGAAAAGCAGGCATGGTAACAGGACATCCCATCTCCTTTTGAGTTTTTCAGGGAGACCCATGATCATACCTTTCAATGTCTTGTTGAATCTCTCAACAAGGCCATTGGTTTGTGGGTGGTAGGGTGTAGTAAACTTGAACTGCACTCCACACTCCTTCCACATGTGTGTTAGGTAAGCAGACATGAAGTTGGAACTTCTGTCTGAAACCACCTCCTTAGGAAACCCTACCCTGGTGAAAACACCCAGGAGGGCCTTGGCTACTGCAGGAGCTGTAGTAGTCCTAAGTGGAATTGCTTCAGGGTACCTAGTAGCATGATCCACTACTACTAGAATACATTTGTTCCCTGTGGCTGTGGGAGGTTCAAGTGGACCCACAATGTCCACTCCTGCCCTTTCAAAGGGGACCCCCACCACTGGTAGTGAGATGAGGGGGGCCTTTGGGTGGCCACCGGTCTTGCCACTGGCTTGACAGGCGAAATAGGAGCTGACAAACTCCTTCACCTTTTGGTGCATCTGGGGCCAGTAAAAGTGACTCACTAGCCTTTCCCAAGTTTTGGATTGCCCCAGATGTCCAGCTAGGGGGATGTCATGGGCCAAAGTTAGGAAGAACTCCCTGTACTTCTGTGGCACTACCACCCTCCTGGTGGCTCCAGGAGTGGGGTTTCTTGCCTCAGCATAAAGTAATCCCTCTTCCCAATAAGCCCTGTGAGTACCGCTGACATATCCCTGTGCTTCTGAAACAGCTTGCTGCCTCAGGCTTTCAAGAATGGGACAGTCTCACTGACCCTGGTACAGCTCTTCCCTAGAGGGTCCCCCTGGGCCCAAGAGTTCAACCTGGTAAGGGTCAAGCTCCATGGACTCAGTTCCCTCAGGGGTATCCAAATCCTCTCCCTGTGGAGAGGGGTCCTGAATGTTTTGCTGTACAGAAGCTGGTTCCCCAGTCTTCTTACCTTTTCTCTTGGTTGGTTGGGCCATTATTTCAGGCTCCAGACCTACTTTTTCACCCTTCCTCTTGCTCTGTGCTCTGGTTTGCACATACACCAATTCAGGGATGCCCAGCATGGCTGCATGGGCCTTTAGCTCAACCTCACCCCAGGCTGAGGTTTCCAGATCATTTCCAAGCAGACATGCAGCTGGCAACTTTGGAGAGACCACTACCTGTTTCAGGCCAGTAACCCCCCCCCCCCCCACCCAGCCTAATGTCACCATGGCCATGGGATGACTAGCGGTGACACTGTCAGCGTTAGTGACTGGGTAAGACTTCCCAATCAAGTATTGCTCAGGGGAAACCAGTGTGTCTTTCACCATAGTGACACTGGCACCTGTATCCTTCAGAGCGTCTGCCCTAGTTCCATTCACCCAGGGGTACTGTAAGTATTTCTTTAAGTTGGGTGGCCACACAGCTACAGTGGCAAACTCCACTTCTCCCAAGGAGACTAGACTTGCTTCAGTGTGTTCCCAGATTTGCTCAGGGTACACCTCTGATCCCATTTGTATATTTGCTGCCCCAGGAGTAGCTGTACTGGGTGCCTTAGGGGCTTTGTTGTGGGGGAAAGATGTATCTACAGTTAGGTGTCCTGACCTCTTACAGTTATTACACCAGGCCTTTAAGGGATCAAAGTTCTTCCCCCTATAGGTTTGAGGCACATAGGGAGTAGTTTGGGTCCCACCCACCTGAACAGGTTTTTTGGGGCCCTTTGGAAGACTCAGACTTTTTATCTTGGGGATTCTCACCACCTTTCCCCTAGGGAGGTTTTGTGACCACTTTCTTTTGGTCACCCCCAGTGGTTGTCCTTGTCACCCTAGTCTTGACCCAGTGGTCTGCCTTCTTTCCCAATTCTTGGGGAGAAATTAGACCTAGGTCTACCAAATGCTGATGCAACTTTTCATTTGTGCAGTTACTTAATATATGTTCCTTCATGAATAAATTGTACAATCCAGTAAAATCCTGCACACCATGTCCAGCTAACCAACCATCCAGTGTCTTTACTGAGAAGTCTACAAAATCAATCCAGGACTGGGTCTGGGTTTTGTGAGCCCCCCTGAATCTAATTCTATACTCCTCAGTAGTTAATCCAAATCCCTCAATCAGAGCTTTCTTCATGAGGTCATAGGATCCTGCTTCTGGCCCAGAGAGGGTCAGAAGCCTGTCTCTGCAGTTACCAGAGAACAGTTCCCACAGGAGTGCCCCCCAGAGAGGTTTCTTTACTTTTCTGATGTCACAATCCCTCTCGAAGGCTGTGAACCATTTGGTGATATCATCACCTTCCTCAAATTTAGGGACAATCCCTTTGGGGATTTTAAGGTCAGAAGTTTCCTCCCTATCCTTAGTTTTATTATTGCTGCCACCATTGATGGGTGCTAAACCCATCTCTCTCCTTTATTTTTCTAGAGCCAGGAGCCTGGACACTAGCTCTAATCTTCTGGCCAGCCTCACAAGGCTGTCCTATTCACTGGTGGTTCCCCCAGGGATCTCTCTGGTACCAGAGTCACCTGTGTGATCTCTGGGTCCCCAGATGCTAATTCTTGGACTGAAGGGTATGGGTGCCCTCTCCTCCCTAGGGGATTGAGTGGGAGGGGGGGGTATTATCCACCTCCTCTTCTTCTCCTTCCTCATCTGACTGGCCATCACCATGTTCAGATGGGTGGTCCTTAGCATACTCAGCCAAGAGCTTCCGGAGCCCTAGTTTGGTTGGATGCAGGCCCATTGGTAAATTTTTCAGTTTGCATAGGGACCTCAATTCCTTGAAAGACAAGTGTAAGAAAGGTGTGAGGTCGAGCTCCTCCACCAGGTCCATGTTATTATTTTCACTAATAGCTGGGTTTGTTTGAGTAATTCTAACCTGACAGTTCTAATCCTCTACCCTGACTATAGTGACTTTTATTTTTCTAAACTTGTAATGGGACTTAAGCAAGGCCCTAGCAAGACTTTTAGTAATTTTGGAAAAGACCAATCAGAATTCTAAAGGCAATTTTAAGAGTTCTGTCGAGTGATCAGATAGTAACCAAGTAGTCCAACCAATGCAAGTTTGTATCCCACCGATGATCCACCAATGTGAGAAAATGGCTCTGTATATACTGTCCCCAAATAGGTACAGGGTGTACAGAGTCCACAGTCCCCAAAGGTTTGGCAGAGGCTAAAGTTAGATATACCCTTACTCTCTAAAGTGGTAGCTTGGTCGAGCAATAAGGCAGTATCAGAGGACAGTGTAAAGCATTTGTTTTACACACTCAGTCAGCAAATGGTCTCACACACTCAATAACTGAACTCTAGGCCAATGGTTTATATATAAAAAATATATGCTTGTTTTATTTTAGAACCAAATAATTGGAATTAAAATAAACTTTCTCAGAATGAGATGCTTTATATAAATACTTTTGCAATATGCAATTGACTTTTGTAAACAGTTACAAGTGGTTGCAATATGGTTTGAGTGACAATATCGAGGCTGTGTGGGTGGCTATCTTTCGGGGAGCTGCTAACAGTTGTTTTGTATTTGGTACTGCTTTGGGGGCATTCTTAACTGTGAATTCATTCGAACATTCATGGGGGTGTTTTAATATTGTGTTTTTTGTTTTTAAAGAAAAGTGAAAACAAAAAAAGAAAGAAACTTTTACCTCTTTTTAATTAATCTTGTTGACTGGTTTGAGGCTTGAGTAATCTCTTCCTGCACTTGCCTGATCCTGCTGGGGTCCGTTTTCGAGCTGAACCGCCATTTTGTGAGGTTAGTGGTCCAGCTTCTCGGGCCCACTCCTGCATAAAGGAAACACTGGCGCGAACGCGCAGTGCTTGAGTGACAATATCGAGGCTGTGTGGGTGGCTATCTTTCAGGGAGCTGCTAACAGTTGTTTTGTATTTGGTACTGCTTGGGGGGCATTCTTAACTGTGAATTCATTCGAACACTCATGGGGGTGTTCTAATATTGTGTTTTTTGTTTTCAAAGAAAAGTGAAAACAAAAAAAGAAAGAAACTTTGACCTATTTTTAATTAATCTTGTTGACTGGTTTGAGGCTTGAGTAATATCTTCCTGCACTTGCATGATCCTGCCGGGGTCCGTTTTCGAGCGGAACCGCCATTCTGTGAGGTTAGCGGTCCAGCTTCTCGGGCCCACACCTGCATAAAGGAAACACTGGCGCGAACGTGCAGTGTTTGAGTAACAATATCGAGGCTGTGTTGGTGGCTATCTTTCGGGGAGCTGCTAACAGTTGTTTTGTATTTCGCACTGCTTGGGGGGCATTCTTAACTGTGAATTCATACGAACATTCATGGGGGTGTTTTAATATTGCGTTTTTTGTTTTTAAAGAAAAGTGAAAACAAAAAAAGAAAGACACTTTGACCTCTTTTTAATTAATCTTGTTGACTGGTTTGAGGCTTGAGTAATCTCTTCCTGCACTTGCCTGATCCTGCCGGGGTCAGTTTTCGAGCGGAAATGCCATTTTGTGAGGTTAGCGGTCCAGCTTCTCGGGCCCACACCTGCATAAAGGAAACACTGGGGAGAATGCGCAGCGGGTGCGTGCAGCGGGCGCGCCGATGGCGCGCTTAAGGCAAGCCCGTCTGCGCCCGTCCGCGCTAGGGACGCGCTCAGCGCCAGCCATGCTGGCCCAGTCCGAGGAAGGTTGGGATCCGGTGGAGACAGCCGACCTGTAAGTTGTACCAGCATAGAACTATGCAATATTGGTGAGGCTGGAAGGAGTAGACACAGGTTGGGCTTGTCCACCTGGGTATAACATTTTCCATAAACCTAGGCTGAGTGGGAGGGGCGGAGGAGTTGGTATGATCTACAAAGCTGCCTGGAATTTGGTGACATTAGATATTGTTGTAATTGAAGGATTTGAATTACTCGGTTTTGCTATTAAGGGCGCTCATGAACATATTCTAACAGGGGTTGTATGTTATAGACCCCCGGGGGCACTGAGTGTGCAGCAGCAGCAGTCACTATTGGAAACCATCACTAATCTGGCTGCCACTCATATTAGATTAGTGCTTCTGGGGGATTTTAATCTGTGGCTGAATGGTACCCTTGATTCTGGCTACAATAATGTCCTCCAGTCCTGTGCAGGCCTAGGCCTCTATCAGCGGGTGGCCAAGGCAACACATAAAGGTCAGGGCTCGACAAATCATTAAAAATGCACAAGACCTGCAGGTCTAGTAACCCACAAAATCTCCTCGACCCAACTGAAATGCACTTGACCTCTAATCTGAAAGCTGAGCAAATGTGACAAGTTAACAAGATTTAAAAGCATTTTTATTGCTCATTTAGTTTGTGAGCTATAAAGATGCCTTTAAATCTTGCTATCTTGTCACATTTCCCCTGTTTTCAGAGGCAGAGGTCAAGTGTCAGTTTTTATTCCTACTCGCCAGTAAGGGCGAGTAGGACCTAAAAATAGCTCGTCCTGAATTCATCTGACTCGCGAGCGGTCGAGTGAATTTTTCGAGCCCTCAAGGTGGACATATTCTTGATTTAATTTTCTCAGGGGACCAAGTCCTTAATATCGTGGACATTCTGCCGCTGGATTGGTCTGATCATTTTTTGATTTAATTTCTAGTGTCTAGTCCTAGCCATAGTTCTCAGGTAGTTACTACTCTGAGTAATTATGCTAGCAGGGACTGGAAGGCCCTCTTAAGAAAGAGAGGTCGAGCTCCTGTGTTTTATTTGGAAGATTTTTTTTCATCTACTAAGCAAGTGGAGGAGAATTATGCTTCCCTCTGCTCACAGATCACCTCTGTATTAAACTTAACTGTCCCACTAAAAGATCATAACAGAGGGGGCAGACCTTCGGCCCCCTGGTTTAATGATCAATTTAAAAAATTGAAGCTTGATTGTAAACAGGTGGAGAGAAAGTGGATAAGGGGATATGAGGATAAGGATACATTTTCTTGGAAAAGTCTGATTGTGTGTTACAAGAAAGAAAGAAATATGGCCAAAGCAGACTATTATTCCAATACTATCCTGAATGCTCATAATAGATCGAGATGTATTTCTTAAATTTTGAATAATTTAACTTGTCCTGACTGTACTAAGAATCAGACACCCCCCTCACAAGATCTTTGCGATAGTTTGGCAAGATTTTTTGATGATAAAATCAAAACTATTATTGCTGCCCTGGGTGATGATCCTCGGCACTCTGAGGTAGAAAGTCCAGAAGTCAATGGCCTTAGTGGCTACCCTTTGGGTGGCAATGAAATCTTACCTAGAGGCTCGGAGAGTCCGTTTTTTGATACTCTAACTGAATTTGCGATACTCTCAGTAGAAGACTTTGGTAAGGTGGCTCTAGGGATTTCTTCGGGCTCACCTTTGGACCCCCGCCACAGAAATTTTGGAAGGAGTTTGAAGTAGAGCTGTTCCCTATACTTCGGATGATTTGTAATCAATCTCTCCTTAGTGGTGTGGTACCGTCTCAGTGGAAACAGGCACTGGTGACTCCTCTGTTAAAGAAGCCCACTCTGGACCCTGCCAGTCCAAATAACTATCGCCCTATCTCCCTCTTGCCTTTTCCGGCCAAAATTGTAGAAAGAGTGGTTGATAGCCACCTCTCTAAACACCTCGAACTAAATAACATCTTAGAGGATGTACAATTTGGATTCCGGCCTGCACATGGCACTGAGACGGCATTGGTGACCGTGATGGACGAGCTGCGGATGCGGGCAGACAGAGGGCAGGCAGCAGTTCTTATTCTGCTTGACCTGTCTGCCCCATTCGACACGGTCAACCATGTCATCCTGCTGAGGAGGCTGAGGGAGGTTGGAGTAACTGGCCTCGCTCTGGGCTGGTTTCAATCTTTCCTTTCTGATAGGAGTCAAGCGGTGGCCCTTCCTCCTTACCAATCCGCCTTTACAAACATCACACATGGTGTACCTCAGGGCTCTGCAGTTAGCCCTATTATTTTCAATATTTACATGTTACTCCTGATCGCGGTCATTAGGGCGCATAATATTAATCTAGTAAACTAGGCCGACGAGACGCAACTGATTCTCTCCCTAGAGGGAGATCAGTCGACTTCCCTGGAAGTGTTTCATACTTGTTTGCGGGACATGGCTCACTGGTTTAGGGAAAACTCTTTGCAATTTAATGCTGGAATGACCGAGGTCCTTTTTTATTCAGTTGGGAAGGTTCCTTCGCTGCTGCCTGTAAATTTTTGGCCTCTAGATTCACCTTTCGTATTATGTCCGGTGGAGAAGTTTCGGAACCTGGGCGTTATGTTTAATAATAAACTAACGTTGGAGGCCCAGGTTAATAAACAGTGGGAAGCTGTTTCGCTATTATTCGAAGTCTGCGAAAGATCTTTCCCTTAATGCCTCCCCTGGCGCGAGCACTAGTAGTACAAAGTACCATACTAAGCAGATTAGATTACTGTAATGCGCTGCTACTTGCGGATTCAGTCAATAGCAGCCAAGCTAGCATTAGGCTGGCCCAGAGATTCTTCATCGTCATTGGCTATGGCGGAGCTCCATTGGCTCCCAATTAGACAAAGAATCCAGTTTAAATCTCTCTGCTTGGTGTTCTAGGCCCTGCATGGGATCGGGCCCGTCTCCATGCAAAAAAAGTTTGAATGGTACTCTCCAGGGAGATGCTTGCGTTCCTCCTCAGCTAGGCTGGTGAAAATACCTAGAGTCAAGAAAGTCAGATCGGGCGGCAGAGCCTTTGGTATATCAGCTGCTAGACTTTGGAATGAGCTTCCGCTGGAACTGAGACAAGTCAGGGACCTCCTCCCCTTTAGGAGAAGAATAAAACCTTGCTTTTCCCCATTGTCTAGCTGTTGCCTGCTCCCCGGGAGATCTCCCACAATCTATGTACTTGTGTTGTCAGCGCCAGGATGCCTGACAGGTGACAGTGCGCTTAATAAGTGTAATAAATAGATAGACAACACTTTTTAAACACAATAATGCATTGAGTTCAATGGAAGTTTCAAGTTATTTGCCACAGATTACTTTTAGGATTACTTTTGGAATTCCAGGACTGGATGCTAGATTCAGTCCTGGGTCAGTACTTAGAATAAAGTGATAAAAGTCGACTTAAGTACTGTGATGATTTTTAGACAATATTTTGCTATTTTAAAAGTTGACACAAAACATATTTCATAGAAAACAGTCAATGATTCCCTATGGAAGAAGATTCAAGTTGCTGGTATAGTATGTTCTCGTTACTTTTCTAATCCAGTACTGGGTACGTAGACTCAGTACTGGGACCTTTATCCAAAACAGGTAAGCAATTACGTTTTCAGAAGTTATACGATTTTTAAAGAATATTTAAAGTTTGCAGAAATTGAGAGAAGACATTTCACAGAAAAACAGTCAATGATTTCCTATGGGAGAAAATTGGGTTACTGGTAAGTACAGTTGTAAGTATTGGGCACCAAGATCCAGCACTGGGAGCTCACCTAAGAGCAGGTGAGTGTTTTCGTTTTCATTACTCGGCTGATTTTTGGTGAATATTTTAAGATTTGAAAAGTCCACACTTGGAAGAAATTTTAGGAAAAGGCGAGTCAATGTTACCCTATGAAGAAAATTGAGTTATCGGTTTAAAGGTAAGTACTTGACTGGCAGAGTTGAGGTTCTGGGCATAGACTCAGGGGTCCCACAAGGTCAGGTAGGTACAGTTGGTTCACCCCCAGCGGCACTAGGGCGGCCGGGTGCAGAGAGAGTTAGGCCCAATGTTATCCTATGAGGGATAGGGGGCCTTGGTTGGTGGCTGCTGACTAGCAGGCCACGCGGCTGTGGGAGCTGGGCTCCTGGTCACTTATTCAGGGCAAGTGGGGAAGTAGATAGGTGTAGAGGTTGCACTGCCAGGGCCACTCGGGCGGCTGGGTGCAGGGTGCTTTTGAGCCTTCGGGCGCTCAATTGATTTCAATGGGAAATCTCCGGTTTAGAAAAAGACTGCAAGCTCGGGGACGAGGATTCTTCAGGTGCCACCACCACTTCGAGAGGTAAGTTGGGTAGTTGGAGGATGGGTAGGTACCCCGGGATTGGGCACAGGGGACCGCTGGGCGCCTAGTGCAGGGGTGCCTTTTGGTGTCGGGAAATCTTACCCTCTGTTGATTGCGGTTGGGGGGCACCTTGTTCTGAGGCTAAAGGGCTTCCTGAAAAAAGTCAAGGGAGGTCCTTGGGTGCCGGACTCGGGGTCACAGTCGCCGTGGGGTTGTCCTCGTGGTCTTTGTTCACTCCGGCACAGGCCAGGCTTGGCTGGTGCAGAGAGTGCTGGGTTCGCGGTTCCGGGCTGCTGCCAGGGATTAGAAGTAGGTTTTGAGTAGAGCCTCTACTCATGGGAGTCCCAGGAGCTTAGAGTCAAAAGCTAGCCAGGTCCTCCGGGGCTTGTGAGGTTGTGGCCTGGGGAAGCTTCCCCCTGCCCATCCTGGGGGAGGAGATTTAGCACCTCGCCCAGGATGTGCATTGTTGCAGGCCCAGGAGAGCAGGGGCTCTCCTACCCAGGGATCCAGCAACATGTCTGCTGTGTGGCAGCCTAAGCAGCCTCAGAACAGACGTGGATTGTGGGTGAGGTTTCAGGGGGCATCTCTAAGATGCCCTCTGTGGTGCTTGGTACATTAAATCCCACACTGGCATCAGTGTGGAGTTAATGTGCTGAGCAGTTTGATACCAAACTTCTCAGGCTTCAGTGCTGCCATTATGATGCTGTGGAGTTCGTGTTTGACAAGCTCCCAGCACCATGTACTCTTAAATGGCAGCAATGCACTTACAGGGCCCAGAAATGGACCTGGGTACTGTAGGGGCACAGGGCTCCTGCCTCTGTGCCCACACCACTGGCATAGGGCACCCAGCTAGAGAAGTGGCTGATGTATGCCAGGGCAGTGTAGTTTGTGGGCATGGCACACAGGGATATGTGCCATGTCGACTCTTGGTTTTGTCTTGTACCCAGACACCCAGCCTGCAAGGGCAGTGTGTGTGTGTAAGGGTACAGGGCCTCTAAGGGTGGCACAATGAGTGATGCAGCCCTTAGAGGCCTTCCCTGGTCACAAGGCCCTGGGTACCTAGGGTACCATTTACCAGGGGCTGACATATGGCCAGGGTTTGCCAATTTGGTTTTGAGGTTTTTGTTTAGGGAAGGAACATAGGCCCTGGGCACCTGATTGGCAGGAGTCCAGGGCACACTCAGTCAAAGTACATTCAGCATTTCAGCAAAAAGTGGGGGCAGCTTCTGGAAAGTGGCAGGGGCATTCTTTAACCCAAAGGGCATTATAGTAAACTGATAATGCCCATCAGGGGTGGAGAATGCTGTCTTTTCTTTTGCTCCTGGGGCCATGCCAATCTGCCAGTACCCTGCAGTTAAGTGAAAGGTACTGAGGAATTGGGCAGCCCCTAATTTATCTATCAGTTCATCTGCTCTTGGAATAGGGTGAGCATCTGTCTTGGTGACAGAGTTGAGCCCTCTATAGTCCACACAGAACCTCATCTCTCTCTTTTCACCTTGTTGATGAGGTTTGGGGACCAGAACCACTGGGCTAGCCCACGGGCTCTCAGAGGGTTCAATGACCCCTAACTCCAGCATCTTGCTGAACTCAGCTTTGATGCTTTCCTTAACTTGGTCTGACTGTCGATAGATTTTGTTCTTGACAGGTGCACTGTCACCAGTGTCCACATCATGGGTACAACAGTTTGTCAGACCAGGGGTCAGGGAAAAGAGGCTAGCATACTGTTGTAAGACTTGCTTGCAGTCAGTCTGCTGTTGGGCAGAGAGGGTGTCTGAGAAGATCACACCATCTACTGACCCATCTTGTGGGCTGTAGGAGAGGAGGTCAGGGAGAGGTTCACTCTCTGCTTCCTGTTCCTCATCAGTCACCATCAGCATGGTGATGTCAGCCCTGTCATTGTAGAGCTTGAGGCGGTTCACATGGATTACCCTTTTGGGTGTCCTGCTAGTGCCCAGGTCAACTAAATAGGTGACCTCACTCTTTCTTTCTATGATAGGGTAAGGGCCACTCCATTTATCCTGGAGAGCCCTTGGTGCCCCTGGCTCCAAAACCCACACCTGTTGCCCAAGTTGAAATTCAACCAGTGCAGCTTTTTGGTCATACCAGTGCTTCTGGAGCTCCTGGTTGGCCTCAAGGTTCTTGGATGCTTTTTCCATGTACTCAGCCATTCTGGACCTTAGGCCAAGCGCATAGTCCACTATGTCTTGTTTGGGCTCTTGGAGAGGCCTTTCCCAGCCCTCTTTTACAAGACAAAGTGGTCCCCTTACAGGATGACCAAACAGAAGTTCAAAGGGTTAGAAACCTACTCCCTTCTGTGGTACTTCCCTGTAAGCGAAAAGCAGACATGGTAACAGGACATCCCATCTCCTTTTTGAGTTTTTCAGGGAGACCCATGATCATCCCTTTCAATGTCTTGTTGAATCTTTCAACAAGGCCATTGGTTTGTGGGTGGTAGGGTGTAGTAGACTTGTACTGCACTCCACACTCCTTCCACATGTGTGTTAGGTAAGCAGACATGAAGTTGGAACCTCTGTCTGAAACCACCTCCTTAGGAAACCCTACCCTGGTGAAAACACCCAGGAGAGCCTTGGCTACTGAAGGAGCTGTAGTAGTCCTAAGTGGAATTGGTTCAGGGTACCTAGTAGCATGATCCACTACTACTAGAATACATTTGTTCCCTGAGGCTGTGGGAGGTTCAAGCGGACCCACAATGTCCACTCCTACCCATTCAAAGGGGACCTCCACCATTGGTAGTGGGATGAGGGGGGCCTTTGGGTAGCCACCTGTCTTGCCACTGGCTTGACAGGTGACACAGGAGCTGACAAACTCCTTCACCTTTTGGTGCATCTGGGGCCAGTAAAAGTGACTCACTAGCCTTTCCCAAGTTTTGGATTGCCCCAGATGTCCAGCCAGGGGGATGTCCTGGGCCAAAGTTAGGAGGAACTCCCTGTACTTCTGTGGCACTACCACCCTCCTGGTGGCTCCAGGAGTGGGGTTTCTTGCCTCAGCATACAGTAATCCCTCTTCCCAATAAGCCCTGTGGGTACCACTGAAATCTCCCTGTGCTTCTGAAACAGCTTGCTGCCTCAGGCTTTCAAGCGTGGGACAGTCTCGCTGACCCTGGCACAGCTCTTCCCTAGAGGGTCCCCCTGGGCCCAAGAGTTCAACCTAGTAAGGGTCAAGCTCCATGGACTCAGTTCCCTCAGGGGTATCCAAATCCTCTCCCTGTGGAGAGGGGTCCTGAATGTTTTGCTGTACAGAAGCTGGTTCCCCAGTCTTCTTACCTTTTCTCTTGGTTGGTTGGGCCATTATTTCAGGCTCCAGACCTACTTTTTCACCCTTCCTCTTGCTCTGTGCTCTGGTTTGCACACACACCAATTCAGGGATGCCCAGCATGGCTGCATGGGCCTGTAGCTCAACCTCAGCCCAGGCTGAGGTTTCCAGATCATTTCCAAGCAGACATGCAGCTGGCTACTTTGGAGAGACCACTACCTGTTTCAGGCCAGTACCCCCCCCCCCACAGCCTAATGTCACCATGGCCATGGGATGACTAGTGGTGACACTGTCAGCGTTGGTGACTGGGTAAGACTTCCCAATCAAGTATTGCTCAGGGGAACCCAGTGTGTCTTTCACCATAGTGACACTGGCACCTGTATCCCTCAGAGCTTCTACCCTAGTTCCATTCACCCAGGGGTACTGTAAGTATTTCTTTAAGTTGGGTGGCCACACAGCTACAGTGGCAAACTCCACTTCTCCCAAGGAGACTAGACTTGCTTCAGTGTGTTCCCAGATTTGCTCAGGGTACACCTCTGATCCCATTTGTATACTTGCTGTTCCAGGAGTAGCTGTACTGGGTGCCTTAGGGGCTTTGTTGTGGGGGTAAGATTTATCTACAGTTAGGTGTCCTGACTTCTTACAATTATTACACCAGGCCTTTAAGGGATCAAAGTTCTTCCCCCTATAGGGTTGAGGCACATAGGGAGTAGTTTGGGTCCCACCCTCCTGAACATGTTTTTTGGGGCCCTTTGGAAGACTCAAACTTTTTATCTTGGGGATTCTCACCACCTTTCCCCTGGGGAGGTTTTGTGACCACTTTCTTTTGGTCACCCCCAGTGGTTGTCCTTGTCACCCTAGTCTTGACCCAGTGGTCTGCCTTCTTTCCCAATTCTTGGGGAGAAATTAGACCTAGGTCTACCAAATGCTGATGCAACTTTTTATTGGTGCAGTTACTTAATATATGTTCCTTCATGAATAAATTGTACAATCCAGTAAAATCTTGCACACCATGTCCAGCTAACCAACCATCCAGTGTCTTTACTGAGAAGTCTACAAAATCAATCCAGGACTGGGTCTGGGTTTTGTGAGCCCCCCCTGAATCTAATTCTATACTCCTCAGTAGTGAATCCAAATCCCTCAATCAGAGCTTTCTTCATGAGGTCATAGGATCCTGCTTCTGGCCCACAGAGGGTCAGAAGCCTATCTCTGCAGTTACCAGAGAACAGTTCCCACAGGAGTGCCCCCCAGAGAGGTTTCTTTACTTTTCTGATGTCACAAGGCTGTGAACCATTTGGTGATATCATCACCTTCCTCAAATTTAGGGACAATCCCTTTTGGGATTTTAAGGTCAGAAGTTTCCTCCCTATCCTTAGTTTTATTATTGCTGCCACCATTGATGGGTGCTAAACCCATCTCTCTCCTTTCTTTTTCTAGATCCAGGAGCCTGGACTCTAGCTCTAATCTTCTGGCCAGCCTCACAAGGCTGTCCTCTTCACTGGTGTTTTCCCCAGTGATCTCTCTGGTACCAGAGTCACCTGTGTGATCTCTAGGTCCCCAGATGCTAATTCTTGGATTGAAGGGTAAGGGTGCCCTCTCCTCCCTAGGGGATAGTATGGGGGGTTATTATCCACCTCCTCTTCTTCCCCTTCCTCATCTGACTGGCCATCACCATGTTCAGATGGGTGGTCCTTAGCATACTCAGCCAAGAGCTCCTGCTGCCCTAGTTTGGTTGGATGCAGGCCCATTGGTAAATTTTTAAGTTTGCATAGGGACCTAAATTCCTTGAAATAGAAGAGTAAGTAAGGTGTAAGGTCGAGCTCCTCCACCAGGTCCATGGTAATTATTTTCACTAATAGATGGGTTTGTTTGAGTCAGTTCTAATCCTCTACCCTGACTATAGTGACTTTTATTTTTCTAAAATTCTAATGGGACTTAAGCAATGCCCTAGCAAGACTTTTAGTAATTTTGGAAAAGACCAATCAGAATTCTAAAGGCAATTTTAAGAGTTCTGTCGTGTGATCAGATGGTAACCAAGTAGTCCAACAAATGCAAGTTTGTATCCCACCGCTGATCCACCAATGTGAGAAAGTGGCTCTGTATATACTGTCCCCAAATAGGTACAGGGTGTACAGAGTCCACAGTCCCCAGAGGTTTGGCAGAGGCTAAAGTTAGATATAACCATACTCTCTAAAGTGGTAGCTTGGTCGAGCAGTAAAGCAGTATCAGAGGACATTGTAAAGCATTTGTTGAACACACTCAGTCAGCAAATGGTCTCACACACTCAATAACTGAACTCTAGGCCAATGGTTTATAAATAAAAAATATATGCTTGTTTTATTTTAGAACCAACAATTGGAATTAAAATATACTTTCTCAGAATGAGATGTTTTATACAAATACTTTTGCAATATGCAATTGACTTTTGTAAACAGTTACAAGTGGTTGCAATAGACAACACTATTTTTAAACACAATAATGCATTGAGTTGAATGGAAGTTTCAAGTTTTTTGCCACAGATTACTTTTAGGATTACTTTTGGAATTCCAGGACTGGATCCTAGATTCAGTCCTGGGTCAGTACTTAGAATCAAGTGATCAAAGTCGACTTAATTACTGTGATGATTTTTAGACAATATTTTGCTATTTTAAAAGTTGATACAAAAAATATTTCATAGAAAACAGTCAATGATTCCCTATGGAAGAAAATTCAAGTTACAGGTATAGTATGTTCTTGTTACTTTTCTAATCCAGTACTGGGTATCTAGACTCAGTACTGGGACCTTTATCCAAAACAGGTAAGCAATTACGTTTTCAGAAGTTATACGATTTTTAAAGAATATTTAAAGTTTGCAGAAATTGACACTTAAAAGACATTTCACAGATAAACAGTCAATGATTTCCTATGGGAGAAAATTGGGTTATTGGTAAGTACAGTTGTAAGTATTTTTCAGAGTCAGTGCTGGGCACCAAGATCCAGCACTGGGAGCTCACCTAAGAGCAGGTGAGTATTTTCGTTTTCGTTACTCGGCTGATTTTTGGTGAATATTTTAAGATTTGAAAAGTCCACACTTAGAAGAAATTTTAGGAAAAGGCCAGTCAATGTTACCCTATGAAGAAAATTGAGTTATCGGTTTAAAGGCAAGTACTCGACTGGCATTGTTGAGGTTCTGGGCATAGACTCAGGGGTCCCACAAGGTCAGGTAGGTACAGTTGGTTCACCCCCAGCGGCACTAGGGCGGCCGGGTGCAGAGAGAGTTAGGCCCAATGTTATCCTATGAGGGATGGGGGGCCTTGGTTGGTGGCTGCTGACTTGCAGGCCACGCGGCTGTGGGAGCTGGGCTCCTGGTCACTTACTCAGGGCAAGTGGGGAAGTAGATAGGTGTAGAGGTTGCACGGCCAGGGCCACTCGGGCGGCTGGGTGCAGGGTGCTTTTGAGCCTTCGGGCGCTCAATTGATTTCAATGGGAAATCTCCGGTTTAGAAAAAGAGTGCAAGCTCGGGGATGAGGATTCTTCAGGTGCTACCACCACTTCGAGAGGTAAGTTGGGTAGTTGGAGGATAGGTAGGTACCCCGGGATTGGGCACAGGGGGCCGCGGGGCGCCGGGTGCAGGGGTGCCTTTTGGTGTCGGGAAATCTTACCCTCTGTTGATCGCGGTTGGGGGGAACCTTGTTCTGAGGCTGCAGGCTTCTTCAGAAGTGTCGAGGGAGGTCCTAAGGTGCCGGACTCGGGGTCACAGTCGCCGTGGGGTCATCCTCATGGTCTTTGTTCACTCAGGCACAGGCCAGGCTTGGCTGGTGCAGAGTGTGCTGGTTTCGCAGTTCCGGGCTGCTGCCAGGGATTAGAAGTAGATTTTGAGTAGAGCCTCTACTCATGGGAGTCCCAGGGGCTTTGAGTCAAAAGCTAGCCAGGTCCTCCGGGGTTTGTGAGGTTGCTGGCCACAAGATATGCCAGGTTGGAGCAGGAGCAGGTTCGAGGGTCGACAGGCCGGTAGAGCTGGGGCCAAAGCAGTTTGTGTCTTCCTCTTCTTAGCAGCTGCAGGGCAGGTCTTCTTTCTTCTAGCTCTTCTTCGGATTTTGGAATCTGGAATCTGGGGAAGGAAGGTTCAGGGTGCCCCTAAATACTAGATTTAGGGGCGTTACAGGTAGGTGAAGGGAAGGGACCAATGGGTCCCTGTCCTAGGGTGGGTACACCCCCTATCCTGCCTCTCTCCTGTGGGAGGGGGGCAGTAGCCTAGTCCTGATTGGGTAGGGCTTCCCATCTTCAAGATGGCGAGAGCCCGGGGATGTGCTTCACCTCGCCCCCCCACCTGAGGGGTGGGGTTGGCAGGCTGGCACATCCCCTGTCCTTATTTGGGGTTTCCGGCCAAGCTTCCCGCCAGAGTGGGGGGTTGCAGTGGCCTGGTGAAGCTCACAGAGGCGGCATGCCTTTGAATCTTCCCCCTGCCCATCCTGGGGGAGGAGATTTAGCACCTCGCCCAGGATGTGCATTGTTGCAGGCCCAGGAGAGCAGGGGCTCTCCTACCCAGAAGTCCAGCAACATGTCTGCTGTGTGGCAGCCTAGGCAGCCTCAGAACAGACGTGGATTGTGGGTTAGGTTTCAGGGAGCCTCTCTAAGATGCCCTCTGTGGTGCTTGGTACATTAAATCCCACACTGGCATCAGTGTGGAGTTAATGTGCTGAGCAGTTTGATACCAAACTTCTCAGGCTTCAGTGCTGCCATTATGGTGCTGTGGAGTTCGCGTTTGACAAGCTCCCAGCACCATGTACTCTTAAATGGCAGCACTGCACTTACAGGGCCCAGAAATGGACCTGGGTACTGTAGGGGCACAGGGCTCCTGCCTCTGTGCCCACACCACTGGCATAGGGCTCCCAGCTAGAGGGGTGGCTGATGTATGCCAGGACAGTGTAGTTTGTGGGCATGGCACACAGGGATGTGTGCCATGTCGACTCTCTGTTTTGTCTTGTACCCAGACACTCAGCCTGCCAGGGCAGCGTGTGGGTGTTAGGGTACAGGGCCTCTAAGGGTGGCACAATGAGTGCTGCAGCCCTTGGAGGCCTTCCCTGGTCACAAGGCCCTGGGTACCTAGGGTACCATTTACCAGGGGCTGACATGTGGCCAGGGTTTGCCAATTTGGTTTTGTGGTTTTTGTTTAGGGCAGGAACATAGGCCCTGGGCACCTGATTGGCAGGAGTCCAGGGCACACTCAGTCAAAGTACATTCAGCATTTCAGCAAAAAGTGGGGGCATACCATGCAAGAAAGATGGCACTTTCTCACACACACTCAGTCAAAGTACATTTAGCAATTCAGCAAAAAGTGGGGACATACCATGCAAGAAAGATGGCACTTTCTCACAAGATGTCATGGTGCAAAATAAAACAGGCGAAGAAAAATGGGCGTGAGGTGTGGGGTACGAAATCTTCGCTCCGATGAGCAGCACAGTAATTATACCCCTCGATGCTAGTAGGCCGTTAGATTAGGAATAGGTGGAGAGCCCTAAGTCGTGGATTGCAAGCTGTCAAAGGGAGCCCCTCTGGAAGATAGCTGACCAATGGTGACCAGATGTAATCAAAACCCTTCCTGGAATCCTCAACGATATCAGTCATTCACTCCAGCACCAGAGCCCACCACAGTCGAGCATGCCACTGGGTTAGGGACGGGCCTCTGTTTTTTTCCAGGCCGCTGCTACTGCCATTTTGGCGGCCCCCAAGCAGAGCCACAACACAGACTTATCACTTTGTGTCTCTTTTTTCAGGAGTGGGTCCCGGATCCCCAGTAGGACCTGTTCCATAGAGTGGGGAATGGGGTAGCCTAAGATAAGTTTGATTTGGGACAGGATCTTCTTCCAGAAGGGCTTGATGACAGGGCAGTTCCACCAAATGTGTCTGAAATCGCCTAAGAGCCCGCACCCCCTCCAGCACCTATCAGTGGTCCCCGGGAAGATCGTGTGTAATTTCTGCTGATACAAATACCAATCGTACATGATTTTATAGTGTGCCTCCCTGAGATACATGGAATGATTGAATTTCACTATATCTCTATGCAAATCTTCCCATTTCTTGTCTTCCATAGGGGCCTCCATCAAATTATTCCAAAAGTGTTTGAAGCGCGGTGTTACCCTGGGGCTCAACGCTTGTATAAGAGCATATAAGAAGGAGATACTCCCCTTGGAAGAGGACCCTGACTGAGCGAACCTTTCGAGAGGAAGCAACTCCCTGGTAGCTGCCTGCTTCTATTCTTCTTTGTGAGGTAAGGCAAATTGAGTCTTACACTCCTGGAAGGTGAGGAGTTCTCCCTTGTCGAACAAGTATGAGATCATGAGGCAGCCCCCCTCCTGCCCAGCCTCAAAGGGACCCTTCTGTAAAGCAGGGGGGAACGCTGCGTTAAAGTGTATAGGTGTGTAGGGAGATGGAAAGGTCGTAAGCTGTAATTTGGAGGTGAGAGAATCCCAGACCCTGAGTGTGGTGGGGGTGCTAATATAGGCATTGAGTGGTCTATCCCGTTTCGGTTTCCATAGGAGATCCCATATAGTACGCCCAGTTATTTGTCTATCTATGTGGAGCCAGTGCTTTTTTGTGGCCCTCAGTGACCACTCCGTAATCACTCGCAATTGCGCTGCTCTGTAGTAGGATTGGAAGTCCGGTAGCGCTAGGCCGCCTTCCTTGCGTGGTCTAATGAGCAAGTTATATGGAAGTCTTGCCCTCTTTCCTTGCCAAATGAATTTGGTCAGCATGATTCGCAATTCTCTAAATAATCCTTTCTCCACTGAAATAGGAAGCCCCTGGAAAAGATAAAGTAAACGAGGGAGAACATTCATCTTAACAGCATTAATCCTGCCTAACCAAGTGATGTAAGCCGCGCCCCAGTTGCCCAAATCACTCTTCAATTGATGTAGGAGGGAGGGAAGTTCGCCCGATATAAGTCCTGCACCCGTGGGGTAAGCATGACTCCCAAATAGGTAATTTCCTTGGTGGTGCATCGGAAAGGTGACATCCCTGCGATCCTCCGCCAATCGTCCTTGGGTATTGTTAGGTTGAGAAGGAAGGATTTTGTCAAGTTTATCTTAAAACCCGCAACCCCTTCAAACGTCTGCAGTTCCAACTAGATGGCCGAAAGAGAAACCTGGGGGTCCGTCACTGGGAGAAGTACGTCATCTGCGAACAGCGAGAGCTTATGATCATCCGTGCCAAAACGCATACCCCGAATCTCCCCATTACCCCTAATCCTGTGTGCCAGAGGTTCAATGCTCAGGGCAAAGAGGAGGGGGGACAGGGGACATCCCTGACTCATCCCTCGAGTCAAGAGAAAGGGGGAGGACGCCACTCCGTTGACGAGGACCCGCGAGCTAAGATAGTGATAGTTAGCGCGAATCATTCCAATAAAGGCGTCACTGAAGCCAAATCGCTGAAGCACTTTAAATAAGATGGACCATTCCACGCAGTTGAAGGCTTTCTCTGCATCTAACGAGAGGAGCGCTGTGGGAATATTCTTCTTGTGGGCCTTATCAATAATATGGATGATTCGCCTTAGGTTATCGTGCATTTGCCTCCCCTTGATGAACCCAGATTGGTCCGGGTCTATGAGAGCGGGTAAGATAGATTTGAGACACGTAGCCAGGATTTTGGAGTAAATCTTGGCATCAAGATTGAGCAGAGCGATTGGGCGGTAGGAAGAGCAGTGGGCCGGAACCTTGCCAGGTTTGGGAAGTACTGCCACTATTGCTTCAACCATCGAAGGAGTGACCATACGTGAGGAAGCGATGGAATTAAATAAGGTAGTCAGGAAGGGGACAAGCTCCGGTGCAAAAGCGCGATAGAAGGGGGCTGAGAATCCATCTGGACCAGGAGATTTCTGGAGTTTTAGGGAGTCAATCGCCTTCTGTACTTCTTAGGCGGAGATGGTTTGCGACAATTTTTCATTGGTATGTGCCCCTACCTGAGGAAGATCTAGAGCAGGGTTCCTCATAGTACGGCCCGCGGGCCGCTGGCGGCCCGCCCGGCCTTCATTGGCGGCCCGCGGACCTTGATCGATGACAGTACACTTCCTTGGAGGGAGTAAGCAGGGAAGATGGCCGCAGGAGCAAACGTTGTGAATACGCTACGTATTCACAACGTTTCCTCCTGCGGCCATCGTCTCTGCTTACTGCTTGCATCTGATTGGCCTGCCTGCCTCTGACGTCACACGAAGCTCACGCCCTTTAAAAGTCAGCTGTAACTAGCGCTAGTTACAGCTGACTTTTAAAGGACCTTTCGGTGAGCTTCCTGTGTCCCTCTTCACGACGTCCATCCTGCCCGCAGCCCTGGAGAACCTTCACAGCAGCGCCTGCACAGGTATGTTTATTTTCTTTAATCGTTTGTGTGCGAGACCTGGGATACGAACGTGCTTTTTAATATAGCGAAGCCATGCGACCAGGAAAATTTGTCATGTATATTTTCCTACATTTAGTCCATATGGCTCCTGCGCGCAGCCTCCCCAAGTCCCTATAACTGTGAGCGTATGCCCCGGTGATGGCCTCTAAGCCGCCGAGTCTTCCCTCTCTTTCTGTCTCGCTCCTCAGTTAGGGAAAACCAAGACTTCAGGAAACAGGTATTACCTTCTCTTTCCTCCTTTCCTTTATTTGCTCCCCTGTGAAATGGATTAAAAAAAGAAAACATTTTTGCTGGAAACGTCTTTTTCTGACACCAGTGCAGCCTCGGGGTGGAGAGGAATAAAACATTCCAAATGTCAAAAATAAATAACTAATTAAAGCAAGACAGTGGTTGCAAGGTGGCCAGATTGATTTATTTACACCTAAACACATTAGCGCCACATTACAGTGTTTGCCAGTGAAGTGATACTTGTGTTTTCTCCCCTCTTTGAACAACATTGTTTTCCCTGTGTGGGAAAGTGCACCTTGCCTGGAGGTACTGAATGGGAATTGGAATTGGAAAACGAAATGTATACAGCGTCTGTGTGTTTACGAATGTGGTCTTTTTAAGCCATACCGCCTATGTTTTGAAAGGTTTTTTGTTTTTTACTCTAGCTTCGCCCCCCACTGATCCCGCCCCCACAGACTCCACCCCTATCAGTGCGGCCCTCGGCCACTAACCACGCTGTAATTTTGGCCCCGACAGAAAGTTTGTGAGTACCCCTGGTCTAGAGAGTCCAGGTAACCCGCAGGGTCGTTCGACCCCGAGGATTCTGAGGTATAAAGGGCTCTATGAAACTCCTCAAAGGCCCTAGCCTTACTCTCCTCTGATCTGTGAGAGATGCCCTGTTCATCTACTATGTGTTTGATATATTCTCGCTCCTGTTTGGCCCGTAGCTGGCACGCCAGTAGGGTGCCCAACCTTTTTGCCACTCTCATCGTTCTTGTAGTTTAGCCGTAAAATAGATTTTTCAGCCCAGTTAGTGTAAATGGCCTGTAACTTCCCTTTTAGGGCCGTAACTTTCCGAAGGGTCAGCGCAGAAGGATGAGACTTATGTGCTTGTTCTACCGACTTAAGTTCATTTTCTATTTGAAGGCGCTCCGCACATTGCTGAGAACGTAATGTCGAGGCCATTTCAATACATTTGCCATGTATTACAGCCTTGAGGGCGTCCCAAGTAGTGGACAGCGAGGTGTCCTCAGGGTCCTTCAACTCGAGATACCCTTTAATAGACCGCCTAAGTTCGTCCCTGAGGAGTCTATCCCTTCATAAGAAGTGGGGAAAGTACCACCGGGCGTGTTTAGTGCGCGGGTTTGGCCAAGTAATCGTCATCTCTAAGGGGGCGTGGTCCGATAAACAGATTGGATGAAACTGTGTCTGTAAAACAGATTATGTCAACAACAAAAGGAGAGAGGGGGACCTGGAGCTAATTCCGGTCCAATTTCTGTGCTCCAAAGTAAACTATTAAATCAATGAGGACATTGAAAACAGATGGCATCAGGGACTGGCTCAGAAAGATGTAATCGATGCGGGAGTAAGTTCTATGAGAGTGCGAAAAGAATGAGTAATCCCTCACTGTGGGATTGGAATTTCTCCAAACGTCCACCAACCCCAAGCGCTGAAGTTGTGAGCGCAGTGCCTTGCTAAATGTCCCCCCTGGAGCCCTGTGAGAGTGCGACATATCCCTGTCTAAGTACCAGACTAGATTGAAGTTCCCCAGAATTAGAATGTCCTCTCGAGCAAAATTTTCTAGAGTCATAAGGAAAGAGAGGATGAAGTCCTGTTGCCCCATGTTAGGAGCATGTAGCGCTGCGAAGGTACAGGGGCACCCACGTAAATCCCCCCTGACCATGACGAATTTCCCTTTACTCTCTGTTTTAGTGTCTTGATCTTGAAATGGAACCCCCGCGTGAAACAGCAATGCCACCCCATTTTGTTTCGTGGAATGCGAAGCCCTGAAGATGTGGGGGTAAGCCTTGTGTCGCAGTCTCTGGTCTTCGGATTTTTTGAGGTGTGTCTCCTGAAGAGCTACTAGGTGGACATTGTGGTCATGCAAGTACTTCCAGAATTGCTGACGCTTATTATGAGAGTTTAGCCCCCGGAAATCACCCTAACCGCCATGAGAGCGTGAAGGAGAACGTTGCCCTAGAAATGGTGGCCCCCATCGACTCAACCCACTCAACCCAGTGAGGAACCCCCCCTCTCCCGGCCCAAAACAGAGAAAAAGAAGAGCACCATGACATCGAACCAAAAATAACAATGCAACAACCAAGTAAAATGAGTGAGTGGAATCCCCTCCCAAAGGGGAACTCCCGAACTAGACAACACTCTAGGAACATTACCAGATCCCATCCCCCAGCCCTTGTCATAGCTAAGAAACAAGGCATCCAGTGCGTAAGAAAACTGTACCCACCCCCCCAATCTGAGCATTCGATAATGAAGGTATTGAAAACCATGCAAAGAGCAAACCAGATAATGCCCCAAGTTGACAGCTCCCTTTTACAGTCCCGGACAGGCTCCAACTACCTCGAACCAACCCCATGAGGCCTCACCCTCCCCAGTATATGTGAGACCTCCCTCAACCTGAGTTCATAAGGGCACATAGCTCACGTGTTGTCCAAGTCAGGTAGCTGACGAAAAGTCCCAGGTTACGTTGGGGCAGCCGCATACCACCCGATGTGGTAGATGCAAGTCCTCCGCTCCATCGAGATCCCCAAAGCTCCCAACCTGACCCCCTCTTGGGCGCCAGAGAGAGGTGGGTGAGAAGCTGCCAGCACTCCGACCTTACCAGGTACTGAAGAACACGCTGCGCCCCGGAGTCTGCAGTCTCATTCTGGAGCTTTCGTTGATTTCCTGCCGACTCTGCGCCAGTGTCCACCTGTTCGTCGGTCCAAGCGGCCTTCCCCTTCGCGGTCCGAAGAGGTCGTGGGGAGTTCCAGGCCCAGCAGGGCTACCGCTTCCGATAGGTCCACACAGTGCTGTTGCTTGTTTAGCCACAGGAAGGCAATCCCAAAGGGGTATGTCCAGCGGTACCTGACATTTTTCTCTTGAAGGAATTCAGTGACAGGTCGGAACTGCTGACGTCGCATGAGAGTAGCTTGGGCCACATCCTGGTAGAGGGTAAACGTGGTGTTTTGAAAGGTAATTGTATTGGAGGCCCTAGCCTTTTGCAGGACTAGTTCTTTTATTTTAAAAGAGCTGAACTTGGCCAGAACATCTCGAGGACGACGATTCCACCCTGGTAGACGCGGGTCAACTCTATGTACTCTCTCCAGCCAAACCTCCGGACCGTCCTCTCCGAGCGTAGCAGAGAAGAGGCCCACCATGAACGCCTCCAAGTCGTGACCCTCACAGTCCTCCTCCAGTCCTCAGACTCTAAAATTGTCGCGACGGGAGCGATGGACCAAATATTCGCATTTAAGGAGTGAGTCGTGTAGTTGCTTGTGTAGGTCAGCCGTGCTATCTTCCAGGACTTTAATTTTCCCCGTTATCTCCTGTTGTTGCGCTTCCAGGTCAAGAGTGCGTGTGCCTACGGAATCCACATCTGCTTGGATCGACACCAATTTCTCACGTATTTCCACACGGAAAGCTTCGAAGGAGGAGTCCATGTCTGCCTTAATGTCCGCCCATGGGCTCAGTGCGGAGTTCCTGCATGAAGTAGCGCGGGGAGGACAAGAGATCTTCACGGGTCAAAGCCATAGTCGCACCCTCCTCCGTCGGTCCCCTTCCAGCCGATGTGAAGTAATTGGAAACCCTGTTATTGGGGTTCTTCTTGGGTGGCTTAGGGGGCCCTCCGCTTGATCAGCGCTCGTATGCGTGGAATCTGTACCCTCCCAATCACCATCAACAGGGGCCTACGTACTCGCTCCTCCATCACCAGCCCACACCGCTCCTCTGTTCCAGATTTCAGGGCGAATCCGCTCACAGCGCAACTCCGATCACCCCACCAAAGACAGCAGGGGCACGGGATGAGGACTCTTAGTGCGCTCTGTTATAGCCTTCTTCTCTGGATAAGCAACCCTGCTTGCAGGCCCCTCGTAGTGATCACAGTCCAGCAAGGGGAGGCCTCCAGGCAGCCATGTTAGGGCAAGGCAGCCTCTGCTACGCAGTTTCAGTGTGGATCGGGGGTCCCCTTGCATGGCTTCCATGCTACATGTCATCCTCACATTGATCGCAACCTCGAAGGGAGAGGGGTGCTCTGCCCCCCCCGGAGATACACCCGGAGCGCTGCCAAGAACCCAGGGGGTATTTCAACTCACTCAGTCCGAAGGGAGGTCGGCCTCACCAGGTCCAGTGCCGTGTGGCAATCCAGAAGGCACGTTGCTGGCGGGAATATCTGCCTCTGCCTGGTGCGATCAACTCCAACTGGGCCTGGTCTGTGGGTGGCCTTGATGTCAAGTTGTTTGCGAGCCCTGTGTCCTACACTCACTCCAGTGACACTTCCTTAGCTGTTCTGTGGCAGCCCATCAAACAGTTGCTGCACCAGGCTGCAGGCAATGAACGGGATGACGAAACCTTCTGGGACTCCGCGCACTGTCCGTCCTGCGGCATCCCTGTTGAAAAGCTGGAGTAAACCAGTGTATGACACTTCAGGCATGACGGAGGACATGGCCTGCACGCATGGTAATACCATTGTTGCTCGGAAAGAGGTTATAATCCGAATGTATGACAGAAGAAATGCTTGTGGGAGATGTACTGAGCTATACTCTGTTGTATCCTAGAAGAGCAATGCAGCGAGGAGCTGCGTTTGTGGGAAATAGCTGTCATAAGTGTTTATGAGACAATGAAGTGACCAGTTCCAAAATCTGTAGTTTAGAGTCCTGAAGTGCGCATGTATGCATGTGCATTATCAGCACAAGCAATGTGCGGTCCAAATACAGGAGTTACATGCTGGGCGACCCTGTGCTTCTATCAGAGGGCAGTTCCCTCGCTCTACACAGTGACTTTCACCCGCCTCAGTGAGTCCACTCGAGTAATCCGGCCTTAAGCTGACTGAATGTAAACTCCGCCTATATCAGTTTTTGAGGTGTAGTCCTTTCCCCAGGGCCACTTGGTCAGTCCTCGCGTCACAGTCGCGTCTTTCTATTGTTTACCCCCTTCCTTACTGCCCACTCTACCTTCGTGAAAATTTAGGCCAAAAAGTTTGTGGTGAGAGTGACTAGCATGACTACCCCCTCCTTTATTTGTACAGTTATCGCTCCGCAGGAGTAAGTTGTTGATTCCACCAGCGATCCACACTTCTGGAACTTAAATTTAGCACCCCTACGAATTTTGCGCACAGGGCAACCGCCCCTGTGGCCCCGCCAACGCTATGCCACTGCTTATCCTTAGTCTGAATGACACAACTGATGGAGCAAGGCTTCGTATAAAAAGAAACTTGCTCGTATGCAATCCTCTCGAATAACCTGTAACATTATAACCAACCTGTTTGTGAGTACTAATTTTGCATTACATTTTACATATTGTATCTAGGGGAAGCTTTTCTATATGCTTTACTAATGAGTAACCCGAGTGTCCTTAACATGGCCGCCAAAAACGCGGGAACTCTTCTGTGCATGCATCTACGTAGTATGACGTCTTCTCTAGCTTGGTGGGAAATCTTTGCAGCTGCGCAATAGCTTTTAACATGGCTACTCGAAAACCTCGCATTAACGCACATGTCGTGCTGAAACTAACCTATGCAAGTTTTACTAAGAAATATTAGGTAAATGGGGTTAGAGTAGAAGTAAGTGGTATACAGTGAATTAATTTAATTTTGCATTCTAACATGTTCTTCTCTGACTTTATTAATAGCTCGCATTTGGGCCTTGGAGGGTGACCGATGTCCTTATCCGTTGCGTCAACTACGCATGCGCGCAACCTCCTTGTTCTTAAGCCTTGGAGGGTGACCGATGTCCTTATCCTTTGCGTCAACTACGCATGTGTGCAACCTCCTTGTTCTGAAACTAAGGAAATCATTGAATGGCTGCCAATCCATGTGCTCAGCAAGGACATGGGAAGACCAACTCCTGATCCTACGAGAGGAAGAACCCGAAACATTGTATTACAGATTTATCGATCCACATATGAAATGCTTGTGGGAATAAAGCTTGTGGGTATTAAAATTAAGGGGCGGGGAATTACACAATAGAATCAAAGAAGATTATTGCACTTAGTATGGTGTGATGTCCTCACCCCATTGCCTGGCCCAATCAAATTGAGGGGTGTACATGGAATTTAAACATTTGGGGGTGGATCATACATTTGAATTGGTATAACAGAGGTAAGTTCTAGTTAGTTAGACACACTTGACCCACTTGATGCCGATGCTATGCTGAGATGCTGCCAGATTTTGCTGCAATCTGATTGAAGAATCCAACACTAAGGAAGAATCGCGGAACAACCGAGGAGGCACATCTAGGAAGGGGTCCGGACAAGCCCGAGCCGGAGAGAGTAGCACCAGAGAGGGGTGTAATGCTGGTGTTACACTAGAAGAGGTCACCTTCCCGGTCCTGAACCTGTCCTGAATCCTTGATACTCTGATTTCCAGGTCCTCACATCATTCTAGGTAAATATAGTTCTGTGGGGTTGTGCTTCGTATTTTGCTCTCTGTTCTTTCTCTCCTCAGGTACTGTCATCACATGAGATTAATTAATGTGAATTGAATTATAAACTAACTGAACTACTTTTCCTGATGGAGAATCTTAATGTGTCTACGTGTATTTTGATTTGACTCACAAAATTAATAATTCAGATAAACCTTTAAAAACTCTTACTGAGTCTGTGGTTCTTTGAATAAAGTTAATGATTGTTTTTACTATTATCGTTTCCTCCCTATTCTAATCTACTACTAGATCTTTCGACAACATACATTTACTTAGGAGACAGGGTTGGTAAGAATACTGGTATAAAAGTTCTCTAAGGTAAATCAAAATTGATGACCAGCGGACATTTGCTAGCTCATTGAATGTATGAATGTATATGGGCCCAAATGAGTGTTGTGTGTATGTATGTATAGAGCTGGTAAACTCCGCTGCATCACAACTGTGTGTGAAACTGGTGTTCTGACATGCTGATCTTGCATATGCTTTGAGGCCTAGGCCTGTCCATGGAGAATCTAAGGTCCAGAGCCTGTTCTGTGACCTGGAGTGGCACACCAAGTTGGCTGTTTTTATTGACACATCGTGTCCATACTGTCCATGTCCTGGGTTGCTGCATGTCAGCATACCAATTTTTGTGTTTTTATAATACTGAACATAACTTTTTCCTGGTTCAGGAGGAATGCAGCCTACAGGGCTAACTACGTTAAAGTTTTGCTGAGATACAACACCCATACCCTTGCACTGACATCTTGTGTACATGTCGAGGGAGTGTGTGCAAAGAATGAATGGTTGCAAGACTTCATGATGTGGTGAGAGTCTGATTCCTTGGAATAGTGGGTTCCATTTTGGATAAGCCCAAGTCTGAAATGGCTTCAAAATAGAGGGTGGAAAACTGCTCCCCAGACAGTGGAAGTGTATTGCCTGCATTCCTAGAGTTGATGGGAGAAATCCAGACACTGAAGAGTGGGAGGATAGAGACAGGGCTACCCTTAGCTGGGAATTGCTGATTAGTTTTCCCTGAGCACAGTCACCTGGTTGACAGTAAGGGCTGGAGAGGAGGCAAGGGAGAGTCAGCATATTCTGGGGCTTATTTACAGGCCAATTGAGGCGCCGGTGTGTCACCTTTTTTGATGCACCAGCAGCACAGTGTGCCTCTCCATATTTGCAAGGCGACGTAAAACTACCCTGAATGACTTATAATGGCCCTCTTTTGCACATTACTCTGCCTGAAAGGGGCGTTCCAATGGTGTTGCTCTGGATCTTCCCTTGCAACCATGGAACCTGACGCATTCCCAGATTTACAAGGTTTTGTAAATGTAAACCTGGGAATGCGTCAGATTCGTATGCCTCCCCTGAGGAGGCGTAAGCGAGGCGCAACGAGGAGAAATATCTTTATTTCTACACGGTTTCCCCTTTTCTTTTATTATATATTTACATATATATTATTTTTTTAATTTATGGATACTTTTTTAAATATTTCGAAACATACATCATCAGAGAAGAGAATAGGGGTACGAGAAAAAAATCACAATTAATCAAAAATAAATATCTCTAACCAATCGATTAGTAGACAATAATAAATAATACAACAAAAAGCAGCACGAAAGTACAGAATTAATTAATGCTGGGTACCCCAATAGGTCCATCATAAAGTGCAAGGTGTTTTCCTTTACCTAACATTTTTCCTTTTTCTATGTGTGCTGCATTTTGTAGCACACGTAGAATGAACAAAGTACCTCTTGTCATTGTTTTTGTGCAGGAAGATGTACATTCTTGTCCTTTTCTTTTGACGCACAGCAGAGCAGCAAGAAGGCTTGCTGTGCTGCTGTGCGTCAAAATATTGTAAATGAAGCCCACAGTTTTTAATAATGAGGGAGTTTCTAGAAAGTGTCTGCTCTTTTGTGGTCCTTCCCTGCTGCTAAATCAGGTAGAGTGTTGCCAGCTACATGCCGAGTCTTCACACTCCATTGCGCCCATGTTTTGGATACTCCTCTTTGGAGCTAGCATCATCACAAACTGTTATGAGAGCCATCACTTTGCACAAACACTATGTCTGCACTGCAGCCAGAAAATTAAATGTGAAACGAAACCACCCCAAACTTTAGAGAGTGGATCTGGAAAATGAGTATGAAGGTAAAACCCAACCCATCCCACTTTGTTTACAGTTCCAGAAGAGCTGCTGTGATCCAAGTCTGGAGTCTGCATGACACACAGTCTCCCTAAGGTACGGGGAAATCTCCGGAAGTTTCTGGAAAAGGGTAATTTATGTCCTTAAAATCAAAATTTGACTGACTGCATCTTCAACTTGTAATGCTAAGCAAGCCCATTAGGAAAATACCAACTGCCAGTGTGAACTCTGTAACTCAAGATTGGAATGAAATGACTTACGAGTTATCTAACATGGCAGCTGCTAGACACTGCAGATATTGTTGGCACCATAGTAGTTGTGTTAAGTCACTGTAGATAGGGTGAGGAATGTCATACTTGGCTAAGCCCTGTAGATATAACTGTAGAACCCTGTATCCTGAGCACATATTACTTTACGGTATTACTCTTTCTGGTGGATATTCTTAGCACAAAAGGAGAGACAGAGGAAAGATCCCCCGAGTACGTCCTCCTAATATAAACTATACTTACAAAAAGGTGCTTGGATCTGTGTCCTATAACTTCTGAAGGTCAGCTAAAGGTCCCTAAAGGTGTCCTACATCAAAAAAGAAATTTGAGGGGTCGCCTCACCGTCAACTTCTCGTGTCATGCTTCATCATAGGCTGCCCCCACACTGAATTAAGATAACGCCACTTCAATGGACTCCGCTGTGAAGGGAGTACATAGATATTATTTTAAACAGGACAATGCAGGGGTCCAGGTGTAGTTTAAAAATATCTAAGTGTGTACCACAAAGGTTCCTTTTATTCATGAGTACCCTTGATATGATTAAAAGATCATATATAGTGGAACATCTTTTTTTTTCCAACAGCAATGAGTAAACCAACCGTTCCTATTGCCAACATGTTTCGACTGAATCTTATCGCCTTTACTGGTCTATGGTCTTCTTCAGGTTTGCAAAACTCCCTGCCTAACTAAGTTGCATAATTCATGTAGAAAAAGTGATTAAGAAGGCTCTCATACCTGCCTGTTCGTATTCAATGTGAGCTTCCTACGTTTAAAATATAATTAGTGAAAGGCAGTTAATGGTTATAACTATTTTCTTTCATCAATATTATAAGATATCGTAACACAGTTTTGATAAAAGACTGTATCCCCCAATTGAAATATTCTCACCCGACTCGTGGGCACTGCACTCGCTAGATCAATAGTTTTTATTGCACATGTAAGCTTTATAAAAAACAATCAGTGTATCATCGCATGCAGGTGTCTAATCCACGTTTCTATACCTACATGACTTACACAATTTGGAAAAACTCAGTACATCATGGTCTGGATGGGGGAACCCACCTCTATAGTCACACGTTTCGGAAAATAATAGTTAGTAGCTAGACTCACTATAATTATAATGATGGCGTCACGATTCTGTCGTGTATCACACTGAAGGTCATCATAAAACAATTTTGTGGGTGCAAGAGTTACCTGGGACCCAATATTGGCGTTTCAACGCGTATCTAAGTGCACTGTAGAGCCTTGTATGGTACGTCCAGAAAGGCTCCTAGACAATACAACCTTTAAAAATGCACGCAAACAGATGGAGACGACATATAGTTAATTATGAGTGTATGTTTATTCACATAAATGCCCTGTGGTTTTCTTTTAACCATGGCGCTCTTAATACCATTACGACATAATTGCTCATAGGAGTGTCTGTGCCTCATAACATGTGAGTGGAATCACCACCTAGTATGGTGCCTTTACATGATAAAAACAATTAGGCGGCAAGGGGAAGCGTAAATCCATACATCTACAGACCTCCCTATAGCAGCATGATAGTCGCCCAAGTACTGGCGACATCAATGTTTTCAAGGCTATAATTGGGCTGCATGCGCATGTGTAGAAGTTGATGCATGTGTGCATCCTGGGCACTGTAGTCCCGCGCAATATATTTACATGGCCAGATGCGTCAAAAAAGGTCCATCTTTTAACTTTGAGATATATGGTGGGTTAGGAGTGGCCTTAAGTGGGCTCACGATCATGTGGTTCATGCTAAATAAACAATACAGCAGTTACAAATGCATGCAGACAGACAAAGGCAACATACAGTTCTTTACAGGTATACGTTCACGGTCCAACATTTTTAATGGCAATGGCTCCCTTCTAGCGCCATGTTCTTTAGAAAATAAATCTATGCCTGAAGTCATCCGGTGGATTCCCTCTCGTTTCTTATAGTGCCAATATCCAGTATACACACACAAGAGTCGGAAAGAGAGGCGGAGGAGAACTGGTCGTAAATTGCGAAGTAGCCGCAGAGTTGTGGCTGACCCGGTGAGTGTGGGTTAAGCCGGTGCAGGGAGAGAGGAGGGAGAAAGACGGTGGTGGAGCCTGGTCTCTTACATTTGTGTTTGTTTATTTGCTTGTTTATTTATCTTTCACTCTCGCCGACGTGCTTCACTTTGCGAGTGTCCTAACCACATTGCTGGTTTTGAAGTGATCTATGTACTTAGGTACCAGCGTCTGTCCGGCGCTTTGGTTCCTGATGTGGCTCTGAGTAAACTTTATCTATACATATGCGCCCATTGGTGTGTGTTCTATACACAACACATGTTCTGTTTTTATGACTGGGAGATATTTTTTTTTCAAAGTTTTTATTAAACTTTATTTACATTGTTGGCATACATGTACAATTCTGCATAGCATTTGATCAACGAGTACATCTAGCAATTGTTACTTCAAATATTGACAACACGTCTTATAGTATAGTTACATGGGCAAGGGAAGTCCTAAATGGTCATATGTTAAGGAAGGATCTTATGCATCACCAGATTGTTTCTGTTGGCGCATGTAAGTAAGAAAAGGTTCCCAAATGTCACGGGGTCTGGATCTCGAAGGCATCAAGTCCCAGTAGCAGGATATCTCTTCATGACAGTAACCAATGTCTGTTAACCAGTCTTTCGGTTTGGGCGGCTGAGTGCCGCCCCAGCATATTGCGACTCTACGTTTTGCAAGGAGTAATAACAAGGCAGTAAGTCTGCGGGAGCTTTGGGGTATCTCAGCTACGTATCCCAGCAAGACGAGTAGGGGAGAGGGAGTCAATTGAAGTCATACAATTTCCCCTGTTACCCGGAAGACCTCCACCCAATATGCTGCTACTGCTGGGCAGTGCCAGGCAAGATGTAAGAAGTCTGCTGATTCCACATGACATTGTGTACAGTGAGAGTCTGGCAATATTGACTGGGATATTGCATGTGATCCAAATTCCATCGATGGAATGATCATTTATAGATACAGTAATAACTATAAAAATGTGGGTGTTTATTAAACTGAAAATAATTGAATCCTCAGTTATAAGACGCTGTAATTGCGGATGCCAGGTCTATGGCTCCGTTCTGATAGCATTCTGTTGGGAACGAGTTTAGCTGTCATGAGCAGTCACGAGCAGAGTTCTGTGTTCCAGCTCGTGACTGACTCGTGTTGTGGGAAGAATGTTGAGCTTTGAAATGGTGGAAGGTTGGGCATGAGCTCTGGGGGTTGGAATGATTATTCTTGATTTGAACTGGTGGTATGCCGACGTGTTATTAAACTCCACGTCTTACTTCATATTCCTGGTCCGTGTTTTCCTTTCTATAGATGCCTGCACTTCCAACACTGGCGACGAGCGGGATGCAGAACCATAATTAAATCCAATTCGGAATATTTTTGGGGGGGAAGCTACGATCTCTACATGGGAAAGGATTTTCATTTCTTCTCGTTAATCCTGTACTGACTCGGACCCAGGAACCGTAAAAGGAAATAATCTTACTTGTTCTACGTTACTTTTGCTTTTTTTTTCTTCGTTTTGCTCAAGGATTCTGACTGGTAGAGCCATCACCGTCACGGAATTCTGGAGGGGCAAACACGTCACAGTTTCGAATTGTACGAAGGACGCACGCTGACGTGAGCGCAGCGTGTCAATCTACGCGAAGGAATTACACAATTGTTTGTTTCCAAGCAACAATCACCGGAATACACATTACCTATACAAGGACGCACGCTAACGTTAGCGCACCGCGTCACACAAGAGGCGTTCCACATTTGTTCTGCATCGTTTCCTGGCAACAGTAAACAAGGATTTCTACCGGTGTTTACTTATACAGGAAGCGCCTTTTGTTCTGCATCGTTTCCTGGCAACAGTAAAGAAGGATTTCTACCGGAGTTTACTTATACAGGAAGCGCCTTTTGTGGTAATATTTGCTACTTCGGTGACACGCACACCGTGTGTCACTTACACTTTATTATTTCTGGAACAAAACTGTTATTATATGATTTTTTTTTCCCTGATATAGTTACAGATATTGATATTTGTACTAACACTGTATGTTGAAGTCGTATTAAGTTTTGTGTAGTGTGTACGGCGTCTGGGACGTAGGAAGTCGGTGACAGTTCCGTAGTAGGGCAGAGGGAGTGCTGCTCTCGGAAAAAGGCAGGATTGTTAGCCCTGTATGTAGACAGGGGAAAACGTGTGACAATTGAAGTTGCGCGTCGCATTGTCTAGATTCGATGAGGTAGCATCGCCGTGTGCTGCCATTAGAAACGTATTTTCTGTGTGAGTGAAGTTATGTTATGTTACAGGGTTTTATAACGGGCTCAGCTACTCCTAAGAGTGTCCCGGCGCGAGCTTATGAGAACAGCAAACAAAACACAGATTAAAACAGATGGGTTTTGAGGTGTTTCCTGAACAGGCGATCATCCTGAATGGCACGCAAAGATAAAGGCAATGCATTCCACAACCTAGAGGCCTTGAGCGAAAGCGATCTACCCCCCATGCGTTGGAGACGGAAACTGGGGATAGAGGCCAGCAGCTGCGAAGAAGATCTCAAGACCCTAGAAGGTTGATAAAAGGAAAAGCGTTTTTTGAGATAAGAAGGGCCTCCATTATGTCGAGCCCGATGGGCAAGGACCAACGCTTTAAATTTGAGGCGTTTCCTGACAGGAAGCCAGTGCAATGTGCGAAGTGAGGAAGAAATAGAAGCTCTGAAGGGAAGGTTCACCACCAGCCGGGCTGCGGCATTCTGAATCACCTGCAGTTTACTCAGCAGGTAGTCGGGCAGACCAACATAGAGACCATTGGCATAATCGAGGCGGGAGAGGATAAGAGCCCGAACCACAGTCTCCTTTGCTGATCTGGGTAACAAAGGTAGAAATTTTTTCAAGGATCTGAGAATGCCAAAGCAGCAACCTGTAAGCTTCTTTATTTGAGTCATAAAAGATAGCTGCTCGTCAAACCAAATCCCTAAGTTTTTTGCAGGGAGACCCGTACAAGAGGGAGAGGGGAAAGCTGAGGGCCAGAGAGAGTCCCTAAAGTGAGGTTGAAAATTACCAAAGAGTAAAATTTCCGTCTTTTCCTCATTGCACTTCAATTGGGCGACAGAAAGCCAATGAAAGACGGCAGCAAGACAGCTCTGTACTCTAGAGGTAGAAAAGTCAGTACTATCCCAAGTAAACAAGAGCTGAGTATCGTCCGCATATGCCACCACCTTAGCCCCACCTTCCTCTGCCAATTGAACTAAAGGCGTAATGTAAATATTAAAAAGCAGGGGGCTTAACGAGGAGCCCTGAGGAACTCCAGTGGACACAGGCTGGGGGAGGGAAGCAAAAGGAGGAAGCCAGACCTGTTGTGACCGGAGGGTAAGAAAGGATTCCAGCCACTTCCAGGCCGAACCAGTAATACCAATAGCAGCTAGCCGAGACAGAAGCAAGTCATGGGGGACGGTGTCAAATGCCGCCGACAGATCTAAAAGGATAAGGGCAGCATTCCCCCCTGAATCCAGACAATCGCGGATCGCCTCCGACACCTCGACTAAGGCAGACTCAGTACTATAAGAGGCTCTAAAGCCCGATTGAGCCGGATGGAGAAGCCTCTCATTCTCCACAAAAGCAGACAGTTGTTTGTTAGCTACTTTTTCACATATTTTGGCCAAACAGGGCAGTAGAGAGATTGGTCTGTAGTTGGCAGGATTACCGGCATCAAGAGTAGTTTTTTTTAGTAGCGGAATGACTTTAGCTTGTTTCCATTCCTGAGGAACAATAGCCTCAGACAAGGACAAATTAACCAGAGTATTCACCGCAGGATTGACTGTCTCGGCAATAGAGGCCAAGAGCCTGGCCGGACAGGGGTCAGATGGAGACCCTGACTTTAAGGACTGAAGTAATTTGAGGGAATCAAGCGGTGTCACAGGAGAAAACCCAGAAAATGATGCTGTCGGGGCGGAGCAACCCACCGAAGGTCTCTCATTAGAAGTGAATGTCGCCTGAATAGTCTGAATTTTGGAGATAAAAAAGCCTGATAGCTTATCGCACCAAGATGCAGAGACTGGAAGTTTCGTTGCCATAG